>NC_137136.1:7357923-8557923 GCF_949319135.1 Squalius cephalus | reverse complement strand
CACATCAACACGCTTCAACAGGAAATCATCGGCAGCCAGCGCTGCATAGGATTTGTTCAAGAATGTCTCCAAAAAAGTGTGTTTTTGGATGTGAGGGAAAGC
Source organism: Squalius cephalus (assembly GCF_949319135.1). Taxonomy (NCBI): domain Eukaryota; kingdom Metazoa; phylum Chordata; class Actinopteri; order Cypriniformes; family Leuciscidae; genus Squalius; species Squalius cephalus. The sequence goes on along the minus strand of NC_137136.1, from coordinate 8,557,821 downwards.
TTACCGTGTTCAGTTTTCTAAAGAACCCAGTGTTACAGGAACAGTGGATGCAGTTTGTTTTTCCGGGGCAGCAACGGAGTGTAGGAAGTGCGGTTGTGTGTTCTGGTCATTTCAGTGACGAATGTTTTATTAACAAGGCTCAGGTCGACGCTGGATTTGCAAATCGTTTGCTATTAAAACGTGGAGCGGTCCCAGTGATAAAAGACCACATTCATGTAAGTACAACTGGATCAGATTTCTGTCTTTTGCTGGAAATCAAGCACTACCGCTTGACTCTATAGCTCCGCCTCCAGGACTTCGGCTTTTTCCGGAGAGAATCGGAAAGCTGTATTTTTCTATTATAAATATAATAAAACTAAACACTTTTTGGATATATTAAGGATGCACTACTACTCTATAGGTACTCAAGATTAACATGAGATTAGGTGAAACTGTGCATGTTATGTACCCTTTAAGGTGTCTAAATATCTTCAACGCTCAGGGGTTTGAGCCAGTATCCCTTAAATGTCCTGAAAACCATCACTTTCATTGTCTGATATTTGGTAAGAGATTGAGAGGAGGTATTCTTGTTCACTTGGAAAGTTTTCAGAAGGCACAAGAGATGGAAATAGCACAAATCCGACATATCTCCAGGCTGTGGATTTAGCATTCAGCTTGGATTCAGTGGATTTGTTAGGGAAGCAAGCCTGGTCATTTTTTTTCCCACAGACATGGTGGCTTTTCATTGATTTATTAATTTCAACCAAAAAGATTACATCCCCCCCCCCCCTTCACACATTCCTCACATATAAAAGCAATAGGACAGCCAAAAAAATGTATGTATCATTCATTTTTCTAGCACAAACAAAGCAGGATTAGTTACTTGAAAATAAATGAAAGGGGATCTGAATGAAAGCTTATTCCTTCTATTTTCTTACGATAAATTTCACTGAAATGTAGATTTAAGGCTTGTCCGTGTACATGTCGTGTCTTGTCATATAATAACATATTCCTGCAGTGCAAATCATTGTTACTGTCTAGCTGTGCCCAGTGGAGCGACTGATTCTCTCTAAGCTTTTAAGCTCTGAATGTCTAGCTGCAACTGTTACAGAGCAATGTTTCAACTTGAGCAGACCTGTTGGTCTTACAAGGTCATTGTAATCTTCAGGCCATTTGTGATATTTTAAAAGGTTCAACAAGTCACAAGGAAAAGTGTTGCTCTTATGTAAATGTAAACCAAAAAGTACCCAAACGAGAAAATTGAGACAGATTTTATTACATGTATTCAACAATAAATAAGTTGCACAATTATAAACAGACATGTAGCAATTTTGAAAAATGATTTTGATAAGTGTAAATTTGCATTAAAATACTTCTCCTAAAATACTTATCAATGTGGATTAATGTGCTAAAAGTCATTTGTGGGTTGATTGACTTGATTCAGTCAAAACTTGGCTCTGTAATGCTTTTAGAATTGCTATGGTTGTTTTGAGCAGCATAAGCATTGCAACACTGATTCAACCAATGGTGTGGGTTTGGGGCGGGGCTACTGTAACTGTTGTCCAATCAATGGCACAGTTTGGGAAACCTGTTTGAATTAAGTCTTTATTTTTGCAATTCAGTTGTGTGCCAATAGTGGTACAGAAATCACACACATCCCCTTTAAATAAGTCTTATTAAATGTTTGTTTTTGATATTTTTGCCCCCTGAGGTTCATGTGAAAAAAAAAATTTATAATAACAATTTATATATATATTTTTTTACAATTAATAATAACAGTTATAATTTATTTTTTATTAACATTTTCTACCCTTTGTTAAATGGTCTGTTTTTGCTGCTGTTGCCTTGCTGTTGCTGTTGCTGTTGCATTGAGCTCATTGTAAATTATTCATCCCATGTATATATTTCATTTTTAAATTACGTTTATTTTTTGACTTCATAATCTTGAATCAAAATGCCATAACTTGATCTTCCAGCGAAACGTCAGACTCTCTGGTGATTTATGCTGGACGTCGAATCATTACAGCACCTTTAACTGTCACAGAATGGAAAGCACAGGATTGTGGGATATCAAAGGTAGCGAAGGATACATCTATGCTGCCTTTAAAAATCATTCAGATGAAGGTATCTCAGGAGACAGGAAGTGAAGCTAACATCGGGTTCGGACGTGCCTTGATGCCTTCCTACCTTGGAATGCATCCTCCAAAATCAGCATTTATAAGCTTTCGGACAGCCAAGTGGATGCTGCACACTGGTGGTGGTTGAGGAGAGACCCCTGATATGACTGTACAGCGCTTTGGGTGTACAGTAGTACATATGAAAGCGCTATATAAATGTCTCATTCATTCATTCATTTTATTTATACTATGACATACATCCGCGTGAAACAGATTATTATATTAAGACAAAAAAACAATGTACGGCGGGGACTTGATTCTATCCATCACTTGTTGACTGGAAAGAGGCTGATCTTACTGTGAGCTTGCAGTCGATTGTGAGAAAAAGGCGGGGTTTAAAGATGGCGTATGAAAGTTGCGGTTGGTGTGTTAGTGACCAACGTTTTCCTTCCGATGTCATTTCTAGTGAAAATTACTATTTTAGAAATTAATTATTTGCTTAGTTTTCACCAAAGCTCACTCTATTTTGCTGTAGATCATTAAACTATTACGCTGCCTCAGACGTCTATCCGAAATCAGTTTTGTGAGGTACCTTCGTGCTAAGAAATCATTGCCTGATAAGGCAGCGAGGCAGCAAGTCGGCTGCCTAAGTTTTCATACGCAGATATCTGTCGCTATATTACATTGTGACTTTAAAAAATGCCCCATTTGTATGTAAAATGAGCAACATCTGTATTAGATCGTTACAGGATTGCAATTAATTGCAGGTTCATGACATCAGAAACATGAGAAACATTTGAGTCCTTATGATATGATACCTTTAAATGTTTTGTGGTCCTTAAAATACCACAAAATCTGTTTCTCTCTCTCTCTCTCTCCGGGCAGCTTGAAGGCCTACTATTACCACCAGAGATCTGCTGCACTGCTGCGTGTGCTGGCTCGCTCTCGCCCCTGCAACCGCAGCATCTCCAGCACGCTTCTGGCGTAGGCGTCCCGCAGGTTCACCCCTACCGCCGACATATCTGAGGCCGAGTTGCGCGTCAGTCGCTTCAGCGCCTCCCCGTGTCTCAGCGCCGCTTCCTTCATTTTAAGCGTGAAGTAGCAGGCAGAGAAACGTTCGTTGATAATGGCAATAGGCAGCGAAAGGATGAGAATGCCAGATAGGATGCAGATGAAGGCCATCACCTTTCCTAGTGTCGTATCTGGACGGATGTCTCCGTACCCCACTGTGGTCATGGACGTGGTGGCCCACCACCAGGCGCTGGGAACGTTGGTGAAAGTGGTCTCTGGCATGTCGTGTTCGATGGCGTATTCCACTGTGGCGAAGATGGAGATGCCCACAGAAAGGAACAGCATCAGGAGGCCTACTTCCTCGTAGCACTGGGCGATCGTCATGCCCAAAGACTTGAGACCTGATGAGGAACACACAAAGAAGATAAAGTTCCTTAATCTAAAGGCCCGTTAAGACAAATGCTTGTCACGCTTGTCACAGGAAAGAAAGAACTCAAACAATATTTACATGTTTTCAAATAGCCGTTCAGAAAAAAACTAATATTCGTGTCGGTATGAACATATGCATTAAATGGATAGTTCACCCTCTTGTCATTCCAAACCTGTATGCATTTCTTTCTTCTGCTGAACACAAAAGAAGATATTTGGAAGAATGCTGATAACCAAACAGTTTTGGTTCCCCTTCACTTCCATTGTATTTTTTGTTCATACAATGGAAGTCAATGGGAACTGAATAGGTTTCGTTACCAATATTCTTCAAAATATCTTCTTTTGTGCTCCGCAGAAGAAAGTCAGTCAAAAGTGATGTGCACAGGCCTTCAGACTAATATGAATGAATAGAGAATAGATTTATAGATTAATATAAATTGTATTTTAGGGCTCAGTCAAATACATAATATTCTGATTAAATAATCAAATGAATTGCAAATAATTCAATGTAAAAAGTAATTTCAGAAGTCAATAAATTGGTTGTTTTACTTCCATATCGGGTGCATGATTTTCAGGTGCATGTTATTTTTTTTTTGTACTTCTTAATATTTTTCATAATTGAGTGCACTAAATAAATGTGTTAAATTAACAGACCTAATTGTAACATTATCACTGCATGCCAAGAGGATAGGACCTTTTTTTTAACCTTAGAACAATAGCATGAACAAGGAGAGGCCTCTCAATTAATTGGGGAAGGAAAACCATTATGTCACTTTCAGGTAATTTGTGTCATGTCAACTTTCCCCAATGCATTGAACTCTATGTAACAAAGAATTAAGCATGTTATATCATGTTATGTCACTCTTTTTTAACACGATGCTCAAACAATTTCATCTTTGACCCCATTTGCCACTGACCAACTGAAGTGTAGCCAATGATTACTGAACCTCTTGCATGCCAAAACATTACTTCTGTACCTACTAACATATAAGATAATGCTGTTGATAGAATTTGAATCAGTGACCTCATTATTTTATTTCTGGTGTAACATGTTCTACAGAGATCATGAACTTCTCTAAAGTGATAGATGTAAATGTGTCCAACGGATTTCCATATGCAAACAAGTTAAAACTATAAAGGATGGCTAGATATCCTCTCTATAGAAGTACTATTTCATTGTAGATTCAAAAGTCAGTGCCTGTATTTTATGTAGTAATGCTGCTGTTGGTCTAGCTTTCAGAGATCTGTACATTGTGTCAGCTTATATTGGTTAGATCCCACAGCATCAAAACTTCTTTTTAGTATATATATATATAATTGCACATATATATATATGTGTGCATGTATGTATGTATTAGGGGTGTAACGGTACATGTATTTGTCCCGAACATCATGGTTATAAATGACTTATACAGTCAGTCACAAACAATCTACTCTCCAGTCCTGAAGGGGGCGCACTCTGTAATGCAATGCTGTTTGCTAACTGTCACAACAGGAAAAAGAGCAGAAGAAGAAGAGACAATCTACGCACGAACCCAAAACGAGAGTTCAGATGGCACGCAAGAGCTTGCTAGTAGCCTATACGCTGTTTCGATAAATTTTTCACACTATCAACAAACTTCATGGAAAGGAAACCGGGATGGCAGAAAGCTGCATCCTGTTTATTTCCCCTTATTTTACAAAAGCACAATGTTTTGTTTTTATTGTGAGTGTACACAATTTGTGATTTCTTGAAAAAATCATAATATTGAACTTTGTGAATTCGCCATTGTCACTGCATGTTAATGAACTCTCATGCGCAAAGAAAATCACACCATAGGTTACGCACAACACGTTAATCAAACATTAAGTTTGAAAACAGTCGTTTTACCGCGCAGCATTGGTCAATCTATCAATTAGAGTAACAAATCAGAAATTCCTTAATTTTTTTATTTTAAGCGATCAGGAATCTTGGGGGATTGGCAAGAGTGCGCTATGTTTACTGCTTAGTGCTTAATACACTAAAGGAGGCTGTACTGTACCAACTACCTAGGGGGGACTAAATGCCACTAGGTGGAAAATCTGTAATTTGCACTACTGTCTGTTCAAAATAAATGAAAAGAAACCTAGCATTGGAGATTTGTTGATTTTTCCTGTTGTACCAAATTCGTATCGAATCGCGACCCCAAAACCAAGGTAATTATACCGAACCATGACTTCTGTGTACCGTTACACCCATAATATATATATTAAACCTTTGAATTTGCATCTGCCAGTGTGTGATGTGTGAATCTCACCGCAAAGGATCAGTCAAGATAACAGTAATGAAATCATCCAAGATATAGCCTTTAAATATAGGCACCTAAGAACACCTGCTACACTTTCTCACTCCAAAATGGCATGGGCACGGCTTCTTGAGAAATGCTTTATTTATTCTTTTTTTAGCTGCCTTGCTGAATACATTTACAGAAAGAACATCAAGCATCTAAAGTCAACACCTAGCCTACTTATTCTGTGTATCAAAGCATGTCCTTTTATTTTTAGAAGTAGAAACCGTATTTCGTTATTAACACGCTGGCTTTCATGGGCCCTTGACCCACGTCTGAGGTATTAGCGAAGAACTAGGTTTCTATTTTGAGAAAATGAAAATGCACTGGGAAACACTCGAAACCTTGATATTGAATTATTTTTCTATTCATTTCCATGCTGATCTTGACTAATGTGTCACAGTTTGGTCTTAACACTGTTCATTTTTTATGTTTATGGCTATTGGGACCATCTGCCTTGGTTTGGTTTGTGTCTTCTGATCAGATTAGCTATTACTGAGAATAAACACCTTCAGACTGCCAGAGAATGCCGCACACAAGAGAGACCCCATTATTAAAATGTGACGGATATGAAAATAGGCTCTGCCATCGCCTCGGTGGATTATCTGTCAGTGTTTACTTCAGATATTTATCCTGAGAACAGAGCCGACATTGTCTGCTTAGAAATGTGTTAAATCTACAGAATTATGGTGAGACCCTGTAAATAAAAATTCAGTCTGCTATTTAGCCACAAAGTAAAATAAATATTGCTTTCCCTATTTAAAAAAAAAAAAAAACTTTTGGAATTAGTTCCCAACCAAAGGATTTTGAATTTTTCCTTATTTTACATTTCCATATTGCAGTTGATAGGACATGAGAAGCCCCAGTCCCATCAAATTCCCCAACTACCCTCCTTTTTTAGCTCTTGGATCATGTTGTTTGATTTATTCATGACTTTGTGGCTGCATCTTAGAAAGAGATTCTTTCCTTCAAAAAATACAAGATTAAACCCACAAGTCTGTGCTCGGTAACTGATTGTCTGGATCATCCTCTAAGTCTCCATGGGATACTGTCAAAATATGAATGGATGAATAAATTTACTCACTCTCCCCAAAATAGACTGACATCTTCATGAATTATTTCATTCCCCAGGATGAGAGCCCATGAAGAGTCGATAGAGTGTTAAAATGCCCAAATGTTCAGGTGGAATGTGTGTTTGAAAGACAGAAAGTCTAAAAAAAATGCTTCCATTTCTACTTGATTTTATGTTTTCAGTTTTCTTCATCTTCATTAATAAATCAATTCAAAATGTTCAGCACAGGTTTCGACTTTGGCACCACTTAGATTTTTCCATGACCACTTCGATACTTCCATTTAAGGCAGCAGTTAAACTTACGTTTTTAAATGTAAATGATGTTTAATTTTTATTTGCCAACATTTTTTAAGTTGACAGTGTATTTTTTGCTTGCTTTAGCTAACATTCTAGTTTAAATCATGTCATCTAACAACGTATGATGCTTCATGTGACAAGCAGGATAAAGTTTTAGCATTTATTGATGAAAATCTTGCCTTATACTGTATGTGTCAATAAATATATTTATGGTTACATATTTTCAAACTGGTCAGTTAAGTGATTTGAGAGTAGCAATGCCAAACCTGGTGTAGTGCCTGATGCACCATGTTTAAATTCTTTCTGTAAATTACATCAATTTCAGTCTGTTCCTCAAAGTGTGTTTGTATTTTTTTTCTTCACTTAATTACAAGGTGCAATACTTTTCAAAAGTTTGGGGTCAGTAAGATTTGTTTTTTATATAAATCTTTATATAAATACTTTTTTTATTCAGCAAGTATGCATTAAATCCATCAAAAGTGACAGTAAAGACATTTATAATGTTACAAAAAAAATGTATTTCAAATAAAAAAAATTCTATTAATCAAAATAATCCTGAAGAAAAAAATGGTAGAATCTAATAATTCTTGGGCACCAAATTTCTGAAGGATCATGTGACACTGAAGACTGGAATAATGATGCTGAAAATTCAGTTTTGACATCACAGGAATAAATTACATTTTAAAATATTTTAAAATAGAAAAAAGTTATTCTAAATTGTAACAATATTTCACAATATAATGTTTTTACTGTATTTTTGATCAAATAAATGCATCATTGGTGAGCATAAGAGACTTCTTTCAAAACATTAAAAAAGTCGTACAGACCCCAAACCTTTGAACGGGTATTGTATGATTATTATATGAAATGTTTCAATAGGTAAATCACCTGTGGAGTGTCGGCCAAGTTTAAGCATCCTGAGTGACCTCAATAGCCGCAGCACCTGAACAACCCGTCCAACGTTCTCCAGTTCGGTAGACTCTCCATGAAGGTTTTCCACGGCCAGAGTCACATAGAAGGGCAGAATAGCCAGCAGGTCAATGATATTCACCACACTCCTGCTGAACTTACACTTATCTCTGACACACATGAACCTGAGTACCAGCTCACCGGTGAACCAAATAATACAAATGTACTCAAGAACATCTAAGATGATAGGCGCACCAAGTATAGTGAAGTCCAGCGAGATCAAAGCCATGTTCACGATGGACACCACCAAAAAGAACATGGACAGCGTCCCAAACGTCTTGGCCGCCTTGGAGGAGTCCGGCTTCTCCATGAGGTCCCAGATGCGTTGGCGTAAGTCCTGGCACAAAGCTCCGGTGAAGTCCTCCTCCTCATTGTCCATTATCTCATCATCCTTACTAATATCCATCGTCTCTTTCATCTCCTTCCGGCGGTAGTACTTATCCCTGCAGCAACTGTCTATGCGGAGCTCATCGATGCCCCAGTACTCGATCTCCTGAAGGAACGAGATCACGCACAGCTCCTCTCGAACATGTAAGTGACCTGTCTTGTAGAAGTTCATGATGTACTGGAAAGTCTGCCAGTTGCGGTCAAAGAAGAACTCATTCTCCAAGAAATCCGCATCGTCGCACAGGTCTAAAGCAGAGTCTCGATTGGAGAGGGCCAGCTTGCCCAGGCGAGTTTCTGGGTGAGAGGCCAAAAGTTCCTGAGAGAGGATATAGCGGCTACCTCCGACATTTATAATGAAGAAGTCCAGCTGTTTGTCGCTCGGCAGGACGGGCTCGCTGAAGAATACGCTGGAGTCCAAGGACAGCAGCGAAGCGTTGTCCTCGTAGAACTCTGCCGGACTTGATGAATCCGTGATCATTTTGTTCTGGGTGATGTTGAGCCCTGAGAGAGCCAAAAGACGACATTTAAAGTGCATTAATATGACAGACTGAAAAGAGCAGTATCAATAATAATGGGGATTTGGCTGCTGGTAAAATGATAAATGATGACACATATTTGATATTTTCACACGATTAACCTTGGGTGAACAATATGATGATCCATGTTTTACAACTGTTCATATTTTATCATGGTTTAGTAAATATGCTTGAGTAGCCAGGTTTTGAGATTTCACACTGAATAAACCATTGGATAATGTTCTTGTTTTACATTTATTATATTAATACTACACACAACTAGAAATATATCTGGTTATCTCAAAGTATTAGTGCACCCAAAAATGAAAATTCTGTCATACTCTCCATGCAAGTCAATGGGGTCCAATGTTGTTTCGTACAAAAACAGGCGAAACATTTGACAAAATATCTTTTGAGTTCTGCAGAGGAAAGAAAGTTACAGGTTTGGAATGACATGAGGGTGTGTAATGGTGACAGAATTTTCACTTCTGGATGAACTATCCCTTTAAATCTTTGTAAACAGTGTCTCCGCATCACTCCAGTTAATGCTTTTGCAATATCGCTAACATTTTTTTTACTGTTTTCTTCAGATGCTGGAAATTCAGTTTCTGCAATTGTACAAAGCACATGAATAATTAATGAGGAAAGCACTGAGTTAAAAAAACAAAACAACTCACCATTACATTCAAGCAGCATGTTGTTTCACTTTGATGCCTCGAAAGGAAAGTTTCATAATCCACGGTTAAAAGTGGCCTTTACTCTGGGTTTAAACAGTATGGTTAATTGTAGTGTGAAGCCCTAGGTGTGTGTTTTATATAACATACAGTGCTTCATCTTTCCTACATAATGCACTTTAATAGATATAAGAAGACGGTTTGGAAAGTATGTGTATACAGTAGGATATGTGTAATACCAACTTGAAAGCTCTGTGTATTGAATGAGCAAATTCCCTTAATGATTTTTTTCCCCTTCTTTACACCATCACTGGCAGACATCAGACACGGTGGGAGGGAGAAGAAGCCTTTGGCAGTGTCCTACTTCTTCAAAGCTGCATTGAGATTTAAATATTTTAGCTGGCCTGTCTAATTAATTGAACTAGTGTACTATTCTTGTAATCATTAATTCTCTTTGGTAAGCTCTTCTATTGTCATGATGGTCATTTTAAAGCCAGGTTTTTAACAAGATCCAATGGGATAACTGTAAAGAGGTCTGAGCACAATGGAGACTGAGAATACTTTTCAAAAGGGAACGATGCATTTAATTTAATTTTGTTTTTAAATAGTTTTATTTTTCTTTATTAAATTTAAAGCAACCCACTGTAAATAAATAATCCTTGCTACACTGTAAAAAGTGAATGCAGGCAGTGCTGTTTCATCTGATTCATCAGTCACATTAGATTTATATAAAACCAGTCAATGCAGATGTTACCATATGAATTACATTTTAAAATAACTGATTTTAGGTTTATATTTTTTACAGTGTAAACTTAGAATTAAGTGTTTGTCCTGTTTACATCATTAACAACATAAACATTTATGTTGAAAAAAGAAAGAAGGCATTGTCCTCTCTGAGATGAAAATGAAATGGATGTAAGAATGTCCGATTTTTACAATTTTCAGTGGGTAATATAAATAATAGTTTTTGTGGATCTAAAGTAGCTAGTAATAACAACAAATTTATTAAATTAATTTTATCAAATTCAGCTAATATCAATCTCTCAATCTTTAAATGATTTTACTATTTAGGTTTATCTTCTTATTTAGTGTCGGATAGACAGTGAATGCGCTATCTACAATTAGGTTAGGCTACCTGAAGACGAAATAAAATTAGTTTGGAATAAATTAGGCTAAGCTACTCAAATAAGCTTTATTTAAATAAGTCGCAAACAAACAAATGCAACATTTATTATAGACGACTAAAAATACATAACAAAAGAACATTATACTGGAATACCAGTAACTCTGGACACCCACCTTCAGCCTATAAGCCTACACTGAAAGCACGCGCGCCTGTGTGAGGTGAGCTGGATCCATCTGGCTCTTTACTCTGTTCCCACTTCAAAAGATGTTGATCCTCTGTCGATAAACTGAAGAACATCATGCAAACGCCTTGTGATGTTCAAATCCGAAATGTTCACAGTGAAGAACTGATGCAACTCAAGGTTTCACCGGTTCATGAGAGTTCGGAACAGTTCTGACGCGCTCTCGTGCACCTTTCCTTTCCACAAGCGTTTTAACGGAGAGAGTGCGAGCTATCAACCAATCAGGAGACACTTTCAGGCTGCTAGGCAACAAACTCCAGACACTTAATACAAGCAGTAAAAAAAATAAAAAAATAATAATAATAAAAAAAAATTAGACGCGTTGTAATCATCTGGAAAAATCAAAGCCTTCGCGGTCACGAGATCTACACCTGCGTGCGCGCAGCACCTAAAAAGCAAACTATTCTTTGTTCGTCGTGGGTGGGTCAACTTTGACCTTAAACCTACGCTTGATTCAAATAACTTTTCCCACACATTTCAAAACAAAGTCCATGGTTGGGTAGTATGAACAGAGTGGACATGCATCTGCAAGTTGATTTATCAAACTCGGGTTTTATAGCCCAAAACCTGATAATCAGTGTTCTGTGAAGGGAATATGGTGGGAATATGTAACTCTCTAAAAAAAAAACAAAAAAACAAAAAAAAAAAGGTACAAAGCTCGTACTGGGGCATATCCCTGGTACAAAAGCAAAAAAGGAAAGGAAGAAGGAATCAAATGAATCACAATTGACATTTTTAAACGTTTATTACATTTGCAGTAAATGGTTAACATCTTTAGAGAATGGGTGTCTCAACTGTACCATGGTAGCCGTTTCTACTGTACACAACTGTGGGTTATTAAGGTTGGTCAGCCCCTGGTTTTAGCAAACCTGCAATGTAAAAGCATAACATATCACAAAACTCTTCTTAAACACCTCAGGTGTTGATTTGACTGGTTTTAAATGAATATACATAAAGACTCAAGGTTCTTTAACATTGATGGTTCCTTGAAGAACCTTTAAACACTGCACAAAAGGTTCTTTATTTTGGAAAAGGGTTCTTTAGGTTATTAACATGTTCTTCACACTAAGAAAAATGGTTCTTTTAAGAACTGTTCACTGAAAGGTTATCTTAAAAGTTATTTTATGTAATCGCTGTGAAAGCACCCCTTTGGAACCTTTATTTTTAAGAGTAGGCCTACCTATTTGAACAATAGATAAAATGTGCAATCTACTAGATTGCTCATGTCATTTCACTGCATATTATAATTGCATAACTGACCATGTGTCAATGAATGAATGTATAAATGAATGAATGAATGAATGAGTAATTACTGAATCAGCAGGTGAGATGGATCATAAATGTGTGGTAGGAGATATGTGGTCAGAATATCTACTTAATCTAATCTATTTAACTACTCTAATTTACTATCACTATTGCTGTGCGCATAGAAGACTTGTACAGTGTTGTATTTAGCTATGATCTTTCTTGATTCCTTATTTGATATCAGTCCTTAATAATGTAACATTTCTACTCAAAATTAAAAATGCTAAATAAATACTTTAATGATTATAAAAAAATACTTGCTGAATGAAACATGCAATGTGATTATGTGACAAATGATGCATGCACCTATAGTGAATACTGTCGAAATGTTATTTTTACTGGTTCACATTGTACAATAGCTTTTACCATGTTGCCCCCTGCTGTTAGTAAAAGTATTGCTGCCACCAAATTAATCAGATGTAAAAACTAATGTAAAAACACAATTCCCTTTACAGTGAGAGAACATCATTTCTTAAATATGCCTATATTTTATGGAAAATAGGCTATTTAAATTAAAATTTCCAGATATTGTATCTGAACTTGTATCTGTATCTGGTCCTAAATGAAAGATTATACATTATAAAGTGGTCCCAACATTTTTTAATGTCACACATTGAATTTACTCAGCCTCATGTAACAAAGATGTTAGAGAACATGTTAAACATGTTACTGACAGGCAGCTTCAGTCACCATACACTTTAATTAGATCTTTGGTCCATGCAACGAAATAAAGGAAAAACATGGGTGTGTAAAAATGACAGAATTGTAGTTTTTGGGACATGTTCTTTTAATATGAATTTATCCTCGTGGTCACGTGATAGGCCGCCCTTTCTTTTCAAACGCCATGTTTACTGCGCACGTACATCACCACCAATAGGCAGCAACACACAGTGAGTATATATATTAAAGTGTGAGCGCATGGGTTTTATTGGGGTTTTATAAGCTGTATACTTTTCTCTAAGTTGTGTTTTTACGTACACGAAGGCAGGTCTTGTCATGATTTGTTGCAAAAGGGAATATAATTGTGTTTTGGTGAGCAAGTAGGCGGGACAAATAAGCTAGTCTGCTGTGCTATCAGTCTCGCGCCGCCAAAAAGCTTTAAGTCGGAAGCACATGCATATTGAAAAGTTTGATTTTCACTCACTTTGCTTATATATCTTACATTTTCACCAGTTTACCTTACATTTGGCCGTAATTTTATAGTTTGTTAGCATGCTAAAGGTTTGTGTCTGTGCCTTGTACAACTGGGATACAAACACGCGCCAAATTCGTTCTGCAGTAACAGTGCATTCACTGTTATTGATGTGATATGCGTCGATGAATAGAGGTGTCGTTTGTGTATGTAAATTATATAAGTAATACTACTACTATGGTATTCTGTTGAATTTGACTATTACAACACCGTTCTTTTATCTAATCTAGGAATCAACTGAAAAAATTCCAATCATGAGTAAAGAAACTGAAGCTGTCAAGACAGAAGATCTTCCTGATCCTTTCCTGGAAGAAAACAGCATAAAAGTAGAAGAGGAGGAGGAGAAGAAGAAGAAGAAAAGGAAGAAGAGTCCATCTGATGATGCAGGGCAGGATGAAGCGGAAAAACCCCAAAGCAAGTCTAAACCCAGAGTCAAGTTGTGTAAGTTGAATAATACCAACAATAGATGCCAAATCTATTCTTTCAAGAAATGTTATTCATGATGTCAATTACTGTTAAGCAACATAACTTTGTATTGAGCTTTTATTTAATTGTCATTAGCTCATAAATTAAATGAAGCTTGGATTGCCCACTCAAAAGTTACCATCATTGTCCTTTTGTAATTGTCTTTTCAGTCGAACCTGAAATTCTTGAAGGAAAACGGGAGAAAAAAATCATCCAGAGACTTGATTTAATGGGTAGACAGAAAGAAAAGCTGAAGATTGAGAGTATGGGAAGAGGTGACAAACTGGGAGACATTGCACGGATTAATCACTCCATCGGAAAGCTTAAAGTCCCTCTGCTCAAACCTCTGCATAACATTGTATATGATCGACCGGGAACTGTAAGGTTTAGTTTGAGAACTCGCTTAACAAACAAATGGCCAAAAAACACATGTTACAGATTGATATTAACTTAATAATGCTGATTAATGTTCATACAGGCATCAGCTCTGCGGAAAAATCTTCGGCTATTTAATGGATTTCCTTTTGGGCCGGACAGTGACCTTTACAACAAAAAGGTGGAGAAATTGAAAAAGTAAGTCTATTTAACTGCTTTGGATATATATAGGCTATAATATATATTTATGTATGTATGTATAATTATTTTTTTTAAATTTTATTTTTTTACACATCTGTGGTAAATCAAGGCATGAAAACAGAAATTATGAAATTATTTTTGCCATGTCTGATGTTGTCCCCACCATTTTATAAAAATAACTCACAGATGTAGCTGTTACAGAGGAAGCATCTTCAACGTAATAACATTTTTTGTTTGAGATGCATTGATATTTGAATTCTGACCAATGCTGATAATTAAATTTTGAAGCAAGTAAATATGCAATATTGGCACATACTCATAAATAAAAATACTGTGTGTATATATTTTAGGACACTAATGTTATTTTTGTGAAGTGACGCCATGTGCATGCACATAATAAAACCATCAGTAGTTTATTCCATCTGATGTGAAGTCCCATAATTAAGTTGTGATTGGTTTAAAGTGGGTGTGATAATGATTTTTGTCTGTCTGGCAGGCTTCAAAAGACACTGCTCAAAACCATCTGTCAGACTCTTGATCTGGAGAGGACTGGAACGCAAATTGTTCTTTCTGAGAGGATCATGAGATTTCTTGTACAGCCAACCAACTCAGGAAAGGTGAGATCTTTCTCTCTGAACAATAACAATAACATTTAATGCCACTGTACAGCCAATGTACTGCTGGAGATTAAATGTCTGATGAGTTTTTCTTTTGCGGTTTGCCAATGACTTTGTGTGTTTATCCTCTGCAGCCTGTCCTAAAGAAGAAAAAGAAGACTACCAAAGATACCAAAAGAGAAAAATCTTCATCCAAAAATAAAAAGCCACAAAAAAAAGTAGAAAGTGGAAAGTCCAAACCCATTGTCTCTGATTCCAGCAGTGATGATGATGATGACGACGATGATGAAGAAGAAGAAGAGAGTAAAGAGAACAGTAAGGGCACTGAGAAGTCAGCCACAGCAAGTCAAAGAAATAAAGACAGTGAAGATAAATCTTCTGATAAAGGGAAAGATTATATTGCTCCTATAGAAGACAGCGACGAGGAAGAAGTGAGTGAAATGTTTCTTTTGCTTTTCTGGGCGTTATAGTTGACACTGTGTGGTCAAAGATTTTAACAAATTTGACAATCTATAGACAATCATATTGTGTTTACATTTGCTTGTGTTTTGTCTGCAAATCAACAGAAATCTCCTCCTCAGAAGAAATCTTCCACTATGAATTCCGCAAAGAAATCTGACCAAAAGTCAGATCAGACTACATCAGATGACAGTGACCGAGATGTTCATGAAGACAAGAAAAAGGTTGGACACAAACACTTACTACTAGTAATATTTTTTCATTCTGAAATATCTTTTAAAATTGTTAATATAAATGCAAGCTTATTTGTAAGGATGCACCAGTCATGACTTCTCATGGCTGATTCAAATTGCCAATTTCTTTTTTGCTTATAAACACAACTTTAATAGGCATTAAATGGGGGTAAGAGGAATAGGTTCGATGACATTTTATTTTCTGAAGACAGTCAGTTCCCTTCAAAGATACATTCATATAAACCTCCAGCCTAAATTCAATATTTATAATTTTCTTCCTACATTTCAAGCATCGTGAGCAGTGAGCTTGTGGTCTCTGGTACGGTATTTCCTCTGCTGGTGCCTCTGTGTTTTCATCTCTTTGCTTGCATCTTCAGCATGTCCCGTCTCTGGCCTCTGATAATGTCCTGTTTACAGACCTTGCAGTATTTCCACACAAATTACATTTTAGAAAAATGATTGCAGTGCAGTCCGGAATGGAGAAAAAATAAAATAAATAAAATAAATTTCAATTTATGGGCGGTCAACTGGTGCATCTATACTTATATGAGCTTGTAGTTTTGGTATGCTGTAAGTCAGGCATATGTCAGCAAAAATTCTGAAGAACAATTATTACTTCATTTGAAGCTTAATTTGATAACAATGAAAACTGCTATATCTTTCTATAGAGTTTTGAACCTCCTATGAAAGAAATAACAAATTTACATTTGACACCTTCAGAACCTTTCTGAGTTTTAGTTGACACTGGAAATGTGACACACATGTAGGGGTGTGACGGTTAGTATATAACCGTGAGACCGACGGTTATAGTTGAACACTGTCATTAGAACTCTATAACTGCCAAAACCATGTTATTAATATATTTTTTACAAACATTTTTTTATCATAGAGAATGTTTAAATACTAATTAAAAACAATTGTTAACCGTCTGTGTTATTAATGGTCTACATCGTTTCCAACTGTATTTGATTCTTTGCCAAGTACCCCCTGACCGACCGCCAATCAGAAATAAAAGCTATGACTATGATATAGTGATGTGCCATCATTATGAGATTTATTAAACAAATGAAAAACATTTGCAATAATAAACATTAGCAATAAACATTTGCAATAATAAACAACGTATCATTACCGATAACTGATCGTGCAGTTTAATTACCCCTTGACTGGCCCCAAACATGTTTTATAAAAGAAACATATACAGTGTGTATATAGCCTATGATGTGTATTAAATTTTAGCTCAAAAACAATTGTAATAAAAGATAGGATCATAAGATGCACAATATATCGGGAGACAGGTTTTTACCACTTAATGAAGTTTTGTTTTGTAAATCGTCAGACATGATTTTTACCACTTCATTAAGTTTTGCTTTGTAGAAAGCCTTTCTTTAAAGCGAATTTTGTTTTGTACAAATTGTATCTTAATTTTAATAAATGTTTCATCAACCACAATTGCATGTATTTAATAAATAAAAAGCAAATATAGCAGACAATATAATAACCGTGACATGGAGGCGCCGGTGTGCCGCGTTCACTTGCATTGCATTGTGAACTAGAGCGTAGGGCTGGGCGATAAAACGATAACGATAATTATCGCGATATATTTTTTCTCGATAAAACGATATCAAGAGTTCGATAATATTTATGCGCCAAAAGCAGAACGAAACTCATTTGAACCGCGCGCCACACGGACCATTTAGCCGCTCGGGTCAAAGTCCAAATGGCAGCGCAGCGCGAGCTCACTAGAGCAGATGCGTTTACGCTGATCTGATTTACGCACGAAATCCAGTGAGAAGCGCTTGAATTCAGCGAGGAACACAATGTCTCAGTGATTTAAACCAGTTTAAAGGCAGATGAAACAGCGCTGACAAACAGGAGAAACACTGTGCGCAACGATACAGTCAGAAGGCTTTTCCGTCTACAAATTTCCATCATTTACCATGGATTTACTGTAACGTTAGCTTAGTAATATCAACTGCACCATGAAATGTGGGATATACATATTGAATTGTATTATATTATTAATGTAGACAATGTATTAAAGGACTAATGGAATATAATTACAATATTTAATAATGTATTTAGGCTACTGTTTTTCATACAAATACCATAGAAACCATAAAGTTACATTTTGCCATGATAGTGAGGTGCTACAGGCTATGCCTGGTTTCATCTGTGGTTATCATGATCTAAATGCATGATACTGGATGACCAATGGTTAATTTTAATAAAACTCACAGTCAGAATATTACATTTTACCAAATAAAAATTAGCACATGCAGAAACTAAGAAATTAATTGTCCAATAAAGATATTTATTTTGTTAAGGAAAAATGACAAATGTTTGAATGTTCTACCTCAGATTTGTGAAATGTTCGCCTGTTTGGCAAGTGTTTGTCATGTTCTGACAATAAAGAGTAGTTTAAAACCACAGTTAACGCTCTGGTTTCTACAACTTTCACTTAGGAGCAAAAATCTGCCTTTAAACTTGAAAGAAATAAAGATTTGACTTTTATCGTGATAATTATCGATATCGACTGATATAAAAAAAATTATCGTGATATATTTTTTTGGCCATATTGCCCAGCCCTACTAGAGCGCATCTCATCGTAAATGAATGAAACTCAGCGTAGGCCTATGCCTCATACATTAGCATTAAATATCTTTGCTGCATCCTTTCTAGAACAGACAAGGGCTTTCTTGCAGCTCGCATCAGCAGAGCACTGCATCGTCCATAGACCGCAAAACAATCAGCGGATGGCGGGCGGGTGCAGCTTTGAAATTTGGTCAGAAAACGTTGGTGCGGATGATGAGATTTGTGATGCGGTTGCGGATTAAATAATACCCCATCCACGTATCTCTATCGATAACAACATTGAACTCTACATAAATATTAATTTTATTTTTTTAATTTAGGCGATCAGTATCTGCTCGTTTATTCAAACTAAGTTGTCCTATAACAGACGAACGTTGCAACGACCCCCCCCCGACGACGGTTATGTTATGAACCGTCACATTTGACTCGTGTCATAACCGTCATCACCAATTCTGAAACCGGCACACCCCTACACACATGACAACGATTTTAACATAAATTCTCCACATTTATGGTTTTATTGTTCAGACCATCTATAGGCAGTCTTACTGTGTTTACATTGCTTGTGTTTTGTCTATAAATCAACAGAAATCTCCCCAGAAGAAGAAATCTTCCACCATGAAGTCCACGAAGAAATCTGACAAAAAGTCAGATCAGACTTCATCAGATGACAGTGACCAAGACGTTCATGAAGAAAAGACTGTAAAAAAGGTTGGACACAAACAGTTACTACTAGTAATATTTTTGCACTCTGAAATATCTTTTAAAATTGTTAAAATAAATTCAAGCTTATTTGTAGGGATGCACCAGTCATGACTCTTTGCCTCCATCTTCAGCATGTCCCGTCTCTGGTCTGTGATAATGTCCCTGTTTACAGACTTTGCAATATTTTGTAGTTTTGGTAGCTTGTAGTTTTGGTATGCTGCAAGTCAGGCATATGTCGGCAAAAATACTGAATAACAATTAGGTCATTTGAAGCTTAATTTGATCAAAATTAAAACGATATCTTTCTGAAGAGTTTTGAACTGCCTCTGATAGAAATAGCAAATTTACATTTGACACCTTCAGAATCAGAACCTTTCTGAGTTTTAGTTGACACTGGAAATGTGACACACATGACAAAACGATTTTAACATAAATTCTCCACATTTATGGTTTTATTGTTCAGACCATCTATAGGCAGTCTTACTATGTTTACATTGCTTGTGTTTTGTCTATAAATCAACAGAAATCTCCCCAGAAGAAGAAATCTTCCACCATGAAGTCCACGAAGAAATCTGACAAAAAGTCAGATCAGACTTCATCAGATGACAGTGACCAAGACGTTCTTGAAGAAAAGACTGTAAAAAAGGTTGGACACACACACTTATTGCTAATATTTTTGAATTCTGAAATTTTGTTACAATTAAAATAAATTCAAGCTCATGTGATGATGAAGCTTAATTTGATGATAACGAAACCTGCTATATCTTTCTGAAGAGTTTTGAACCGCCTCTGTCAGAAATGGCCAAATTTTATTTGACACTATTAACAAGTACATTTGTAGCACTTTAGATTTACAGATCTGCTGATGCTCCAGAAATGTGTTATGTTATTCCAACTGATTTTCTTTCTTGCAGTAATATACCTATTTGATAATTGCATTAAAACTGACATCATGATTGACAACTTTTTTCTAGACAATCAAGAAGCCTGCGGCAAAGAGAAAAGCTCCAGCAAAGCCTGTCCCTAAAACCAAGAAAGCTGACAGCAGCAGCAACCGAAGGAAAAAGATGGCAAGCAAGATCAAGGGTAATAATGCAGCAAATTCTTCCGGATGCAATACCAAAAGTTCAAATCAAATTTTTCTTTTTTCTTTTTTTTTTTTTCTAGAATTCAAATTACATGCAATCCTTTAGCATCATATCAAAACTGCAACTAGACACTTTGGTTTTGCAAAGTGCTGAGTTTGACATGCTGTATATTTTTCCTTCCAGATGAAAGTGAAAGCTCTGATGATGATCAGCCATTGATCAAGATGCTTAAAAAACCACCAACTGATGACCAGTTGAAGGAGGCGATCCAGGATCTCCTGAAAGATGCGAACTTGGAGGAAGTTACAATGAAGCAGATTACCCGACAAGTATGTTATTTCACAGCATTTATCTGTGACAAAATGGCTTATTTTGAGAGCAGGGTTTGTACAGTCAGGAAAAACCTGGAAAAGTCATGGAATTTTAAAATAACAATTTCCAGGCCTGGAAAAGATTTGGAAAAAGAAATAAACCCAGAATGTTCTGGAAAAGTCATGGAAATTTGATTTACAAATATCTGTATAATAGAATATTGATTTCAAATATCAACAGTGTTCAACAATGGCTACATTTACATGCAACAAAATAATCCGTTAGTAATCGGATTGATGGCTCAGTCGGACTGGGGTGCGTTTCCCGAAAGCATCGTTGGCCAACTATGGTCGCAAGTTCATCGCAATGTCCATTGAACTCTATTGGTAACGACGGAACTTGCGACCATAGTTGGCCAACGATGCTTTCGGGAAACGCACCCCTGAAAAGCCTTCGATCAGAATGAAATTTATTCCTTATTCCTTTTCTAATCCGATCGAGAGAACATGTAAACACTTGATCGGATTGAAAACCTAAACTGAAAGGACTGCGCATGTGCAATGACGTTGAAATAGCGTAATGGCGTATGACGCGCTGGACGAGCTGTTCTTCCTGTTGAATAAAGTGTCATATAAATGAGTGTCCCGTCATTCTAAAATTCTCCTTTCACTCACGTCCCACCAGTCCTTGTTTTGGATTCTCATCACTTATTTATTTTTATTCTTTATTATGTTTTTATATAATTAGCTTTTTTTTCTTTTTCTAAGTTTGTTTTAATTATGTAATACTTATAATATTATGTTGTTAAATGTTTAATATGTTTCTGCCATGTAATAGCTGGTGATGCTGATATGGCAATAAACTCAAATACTACAACTACTATGGATTCTCATCCACAGACGACTGGTTTTGGGGCGCAGGGAGGGACATTTTTACAGTGTTATGAATAAGCAGCACGGCACAAAGGTTTATATGCTCATTGTCTCCAAATTATGACCAGAAATGGATAAGTATTAAGTCTGCTGTTTAAAACAAGTGAAGATCAAATGTAGGAGAATGGTTATTATGCGCAAACAGCAGGAAACTGTATATTCGTGCAGTGTGCGCATGTCAAAAAAATCTATTCCGATTTGAAGCTTGTGACATATAAACATGTACATCAGTTATTTGGAAACTAAAAAGTTTCCAAATAATTTTATAACTTATGAACTTCCTCTTTGTTGTAGGTTTACGACAAGTATCCAGACTTTGATCTGACCAGCAGAAAGGAATTTATCCGGGTTACAGTTAAAAGTGTAAGTACCTCCAAAGTGATAATCCAGTATTTTATAATCGATTGGTCGATAAGAAGCTGTTATAATGGGTACATTTCTTGTTTTTCAGTTGATATCGTGAATTGAAGAGAAGAAAATGCCTTATTTAAAAGGACAGCAAGGTTGAAGATCATATACAAGACTTGATTTTCATTACACTGTTCACAGTTGTGTAGTTTTTAGTTTTATTTTATACAAGGTTTCTCAACTTTCCAGCAAATTCTGCTTTTTCGAATTTTAAAAAGTCTTTTTTAAAGTTCACAATGTAAAGTTCGCATTTGACAGTGACTGATTTAGTTTGTTGAAATATACCACATTTTGAAAAATATTTTTTTTCCCACTTACTTTTTTAATGGCTCATAGCATACATAGTCACTTATTTGCATTTTGACAGTCTTAGAAAAGACTGGCTGTGGCCTGCAATTACATTACAGTTGATGTTGCCAAGATATCGTACGCAATATTTAAAAATGTATTTGGTACCTGTTATTAGCGCTGGGTTTCATTTTTGAGGTCCTGAATGCTGATTTGCAAAAAATGAAACTTATTTAGAAATGAATGTTTTTGTCAATTTTTTTTTTCCAGCATGCAATTTGAAAGTGTCACCTTCCATTTCAGTGTTGTGCTTAGAATAATTTGGGGTTTTAATACTAATTTGTAAAGAGCGAAAAGTATTTAACATCTTTTTTTTTAAATCTTTGTTTCAGGTTTTTTTTTGTAAATATGCTTTGCATGTTCATTTTTCTTTCCTATATTTGTATTACTAGTCATAAGGATCAAACATAACTTAAATCCGTATCTTAAATGTAATTCGTACCTGCAGGTCCATATTGTAGATTAGGTTCTCTGACAAGAGTTAAGTTTGATCTGTTGTATACACTGACCTCAGTAACAGTTTTATCAGTTATCATCCATCATATTACTCTGTGATAATGCATCACAAAAACTACAAAACAGAAACGAAGATGTTTATTTTGTAATAAATTGATTTTTCATAGAATATAACCTGTCTGTTTCTTAAGACCAAGGTTCAGTTGCCACTTTTTGATGGTGTTTCTACATTTTTATGTCACAGGTAAAACAATTTAATGTGTTACTCAACCTTTTGGACTCGAAGGTCATCCATTGTCAACCCAGTTCGGCTATAATTATGACAAAGATGCTTGTTTTTAATTATTCTGTGTTTTGATTTCCAAGGTTTATTGACATTGTATGAACAAATATACCTCCGAGGAACTTCCAAAAAACAGAAAAACTTCTGTTCCCTGACCGGGAATCGAACCCGGGCCGCGGCGGTGAGAGCGCCGAATCCTAACCACTAGACCACCAGGGAGTATGATGTTGCAATCGCAAAAATACAGCTTTTAAACAATAATTAAAGGTCAAAGCGTACTATCCTATCCTGAAACTACGTTAAGCTACAGCCATTAAAAACTGTCCGAAGCCTCATGATTGTAAAGGACCACTGTTTAAATGCGCCTGTCAGAAAACAATGACAACTGACAATTTTTCTTACATTATAATACAGCGGGTTCCTACAATACTGCAATACTTTTTACATAACGTTAATTCGATTTAAGAAGTATTTTTTTTGTCTTTGCTGTACACTCCACTTCGTTCCATGTTGGCCAGTCCGCCGTTGTATGCGTTTTAGAGGTTTGACATTTCCCGTTATGGCCAATAGAGGTCGTAGATTGACGCGTTTTTAGTTTTATTCTGTTGGAGGTTGAAGTTGAGGGGTCATGTTGCATAGTAGTGGCTTACTGTAGCAGAACAGTAGAGACTTACAGCCACCTGCCTGCAGGAACTGAACAGGAGCGACTCACCGTTAAAACAAGCCCTCGGAGTGGAAGGGTAGAACCTGTCATTAGGGTAAGCGATGATTTGAACGCTGTTTTTGTTTGTTTGTGTGCTTATGTTGCTAAATTAGAAGCATGGCAGGCCCTTAGTGTTGAAGTGTTCACTATTACTGTTAGCTCGTCCAGTAACATGCTGTCAAAGCGCTTCCTAGATAAATGTGTAACGTTATAGCTTGCCGCCACATTGAGGGGATGAAATGTGTAAGCTCGTTTATTCTGTTTAATGTATATGTACGTCAAACTAATACTATTAAATACTATTTAACTAGTAGCCAGGTGCTTTATACATGAACTGCTGCTAATGCTAAAGCGTTAGCCGTCCGGCTAAAGTTAATATCATCGAACCGTGTATCAGGTTCATCTCCTCGCACAAGACAAAGATAATACATACTATCTGAGGGATACTGTTAAAGGGCATTAACGCAGTTCATGCAAAACTATAGTTATATGTTGTTCAGCGACTAATAGCTTAGCTCTGTTAGACTGGTCTCAGCTCAGCTAATGTACAGTTTAATTGACTGACAATAACGGCAGAAGAAACGTGGGAATTACATCAGCCTGAGCACCGCACATTTTATTATTTCAATGTAGTACGTAGTTCGTGCACTACCTACCATAAACGTACTAGCCTACTACCTATTCTGTGCAGTTACATCTAAGTAATGTAAACCATTCAGTTGCAAGTACCATGGCATTACCGTCTGGTACACCTGCACCATTATAATACAACATTATTGCTTTGTAAGTAAGTTAATTTGTTAAACTGCAAACCTGCAAAAATCGTAGTTTTTGTTGTGTTAGTGCAAATTCTATTTGATTGTTAATGCTGTATACTGTTGTGTATAATTTCGACTTTAAGTATCTATGAGATGTTTTGGAAATAGTTACTTTATATCATCATTATGTTTTGGTTATAAATAATAAACAATTATATGTTTCTTCATGGTGTGTTTTGACCAACAATTTTGCACAATTTGCAAAAATATGAGTTTGACTGTCACAGGAATCGCTGGTTAGGTTCGGCCTTCCTTAACTTCTCACCCCAAAATGAAAATTCTGTAATTAATTACTCACCCTCATTTTGTTCCAAACTCATAAGACTTTCGTTCATCTTCAGAACACAAATGAAGATCTTTTTGATTAAATCTGAGAGCTTTCTGTCCCTCAGTTGACAGCTATGCAACTACCACTTTAACGCTTCAAAAAGTTCATAAAGAGATCGTAAAAATAATGCATATGAATTGAGCGGTTTAGTCCAAATTTTCTGAAGAGACACGATCGCTATATAATGACCGGATTGTATTTATGCTTTTATTCACATACATTCATGAACATTCATCAACACATCAGTTGTGGTAAACAGAAGCTCAAGGATGTTCGCTTGATGTGCGAGAACCAATGAGGTTCATTCTTGTGTTACGCAGCACGTTTGAGCTTCAGCAAGAACCAGTGAGGTTTGTTCTCGCACGTCAAGCAGGTTCGGTTGAGCCTCCGTTTATGTTCGCATGTTTATATGATAATGGTTATAAGCCTAAATTAAATATGTTCATCATATAAAGTGATCGAGTCTCTTCAAAATGTTTGACAGGCTGAAGCTTTGAAGGCATCTACATTTCAGTCTTTTCTCATGCATGAGATGGACTTAATGTTTTCAATTATTGTCCAGTTTCTAGACTTTAAATGCCTTCGTTTTGGAAACCAATATGTAGCGGTGTATTTTACTTGCCCTATGTGATTGCCACATGCTGTTACTATTGATCTGGTTGTAAATTGTTTGATGGTCCTGTCTGAAGCAGCACAAAGTTGTAGCCCAGCATGCATGAATTACCAGGTCCTTGTGTCTTTAAACTTTCAAACATGATTGTTTTGCTCAAACCGGTCCGTCGGTCAGTTTATAATGACCGCGCAGCACAATCCCTCAAGAATTTAAAGTCATTGCCTGTTTCCATGCGGTAGCATTTGGGTTTGCCAGAATGTTCAGGCTTTGAATGGTGTCTCTGGACTCTGTTCTCTTGAAAGTCTCCCAGATTCGGCAATAGACAGAGAGAGGGAGTGTGCGAATGCAGTGGAGAGAAAGAGACTCTGTGTCAGATTGAGACTCAAACCTATGTGCTGGAATGGGAAAGAGACTTTTTAAACTTGGATAAATGAGAATAATTCTGTCATCATTTATTCTATCTCATGTATCTATCTATATCTATATCTATCTATCTATATCTATCTATTTATTCCATCTCATGTATATATCTATATCTATCTATCTATCTATCTATCTATCTATCTATATATATCAGGGCTCGACAATAAGCCTTTTCATGTGCTTGTCCTTTGGACAATTAAATCTGTCATTCACTTGTCATACACCGGCATCCATCTCCCGTGAACGCGCGTCGACCGTTGCCGGAAGCAAGATATTTTCATTTATAAAGTTTTAAATATGTATATTTTTACGACAAAACCGCACGGATTACCCCCAGAAGGCTTTCGTTTATCCCCCTGGAGCCGGATGGATTACTTTTGTGAAGGATGCATGCACATTTTGGGACTTGAAGGAGGTGGACCCCATAGCTTCACATTATAACCACTGAAAGATCTAAGACATTTTCTAAAATAACTGAAAATGTGTTTGTCTGAAAAATGATTGACATATGCATCTCGAACGGCTTGAGGGTGAGTAAATCATGGGTTAAATATCATTTTTGGCCGAACTATCCCTTTAAGCTGCCCATTAGAGATGTTTCAAAGACCAAAAGCCTGATCCTTTTGGTGAAATTTTCTCAACTCAGCTCAAGTTGTAATATCTGCGGGTTTGACAGAAAAGAGGCGCTTGGATCTTATAAAAAGAGAACATTGCATTGACATCATTGGTAAAGTTCTCTTTCTCAGTCTGTTTTTTATGAAATCTCTTGCATCATGTCTTAATGCAAGTTCCCCACACTCTTGAGTAATATATGTGTAGCATCTCTGTGAGGTTGTATGTGTCATCATGTTTAATGTAATAGAAATGCATGAACAGGAGGCACTCTGGAGGTAGTTTCCTGGGAGGAATGTTTCTGCTCTGTGGTGTAGTCACAGGGGCACCATTAACAAAAAAAGAGCTCTTTGTAAGCCATAGACCACTAGTATAACCCTTGAACCCTCTGGTGTCAGAATCCACCTCTGTGGGCAAAGGCTTCATAATTTGAACAGATTTCTGAAGAATGACCTTCTAGCTTGCTGTTAGCAGAGATGTGTTTAAGGAGGTTAGTTTGGTTGGTAACACATTACAATAAGGTTCAATTAGTTAACATTAGTTAATGCATTTAGTATCATTAACGAACAATGAACAAGTTTTTTTTTTTTTTAAATGTTAATAATAATTATCCATTCAAAAGTTTGGGATTGGAAGGCCTGTAAAATATTATTACAATTTAAAAGAACTGTTTTCCATTTTAATAAATTTAAAATGTAATTTGTTCCTCTGATGGCAAAGCGAAATATTCAGCACCATCACTCCGGTCTTCAGTGTCACATGATCCTTCAGAAATCATTCTAATATGCTGATTTAGGAAATAGGAAAAAATCTTTGGCAGAATTTTTTTTTCATGAATAGAACATTCAAAAGAACAGCATTTGTTTGAAAACTTTTGTAACATTATAAATGTCTTTACTGCTACTTGTGATCAATTGAATCCATTCTTCAAAGTATTTCTTTCAGAAACAAAAAACAAAGTACTGACCCCAAACATTTGTAGTGAACATATGCTATGTTTTAGGTTGTGTTCATTTACATTAATGTATTATGAACAAACGTGAAGTAGCAATGATCAATAATGTATTTATACATTAACCCAGATGAATACATCCTGTGAATTTTTTTTTAAATATCTAATTTATTAACTAATGTTAAATTAATCAAACCTTATTGTAAAGTCCTACTGCTTGGGTTTATGTATCATTTGATGCCTTGTGCCAAGTCAGAATCATAATTATGTTTTAATTGGGAACGTTGGCAGTGCATGTGAATTTTTGTGTACTAAAAAGCTTGTATTTTAAATCGCATCTCGTATAGCCAATTTATGAAGCGACAGGCCTGTTACAAATTTCCCGATATAAGATAGATAATGCTTTTAATATGCATCAACTGCTCTTAAAAGCATTTGGTTTTTATCAGCAAGATGAAAGCTCATCCATTTTGTCCTACTGAAATCACCTTACATAACAATAAATGAGGTCCACATTTAGTTACATGCTGTGTTTGCCCAGATCCCTGGATGCCCGCCGGTGCCCTCGCCCTGGCCGCACACGCCGACTCGATGGCCATCAGCTGACCCCTCCCCCCAGGATGACGGTGAGAGAGCGGCTTCGGCAGAACATCTCGGCCGCCTTCTACCGGCACGGCCTGCTATGCGCCTCCTACCCGGTTCCCATCATTCTCTTCACCTCTGCCAGCATCCTGACCTGCTGGTGAGTCTGATGAATCCTTCATGAATTTTGATAAGACCAGGAAGTAATGGGATTGGGAAGTATTGTGATTGAGATGTGAACTAATCAGGGACGCAGTGGCCACAGCTCTGATGGCCTTTGTCAATGTTGAAGTTCTTCTGTGGGTCAGGAAAAAGAGCTTATCTGTGGGTGGGATGTTTTCAGATGTGAAAGGGTGAGAGAGGGTCACAAACGAATGAAGCTGGCTTGTGGTCGGTTGTTTTCGCACAGTTTGATTCGAAAGCAAGATCGTGCCAAGATAACTGTGTGTAGCACAAACACAAAAGTGGAGCAAACGTTTTTCTCATGCCTTCTCTCTCAGGAGAAAACGTTTTTTTCTCATGCCTTCTCTTTTTGCCTCTGTCAGCAAAATGTGAATTAAATCTCTGACGCTTTGGATAAAGGACGAAATCCATGTGGAAAAGAGTGAGTGTGTGAACATTTCTCTCAGAGAACATTTCTGTGTCTCCAGCTGCCTGGAGGAACAGAAGTAAGCTTTGTGAAAATGGCAACTACTTGTCACTACAGACGCCCGAGTTCTTTCTGAGCTGGAGAAGCGAAGGTACCGGGCAGTTACACAGAATAGCTCAGCCTTAAAGGATTAGTTCACCCCAAAATTAAAATTTCCTAATAATTTACTCACCCCAATGCCATCCAAGATATCCATGTCTTTCTTTCCTCAGTGGGAGAGAAATTATGTTTTTTGAGGAAACATTTCTGGATTTTTCTTCTAACAATGGACTTCATTGGTTACCATCGTTTTTTAAGTCCAAATCAATGCAGTTTCAAAAGTCTTTGAAGTGTTTAAACGGGCTGTACGCGATCACAGCTGAAGAAGAGGTTGTTATCTAGCGAAACGATAGGTCATTTTCAAAAAAGAAAACTTTTTACCTTCAATAGTTCGGATTGAGCTGATCAACAAACGGACCGGGAACTACGTCATCACGTTGAAAGGTCACGCCGGCGCCGGCAATACTATTTGAACTACTATTCATATTCATCAGAATGTTATTCATTTACTATTCATATTCATATTCACTGAATACTATTACTATATATATAATAGCAAACAATACTATTTGAACTATCCTCCTACGTACGGTCGCATTGTAAACAGTGGGGCGGTACTTCTGCCGCCGCCGGCGTGACCTTTCAACGTGATGACGTAGTTCCATGTCCGTTTGTTGATCAGCTCAATCCGAACTATTGAAGGTAAAAAGTCTATAAATGATGCTTTTTTTTTTTTAAATGATCTATCGTTTCGCTAGATAACAACCTCTTCTTCAGCTGTGATCACGTACAGCCCGTTTAAACACTTCAAAGACTTTTGAAACTGCATTGATTTGGACTTAAAAACGATGGTAACCAATGAAGTCCATTGTTAGAAGAAAAATCCAGAAATGTTTTCCTCAAAAAACATAATTTCTCTCCCACTGAGGAAAGAAAGACATGGATAATTATCTTGGATGGCATTGGGGTGAGTAAATTATTAGGAAATTTTCATTTTGGGGTGAACTAATCCTTTAAGACAAATATTAAAGGAATATTCTGAAGTAAACACAATTTAAGCTCGGCTGATTATGGATTATGACAAAAAAATTATATTGATTTGTCCTTCAGTTTGTTTGTACTAAGAGGCAAGGTGACCTTGAGTCCTCAGAAAGGCGCTATATAAAATAAACATATTATTATTATTATATTATTAAGGCATTCCCGAGGGTTTAAAAGCAGAATGTGAAGATTGTATTTCTTAAATCTAAAGAGGTTTTATGAATTTGTCCTTATAATATCAAGTGTTATTTGCAGCGATTATAAGTAAGATGTTTCTGTCTGAGCAGAAATTGTATATTTATGTCTTTAACAGTTGGTGTAATTCTTAAAGTTTACAGTAAAAAAGTAATAAAAAAGATAATTTCATTAAATTGATGTTTTCACTCAGTCGCTGCGTTTACTGGCTGTATATGGAGTTGTTGCAAAATTATATGTAACTCTTTGCACAGTTCTTATACACTAGTTTTAGTGTAAAGGCCCGTTCACACATGGGACGATAACTATAACTACAGTAAAAAGGTTTAAATATAAAGTCGTAATAAAATGGATTTAGCGACAGATTTTTTTTTTCCTTTTGTGACGTACATCCGAGGCTTGTAGATTATTGGAACAGAAAAAATTTAGGCTGGAGCCTTGGTTCTATCCATCTGTTGTTTGCGATTTTGGGATGTGTGTGTTGCACTCAAAAATGAATGTGATTGTTCAGGGGTTGGGCTAACTAGACTAAATGATTGGAGAAGTCAAATGAAATGCAGTGAATTTTCATTTCATGCCGACTTGAATAATCGTTCTAATATGGGATATAGAATATAGAAGTTAACAATAATGACAGAGAAATGATAATTGGAATCACTTGCATAACTATTTTTTCCAGCTGATGGATGATTAAAAACGTAGACAGCCAATCAACTTTACATAACTTGAGTATTTAAATGGTCAGATGACATAACTGCAGTGTGCTTTTATAATAAACAGAACGTTATTGTGCATTGATGTGGATGCAAATATAATGAACCCATCTACCTGGTGCAATCACAAGCCTGCAGCTCACCTGAAAGAAATATTTAAGTTTGATTTGATTCTTCACTGAAAAGCCATGGAAAGAGGTTGAGGCCTGTTTAGGAAAGGACACTCAGGTATTGTAGTTTGCACAACAGCCTTCTGTTTCTCTGTTGTCAACAGTGTCATGTGATTTAAACCTTATTCCCATCAGCCTGTGCTCCTCTCTTTAAAACACTGCTGTTTTGGGTGGGGGATTTTCAGGGCATTTCAAGACCCATTTAAGAGTGACGGATGTTTCTTTTGTGAGAAAGTAGGGGTTGCTCAGATAGGCCATCTGGAGGGTTTACCAGTCCCTCAGTGTTTGTACTGCAGACAGTATTGTGCGCTGTCTTGTGCAATCACTTTTTCCTAGAAAGTATAGCGAGTTATCTACTTTTTGTAACCTTATCCTTCTGAAATCTTGCTAGCCTGAGGACAAATTACATTGATCTGTGCTCCCTCCTGGTGCATTTTTGCTACGTTCTTCTTCTGCTCCACCTGTATGTGACTGAGTGAATGCTATAAGACTGTCAGTAAAAAATGCATAATTATTGCCCTTTTCATTCAAACATGATTTGTGGTACAGTCTTTCGTATGGGCTCTGTGTCATAAGAGAAAGCCAGCCTTCTGTTTGGAGATGCCTTGTCTGTGAGGAATGCAGCTTGACGTTGGTAATAAAGATGGATTTGTTATTCTGTAATCACGCTTTATTTTACAGTTACCCTCTGCTGAAGCTGCCTCTGCCAGGAACAGGGCCTGTCGAGTTCACCACTGGATTACGAGATTACTTGGTCCCATCCCATGAGTCTCAGGGCGATCCATCGGAGCGCCCTGATTGGGTAACATGAAATGCTTGTTTGATATACAACAATATAGACTAGTGTTGTCAAAAAAAAAAATAATAATAATAAAAAAAAAAATATATATATATATATATTTATTGATATTTTTATAGGTATATGTGTGTATAAATGATTCTAATACTCCTTTTCTGCAGTATCGATACACCGATACCAGCTGCTCGTTCTCACTCTCTCTTCTCTGTGACGGCTAATTGACAATTTGACACACATCTGCCTCCTGTCACTCACTCGTCTCATTCACTCCGGTTGAATAGTGTTGGTGTTAAGCCAGGTCCTGAATTTCGGCGGGGGGTTGCGGGTATTGCGCATAATTTTACTCATTCCTGCAGGTTTTGCGCTCACGCCAAAAGCACACGCACCACTGATCTATACAAGTGGCTAGCACATAAAGCCGCCTCTCAAACAGCTTATTAGTCCCTAATTTAGTTCTTTTTTGTAGCTTATTGCACTTAAAAGGTCAAATGCACACAAAATTGTCTCAAAATGTCCATCTTGGCGAGTATTCAGGTGTAAACAAACAGTCAGTTTTGTGATGTAAATAGTTGAGAAAGAAAATGCATATTGTGTATTTGTTCTTATATTATCACTGATTGTTTACTTGTCTTTTTTTGTAAATTTAGTTCAGAGTTCAAAATAAAACCTCCTTGTGCTGTGTAAGCTATTGCAGCAAAATTACCCAAATTATCAAAAAATGATGAGATAATAAAAATGTATGTATGGCGGTTTTATCCATGGTATCGGAAATGTATTGAATATCGATATTTTTCAAGGTATCATATCGAAGTTAGAAATTCCAGTAACACTTATATACACTACCGTTAAAGTCTGGGGTCATTAAGATTTAATTTGAAAGAAAGTAATACTTTTATTCAGCAAGGACACATTAAATTGATAATTCTTCTTGCAGTATCGGGGTCCTCCGGTGGCTTACATACAGCAGGTGTTGGTCAAGGCAGCGGTCTCGCCATGGGACAACAGTCTGGTTCCTGTGGATGTGTTTCGCTCTCCCCTTGGGCGCGTTTTCAGTCTTTTGGAGGAGATCAGAAACCATGTTTACACGGACAGGTCAAAGCTTTCCAGCCTGACTTTTTTGACATCTTGACTAATTTTGACAGAACATTTCTCAACCTCATTCTTCCCTGTTTTCCTCACTTCTCTCTTCTTAGAAGTTTGGAGGCGCTGTGCTTGCAGGTGACGGACCTGTTGCCAGGGTTGCGGCGCATGCAGGCTGTCCTTCCAGAGCACGGCTGCCTGCTGGTATCCCCTGGCAACTATTGGCAGAATCGGCGTGACCTGTTTGATGCAGATCCAGACCTCCTGAAGACAGTCCACCAACATGAACCCAAAGGCCTTCATACTTCAGCCACTCTGAGAGGCAGGAAGCTGCTTAAATACAAATTAATTCTGGCCTGAATTAAAAGTTTATTTAGGGTCTGTGCACTCACCCCATTTTCACTGTGTGATTTTCAGACTTACTCTTTGGTGTCCCGGGGATGCAGACGGGTGTAAGCCTGTACGGCAGGAAGAGAGTGGTGACATACACCATCACAATTGCACTGAGCTCCTATGATGCAAGGTCAACCTTTGTAATATTTCAAACTAGCATCGCATCTTCTAATCTAGATCATCTAGTTCTAAAAATGTTTGTTGCGAACAAATCATTGTTTCTAAATGCTTTGTTTCCTTTTGGTTGTGTGTGTTTCTGAACAGGTTTGTAGCTAGTCTCCGAGCCCGTCTGAAGCAGCTTCATCCTTCAGCGAATTCGACTCTGCGTGAAGACCACATGGTGCACGTTCATTTCAAAGAAGAGATTGGCATTGCTGAGCTCATCCCCCTTGTCACCACCTACATCATCCTCTTTGCTTATATCTACTTCTCCACCCGTAAGCGTAACCTCTACCTATCTTCTCTGTCATTGTTTTTCCTGTTATTTGGAGAAAGAGTTTTATTTGCTTTACTTTATTCTGGAACATGCACTACCTGTCCAAAGTTTGGTGTCTACATGGTTGAACGTAATTTGTTATTTGTACATGCTGAGTTAGAACAGAGAGTACCACTGTGTTTCAGTGATTTTAGGACAATTGATGATATTCTGTCAACATGCTTGTAGAAGATTCCAGAAATTTGTATTTATTGGGCCTCATACTTTCAGTATTTTATGTGCATTTAGATTGTAATATTTGCATGGATCAACATTTCAGTGTAAAAGAGTTTCGGGCCACTTGACAGAAATATTACCAGTGCTTATCTTCGCATGTTGGATAATTATATGCACACGTCTCTTTTTTTGCCTCGAAAACATTTGTTTATTTATTTGCAACATGTTGAACATTTTTGTTATAAATTCTGCTGTGATGAGCTATTATTGGATGCATTAAACAAATTGGTATGATTTGCATCTTATGCCATTGTTTTCCAACAAAAGTGTAAATATGAATTCCAGCCTTTATTTTTGATTATTTCTAGAACAAGCAACTACAATAAGTCCAACCAGACAAGCAGTCAAAAATCCTTATTGTTGAGCCTTGATTTGTGTCCATTCTAGTTATTGTACTTCACTGGAATGGCACAATTGATCAGAATCATTGTGGACTTAGTACTCGCCTGAAACATTATTCACAGGTTTCTGGCATTCTCCAGATCTCTATGGATGGTTCATATATCTCTAAGAAAATTAGGCATGGCCGTAACCAGCATAGACGTAATCAATATTTGATATTTTCAGCATGAGAATAATAGTGAATGTGTATGCACACACTGTGAATGAATTGAATGAATTATCAGTCATTTTTAACGGCTTTGATATTAGGAAGTAATATGACATTGTGTTGAAAGTGTTGAAATTGGCCATATTGCCAGGTCTCTGGACAAAGCAGTGAGTTGGCAGCAGAAAGCTTTCAGATTAGCATAGCTGTTTGGTTTCTGACTGAGCTTTCGCCAAAAGGTGTTTCAGTCTGGCCTAGCGATTATCCCCAGAACAGCACGTTCAGCATCACGAATTCATGTCTGTGTACCCACATTCCAGCAGGATTTTACATGGATGTACAAAAGGAGTTAATTCTCATAAAATGCTTTTGGTTAAAATAATTCTTATTGCACTCGTTTGATCTTTCCCCCTTACTTTACAGGAAAGATTGACATGGTTAAGTCCAAATGGGGCTTGGCACTGGCTGCTGTTGTGACGGTTCTCAGCTCTCTGCTCATGTCTGTGGGACTCTGCACCTTGTTTGGCCTGACGCCCACGCTGAACGGAGGGTAGGAGTTCAGCCAGAACACAACTTCATTCATATACCACTAGAATGGTTCATATCACTAGGCTGCTATTTACTTAATCCCTCAGGAATTAAAATTTCACTTTTGTTCTTTTAGCAGGTTGATGAATAACCAATTGTCGATAATAACGGCAGTGATTTAGGGGAACTTCATTGCCAGGAAGTGTTTAAGTGGGCAGGCATAGTTTTCCACCAGCCTATAAGGTTGCATGTATGGACATACAATCACAGTGGTGTGAGCTCAAGCCTTCCAAACAAATTTGGCTTAGTTCAGCTGATTCATCAGGCTACAGTCAATACAAAGACACTATCTGGGCCACATGCGTGCACCATATTGATCCTAGATACAACTGGGCTGCGGAAGGTCAAGTCTTTAGCTAACAGCAATTATTTTCAGAACGCTAAAGTAAATTTATGTTCAACTTTTATCATCTGTTCAATAATGAGCTTGTTTATTTATTCCTGCCGTTGCACACATTCAATTTGTTTTTCATTATATAAATTATTTTCTTACTTTCTGGTTAGTTTTAATAGATTTTCAAAGGTTTTTTAGTTTTATCTGCTGCTGTTTTTTAGGGAAATCTTCCCCTACCTTGTGGTGGTAATTGGTTTGGAGAATGTCCTTGTCCTCACCAAATCTGTTGTGTCAACGCCTGTTGACCTTGAAGTCAAGCTGCGTATTGCTCAAGGTCAGAGATGATGTCATCACTGTTACAATATGTACACTGAATCTTTCTCTCCTAGTGTTTTGAATATAAGTAAAGTCCATTCAGTGTAGTGATTATCTATCTATCTATCATCTACCTTCATCTAAATGTTTTTTTTTTTCACTAAATATTTCATAGAAAGTATGGCATGTTAAAATTAGACCAAATTAAATGTTATCTACACCATCAAAGGTTTGTATATTTAAAAAAAAATTGATTCTCTCTTTAGGTCTAAGCAATGAGAGCTGGTCTATCATGAAGAATATGGCCACTGAACTGTGCATCATCCTCATTGGATACTTCACATTTGTACCAGCAATTCAGGTGAAGCTCTTCTAAATAACATGTATATGACCTGTTTTTGGTGGTGGTGGTGGTAGTCATACAGTTGCCGATTGCAAACAACCTTTGCTTCTTTTTCTTATGTGTGTAGGAGTTCTGTCTGTTCGCTGTGGTCGGTCTGGTGTCTGATTTCTTCCTCCAGATGTTTTTCTTCACCACTGTGCTGTCTATTGACATCCGCCGCATGGAGGTGAGAACCACCCACACGTGGAACATTCTGGAAAGTTGCTTTTACAATTCCATGAGAAATACATGAATCATTTATTGCTTCATCTGAGTGTCTTGACCTTATTGTTCAATCTTATCGTGTCAGCTCTCCAAACTGTCTTCTCATGTCTTCACACATATAGTTGGCTGACCTGAACAGGCGTCTCCCGGCCGAAGCGGGGATGCCTCCGCCTAAACCGGGCCCTTTACGTCCACGAGAGACGCCTCCGCCGCCCCGCCCCTCTCCTCACACGATCACCCTGCAGGCTCCTGCATTCCGGAACCTGCGCTTGCCCAAGAGGCTCAGGGTGGTTTACTTCTTAGCCCGTACTCGCCTGGCACAACGAATTATCATGGTAAAAATTACTCTTTAACGCTGCATTGTAACATTCTGTGTAGCTAGATAAATGCACGCTATTGTTAGGCACATACCCAAGTGTTTTTGCGGAGTGTGGAAAATAAAGTATTAGTGCACTTACTGCATGACATGGAGGCGCCGGCGTGTCACTTGCATTTTTTTCCTGATAACAGCGGCAACAACTTAAAATACTCTGTCATTTTTGGTCATATAAGAGTAATAGATAAGATAAAAACAGATGCCCTTTCTGCAGTCTTGGTGAACTGGAATGTTTCACAAAAATATACCGAAACTCAGCTTATGCTACTTGCCTCACAGACATGAGAATAATAAAATAAAAAAATACAATTCAAAAACAATGAAAAGGGCATTTGTCTCAAACTCTACTATACTACAGAGATAGAGAGTCAGCATCGTCAACTTCATCTTTGCAGCCGACATTGACTCAATACTATTGACAAAAATACTACATCCCCCGCAGTATATATTTTTAGTAATTAAATTAATATAAACATGCGATTAGTTGACTAATGGCTTAAATGAATGACTACTAGACCAATAGAAAGATCTTTAGTTGGGTGCAGCCAACAATATTACACAATATTACTGTTTTACTGTATTTTTGATTAACCTTGGTGAGCATAAGAGGCTTCTTACAAAAACATTAAAACATCTTACAGACCCCAAACTTTTGAATGGTAATTAAATGAAATGAATAAAGAATTTTTATGTTATTTAAATGTGTTGTTTATTTATTTAATAGGTTGGCACTGTTATCTGGATTGGGATCTTGGTCTACACGGACCCTGCTGGTCTGAGGACTTTCCTCGCTGCCCAGGTGTCAGAGCAGAGCACTCTTGGGGAGGCGGGGCTTCCTCCTCACCTGGGCGTGGCTCCAGTATTTCCTGGTGGAGACCCAACCAGCACACTGAGTGTGCTTCCTGCTCCTGAACCCACCCCTCTACCCGAGAACCAATCCCAGGGCCACCGAGCAGCCCGCCCAGGAGTTGCCCCTGTCTCCAGTCCCCAGATCACTTGGGGCCCTGAGGATGAGGAGCTATGGAGGCGGCTTTCCTTCCGTCACTGGCCCTCACTCTTTAGCTATTACAACATCACTCTTGCAAAGAGGTGTGGTACTTTCTCACCTCATGATAACTGATAAAGTTCAGGCCCTCTCTTATCATCTCAGTTTATCTGTGTGTAACATACTTATTTTCCTCTCTGATTCCCTCAGGTACATCAGCATTCTTCCAGTCATCCCCGTCACGCTCCATCTCAGCCCACAAGAAGCCATAGACACACGTCACCCCCAGGACACACACCACGCTCCTCCTCCCAGCATCAAGACCTCTGATCTGCAGACAGACTTCACACTCTACAAGTCAGTGTTTCACTTCAGCTATTTGGCTATATACCATAATACCTGCTTTTATTAGTGTTGTTACTCATTCACAAGTTTAGGAAGGAAAAAACATTACTGAACAAAACTTTTCATAATTCTGTGTACAGCATCTGTACAGTGCAACAGCAAAGAGCTTGTTTAGAGCTTGTTTACGTTTTAGACATGTCAAGGTGCGATACTGAACAGGATATAATATTTAATAATATTGTTTTAAAATGTAATTTATTATGGTGATGGCAATTTTCAGCAGCCATTACTCCAGTCTTCAGTGTCACATGATTCTTTAGAAATAATCCTAATATGCTGATTTGCTGCTGAAGTAACATTTCTTTTTATCACTTTTTTGCACTGTTGTGCCGCTCAATATTTTTGTGTAAACTGTGATGCATTTTTTTCAGGATTAGGATGTTTAGAATATGGGTGGGATTTCATTATGAATACAATGTTCAAAAGAACAGAATTCATTTGAAATATACTTTTTTGTAACATTACAAATGTCTTCACTGTCACTTTTGTACTGACCCCAAACTTTTTAAGGATTTTGTTTTATTTGATTTTATTTTTAGTTATGAATTTAGTTTAAGTTTAATGTATTGCTTGTTTTGTTTTTATTTTATTTTATATAAATTTTGCCCTTCATAAAGGTAAAACATGCCCCCAAAAATTTCAGTGGACATATATTACACAGTGACACTGCTAAATCAGACCAATTACATTTTCTTGAGAAATTTTGTGGTGTATTCTCAGAAACAAATTCCATCAGCCCTGTCGTGTTACAATAAACAAAGACTCCATTATCTTTAAAAAAAATAAGAACTCCTACGCTGTTTGGGTGTTCACCAGAGGCTGTGAGGATCAGAAAGGAATTTTTTTCCCCACCTTGTTATATATATATATAGACAGTAGTCATTCATTGTTAATCTGTAAGTTGCTCAATGATTTTTCTCAGAAAGCATGTACTACCGCTTTCCTTTGTGGTTTTTCTGTGAACAAACCTCATGGCCAAAATATTCTTCTAAACAAACAAACACTTACATTCTTCATATATACATGAAAAAAAAACTGTTTCTGATTATCTATGTGCTCTCATTCATATCTCATGCTAGCACACGCTGGAGGTCCAAATATGTAACTGTAGAGACAAACAATAGTCTTTCTCATTAAACAAACACACTCTGAATGTGGTGTTCAAGGTCATTGTTCAAAGGCCTCGCTCTTATCTATGAGGCTGTTATGGTTGTTAGATACACATCAGATGGATGTAGGTCAGTTTGCTCTAAAATTTGGCCCCTCCCACTAATGCTCCACTCGGCCCCCTGCCTAGGTTCCCTTTGTTTTCTGTGCTGCATTTACCCTGTGAGGATTGATAAAGAATGTGAGCATATGCTTAGATGTAGTCCAACTTTCTGCATGTAATGCTTACCTTTGATTTCTCCTACGTGGAGGTGTGTGAACTGGAATTTCAAGAAAGACTGGTTTTACAGTGATCCATTCATTAAGTAAAGTGTGTAATTTCTGGGGGAGTACGGTACCAAACAGATTTGGGGAAAAATAAATGACAGGTTTCTCAGACACTCCCCCATCTTGCATTATTTGGACCAATGGGTAGTTTTGTACTATCATTTTTACTATTCTGTGTTAACATCATTTATTATAATGTGTGTGTTTGTACAGGGTGGCAGCTCTTGGACTTTTCGCAGGTGTGGTGTTAGTGCTCTTACTCTTCTGTTTGTATCGTGTCCTTTGCCCTCGTAACTACGGGCAGAACGGGGT
This sequence comes from Squalius cephalus, assembly GCF_949319135.1. NCBI lineage: Eukaryota > Metazoa > Chordata > Actinopteri > Cypriniformes > Leuciscidae > Squalius > Squalius cephalus. The sequence goes on along the minus strand of NC_137136.1, from coordinate 8,517,999 downwards.
GCCCCATGGTCGCCGTCGCCGTGGAGACCTGCCCTGCGACGAGTACGGTTACTCTCCGCCCATCAGCGAAATTTCCCCTCTGCTGCTGAGAGGCCACAGCATGGTGAGAGTCGAGTCAACATGCAATGACGTTTCTTCTATGAAGGAACTCTGAGATATATAAAAGTACCTTTGGCACCTCTCCTCAGGACATTGAGTGTCTGGCTAGTGATGGCATGCTGCTGGCCAGCTGTTGCCTGGCGGGACAGATCCGTGTGTGGGACGCACAGACAGGAGACTGTCTTACTGTTATACCCAACAATGGGTAAGGAAATGCATTAACTTTTCCCTAATATACATAGATAGATAGATCTATTTAAAAATGTAATTTATTCCTGTGATGCAAAGCATCATTACTCCAGTCTTCGGTGTCACATGATCCCTCAGAAATCATTTAAATATGCTGATTTGGTGCTCAGGAAACATTTTTTTAATATTGTCAATGTGGAAAATAGTGGTATTTAATATTTTTGTGGTAACAGTGATGCATTATTTCTTAGGATTCTTTGATGAATAGAAAGTTCAAAAGAACAGTATTTATTTGAAATAAAATTAATTTAAAACATTATAAATGTCTTTACTGTCACTTTTGATCAATTTTAAATGCATGCATGATGAATCAATTTCTTCAAAAAAAAATCTCTCTGACCTCAGACCTTTATGTTTATATATGTATAATGTTCATATGTATAATATTATTTATTGTTAATAATATTACATGTAAAACAAAATGTATATGTTATGTGTGTGTATCTACTGTAAGTCTGCGCAGGAGCAGCAGCAGCAGTGGTTGTTGGGAGCATCGTGATGGCTGGGATCACATAAGTGCTTGTGAGGCCGAGGGCTACCTGGGAGCAGACTTTCGGGAACCAGGAGTAGCTATGGGAGGGCCAGATGTAGATATTTTTCCAATAAGGAGGAGGACCACCCCTGCACACCCTGCACTGTTTGGGGACCAGCCAGACCTCACCCCTCTCATCGACACTAACTTTGGGTCTCTGCCTCCATCTCATGCTGTGGTCAGCAGCTCTGGCTTTGACTTTGGGGGACTGGTGGAGAAAGCGTACCAGGAGCATGAGCCATCGCCAACACTGGCCTTCCCCCCTTCTCCTCCAGCTTCACAGCAAAGGCGACGTAGTCTTGGGGACCAGCCTGTCTTACCACCAGAGTTCCCCTCGCAGAGCAGTGGTGACTGGGACAGCTCAGTGTGGGCCATGGAGCTAAGGGGCAACCTCATTGCCACGGGCCGCAGCAGCGGCAAACTGGAGGTGAGAGAAAGAGAGGGCTTTTATAAGGAGAACATCTTGAACCATCAATGTCTTTAACCTGTCTTCCTCATTTCCTGTGTCTCTTTTTCCTATCAGCTGTGGGATGCGGTAGAAGGATCATTACGATGCTGTAATGAAGATGGATTATCTGGAATCACTGCCTTGGCTTTTCTTAACAACAGGTGCGTTCACAACAACCTGAAGCTTACACACACACACACACACACACACAACCACTCAAATCATGTTTTCCTGCTAACGGGGATATTTTCAATTGCAGAATTGTGGCGGCCCGTTTAAATGGCTCACTGGATTTCTTCACTGTGGAGATCAACAAGCCTCTCGGGTTGCTTCAATATCGCGGTGAGTCGTTAAAATATTTGAAAAAGCATATTAAAATACAGTTCCCACAGTCTTGTAAAACATGGAAATATGAGGGAATATTGTGTAATTTCTAGGCCTGGAATTGTCGTGCAAATAAAATCTTGGAGGTGAATTTTTTTTAGATAGTGGATACATTTTTCTGTTTGTACTCATTTTTTTACAGGTAAACTCTTTTTTTGTTTATCTTTGTGATTTGTATAAAAAACATTATTTTTTTTTAAATCTTCAAACCCTAAAAATAGGAAGATTAACTTTGACAGTTACTCAAAGGGGAAAGGAGGTCAAACGTGAAGAGGCATTTTAAGCATTTTACCTGGTTTTGTGTGTCAGGACCCCCAGGCCGAGGCAGTCTGCCCCCCTCCCCCTGTTACAGCAGCGAGGATGTGATCAGCTGTCAGCTGACCCGCTCAGTGCAGTGTGCCCACCAGAAACCCATCACTGTGCTCAAAGCAGCCGCTGGCAGGGTCGTCACCGGCAGCCAGGACCATACAGTCAGAGTAAGGGACGCATGACACACACATTACATAAGGAACCGTTTGTGGAATGGTTTTAAAAATGGTAAAACACGTTAAATATAGCAGAGAACACAATGCTCTGGTTACTGAAAACATTATTAGATACATTACAGAATATTTAGTAAACATGTAAGGATGATCTGTGGTGCTTCTGTGAAGGATTTGTTCAGTCTTCAGCAGAGCTTCCTGTGGGCACAGATTCTGTGCAGGCCTACAGTTAACTCATGCTTTAGTTTGGTGTTTGTGATATTTTTCTTTTATAGGTGTATCGTTTGGAGGATTCTTGTTGCCTCTTCACCCTGCAGGGCCACTCGGGTGGTATAACTGCCATCTACATAGACCAGGTCAGAATCACATCACTAGATCACACACATACACCAAGACTGCCATTCATATATTTCAAATACTGTGAATTAACTGGATGGATGGATGGATGGATGGATGGATGGATGGATGGATGGATGGATGGATTGATTCTTGGAAATAAAATTAATTATAAAAAAAAGAATTGCACAATTATTTAAATGCACAAATCTCATGTTGCATACAGAGATATTTTGTTCAGCTAAAATGTAATGTGTTGTAGACCATGGTTCTAGCCAGTGGGGGCCAAGACGGGGCCATCTGCGTGTGGGACGTCCTAACAGGCAGCCGGGTGAGCCACGTGTATGGTCACCGTGGTGATGTCACCTCGTTGGTTTGCACAACGTCCTGTATCATTAGCAGTGGGTTGGACGACCTCATTTGCATTTGGGACCGTAGCACAGGCATAAAGCTCTACTCCATACAACAGGTGTGTGATTTTTGAGAGTAAGGTCTGCATGATTTGGTCAAAAAAATCATCATTATTACAAAGATAAAAATAGCACCATCTCTAATGTATTTCTCTCTTTTCTCTCTGTTTCAGGAGGTGGGGTGTGGGGCCAGTCTGGGGGTGATCTCTGAAAGCCTGCTGGTGACGGGAGGACAAGGTTGTGTGTCATTTTGGGACCTGAACTACGGAGACCTGCTGCAGACGGTGTACTTGGGACAGAGTAGCGAAGGTCAGAGCGTCAGGCAGCTTCTGGTTCTGGACAATGCCGCCATAGTCTGTGACTTTGGTAATGAGCTCAGCCTAGTCTACGTGCCCTCTGTTCTGGAGAAGCTGGACTGAACATACACCCACGCAAACACCAGCCCACAAATTTAGAAAAATGTCAAGAGTGGCCGGCACAAAAGCACTCGCCCTTTAACCTGTATCACTGCAGGTTCATTGCAGACATGAATGGCGTTTCTTGTGTCCTCTCGTGTACCGCCCTACACTTAGTAGAGAGGGAGTGGACACTTTTTACCACATCTGAACAGGATATCATTTAAAACCTGATCCTATGGTGTTCAGCAGGCCTCAGGTGCTCCATCAGAGCATTTTGTGCTTTTGGTAGAACATCATACAGAATATTCTGTGTATGAATTCAGACAGAATTACAAGAGGGTAGTACAAAAGCTGCTGACAGCGAAAGGTGGCTCACTTGGCCTGCCTTAAGGTGTGTGTGTGTGTGTGTGTGCGTGTGTGTGAGTGGTAACAAGCTCATGGTGAAAATGCCAGTCTGCCCAGCCCAAGATCTCTCAACTGTGTGCCAGCTAGAGGTGAGAGAGTTCACAATAATATGTTTGCAGGGCGAGAGGAGGAATGAAAGGTGGTCGTCGGGTTTAGAAAAAGTCCTTGATCTTTCCTGCTGAAAGGAGTGCGTCTATGTGTGCAACTATGTTTGAGTGTTTGAATCTTATGAAAGCTGTTAAGAAATCTTCAGGTTGTATTTCACCCCATAATCAAAAGAATTCTCAGAGATTTGATTAAAGAGCGAAACTTGGAACATCTTAGTAACTGCATAGAAATTGCATAACCTTGCAGAAAGACAAAAATAACTATTTTGGTTTTATTTTTAGGACCAATTTAATGACAATTTAAAAAAACCTGCCTAAAATATTGTCACCCTATTGTAATTTTTAAAGAAAATGTACTTTATTTTCAGTACAGCTCTAAGTATATTTACATTATGATAGTATTTGTTACACTGAATTTAATTTATGCTAATTTGTAAAAAACTGTGTCCGTTTTTTTTCCCCTTCACATTAAATTAAAGAGAATTTAGGAGGGGGAGAGTGTGATTATTTGTCTCAAAATGTCACAATGCAAATAATGTTTATAAATAGACTTTCTTTTTGCAACATATAATTTATTTTCTTTTGATTTTGGGGTGAAACATTGAACCGGATGCTATGTTTCTGTGAGTGGTTGTGTTTTCAAGATGAATGCTGTATACGTCTGAAATTAATCTCTGGGTTTGTGGTTTGGGATCTCTTTTTAATATTGAAATCAATTATTTATTAGTGAAATTTCTAACAATTTGTATACAACTTGGCTTAGATATAAGTTAAAGTGGAGACGTGGTCATAAATTTTAATATACAAGAAAAGCTTTGACTAACTTATACTATAATAATATGATTATATTGATCACTGACAGACGTTTTGGTTTTGGTGTAGTTCCCTTCCTAGGGCAGCAAGCCATAGAAAAGAGATGTTCTCATTCCAGCCCTGCCTTATTAAACATGAGAGAAATGCTCCTTGGCACCCGCTGTGATGTCATATCTGTTTCCTGAATGAATATTTCAAACGGTTCATTACTACCTGTATTCCAGGTGTGTTTTAGCTAAGCCATCAGTACGAATCACCCAAAGTCATTTTAATCTAAATGCAGCAGATGATGCTGAACACATTTAATGTTTGGTTCCCTTCTGTGCTGACAAAGTGATGGATAGGGCTGCTTTTTAATACTAGATGTGTATATTTTTTTTATTTTTCCTGTATCGAAAAGTGTTTGTGTTGTAGAGCCGTGAGCAGTTTACAGGTTTCACTGAGATTATGTTGACCAGTAGTTGTTACTGTACGTTTTGTATGACGACACATTAGTGTATCCAGTCCAGCCCTGCAGAACCCACACAAATGTGTGCATTGGTTTGGCCTATTTTTAATACAGCCATATCAATATATTTTGAATGTGCTTGTACTGGGACAGGACAAATGCATACATTTGTTGTCCTGGGAATTGAAATAGAATTATTAAAATGCACTGAGACTTCTTTAGTTTTATTAGACAGTAGCAGAGATTTAAACATGGTTCATTTTCTATGCGTAATTTAAGTTTTTCTGCATGTGCATTCCGCTTTTTTTTTTTTTTTTTGGCATTCTGCATTTTGGCTTATGATTTGGTAAGAAATTATACCAAAGGTGTCCCCATTTTCCATGCAAATGAGTCTTAAGTGGTTTTTACTGCTTTTTAAAACTTCAATTTGAATCATGATGCTTTAAATGTATAAATTTTCCCCCTATTCTTTAGATTTTTGCAAAAACAACTATAGTCCCTTAAACCAATGAAACCAGATTTCTGGTCGCTCAGGGCAACCAGGAAAACAATTTCCATCTGATTATGTGGGGAATTTCCATGCAAGTCAACAGAAATGCATGTGACTCAGTCAATTATTAGCCATAATTTACACATGTAAATATTAGTTAATAAATTTGATGAGAGAACTGTTGTATTATTAGTTGTTTTTTTACTACATTCTTCAAACCATGAAGTAGCATTGGTCAAAACAGTTGTGCTTTTCTTTCTTTCTTTTTTTTAGGGTTTTTTCTTTCTTTTTTTTTATGTTTGTGCATTTTTAAATGGGTTTGTGTTTGTGGCATTGATATGGCTGAACTTTCATTAGACCTACTGGTCTTACGGATTGTGCAGCTGTTGTGTGTAGAGCAAGGATGCTCAAATCTTGTTAAAACACGAGAGACATAGCAAAAAGCAATCATTTTTACCATGAGGAAATGATGTGTGGCCAGTTATCATTAAAGAACATTTGTATGGCTTGCAGCTCTTATCTATTTATAAGAGTGGTTAGAACTTATCTCTTTTACCATCTTGTTTTTAGGTACCAGATAATGAGATTAAGCATTAACCACTTGAGAACAGAGTGATGAGAGAAGACGATAATCATTTCTATGACCATACTGAAAAGCATTTTCTTGATGGAAGGGTGGTATATTGTGAGGAGTAATTTTAGTATATTGTGAGGAGTGAAATAGCACCAAGCTCTATTGTTCATTTTAATGCTCTTTCTCCCTTTTTAGAGGAGCACATTCCTAGACATGATTCAATATGTGCGGTATTCAAGTGAAATACTGATCTTGGACTTGCTGTATCTTACTGCTGCTGAAGTAGAAATGGGGTGGAGAATGTTTAAAATGATGTGAAATGCCTGAATGTTGCACTGTTTCTGAAGATGGGGAGGGGGCAGAGAGAGACTGTGTGTAAATATTGCTCTGTCTTTTTTTGGGCCTGCTCTGCCCTCTTCTGTCTTTCCCAAATACACTACTACACAGTGTAACCAACAGACAGTAGAGGATGTAACTAATGCTCTGTTCTATTTTTAACACAGGAAAAAAAAAACTTTGTACTAATTTGCAAATAAAAGGCTTTCATACATTGTACTTTTCCTTTCTCTTTGTTGTCATTTGTTTAACTTCTGGTATTAAAGAATTATTATTATTATTATGGGTAAAATGCAACAATCTCTTATTAACAGCATTTGGAGCTTGCTGTAATTACCACATAGAATTATTTATTGTTAATTGACAGTAATGCACTTGGTTTAAACGCAACAATTTAGCTCTCATGTGTAAGATGAGTTGGCTTAGTGGTATTGGTTTTTACAATTTTAAACTAAGCAAAACTGCTACTGAACCTGATAGTGAACACCATGCATTTTCATTGAAATAAAAAAAAATCATATGAATTACAACATGAGAGTAAGAACAACAAATGTATGTGATTTCTGCCTAAATAAAATTTAGATTTGAACTTGAATTCAAATCCAGTTTGTTCAAGACTCTGAAGGGGCACATGGTGCAGCAGACAGAGAAAAATATGTAAATGTAATGCTTGTAAGTGCCTTCCAAAAAGGACTAAAACTATAAAATAATTAAGGCTTTTTTGAATAGCCTTCAATGGGGAAAGATGCTCTTTGCAGCCAGATGTAGTTACGGCATCTACCACCAGAGGCAAATGAGACCATGCTAACAAAACCTTGAACCCTTTTCACTCTTTTTTTAAAAGCAATAATCAAAAGACACAAAAGGGTACTGACATTTGTTAAGATTTATTTACACAGTTCAAAGAATGACAAGTTAGAATCAACTCATAAAAATGCTATGATTTCCGAGGCGATTCAGAAATGTAAGTGTTTTAAATATAACGAGTACATCAAGTCATATCAAGTAGTATCTTCGATTTGTCCCTACATATAAGTTGCAGATCACTGTAGCTCAAAGACAGGTGCAGTGACTAATAATATACAACCCACAGCGCAAGCAGCATGTGTACAAAGGGCGAGCAGATAGTCGCTCAATGAGACTGTTAATATGTTTTTTGATAATGACAATAGTAGCTTGGATGTCAGTTTCTATCACACTATTTCCATTCTCAGTGTTTACATTTTTTGTGTAGAGGCAGATGCCCACTGCAGAAGAACCAAAACTCAGGCACCTTACAGGCAATCACAAACACCATGGCATTAGGAGTGCATGCTAGGAGATAAGACTGGATTTATGGAATGCAACCTGAAACACCAGGATCAGTGCTGGGAAACTGCCAACTGAAAAGACTTATCAGGACACAAGCAAACAGACAGTGATGAGGTTCAAGAGGCATGAACATGGACAAGGTGTTACATGGGGTCAGAAACAGTTCATAAGAGGACTGCCTGTGGTGGAGAAGATGAAAGAGAGTTCTGTTGTTTGCTTCAGCTTTTGTTGAGTGTCCAGAGAGGATCCAAACTACTGAGTGGATCATCGCCCTCTGGAGGTCCCTGCAGGCCTTTGCCTTCTTGTGGGTGAAGGAAGCTTTGTTTGTTAATCCTCTGTTTTCCTCGATGGGCACTGTCCAGCGTGAAGGCTTCAGGTGTGAGAGAAGCCAGCAGGTCTAAAGATGAGGAGGTGGGTGGCGAGGGAGCATGAGGCGCAGCTTCAGTGGAAGGGTGATGATTTGAGACAGGGGAGACAGGAGTGGACCCAGTGAACCCATTCCCGTGGCCGCCAGGAGGCGAAGGTGACTGCGTCTTGCCTGGAGAAGAAGTGCAAGAGAGGGGGGGACTGATGGAATCAGGCATCGCTTCATAATAAAGAGGGTCCTGAGAAGGCTGAAGTGGCATATTTGTAGGATCTGGTTCCCCTATGCTTGCCGCATCAGAGGCAAAGGGAATCTGGTCTTGGCTGGGCTCTTGTTCATGGTCAATACTGGGAGGTCGAATGCTTAGTTTGGCTACGGTGGCCTGTATGGAGCTAATAGGCATGTCTCCTCCCAGAACAATGTCTTGAGATTCCTGTCGTGAGTATGACTAGAAAGACACACAACATTAGATCAACAGTCACACAGATGTTTGTTTTTTTAACAGATAAACGAGTAAATAAGAGGTTACCTTCAATGCAATGTTGTTTGGGGTCCTAGTGCAAGGGGACATTATGATACCATGGCGTTGCAGAACCTGCTCGGTATGTTTAAGAACAGCCTCATAGCAAAATTTGAGGTGAAGCTGTGGAGATTATTTAACAAAAGTACCATTATATTCTATCGATTGAACCTTGAATTGCAAAATGTCAAATCTCACAGTAAGTCAGCAATTACCTTTTCTTGAAGCATGTTCTTCCTCTGCTGCCTCATCTTCCTCACCAGTTGGATCAAGTCAGGTATACCATTGCCAGCCTCAATTTCTTGCAATGCTGCATAAAGCAGACAGAAGGCGCCAGTACGGCCAACACCAGAGCTACAAGAAACAAAATTCTTATGCTTAGCTTTGTCTATTTGTTCAATGTCATAAATAATGTCTATGAGGTATGTTGAAGTATAGTACCTGCAATGCACCACAACTGGAGTGTGTAGCGGGCGCTGAAGCAGGTAATGTCCATGGACTTCTTGAATGAAACAGATGAGGTTGCTTTTACTCTCTGGAAGGCCCCTTTCCAGAAAAAAATAAACCAAAAACCATGAGTGACAAGTGTTTCAAGAGGCAGCACTGACTCTGAATATGTATGGAGAATAAGTCCTCACAGTTCAGGCCATGAAGTAAACTGGAGGTGTGCAACAGTGCGTCTCAGACTCTGGTCCCGATACTGTAGTCCTATCATGCGCTCTATATGAGTTGGAGTGCTCTTCTGGGTGGTCATGGTAAGGGTGATTGGACCCTGAGCAAGTTGTTGGCCTCTCTCTGATGGAAAGTAACGCAACACCTTTTGCTGGGAATAAAAACACATTGCAAAACTTTATAAATATCAACAGCAACTAATATTCTAGAAATCATCAGGAGGACCCTTGCTAAAGCATATTTACCTTCTCCAGTTCTTGCTCAGACACTAGCATGACAATGACAGAAACCTTCTGCTCATAGACCATGAGCCAGAAGTCGGCTGCGGTGCCAGTGAGGGGAGCCTGAGTTGCAATGAGCCGGGGGCAGTATGCAGATAGGTCCTCAATGAAACTGGCATTGACGTAATCGTCTTTACCAGAGCTCAAGACAACACGATTGCAGTCATAAGGCATCACATCTTGATGGCGGTTCTTCATGGTATAGCAACGAGCAATGGCAATAGAGAGCTGGCGAGTATCCTTCTCCTGTTGCTCCTGCAGTTCTTTCCATTGAATATCAAGTTCTGACAGACCTCTCTTCCCTGTTGGGAGCTCTAAGGATTGGACTCTTGATCGAAACCGTTCTAGCTGTGCACTGAGTTTTGAGACCCTCTCTGGTGCTTGGTAAGGGTCTCCCTGAATGAGTCTCACACCCTCTGCTTTCTTTCTGTAATGTTCCTCCTGAGGGTCAGCTTTGGTGGGTAATAAGACATTGGCGGTGTCCTTGGTGCCTCCATGCTGGCTCTCAGGGCTTGAGGAAAGCAAGTCATCCGTTCTAGAGTTCTGTCGCTGAAACAAAGTGGAGTCAGGTGGAGCTATGGGACCAGTGGGAGTTGGAGCCTGAACTGAGGACTGCGGCAATGCTGCTCCTCCAACTGGGGTAAGAGCAGGAGATGGTCGCTGGGTGACCATACCAAGGGATGGAGGACCAGGAGAGGGAGAAGGTGATGGGGCAGGAGAAGGTAGAACATGAGGCTGTGGTGCTCCTGAGGATGGAGGTATCATGATTTGAGGCCCTGGGGGAGCAGCAGCTACAGGATGCTGCATTGGTCCAGGAGGAACGTTTCCACCTTGTGGACCAGAATAAGATATTGGGCCTCCTGGAGGTTGCTGTTGTGGGGCTAAAGGCTGTGAAGTAGGTGGCTGGGATTGAGGTTGCAGAGAGGCCACGGTCTGGTTGGAAACCATAGGAATACCTCCTTGAAAACTCAAAGGTGCAGAGCTAGAAGGAATGGTTGGCTGAGGTTTGTAGATATTGTGAGGGAGTGCTGGAGGACCGGACTGGGGAAGGATTTGAGGATGAGGGTGGTTTTGATGTTGTAAAGGAGTGCTGGGGTGCATTTGTACATGTGATGAGTGTGGGCTATGGGGTACCTGAGGTTGAACAGGAACAGTAGCCCTCAGAGGGACTGCTGGGTATGCTGGCTGTTGGTTGGATTGATGAGTAGGGATTATCTGGGACTGGGGGCAGTGAGATAGCGGTTGGGAGACTGCAGGCATTTGTGGGTGAGATGGAGGAGACATGTGAGTGGATGGTGCAAGCATTTGTGGTTGCTGGGGAGGAGGTATCTGCATATGGGGTGCAGGGCCTAAATGATGAGAGGATGGGTGTAGGAGGGTCTGAGGGTGAGGAGCATGGGGCAACTGATTGATGATGGGAGGTGTTTGGGTCTGGGAAGCAGGGGGAATCTGTTGATTGACATGTGTTAAGTGTGGCATTGGCATAGAGGGTATTGGTTGGGAGGACGGAGGCATTTGCTGATTAACATGAGCTAAGTGTGGCATTGACATAGGAGGCATTATTTGGGGGGATTGTTGCATCTGTGGAGGTATGCCTGGATGTGACATCTGGCCCGGGGTGACAGTGTTAACTTGAGGAGGTTGGGAATTCGAAGCAAATGAGACAGGAGAGTAACCCTGATGGGGCTGCACATGGGTAGCTGGAGCTCCAAACTGTCCTTGGATTTGAGGTTGCTGAAAGTTTGGTGGTCCTGGTTGTCTTATTTGGGCTATGTACTGTGGGAACTGAGGCTGAGTGTGCTGTGGCCTAGTCGAATGTCTTGGAATTTGTTGAGTTGGTACAGATGGGTAAAATGACTGTGGTTGGCTTTGACCACCTTGTTGTCCAAATACCTGTTGGGGCTGAGTTTGAGACTGTGGATGACGGGCTGGCATTGCTTGTGGAGGATGACCCATGGGAACACCAGGTTGTTGCATGTACTGGACATGGGGTGCCATCTGAGGTGGAGCTGCATACACTGATGACACCGGTTGATGTTGCCCAGGAGGAGGCATAACTGCCTGGGCAGATGCAGGACTGTAACTAGGAATAGGTGTCTGTACACTATCCACTGTAGTGGTGGAAGGTCGGACTTGAGTAATCTGTGGGCTAGGTTGGTTCTGAGAAGATGGAGGGCAGTACCCAGACACAGGTGGTAGTGGAAGGACCTGAGGGTTGGGCATCTGTGGGAACTGTTGCTGTGTGAAACTCTGAGGTGGTGGAAAACGGGACATTTGAGCAAGAACTTCAGGAGGCGGTAAATTTGGTGGAAATCGGGGTTGCGCAAAGAGTAATGCTGAGCTAGCTCCAGGCCAGCGCAGAATTGAGCTAGCAGCGGCCCCGGAATGTGTTGCAGGATGACCAGGTGGTGGAATCGAGAGTTCAGGAGGAAGGCTGCGTAACTCTTCTGGGAGATCTCCACCAAGGGCTAGGATAGCTGCACTCAGCTCTGCCAGTTCAGGGTCTTCGGAGTTGGCAGGATCTACATTTTGGCCTTTCTTCTGGGGAGGCTTTGGGGCAGTGGGTCTTTGGGGAGCCTTTTTCTTTAGCTCTCTGTCACACATTAAGCAGAATCAAATTAATTGGAGGTAATACATCAAACTTTCTATTAAAAATGTTTGACAAACTGTTTTTTTTTCTATGCAAAAAAATATATATGTTAATAGATTGGTGAACAAACTCCTAGTTACCTTTCCATAATGGTTTGTCTCTCCTCCTTTCGGGCCTTGCAGACAGTCTTGGCTCTCTCCAATAAGCGAGAGGACTTTGTTTCCAGATCCTCATAGAATTCTTTGCCCTCCTGAGATTTCTTCATTAGGTCTTCATAGGCCTCATAGGAGGCCACAAGCATCTGTACAGTGCTGTTCCATCTAAAAAGTAAATAGACACCGTTTATATACTTAAGAAGTATTCTGATGATGCTACACTTGATAAAGTTTTTGCATGTTTGTCACATTTAAATGTTATCTCTTAAGTCATACTTGTGTTCGGTTTCTGTCAGGCCCTTGCGCACAGTGGCATACTGTACATTAGCCTCTGTCAGTGCCTTCAGGATATTCTCTTGAGCTGCCAGGTTCTGATCAATGTATACTTTCACCTGCTCATACTTCTTAAGCTGCTCCTCAAACAGTTTCTATGAGGGAAAAGTAAGTGAGCAAAGATAAAAATACAATGCAGTGACATTTCTAATAAAAACCCTTTAAAAATAATTGCCACAGTCATGTAAAGCCCATACCTTCATGTCAGCACGTTCAGTTGTGACCAGAGCAGTAGTGATGTCGTCCTGCTGAATGAGGTCTCTAAGCTGCTTCTCCAATGAGCTTCGTTGGTCCCGCATTTCTTGCACTTTACTCAGAATTCTCTTCATAGTCTGGAGACCTGCCATCTCATCTGAAAATCTCAAAAAATTGTAATTCTCATAAACATACACAACATGATGTTTTTTTTTTATTATGTCGTAACAAAACACCCACCCTCACTAAGTTGAGGTCTCGGCAATGCCTCTCTAAGAGTGTCTAGTGGTCCACCAAGGAGTCTCAGATTGCTGATGTGCAGATTCATGGCCCGATGAAGTTCTGTATTGGTGAAGCTGGCTTTCTCGTGAGCTTCCAAATACTTTTCCAAGTCCCTCCGCAGCTCTGCCAGGGTTGAGGGCCGATCTGGTAAAGCCTGCTTCCCAGCAGCCTCTTCTAGTCTTCTTTCCTCTGCCTCATCCTCATCCAACACATCTCGAATCTCCCGCAGAGAGGCTTCCACATCAGTGAACACACCTGAGAGGACTGAGGATGGAGGAAGAATTTAGACTTTTTCCTGATGCTTAATTGTATATTTTTAAGAGCTGCTTAATAGCTTGAACTGAGAGGCACAACTAGTTTGAATAATCAAAGCTAAATTAATTAGCTTTAAATACTGGTGCAAAATAAAATAACATGGGGGGGGGGCTTCATAAAGACATCACTAACCCTGCATTGATTGGATGAGATTTTTTACAGTGTCTGGTCTCACACTCAAAGCAGCACATTTTTCCATCAGCACAGAGGGAAGGGTATTATACATCTCCATATTGTCCACTGACTCTGGGTCCAGACCGAGAGAGTCCATGAATTGCCTATAGAAATATAACATTTAGACATTTAGATACATACTGTCTATGTGTTTCATATACAATATAAAAGCTGTTTGCACTCACTCTAATGTCTCACTCTTGCCATCTATTTTTGCCATAACATCCCGTAGCAGCTTGGCCTTCTCTTCACTGTAAATTTGACAGGAAAAATGAAGAGGTTTTTTTTTTTTTTGCCCCATACTTGATTCCCATCAAATATAGCACAGGGGAATTAAAATTTATCAGAATGAGGAACTGTAGAATGAGGTAAGATATACTTTAATGTTTTACATCTTGAAGGGTTTTATTTTAGTCTTTTGTTTTCAAGTTGTGTGTGTGTATGTATATATTTATATATATAAAAAATATATATATATAGTGAAATAATAGTTAGGACTTGAACCAAACCTGTAAAGAGAGGAGGCCTCGTGGGCAGCCATTGGCACCAGCTTTGCAAAAATGTCTGGGCCAGTGACACTAGGATCTGTTGGGTTTACAGGCAAAGCTTTCACCAAAGGGGCACCTGTGATGAAGGCAGGAGAGTGTTAATCCTTAGGACAGCATTTTCCGGTCACTAGCGAAATTCTGCGAGCATTGTCTATTTTCAATAGAGTAGAGATGTATGAAGCACAGCTCACACAGAAGTCACTTTCAAAACAAGCAGCTTTCTATTGGTCAATGCGATGAATTCCCTTGACCAACTTGAAAATGAGTGACACTTGCATAGGGAACTCTTTTGCGTTCACATGAAACTCCTGATCACACTGATTTCTATTGGAATAACTGGATTTGGCTTGTGAAATTTCGCCGAGCAACAGTAAATGTGATCGCACCTTTACTGATACTTTTTTTCATGGAAATAAGCACTTATTCTAGTCATGCCATATAACTAATGAATGACATCACCAAAGAGTACAACAACATATGTTAGCCAAAATACCTTTCACTGAGGTCAATGTCTCCAGAGATGGCACAGATTCATGGTAAATGAAGTCATTGTCTTTTTTGGCAGAATTAAATCTAAAATGAGAAGTGACACAAATGTGTTTCCTGTGACTTTTATAAAGAATGAATGATGTTTTTGGTAAGCTGTTAATAATAATATATGCTTACTTTCCCCCAATGACATCCATGGTAAATTTAAGGGCTTCCTGTACACTGTCTGGCTGACCCTTAGCCATCTTAATTGCTTCGCTGAGTTTGTCTAGTGAGCTTTGAAGGTAAGCAACCTGTTGAAAAATTAAATTAAGTATTAGAGTAAAAAGATTTACAAAACAGCTGGTTCTTTCTAGGTTCATTTCAAAACCATTCTCTTCCTCTGATTAGTTTATATATCAGAGATGGACAACTTCGATCCTGCCCTGCAGAGTTTAGCTCCAACCCTAAACAAACACACCTGAACCAGCTAATCAATGTCTTCAGGATTACTAGAAGGCTAAGCGAGTTATATCAGTGTTGGAGCTAAACTCTGCAGGACAGTGGCCCTCCAGGACCGTGTTTGCGCATCCTTGGTCTATGGTTTCTAGAAATGGAAGTAAACGACCAGGAACATTAATTACACTGTTCTTCTTAAATAAATAAAAAAACATCTATAAATGACAATAGACTAGGATGAGAATGAAACTAGTTCTCCATGGCAAAATAGCACAGATGGCCACTAACTGAAATTGAAGACAGAAAAAAAGCAGGTTGTACCCTCTCTCCATACTTCTGCTGCTCTTCGGCCTGTTTCCCCATGTGCAACTGTTGAGAGACAAGAGGATTTAGGGTGACTTACTTAGAAACATGTAAAAAATAAATAAACATGTGACCATCCTGCTTTGAATAGAAGACTCACATGAGCAACTGCAGCAAAGTAGTAAATCTTCATTTGCACTAATTTCTTCCAGTCTTTCTGTATCTTTCCTAACATTGAAACCGTTTCTGAGTTCTCCAGGGCTCTGCAAGCCTCTTTGTAATAGTCTACCACCTGAAGACAAAAAGATTTCATGTCCAATCAGATGTTAGATTCATACTGCAGCTAGTAACAAACTGTAAAAAAAAATCTTTGCCATGGATGTAGCTAACTAAATGGTTAAAAAAAAGTACCTGGGCACTTATCCGTGCAACAAGGAAGCTCTTCCGGTTGTCCAACATAGATTTTTCCAACAGGCACTCTTGGGCCTGACCCTGAAAAGAGCAATTGGTACTTTAGTCCTAATCTACAAAATGGCAAATGAAAAAGATGTATATAACATATATGAAAGCAATTGAGTGAAACTAACACATGATCATACCAGCATGAGGTTGATGTTGAGATTAAGGATCTGGTGACTCATGTCCACACTGAAGTTGTGACTGAAGTGATCACGCAGGTAGGTAAATGCTCCAGCTGAGCACTGAAAGTGTGTGCAAGATACTTTCATTCCCTAACAGTGAGGGGAAGAGTGAGAGTTAGGACCCTAGAAAAAAAATACTTTTACTGTAAATTGCCGTAATTAATTGTGAGTTCCAGACCAGTAAAAAATCATTTTAGATGAAATCTCAGACTTTTCCTACTCAGTCACAACATCGCACAGCACACCCACAGACCGTCCACAATCTGTTCGATGACTGTCAGATTTATATTGCTCAAAAAACTCTAAAGCACTTTATGTGTGTCAGGTAAAAAAAACTAAAATGGCTGCAAAGTAGCTAATGTACCACTATGAAAATCTGTTCTGAATTCGTAGTGGTTCATTAGCTTTGTTCTGTAAATATGTTATAATTTTACTATTGATAATGTCTTAAAGTCTGCATGAAATGGAAATTCACACTATTTTCTAAATGCATCTTACTGATCTTATTGTGAACATTTCATCCATGCATAGGTTTCATTTTTAACAAAAAATGTTTTACCTCAAAATCAAAAATTCATGACTTGCCAAACTTCTAAAACTTTAGATGTATTTGACTTAATGCCGCACTGCGCAGACAGTTTATTTGTCCCTGAACTGAACAAACCGATCGGCGAGAGTTGCTGCTTGCAGTCGAGGGCGGAATTGAAAACGGAGCCGTCAAGTCAGACACTTTCTGCTTCCCGTGGTGACGCTTGAGCGGTGTTTGCATACTTTACCACAGACAAAGTGGATTAGATGCAATATTTGTCAAATCCACAGATATTTCAGACGTTTTCATGAAGCAACAGAAATCTTGTTCATGTACTGCTTAATACAGCACCATCTGTACAAGAATAAAGTTCAAAATTAGCCTACACTATTTAAATACCAATAAAGTGGGTATATATATTTTTTATCAGTTTTATTTTGATAAAACATTATGGTAACATGAAAAGAGCTTTTACTGTTATAAAAACATGGATTTGTGAGCATTAGTGGAACTGAAGGTGTCAGAATACACACGAAACACACGTCATTGTTGTCATTAGTGAATCCGGCCAATCATGGAACAGCTGTGTCGTCATCAGAGCTTGTCCAGTCACTCTGAAGAATCTGGCGTCAACGCTGTCTGAAGTCGGACAAAATTTGCAACCGGCATGCATCGCTGTGTCAGACGCTGATCGGTCTGCGAAGCATGAAGTCGAACACACCCATTTAAGTCTGCTTAAACCCGAGCCCTTTCTAGCAATCAACTGCAAGCTCGCATTCCAATCTGCCTCTATCCAATCAACAATCGGTGAATAGAAACAATCACCCATACTACATTTTTTTCTTTTTCAATAATTTGTCTCATTCCTCACAATTTGGAAGTAAATATCCGTCGCTACTTCCGTTACATCGCAATTTTAACAACACACAAGTTTGAATTTTCTCTAAAAAAAATACATAAATATGTTTGTTATTTGTGAAGAAGTGCTGAAATAGAAATAAATAATCTCTCAGCCTGACGATGTGAATATTTCAGAGTTGAACCAGCAATTCCTATATGCCGCGCACACTGCATTAAAATCACATGGCATTTAAATGATTCCTTCGGTAGTTCAGCTCACCTCTTCAGACACCCTGTTGTCCATGGCTCCCAACATTGAATGGAGTGCTCCTGCAGCATGGGAAACATGACTTGAATCAGGAAACAGGCCTGATCTTGAACAATACCCTCTTCTCAGCGACACACTCGTTATTTATCGCAGACAATGCAGTCATTGACTAGAGGAATAATACGTATCAGTCTAGTACTACTCACCCAAATTATAAAGGATGCAGGCCTGCTCGTAGCAGATGTCATCATGGGTCACTGTCTTTCCAGAAAATATCTCTGTCCTATATATTAAACAAAAAAAGTGTAAGGGGAAGCCGAAAGGCAAGCACACAAGTAAGATGGCTGGTTTGGAGCCCTCACCAGGAGATAGGGACAGCAGCTTCCTGCCCAAATCCCAGAGGCACACGACTCTGAATATAATGCAGCTGCCCGAAGTACTTCCTTAAGGTACTGCAGCCCTCAAAGTCACGTGTGACATTCACAGCACTCTAGAAAGACAAGAAAATGCAGAGAATGTAGAAAAGGTATGACCATAGACTTCACGTATACCTGTTGCTGAACTGGTTGAGCATGGTGCTAGCAAAGCCAAGATAGATTTTCAGGGAAGACACATAATGATTAAAAGTATACCTTGAATGCACTGTAAGACTCACCTGTCTGAGTTGCTCCAGTTTCTTCAACTGCTCATTATAATTGTCAGGATTTTCCCCATAGTTCTTCAGTATGAACTGAGAAAAGGGAAAAAGAAGTTTGTTACAGAGTTACAGCTCAGCAGATAAAGATTGGTAATGGTAAAAGATTGCACTGGTAAACAAAAGAAAGCAAAAAATCTATTTGGCCATCCAATAAAATCCACAAAAAAATCGAATATATGGAGTTTAAAATTGTTCAGTTGAATAGTGCAAAAACTTTTTACTTTCTAAAACTGTGATTTTTTTGTGATCACTAAAACTGTGATTTTTTTTTTCCAGGATAAAATGAAAAATACAAGAAAAAGTAAATATGCACTGGTGAAAGAAAGAAACAAGCAAAGAAGTATTCTGATCTTTTTGGCCACTAACAAGACCATTCAATACAATACACATAAAAAAAATAAACAGTTTAAATTATTTTACAGTAAAGAGACACTGACAAAAATAATCAGGCTTTATGATGGAGCCTACAAAAAATTCTGGAACAGCAGTTCCTCTGCTTCACTAAAATATCATAGCTCTGTCATTTTGTTTGCATGCAACACTATCAATAATTACCATGCATAAACATAAACAACCACCTTTAGCAACCCGAACCTGCTATTCATCCTTTGGCCTAGTTTGTTAGGAATGGATCTGATAACTAACATAACACAAGATAATGAAAATTCCTGACTGCTGGGAAGAGGTGGAGGATAAGGAAGCATGTTTTCTTTGTGAAGTTTACATTAATATAAACATTAAATACAGTATAACACAGAAAAAATATATTCTAATGTATCGTCAAGGACAGACTCTCTGCAGTAATAATAATAAATTATTATACACAGAAAACATGCAAACACAACTCATTGCCATTCCATTGCCAAACATGCCATTCCAACTCATAAGACAACATGGCAGTGTTTAGGTTAGTGAGTGACCAAATAAACAAATAGGTTCTGATGTTTGATTTGTTAAAATTACCGATTAGGATGCACTATTTTGCTTGAGTTTAAAAAAAGTGTTTTTCAAAACCCATGTGACTTTTTTTTTAGTGGAATATAAAATTAGTCATTTGTAGTATAATGTCTGTTCTTTATTTTTATAAAATAAAAGTGAATGGTGACCACAGTTGCCAAGAAATATTCTAATGCCTGTGTAGGTTTCACACAGAAAGCTATATTATGGAAGATTCCAGAAGATTCGAAATAAAGCCCAAGAGTTGACCATTACTATGACGCTCTCTTGTCATTAAGTGTTGGACAGCACCAGTCCCCACAGACTTTCAATGTATGGAAAATATCGATATGAAGATTCTATAAAAAGTTAACATATCATTTTGTGTTCGCAAAAGACATAAAGACACACGATTTGGAATGACATCTAAGTAAATAATAATAAATACATAAATCTAAGTAAATAATGACAGGCTTATTTTGGTAAATTAGATTTTTGGTTGAACTGTTTCTTTAAGAAAACACAGAGTAGCTCACGCAATAGCTGGAAAAACAGGGCACAGGGTTAAAACTTTAATTTAGTGGCAGATTACATGCATAAAACATGCTGTTTTGTTTATTTCCGACGTATAAGAGCAATGACAGTAGTGTGTGATTTGAACAGGCCTGCTTGGTCCCTCACCTGTTTGACAGTCGGGCTGAACTGAAACTCTCCAGCCTCCTTTAGATCCAGCCAAATCATCGGCATTCGCGGCACGGCCTCCATCGCAGCCGCCGATTTCGCTGAGCCGACTAAAGTAGAATAGTATTATAGCGTTCAAGTACTTGGAAAAAAATCCTGCGGAAGTATTATTTTGAATTTTACAGCTCTGAACGACTGTGTCATGTCCCCATTTACATCCATACAGGAAGCGATTGCAGCCTCGGGAAGTGACGTCATGAGATCTGAATTCTGACTCTGGGAAATGTGGTTCTGTGTTTTCATGTCATGATGACAAAAAAGTACAGATTGAAAGGATACCGTGTCGAAATTTGAATTAAAAGTCAAAATATCTAGCCAGAACTTACATTTACAAAATTTCTACATACTCATTTACTTTAAAGTTAAAATGATTTCCCTTATAGCTTTGGAAGATCGGTAGATGGCAAATAATGTTAGAAACTTTAGAGACTTCTAAGATAATTTTCAATCTCTTACTTGCCTTTTTTGGTCCTTATGTGTGACCATCATTACTAAGGGTAATAAGGAAATGCCAGTGTTGTTCTGTGCAACTTCTTTCATTCAGTCCTTTTTCATAAAGAGACAATACAACATCTTCTGTAAACCAAATAACAGAAACAGTGAATTGAAATGCTACAAATTATTGTAGGCCTACTTTTCCTGCCTGGTAAGAAAATATTTTCTTCAGTCTTAAGTACATTTTGTCAGTTGTTTATTCCTAATTAACTAATTGATTCAGATTGCAATAAACTGAATAGTTATTAATTTATATAGGCTATTTATAATATTTATACCTTGAGGCAATCTATTATAGATATTTTAATCGATTGTGACATTTTTAAATAAATAATTTACTGAATCAATAGGCAGTAATAGATATGATCCAAATCTCTGAGGCCACTAAAAATGACTATTTTTTGTTCTTCTAATTTAAAGGCTGAACAGAAAAATGTTCAGAATTTCTTACTGTAATATCTGTTAAATATGGAGTTCACATTTGCTTGTTTGATTAGTGACATATAAATAGTGCAAAATCTTAAATATTTCTTATTTATTTATGCCATAACTTTTCTTATTTTACTTTTTTTTTTTTTTATTTGAAAACTTTGTTTAAATGAAAAAAATTCTAAATATTTAATGTGGTCTCAGACCTTTGGATCGCACTGTATCTCTATTGATTCATTATGTAAATAATTTCTTAAAAAAACAGTATCTATAATAGTTTAAGATATATTTTAACTATCCATTTTAATCTACAAATTCTCTAATTAAATAAAGTGTTTTGTGCTCCAGGTGTTCTCAGTAATAATGAGTGGAATGTGATTTATCCTCATCCGATCTGTGCTGTGAGAGGATCCAATGTCACTATTCTCTGTTCATTTAAATATCCATCTGCGCTAGTGAAGCGAGTGCTATGGTGTTCAATGAGATCAAATCATGGTTTCTGTGAAAATAAGCCATATGTTTTTGACAGTGATGCCAATGATAATCAAAGAAACTTTCAATACATTGGAGAAAACACATCAAATTGTTCTCTTTTGATCAGTAATATTAATCAAATACAGTCTGGAGAGTATAAATTCAGATTTATAACCAATTTGCATGGTCCATGGACAGGTGATCCTGGAGTGAAAATTTCAGTACACGGTAAATATAAAAGGTTTATTCTGAAAAAAATGACTTGATGCTTTTGTTGTTGCTGTTTTGTTTTCTAAAAGAATCCCTCAATTTCATTATGGGCTATTTCTCTTGTTTTCTGATAGATTTAAAGGTGTTAATGACCAGATCGAGAGACAGTGGAAGCATAATAGGAGACTCTTTGAGTCTGACATGCACACACAACTGCTCTAATTTAGATGAAGTTCAGTGGTTTAAGAATGATGAACCGATGAAACATTCAGACCCCATCCTCACCTTCAGCAGTGTAACTACTAAAGACTCCGGGAATTACTCTTGTTCTTTGAGGAACTTTAAAACAACTGTATCTGAAGAATTTACAATTTACATTGAAGGTTGGTTGAACTGTAAAAATGTTATACATCATTTTAACGATCATATTCATATTTGGAAAATGACAGATTTGTACATACTTTAAAGTAAATGATATCTATCCCTTTGTCCTCAATAGATGTTGCTGGGTCTCCAACAGTTCTTATTATTGTCGTGTCTTTAATCTCACTTGGCTTCATTATTGCAGCTGTGATGCTCATAAGAAGGTAGGACTTTTTGTATTGTTTGTACTTGCACACACACCAATGTATTATAACTCTTTCAGTCAGTCTGAATGAAACATTAACTGACCTTGCACAATTCAGAAAACACATAAGAATAAAAATGATTTTGAAAGTGCATTTTGTGTGTCTGCCAGAGAGTTGTAGGTTGGCGAGGGCGAGTGATTGAGGCTTGCGACACAAAGATATATAGCCAAAAGAAATTACTATTCAGTTCACGCACCTATTTGTTTGTTTGTTTGTTCATTTATTTGTTAATTAGTTTTTAATATTTTCTTAGAATCAAACCCCTTTTCTGAAATCATCCATCTTGTATAAGCTTAATTGTGCAATTTATAATGCATGTCTGTCACATTTACTTTTTACAGGAAAGCAGAAACTCGCGGCAAACCAAAGGAGGAAGGAGAAGAAAACCAGGTTTCTCAATACAGCACTCACCAAACAACTGTGAAGATATTTGTAATAATAATACTACTACTAATAATAATAATAAACAATAAAACGTGTTTTCAAATTTAGCATTATGTTCAAAATCTTCAAAACAAGTAAAAGAGAAATCAAAGACATAAACTCTTTCCTTACTCCCTCAAGTTTGAAAATGAATGTGTGCCATCCCAGTGATGGACTGGCCATCTGTCCAGGGTGTTTTCCTGACTATGACCAGAGGCGCTGTGATAATCGGGACAAAAATAGACTAAAAACAGCACCTGGGTCAGCTTTCAGCTGAAATTGCAAATAGTTGTAGGCTATTTGGAATAATCATTATTATTATTTTTGTAAATATATAGATAAGATTTTATATTTCCATATCACTGCAGAAATGCACAGAGTTTACCATTATTCTGATTTGAATGTGCTATCAGTTTTGAAAGCAGAGTGTTAGCATTTGAAAAATGTTATATTATAACATTATGTATATTATGTTAGGTTTTTAACTTAAGTTTAACAGTTTTGAAAAGAGTATGTAAACATGTGCAAAGTGGCCTGTAGGTACTTAGAGGTACTTAAAATTGTAGAGTTTTGGTAGTGAGTAAGTGAGAAAAGAATACCTTTAATTAAAAATGTAGTCAGTCAGTGAATACATTTTTTGCCAAAGCAATTCACAGTTTAGCTCACATAGACTGCTGTTGTGATCACTGTGTGATCTTTTGACGTAAGTATTGAGAAATGTGTCCTAGCGATTGTGAAAAACTGTAAACTGAAAGACTAACACCTGATGCCTGGTGCTACATCACATCCAATAGGTGCCACATCTAATTGTTTTGATTGCATTTCATATTTTAGATTCAAAATGTGGTAGTGTTTGAAAAATATGTTGAAGAGTTTTGAAAAGATGACCTAGCAATTGTGGGAGAAAAACTGTAAATGCAACAAAAGATGACGGTTAAAGACATGTTCTGTGCCATCTTCTTGCTGTAGGCTGAAACCGAGGCACGCATAGTCTCCACAAACCTAGAGGAAGCCGAGGATGTGCTGCAGGAAGTGCAATATGAATCTGTCAACATTCAACCCAAAGAACTGCTTCAAATGTGAGCATTCAAGAGACACATCACTAAAATTCTGTGCTGTATACTTAAATTTAGTAATCTGACCGTTAGTTATGAAGATAATGCAACATGTTTAATCATAATATTGATTGTGAATATATGTTTGTGATTATTTCACTGAAACGATTATATTTATTTCTAGGTCTGCCAACACAGAGCAGGAGAATGATTCAGCCATCTACAGCACAGTGATCTTATACTTTCAGCAGTGAAGATACAGATGTGTGTGAGTGAGTGAGTGAGGCCCTGTTACACCTGGTATTAAGATGCGGTTTGGTCGATCGGATCACAAGTAGAGAGTTTTTTTCTGTTTACACCTGGGGCCTATACCATGAAGTCAGTTTAGGTGGATAGCCAGATGTTTCAGTTTAGTTTGTGCCAAGCCTGGGTTTTAGGCACCATGAAAGTGTGTTGTTGTTCAGGAGTGGTGAGAAAACATTGTGCTTGGTACATTTTTTTGTCTTCAAACCAAACTTGGGTCTTCAGCTAGCAAACTTTAAATCCCGTGTGGCTAGCACGCATCCTAATGTTTACTCATTAGGTCAGTAGGCGGAGAGTATGCAGCCTTTTGTGGCTGTTCGAATGCATTCGACCACATGAGTGTCTACACAACAAAAGCAATCCGATCAAATGTATTTTTGACTACCTCAGGAAAGTGTACAAGCTCAACGTTTTAGATCCCGTTTACACCTGCATTTAGTGTTGTCCAATTGTGATCGGATTGACAAAAACACTTCTTAAAATCACCAGGTGTAAACAGGGCCTCAGACTGCAGGCAAATCTTTTTGCAAAACTCTAAACACAGTTCTCTACATTAGACACATCATTCATAAATGTATATGTGTATACACACACACACACACATACACATACAAACAAACACAAACACACAAACACAATCATCACTCAATCACCAGGACCGGCCTACTCGTTCACAATCACCAAATTACTGACTCGCTGCACCTGCACTCCCTCATCAACACACCCTTTAAATGCCCCGTTCACCTTTCACTCGTTGTCTGGTCTCGTTGCAGTATACGCTGCTTTATGGCACTCGACTTGTCAATATTCAGCTCAAGTCACTTCAGTGTTGGTTTGGTTTAATAACTATTACATTCATCTATATTGTTCATACATACTGTACACTAAAAAAAATTAAGCTTGAACAACACAAATGTATGTGCTGTTCAACTACAAAAGATTTGTTACAGAATAGTTGCACCTCTCCAGAAAACAAATAATGTCAAGTTGACTCAACTAAATGTTTTTTTGTGTCACAGACAACTTATTTTCAGTTCGTCTAACTGTTATTTACAAAAGTTGAGTCAAAAAGAAAAAGCTAGGGGAAATTAGTACTAAGTTTTTTTTTGTTGAACGAGATTTTTACAGTGTGGATTTTTGCTGAACCAACACAACAAAATCAGTAATTTGAACCTTTTTCAAGTTGTGTTTTTCAGTGTATATACAGTGTATTTGTGCACAGACATGTACGTGTGACAAACTCCTGAACACTGAACAAGCAAAAGGCACAAGTAGCAGTGTTTTACATTTTTCACATCTGTATGTGGCTAATCATTTAAGAAATGGAGCTATAGTTTCAGAAGTTGTGTGTAAGCAATTTGAAAAAACTGTAAATGCCACATTCATTTAGTGATGACCTACACTCAATGATCATGTGTGAAAACATTTATGCATAAATTGATCACTTAGAAATCAAAACTTGAATGTATTACAATATAGATTGATTTGCAGCAGCTTCACAGTAGTAACACATTCAAATTCTGCTGCAAAGCCATTCTAACAAGCCAATCGTGTCATTATTTAGCTCAAGTCAGTTCAGTATTGATTCAGTTCAGTTCCATAACTGTGTAAAATTAGTGTATTTGTGTACGTGTGACAAACTCCTGTAACGCCACTGCACACTGAACAGGCAAAAGACACAAGATAGCAGTGTTTTACATTTTTCTCATCTGTGGTGTGTATGTGGCTAATCATTTGATGTTTGTGTGTAGAGTTACTACGCAAAAACACCATTTTTGGAAGAGTTAAAATAGTTTTGAAGGAAGTGTTTGATTTTGCAAGAGATGCCTTATGTTTTGCAATGTTATGTGTGTGTGTTTTATGATTTCGTGTGTAGAGGTTCAAGAAATGGAGCCATAGCTTAAGAAATTGTGTGTAAGCAATTAAAAAAAAAAAAAAATTTAATTGCAAGTGACTAAGTAAGGTTTGTGTGTCCAGACACATTGCTTTGGTAACAACATAGGTGTACCCATGTATGTGACAAAGTTTTTAAAACGGATGCAGGAAAAATGGAGGTGCATCATCTTGCTCTGCAAATAAGCACTCTGCTGAGTCAGTGCAGAACTCCTCCATCGCACAAGTAAAACTCAGCAACAGAGAAGACTGGTATATTGTGATGTTCCGTGCTGTAGTCACAGCCGAAATCTCTGGACATACCGTTTGAATAACGCATGAATACTTCCTTGACGCATTAAGAGTGACGCATAACAGTTTGAAATCTGATTTGAGCATCCAGACTGAGACACATCTGTAAAAATCTGATTGGAATCGCATTTCAAACCAACTCGTTATGTGGTTTGAATCAGATTTGAAAAATATCTGATTTTATGTGTCAGACTTTCAAAAAACAATATGGATAAAATCTGGAAATGCAAAAAAACTGATTTTTACCGGCGCAAGGGCGGGACAACCTGTCACTCACATGAGATCACAGCAATAGCAAACCACAAAAATCCAACAATCCAATCAAATTAAACATCCAAGATCACAGAACATTTTAAACAGGTAAATTTAAACCATTTCATTGTGACAAAAAATCTGAAAAACATCAGAACTGCAGTTTAAGTAAACCTACTGAAAAAAACTTTTTGTTTGCATTAATAAATTAAATAAAATTAAGACATTCTGGGGGGAAAATAAATATAATGAATTTTAATAGTAGCTATAAATAAATATATGCTACTCAAGAACTGTACTGTAGCTTGCAGGTCTTCACATGTCCATATGCTAACCTGTTTTGTATATATTTTTTTATATTTATTTTTGCATTTGACACATGGACATACAGTTTTGTTTGGTATTCCTTTTAATGCTTTGCTTTAAAAAAAAAACTTTAAAAACAAATTGGAGGGAATTTAATGAATGTGCAACTGCATTGTTGTAGACCAATGTGCATGATAAATATTTTGTGATATTTTGATTCTTGTATTATTATTTTATCTAAGCCTACATGATTCCATAATTTGATATCTTAATGCATCAATTTACTGATCTAGTTCCACTGATAATTATTTAAAGGAGTCATAACCTGCAATTTTCACTTTTCCACGAGAATCAATTATGATTACCTAACGATTATACACTGGCCGGGAAGCCGATATTTAAAAGTGAAGCGTTTGTTTACCTCAGGGTAAATAAACCAGCGCGCGTGCACGCGCACTCAAATACGAGATTTTGATTTCAGCCCCGTCTTGACGTCATGACGGGGCAGCAGGATATACCATATGGACACCGCAAACCTATGCCGCGGGAAGCCCGCCCCTCTCCCCCTCATATTCAGTTCAGAGTCGACTCGAGAAAGATGGAGAAACATAGTGCACACTGAGTTGCTCTGTTGTTGACTGCCAGAATCAACATGTAAATGTGTTTTCTCTCCCAAGAACGGACCAAGCTGTCAGGGACCAGTGGATTAAATTCATTTTTAATGACGCGGTTCCTACAACCCTTCCCACTGGCTTAACGTTATGTGTCTGTGCTAACATTTTACGCCGGAAACTATGGGCTCAAATTCCCGCCAAATATATAGCGGTCACGTATAAAAAAATAATAAGCGTGAATCAAAAATGTAAAAACACATGTAAAAATATATTGCACAAACTGAAAAAAATAATGCAAAATGATCAGAATAGCAAACAACGTGTTCACGGATCAAAATATGATAAGCGTGAATCAAGAAATAACAAGCACGAATAAAAACTTTAAACACATTAAAAGTTATTTTGCACAAAACTTAAACTTATGGTCATGTTTTCTTTAAAAGTATGTTTTCCTTGGTTATATTACTCTGTACTTTGTGCTCTCTTGCATTTTCTGCTCATATTTTACTCTTTTGTACCAACATTATGAAGCTGCAGACTCGGAGCCTGCAGCTACAGTCCCGCACCCAGAGTCCCGCATTCTCAGACCCCTCGTTTTTCGAGACAGCGCCTCCTGCTGTCCGAAAGATCGTATAACACCCTTATACAAATGCCATTGAAAACAATAGGATGCAATATTACGGTCTCGTTTTATTTAAAGTTATCCGAATAAATATTTGCGTTCCCTGCTTAATGCATGTGCCAAAAAAAACTCATTGTGTTCTCTGACTAACAAATTACCCAGTAGTTATTTTTTGAGCGTGGGTGTAATTGAAAGAAAATTACTGATGGAAGGGATACAATTACAGATTGAACCTTCTGAAAAATATTATGTGATATTATATTGCTACAATGTTTTTTTTTATTCAAAATCCTATTTTCTTTCAGTTCAACCTATAATGGTCTAATTAACATTATACCATGCTAACATTACAAAACCTGTTTTTTGATATTTTGAATGCGAAGCAAAACTCAAATAAGAATAGACAAAACACCAATAATAAACAATTCTGTACTTTATTTAACGATCACTTAAACTTGATTGACCTAAACGATCATCTTGCTGTAAACAGCAAAAAGGAAGAAAGAATTAGGCCTATGTTAGTGACTTTACTTTTTGTCTTCAATTTATAAGTCGTTTTGGATAAAAGCGTCTGCTAAATGAATAAATGTAAAATAAAATGTAAATGCATAAGGTAAAATAATTACTTTCTGGTAGGCGAATGTTCCTTCTTTTTTCATTCTTTTTGCAATCGCTCTGTCAAATTCCTCGACGTCACTAAAATAAAAGATGAATGCCGATGAATGCAGATGAATGAAAGTAATTTTAATACTTACGTTTTATAAGAACTAATTTAAGTAGTCTACAAAAAACTACTAGATAGGCCTAAAGTAATAAAACTAATATAGGCCTAAAGTAAAATAATTACTCCGACATTAATTAGGCTAATTCAATTTATAGTTTTAAAAAAAAAAAAGGTCAAACGGTAAATCTGATTAAATAATTAATGATGACATTCTTTGATATTAACACACTTAATGTATTTAATTGGTCTACTTTAATGTCAACTAATTTTAATCAAATTTTTACAACATACTTGTCTACAAAAAGTCCAAGGTTAAAGGATAACTTTCAAAATATTTTCGGGGAAAAAAGGCGAAAAAACATAGGCTACATTAACGGCTCAAATTTAACTATCTTTACAAACATTAACGGCTCAAATTTAACTATCTTTACAAATATTTTTTTACAGTCTATGGGGGGAACGTTCTAAATTCTAAAATAACAGTCGCCTTGAAAAAACTCAGAGTCAGTTAGAATATAAAAAGTTTACGAGTTTGACAGTATATGGTATGATTCTTCGGCTAGCAGTTGTGGAAAAGACATAACGAGAAAGACTACATGTCGCCTATGTGACGTCACCCCATAAAGTTGACTTACCTGTGGTTTTCGCCAACTTCAACGATTTTGTCCTCTCCCTGAAAGAAGGCGGTGAAGTGCATTAAAGACACAGCCATGTTTAGCGGGATCCGTGAGCTAGTGTCCGTGTGCGAGTGGTGTTGACGTTTCAAACGCGTCGAGAGTTGTAGTCCACAAAGTGCTCTCACACAAAGTCTAACCGTATCAAACTTCTACCCGCTAAATTGTATCATTCTTTACACGAAAAGTTCTATAAAAAATTCACAGACAACATATGTTCACATTAATGGCACAATTCAAACGGGACCAGAAAATAATTATTTTCTCCCATTCACTTGCATTGACGGTTTTTCAACTTTGAGGTCCAGCGGGGTTTTGCGGAAGGGGCGGGACTTACCAGCTCTATATTTGGCGCCGTCTAGTTTGTGTGTGTGTGTGTGTGTGTGTGTGTGCTCGCGTCTTATATGAGTATGTGCGTGGAGAGTTCATATACATGTATGTGTGACTACTTAGTATGTATGCAAGCGTGTTTCATATATGTGTGCGTGAATGTGTGCGTGAATGAAGTATGATTTAAGCACTAAACGGCGCCTCATAGCCTACTTATACACTGGCCGGGAAGCCGGTCGCGGCCAGGTCGGGTTCATTCATAACTTGCGCCATGATGTCATTTTGGAATGATATGCTAAAGCGTTACCTGCGGTGTCAACCCCCCTCCTTCCTGCCACCAATCAACGCGCCCCTCATTTGCATTATTAAAATGACTGTCCACGACAGCCAAAATATCGCATCAGATCTCGCGAGACAATAATGCCTTCAGAAATAAGGGTCAGAGGAGCTCTGTGTTTATTTTTTTTCCACTTTTCTTTTTTAGAAGGGCCTGAAAGACTATAATAGAGCGTTGGGTATCCAAGGTAATACAAGGTTATGACTCCTTTAATGCATAAATTTAGGGGAGACATTTTGGAAAATGTGGTCATTGAATGCATTTTGTCTGAATGCAATGAAAAATGATTCACAGTTTGGTCCTCATAGACTTCTTTGCTGAATGAGTGAAGAGTTTTGAACAGGTTAGCAATTGAAAAAACTGTAAGTTAAAACAACTGAAAATTAAGATATTTCTTATTATTCAGCCATTTTTTATAATAAATAAAAAAACATTCCAGTTATGCCAATGTTGTAAGTCTTTTAAAAGTTCCAAGAGTTCAGTTGATAGTCACTATTGTCTCTGTTACTGATTACTCTTCAAACACGTGTAATTGTATTTTATTTATTTATGACATATGGTTGATATGGTGTTAAATCAATATATTTTATTTAGGGTCAGCTATTAAATGTAAGAGATCAAATCTTAATAAAGCTGTTGATGTGAATCAATAACTTGTTTTAATGTTTTATTGCTTGTTTAATATAAGTAAATTCAACAATATATAAACTGGAAAACTGTATTTTATGCAGCTGGCCTTATCAACTTATTAGGGTTTACAGTGTACTTGCATTTACTATACAAAATATAAAACCAAAGCATACAATACTTGAGTGAAAGAAAGTTTTATGTTTAAATTTAAAAGTTTTAAAATGCTTTCCCTTTCCCTCTTTCGCTTGCCTTTTTTTTTCTTTTTTTGGGTTAAGTGGGACCATCAGTGTTTGTCTGTGCAACTTCTTCTTTCATTCAGTCTTTTGTCAGTGATGTAAAACATCTTCTTTTAGCCAAATAACAGAAACAGTGAATTGAAATGCTACAGATTTTTGTTGGCCTACTTTTCTTGCCTGGTAAGAAAAGATTTTCTTATGTCTTTTGTAAATGTTGTCTCTTGTTCATTCCTACTCTGATATAATTGAGATTAGATTGCATGAACTGAATATTTATTGTATACATACAATGGAGATCAAAACTCTGAGGCCACTTATAAAAATGTTACTATTTTGTGTTTTTCTAATTCTAAATTAATAGTGAAAAGTTGAACAGAAAAAAGTTCAGAATTTCTTAATATTTGGTATATTGAGTTCACATTTGCTTTTTTGATTATAGTGACACAAATAGTGCAAAATATTAAATATTTCGTATTTATGCTGTAACTTTTCTTTATTTGACTTTTTTTTTTAATTCTAAAACTTTGTTTATTTCCAGGATTAAATGAAAAATCCTAAATTTTCAAAGTGGTCTCAGACTTTTGGATCTTACCGTATCATACTATTGATTCATTATGTAAATTATTTCTTAAAAATTCCACAATAGATAATATCTCTAATAGATTGCCTCAATATGTATTTTAACTATCCATTGTAAAAAATTCTCTAATTAAATAAAGTGTTTTGTGCTCCAGGTGTTCTCAGTAATAAAGAGTGGAATGTGAGTTATCCTCATCCGATCTGTGCTGTGAGAGGATCCAATGTCACTATTGACTGTTCATTTCAATATCCACCTGCGCTAGTGAAGCGAGTGAAGCGAGTGCTATGGTGTTCAATGATATCAAACTCTGATAAATGTAAAAAGAAGCCATATGTTTTTGACAGTGATGATTCCAACGATAATCAAAGAAACTTTAAATACATTGGAGATAAAACTTCAGATTGTTCTCTTTTGATCAGTAATATTAATCAAATACAGTCTGGAGAGTATAAATTCAGATTTATAACCAAGTTGCAAGATAATCAATGGACAGGTGATCCTGGAGTGAAAATTTCAGTACACGGTAAATATAAAAGGTTTATTCTGAAAAAAATGACTTGATGCTTTTGTTGTTGCTGTTTTGTTTTCTAAAAGAATCCCTCAATTTCATTATGGGCTATTTCTCTTGTTTTCTGATAGATTTAAAGGTGTTAATGACCAGATCGAGAGACAATGGAAGCATAATAGTAGGAGACTCTTTGAGTCTGACATGCACACACAACTGCTCTAATTTAGATGAAGTTCAGTGGTTTAAGAATGATGAACCGATGAAACATTCACACCCCATCCTCACCTTCAGCAGTGTAACTACTAAAGACTCTGGGAATTACTCTTGTTCTTTGAGGAACTTTAAAACAACTGTATCTGAAGAATGTAGAATTTACATTGAAGGTTGCTCTGGTAAAAATGTTATACATATTTTCATTTGAATGATCATATTCATATTTGGAAAATGACAGATTTGTACATACTTTAAAGTAAATGATATCTATCCCTTTGTCCTCAATAGATGTTGCTGGGTCTCCAACAGTTCTGATTATTGTCGTGTCTTTAATCTCACTTGGCTTCATTATTGCAGCTGTGATGCTCATAAGAAGGTAGGACTTTTTGTATTGTTTGTACTTGCACACACCAATGTATTATAACTCTTTCAGTCAGTCTGAATGAAACATTAACTGACCTTGCACAATTCAGAAAACACATAAGAAAAAAATATTTTGAAAGTGCATTTTGTGTGGCTGCCAGAGAGTTGTAGGTTGGCGAGGGCGAGTGATTGAGGCTTGCAACACAAAGACTGCATATATATATTTATTTGTTAAAATAAATAATTATTTTAAAATATTTTCTCAGAATCAATCCCTTTTCTGAAATCCTCCAAGATCTTGAATCAGCTAAATTATGCAATTTATAATGCATGTCTGTCACATTTACTTTTTAAAGGAAAGCAAAAACTCGCGACAAACCAAAGGAGGAAGGAGAAAACCAGGTTTCTCTATACAGCTCTCACCAAACAACTGTGAAGATATTTGTAAAACCTAAACATCAAGTATATATAATGTATTTTGTACATCTCCTGTAGGGAGTAAATATGCCATGCATAATAAGAACAAAAACAAGTGTTATTGTGTTTAGGATTGTGTTAAGTTATACAGTAAATCATAATTTTACAAGATGTACATATGTTGAGATGACACCAACATGTTGTGTTTTTCATGTTGGTGTTTGCTCAATCAGCAAGCCTCCTTGGGTCAACCAGTTTCATCAGAAAAACCATTCTGGTTATGCTGAACTAAGCTGGTCTCAGGGCATTAACAAAAGATGACTGTTGTTGACATGTTCTGTGCCGTCTTCTGTAAGGCTAAAACAGAAACACCCACAGTCTCCACAAACCTAGAGGAAGCAGAAGATGTGCTGCAAGAAGATGAAGTGCAATATGCATCTGTCAACATTCAACCTAAAAAACTACTTCAAATGTGAGCATTCAAGAGACACATCACTAAAATATTTCTTCGTGCTGTACTTACATTTTGTAATCTGACCATTAGTTATGAAGATAATGCAACATGTTGAATCATATTTAACTGTCTTTCTTGAAGTATATTGATAGTGAATATGAGTTTGTGACAATTTTACTGAAACGATTATCTTTTTTTCTAGGTCTGCCAACACAGCGCAGGAGAATGATTTGGCCATCTACAGCACAGTAGTGAATGGTTAACCAGATATAGTGGATGGTCCTGTCATACGTTGTGACTTGTGAGGACCAAATGATGGTTTTGGTTTTGATCCCCATGAGGAAAACAGCTTATAAACCACACTAAATTATGAGAGAGAGAGAGAGAGAGAGAGAGAGAGAGAGAGAGAGAGAGAGAGAGAGAGAGAGAGAGAGAGAGAGAGAGAGAGAGAGAGAGAGACTGAGAGAGAGAGAGAGAGAGACTGAGAGAGAGAGAGAGAGAGACTGAGAGAGAGAGACAGAGAGAGAGAGAGAGAGAGAGAGACTGAGAGAGAGACTGACTGACTGACATTTTTGTTTAAATTTAATTTATTTTTCTGGTTTAAAAAACTTTGATTACAAATTCAAATTCAAATTCAAAATGAGCTTTATTAGCATGACTGTGTAACACAATGTTGCCAAAGCATCAACATATTATATATAAATAATAAAACAAATAAAACATATATGTATAGATCATGTCATATGTAGCATAGTAAATATAAATAAATAGATAAATAAACACAATTTATCCTAATAAATGAATAAATACAGTGGGTCTCTCTAGAGAATTAGCTGACTCTGGCGTTGTGAATAGCTAACACATATTTAGCCGCTAGTGCAGCTGTACTATCATCTTCTCCCAGTAAGAAGAACATTTTCTCAGTGTCACTCAGTTCAAAGAATGATGGAATCAAGATTTCAAATCTGGGCAGAAAGGTTTCTCTTATACTGGAGTATCTGGAGCAGAAGAGCAGAAAGTGTTCCTCATCCTCGTTGTGCTGTAGGTCACAGTGTCTACAGATCCTCTGCTCTCTCTCTGTCCATGTTAGTCTACGTCTTCCTCTCTCTATCTCTAGATCATGGTCACTTAATCTGTATTTGGAGAGGATTTGTCTTTCTTTAAAATGTTTAATAAATAGATAACTGGCCAATTTAGTGGTTCTATTGAGGGTCGAGTAACATTGGAGTTTATTCTGGAGGGCAAAATGTGCTTTTAGTGATTCATCATGGGTGTCTTTTAGATGTTTGTGGATTTGGTTAATGATAGGTTTGGGGTTGATGGGGAGTATAGTCTGATGGACGAGTTGGAGAGCGAGTGTGTTCAGAGGATGAGGTTCTGCTGAGGTTTCGTTGGCGAGGAGGGCTTTATATTGCACTGACTCTGGGTCAGACTGATGGAGATGATGCCAGAACTGAACACATCTCCTCTGGATCTCGATGTTCAGCGGGTACAGGCCCAGCTCAGCCCTGCAGGCGGCAGTGGACGTGTTTCTGTGAACCCCGAGAATATTTTTGCCAATTTCCAATTGTAATTACATTAATGACATTACATTAATTACATTAATTCGATTACATTAGAACATTCAACAGGTCCACACTTAATTTTTATAAACCTGTTTTGTACATATTTTTACATTTATTTACATAGCATTTGACAGTGTAGGACATACAGGTTTGAATTAAAATGGTAGTGGATTGAATTAATGTGCAACCATGCATTGTTGTACACCAAATATGCATAATAAATATTTTGTAATATTTTAATTTGTCTTTAATTCAATTATTATTTTAACTTTATAAGCCTACATGATCCTGAAATTTGATGTCATAATGCACAAACTTACTGATCATGTTCCACTGATATCCACAACCTGACTAGCACATCAACATTATTTAGTTGACAAGTAAACATTGCAGATCAGCGCCATCTAAAGGAGAAAAACTCCTCTGCACTGTTCCCATGACAGCGACTTAACACACAGGAAGTTCAGAGCAGTTGGTCGAGCGAATTTCCGACCCACAGGTGAGGTTAGAAAAATCTATCATCAACTCTAATAATCTTTTTTATTTAAAATATAGAGAACAAGTGTGGTGAATTAGATAAAAAAAAAAAAAATCATTAATTTTTTTAGGTGTGGCTATATGATGAAAAACTAAATTACATTTGGGCAGTAACGTTTGCCAACGTACGCATGTTGACGAGAAAAAAAAATAAGTGAAAGATATGATGGATTGTTGTTTTAAGTCATTCTTATGACTCGAATGTTGTTTATATTTCTCATACTAATTTTTTTTTTATTTAGGAACATCAAATACCAAAACACTAAAATAAGTAAACAAAAGAAAAAGAAATAGCGTCACGAGAGCATTTGTTGACATCATCTCTTTGCAGTTTGGCTGCACTGGATTCATGACTGAAAAATGCCCAGATTCCGTGAGCGTCCAGGACAAACACACTGTCATCCAGCTTCCACACGAACATCTTCTGACCTGAGCAGCCTGATAGCGAACAGATACATCATTCAGCAAAGGCTCGGGAAGGGAAGCTTCGGCACTGTGTATCTTGTTAAAGACACAAAGGCAGTAGCAGCAGAGAGACTGTAAGTTAATACTATTGTTCAAAACAATCACTTTAGCGAAGTTTGTACTATCTTCGGTTTATTTTGATTAAAATAAATATTCTTTTTTGTTCAATAAATACACTGTCATTAAAATGTTTTAATGATAATAATAATTTAACAATACAAAAACAAAATTATTTAAAAAAACATAAAGATTCTCAAAGCATTGAATCCCATAATAATTTAATAAAGCTTTACAGTAGTATCAAATGATATGATTAATGTCATATTTTTAAATAAGATGGTTTCATTTTAAATATAGTGATTATCTCTAAGGTGGACACCCAATTTAATATATGATAGATATTTATCTGAATCTAACCATACATGAATTAGCCAAAGCAGGTGGAGCTGGGGAAGGTGGAGGTTTTCTGAAAGCGCGCTGCTTTTTTGTATTGTTTGTATTGCTGTTAAATTAATTGCTGACCAAGAATTTGAAGTTTTAGCTGCGAGCTCAGCTCATTGTCTACTGATACAGCATGAACCAGTCAGCTGTGCCCTATAGAGAATGGTGTCATTGCAAGCAAAGGGGCATATCATGAAAATCTGACTTTTTCCGTGTTAAAGTGCTATAATCTGGACCCCGCTGCATCTATCAACCCAGAAAATGTGAAAAGTTACAACCCAGTAACTTTGTTTTGGTAAGCCTTTCTCTGCAAGCATGTCAAAAAATTACTGATCAGATTTCGCTGGAAGGGGATCTTATTATTAGCCTGGTTAAAACCAGACCATTCTCAGTAGTAACTTGACTGAGTTATGGTCTGGCAAAGCTCCATAGACAAGTCATTTCCAAAGGGGCGTCACCAACGGACGTCGCTCAAATGCCTCGTCAAGAGCGATCGTCATCGTGTAAAGCTGCGTCCCAATTCACCTAAGTTACACTACGCCATAAAAGTATGTACTCTTTTTGTGAAGAAAAGGTATTTACTTTTGAATGTGTAGCAAAAAAGTAGGCAAGCTTTGGGACATACTACTTCGTCATCTTTATCGGACGGATCTGTCGCGTGCATCCTGTCACTTAAACTGCCCTGTCAATCATCGTGTCACAGTTAAAATCCTCTAATTTAATTTCCTACCGTTTCGGAGAGAAATGTAGTAGCACGTTCATCTGCCAGTGGGTCTTTCATGGAGACTGTCCTCATGTGTTTGCAATTTGAATATAATAATGCATTTAAAAGTTGAACGGACGTCGCTCAAATGCCTCTGGGCGCAATTGCATAGACCTAAAACCAATCAGAGCGATTGTCATTGTGTAAAGCCCGCCTCAACGTTTCTGATTGGTGCCGTGATTTCTAGGCCATGGAAATGGGCTTGAATGAGCTCTTTGCTAGACTACTTCTCGAGCAAATCTGAAGCCGGAAGTTGTCTGGGTTTTCCCAGGCTATCTTATTATAATATTACCGCCCCTTAATCTGCACGTTTCCACCCATGGCGCTCCCATTTGGTTTTCGCAAGCTTTGCAATGGCAACAATTCGAGCAAAGCATGCTGTTCTGTCGTTGCTGCACAGATGAGCACAAAGCGCTATTTGACCAAAAATGTCACATATGTCTTAAAAAGACCTCATGGAACTGTCAACTTGTGTAAAAGTTAAACATGATGGTACGTGCAAGTCGATGAGATGAATCAATGTAACTCCACAACATGAAAACGAGATGTTTTTTCTCTCACCCTAAAAAGGGGCAAATTTGACAAGCTATAATAAATTATCTGGAGGGTATTTTGAGCTGAAATTTCACAGACACATTCTGGGGACACCATAGATTTATATTACATCTTGTGAAAAGGGGCATAATATGTCACCTTTAAGGACCAATCATCCTAGAGTTTCATGACAGAACTTTGTATGACCACCTATCTAAATAGTGTCTATATTCTTTTATATTTCCAAATGACTGAATGAATGATAATGCAAATAGAAAAAAAAAGTGTTGATTTATCAAAACAATTGTGTATTTACAATATGTATTTCAATACATTGTTAAAAATTCTATAAAAAAGAAACATGATAATTGGCCTTAGTTGGCAACATGCCTAGTTCATAATAGGTTTTGAAGTTTTCTTTCCTGTTTGGCAAAAGGGAAGTTTTTCTCTGTTTTCTCTGCACTGATTTCGAATTTCTACTGTATAGGCAGCCATGTTTTATCGAAATCCCATTTTGAAGTAAATAGTACCCCTTTAATGCATGACGTTTACAGGGATTATTGAGGTTTGTCCTCCTACATTCTTTGTATTAAATTATGTATATGTTTTTTGTGTTGGATTTGATGAGTTATTCCAGATGCATCCTGTGCATGAGAGAAAATATGCATGTGCACTGAATTCATATTGTTGAAATAATAAAAAAAATGGCAATATTGAAATTGGTTTTCAAAATTCACTTCTCTTGTCCGGCCACCTGAGAGCAGCATTGGTCTTTTTTACTACTAACCGGTCATTATTGTTTTCCTTAGAGATAATTGAGGAATCCTTCATGTTACTACCAACACATCTATTATTCTTTATGATCATAAATGGTATAAGATTAAACTCTCTATTACGCTTTCATTAGAGAGCAAAATGTATCGTTTTAATACTCTCATGCTTGGTCCAGTTTTCATTGTTAGTAATGTAAATATTTATTTTTCTGCAGAGGTGCATTTGTTAGAGAGAATAAATGGCCTGTCACTGGAATATTAGCTAAATTGCATAAAGCTTTTTACATTCAAATCTGTTAAGAGTCCTGAGGGAAGCTTCGCTGGTATCATCTGAATGTGTTGTGAAATATGTTGTGAAGTTGATTTATTGCTTCTGTAGAGGCCCGCAGTCTTAAACAGGCAGGTTTGCTTTTGAAACAGAGATAAGAAAAGAAAAAAGGAAATTGTGAGTCATTATTTCAGGAGATCGTGGCAATATTACATCTTACCTGGATTCAGTTCGCAGTGAAGCTCCCACAGTAAATTAAAACCAACGGGTCTTAGTTTATGAGGACATTGCTCTCAGAACAGAACAAATGTTTGGCTGTGTCACTTCTATATTTATTACATGGCTTTTGATTCTGGTGCCAAAATATCTTTGTATAACGAGCACTAAACTATTGATAATTTTCATAGGCAACTGATTTTCTACATACAGTAGTTTCATGTCTCTTTAAAGACATCTGAGAATCACATTGACACTACCATTCAAAAGACGTTTCTTATGCTCAGCAAGCATAGTAAGTATAGTATACTATTATAGTATAGTATTTCTGTGACGGCAAAGCTGAATTTTCAGCATCATTACTCCAGTTTTCAGTCTCACGTGGTCCTTCAGAAATCGTTCAATGTTGAAAAAAGTTGTTGCTTAATTTTTGTGGAGACTGTGGTGCATTTTTCAGGATTCTTTGATAAATAGAAATTTCAAAAGAACAGAATTTATTCAAAATAGATGTCTCTACTGTTATTTTTGATCAATGTAATATGACCTTGCTGAATAAGTAATTCAATTCTCTAAAAAAATCTTCTAACACCAAAAAAAAGAAATGTAAAAGAATTGTGACAGTCACTCTTTTCCATGAAATTACAGTTCATGGCGATGCAAAAGCACCATAAAAATATCATAACTGTAGTTGAAGTCAGTCTTCTGAAGTCATATGGTAGTTTTCTGTGAGGAACAGACTGAAATTCAATTTGGAGCTGTATATGGGCCATTTCAGCAACTGCCATTAAGATGAATGGGATTGGTAAGAGATACAGTAGTTTCATCCGTTTATTATAGACCTTGAACTGTAGAGCCCTGTTCACCCCTTTTGCTCACCACATTTATTTAGCCGTTTAGACCAACTGATCACATATTATCCTTCACATATTGATTTCTACAGTTTTTGGTCTGTGAGTATAATTAGATTCATAAACAGAACACAAACCATTTGGAGAAGAGTAAGTTGTCTGGTGATGCTTTTCATGAAAGTTTTCATGAATTCAAAATCATATTTTTTTAATGGAATATTGCAGTGTTTATTATAAATGATTAATCAATGCACGTCATGAATTTTTTTTATTCATGTGCCCTTCTCACCCTACATTTTTTCTTGTTAGAGAAGCTGTTTCTCTCAGATATACGTCAGAATAAGCATGAAAAGACTATTGCAACTTGCTGACTTTAACTGATCTCTCTGTCTATCACACTTGATGACATAGCCTCTCTGTGAAACCCATATCAGACGAGGAGATGGAACTGAAAGCTAGAGAGATGCTGGTGGAAACAGAGGCCAATTAGGAAGAGCTCCACACTTTAGCTGCCCACGGGCGCGTGCATGGCGTCATGCTACGGGTTACTGTTCCTTTAACCCTGAGCTTTCTGCTTGTTAGTCCATCGCAGCTGTTCGCCAGCTTCTGACCTGTCACATGCAGAGTGCTGGCACCAAACCTGAATGCCCACCTTCAGGAGACCACCACACCTCCTGTCCATTTCTCCACTTATGCACCAGTTGTCCTTCCTTAGTCTTTTCTCAGCCTTAAAAAAAATCCTGCTGTGTGTGTGTTTTGTTGTTACTGCCTCAGTGGCTCTTACAGTGCTATGAACTCCT
The DNA here is from genome assembly GCF_949319135.1 of Squalius cephalus. Classification (NCBI taxonomy): domain Eukaryota; kingdom Metazoa; phylum Chordata; class Actinopteri; order Cypriniformes; family Leuciscidae; genus Squalius; species Squalius cephalus. Next base: position 8,477,194 of record NC_137136.1, on the reverse strand, counting down.
TTGTTTCTTTGTGAGAGCCAAATGTCAGTGCTGGGCGCTGTGAGCTGAGACTGCCGTATACCCCTTTCCTCCAGCTGGCTTCTCACTGGGCTTTATTAGCCCAGATAAATTACTTCCTATTCTGGATTTGCCCCAAAAGTAGGGCTCACATCCTGTGGGTCCCTTGTCAAAAGCCTTCAGCATTTGCTTAAGTGCTCTATTTGTAGTCTTCCTGGAATTTTATAGGCACACAAATTCCATGATTTCATTCAATTTTGATTTACAAGCTTGTGATATTTGATTTTGAATAGATTCAGTTCAATTTGATATTGATCAATTGGAGCCTATCAGTACAGTATATTACAAATTTCCTCAAGGAAAAAAAAATCTCAACTTATATGGTACAACAAAAATGAACTGATTTGTAGGCTACTTAGATTTAAATTACACATAAGGAAGTTTTTATAATAATAACATTCTAATAAATACATTTGTAATGACATCATTATGCTTCTACTCATTGTTTTTAAATAGTGGCTGTCATAAAAACATTATGGATTTATTCGAACATACATTAAATATTGAAGAACAGATTAAGTAAAAATAACATGTATTTTTTAGGGCTGTCAAACGATTAATCGTGATTAATCGCATCCAAAATAAAAGTTTGTGTTTACATAATATATGTGTGTGTATGGAGTATAATTATTTTCTATATATAAATACACACACATGCATATATATTTAAGAAAAATGTGTTATTTATATATAAAATATTTATATATAATATAAATTATATATAATATAAATATATATACACAGTATATACATGCAAATATTTCTTAAATATATACATGCATGTGTGTGTATTTATATATAGAAAATAATTATACACCGTACACACACATATATTATGTAAAAACAAACTTTTATTTTGGATGCGATTAATCGCGATTAATCGTTTGACAGCCCTAGTATTTTTTCAAAATGCTCATGTCTAGAGTTCATTTTTTCTAGCTGACTAACAAGTTTTTGGTCATTGAATAGCTTTTCTGAGGTAAATGTGACATTGTTTATTGAAGTCTTTCAACAGTTGAAACACTGATTGAGCGATTACATGAGACAAGGATTTCAGTAAGATGTACTGGATCTTTCAACATACCTTTAGATGTTCATTGATGCTTATTTCGTGCTGCAAATAGTAATGAAGCGGAAGAGATGATCGGTTCAAGTGCTTTCGTGCTTCCGCTTTGCTTGATCTGTCACACCACACTAAAGAGTGGCAAAACGGTATTTATGGAGCCATTTTTAAAAGTGTGACCTTTTTACACAAACTACATCTTTATTAACAAAATGAATGTGAGCAGAGAAGAGCTGCCTGCATCTGCTCTGGTGTTCATTAATAGTCTCACAAATGTGCCAAAAGTACCACTGTGGGCGCAAGGGTGTGTTGTATTCTAATTAAATCCATATACTTATGGAACAAAGAAGATTATTATATAGCAGATGTGTTATTTAAACACCCTGTCCTGGTTGAGGTATCACAATTCATATTATAAGGAATAATTCATTCACATAATTAATCTTCATCATTGTTATTGTTGTATTATTCCTATAGGCTACTATTATAGTATTTATTAATATTTTTAATTATCTTTTTAAATACATTTTCAGGTTTGAATTTTAGTTAAAGTTTTAGCTACTTTGTTGTATGCTTTTAATGTTTCTATATCGCTTTGTTTTTTTTTGTTTTTTTTCCCCAGATTTAGTTTTAGTAATATTCAAGCTTTAAAAAGAACACAAAAGAACCAGTGGTAATACAAAACATTTGAGTAAAGCATCGTTAGCAAACTATTGTCGCGAGTTCCGTTGTTACCAACATAGTTCAATGATTTGGTGTTTCAAGAAAACAATAATTAGCATTCGCAAACAGCATCGCAAACTTACGTGGTTGGAACAATCTCTGGATGTGGTTAGAAGCATAGTTTCTTGTTAAATGACATGTGGACTTGGACACAATAAGCTAACATTCAGTACATTCTACTGTATACCGTTTTTTGAAGAGTGCACATGTGCCTAAAATGCGCAAGGGAACTCCAGAGTATGATGTATGAGGGAATCCTCAATGAATCAAACATCAAATAAAGATAAATTACATGGAAGAGAGAAGTAGTCATAGGTGGCTTGTTCATTACAGCAGCATCTCAGAGAACTCGAATAGATTAATTAGCCGAAACGCACCCCTGATTAGTGAACCATTCATTCAGAAGGCTTTGGGTATGGATGAATCAATTAATGGAAAAGATCGGACTCAAACGAATCACTCATGAACTCTTTTGAACAAGGAGTGTTTGTGATGACAGAAGTGGTTCAATTTGAAATTAGTCAGATTTTGAATTACAGTCGTTTGTGACTGGTGATTTTATCTCTTGACCTCTTGACCCCTGTTGAGTATTTCCATTTTAAATGTGCAATAGTTGTCTCTTTATTACAATGTGGCAGTCATTTAAAACAAAACATTAGTGACTAGCAGATCTGGATCATTCTGAATATCATTATATTCTCCTCTCAGAGGCCAGAGGCAGCTAATCTCACTCAAGGAGGGGAGCGTTTCTCTCCATTTGGCCCTGCAAGCCCACTTTCAGCTTGTCCTCTGTGGATTTGCCTGTCAGACAAGATTCCCTGGAGACTCCTAGCAGCAGTGCTTATTTCTGCTCACCTCATGATCCAGCTCTCAGCTATGCAACCTTCCACTTGGGTCCAGGTCCACCAGAAATCTCCCATTTTGTTTTCAAGTGCACATATCTATCTCTCTCTATCTCTCTCTCTCTCTCTCTCTCTCTCTCTCTCTCTCTCTCTCTCTCTCTCTCTCTCTCTCTCTCTCTCAGGCACTCTATCCTTTCCTTGCACACCACTGCATGACAGATTTGGGGCTTTCTTGGTTGATGCTGCTACATCCGTTTGCTGACCTGGTTTTTGTATCATGGGGATTTTCTCTCCATTTATTTTTTACTTTACACATCATGGTAATTGCAACAGTACCTTTTAAGGTTATCCGGCCTTAACAACACCTCAAAAAGTAAAATAATTTGCCACATTTATAGAGAGAGTTGCTCAGTTACTATGGTTGATGATAAACATTATCCTTTGATATTGTAGCCAGGCATTTTCTAAAATTGATGTAATGGTGTATGGCGTAATTATTTACTGCAAAACCTCATAGATAGGTTGACAGTTCAATTTTGGCCAAGGCTTTGGTTATATTCATTCAAAGGATATAGATTGCAAAAATGAGCAGGAGTCGGTCAACATTTACTCTATACTCATACCTGCTTCCTCTGATCTCGAGGCTGAAATAAAATATGGAACCATACAGGTTAAAATTGCAAAGGATTGCTGTTGGTTATTTGCTCAGCTTTCCTATATCCTTAAAATAGATCTCAAATTACCTCTATGCCTCCAGAGAGAGACTAAGAAATGGGACATGAACACGTGTTCAATTATTCACCACAGGAAATTTCAGTGATTGATGTTTTTTATCGATGGTACAGTATGCCATTTTCCATCTGAAGAGGTCTAGCTAAGCTTTTCTTTACATTGTGAAACAATATGGTAAGGTTAAAATTTAAATCACCCAATAAGGCTAAATTAAATTGATTTCTTATTGCGCTAAGAAATAATATAGTCACTCTGTAGAGGAGAGGGGCACAACCAAACACATTTTGGTTTTGGCTCAGTTATTTAAAAAATTATTAAGTTAGATCAATCTTTTTTTCTTTTACACAAGCAACATAAACATCTCTGCTACAAATGAACACTTAAAGTTTTTTTCTAGGATCTACCATTTTCGTACAGTTGCACTGAATATATGAAAGGGCTGCACAGTTTTGCAATAAATAAATAAAATTACAATAAAATACTGTAATTGTAATTTAATTATATTTGTGTGTGGCAGTTGCATGCAAATTATTATTAATAATAATAATAACAGTAATAATAATAAAAACGAGCTTAAAATAAAATTTTAAAGGGTTTATTGCATGAAAAACAGGCTATATTATATAAATAAACTATGTATAAACAAGTGGTCAATGCATAGTAAACAAATGTGAAAAAAATCATTGTGAAAGTCCAACAAAGTTAAATGTGGCAAAATAAATATATAAATAAATACTCTAACCTGAAAAGTTGTGTGGCTCCCATTTTTCATTTCATTATCGTTGTACACTTGGAGGCTTAGCTGTAACACTGTGCTACAACTAACCCCGCTGGGTAAAAAATATTTTAAGCCTAGCTCACAGTTGCTAGGAGTTGCTGATATTTTTCAAAATGGTGCAATGTTTTAGCCAACAAGACCGTGATTAAGGTAATATAAAGTTAGATTTGGTGACGTGCACACCCAACTCAGAAACCGAAAACATTATGATGAAAAAATTTACTTGCATGGTGTCAAAACACTCTTTGTCCAGTATCTTCACGGAATCTTATCAAAACTTTCCACAAATCCGCGGAAGACTGTCTTCTGGCAGCGAGAGAAAACGAGCGGAAACACAACCTGCTTGACCCTGACTAACTATGTAAAAGGTCCGTGTTACATTTAACCCCGCGTTAGGTTGTGCCCCGCACTCCCCTATCACATTTTTCATACTTATGTCTCCCTATTAGAGAGAACAGACGCACTTTTCTTTATTTATCTTCAGAGATAAACGTAATAATAAGATTGTAAAGCAGTATATTATATATATATTTTTCCCATCTCAAAGGAATTCAAATGACCCATATCTGTCATTGACACATTTTTAAACTAGAAACTGTAATAAATTATGGAAGAGGTTCAATACTGTATTACAGTCTTGGTAAGAACAAATAATATAAGCACATATCTGATTTGACATGAAGGAATGTCTATCTATTTAACAGATCTATTTAACAGACTAGATAATATTGATAAATATGTTTACAGTTACAGGATGAGAGTCTGAGACTGAATGAATTTTCATGTATTATTCATGTACATTAGCAATAAGTGCTGAGAGTTTTCATCGCCTCATGCTAAATGTTCATAAAAAGGTTACTTTATTAAGCACATTTATTAAGTGCCATCTTACCGCAAGAACATAAAATCCCTGACATGTTTTCATCCTATAAACTGTAGGTTGATGTTGATCATCAATTGTGAATAGTCTAGTTTATGCATTAATTGACTGGATACTTTAAATGAAATGGATAAACACAAACATATATTAGGTGATGTGACAGCTTTATGGTTGATAATATTGTTGTTTTGATCTCTTGTCATTATTTAGGGTAGAGGCTTCTGATGTGAATCCATAATGCAGGGTGTTTAGTTGATGTTAGTCTTTCCACAACATCAGCTCAATGGTTCATTAGATTGCTCTTGTGTCATAATGCATTATAAAGGTATGTTAGCTCTAATGATACATGTGAGGACGTGGCCAAGACGGAATTAGATTTTCGAAATTAGACTGACCTGTCAAAGTCAGTGTAATGATTCTCTGTGTGTCTCTTTATTAAAGTGAGTCCTGCTAATGTGAGCTTCAGAAAGGTGTGACCTATAGTGTTTGTGCCATTAAAATCATTTTTTGATATTTGAGTTTTTATGACACTTCATCAAGTTTATCATACTGGAAATTGTTTGTTAATGGTGGTAAAGACTTGTGGTTAAAACATAATTTATAATAACATTCATAATTTATTATCTTTCCTTCATAGAACACAAAGCTTCTGCTCTCCTTGGCAAGTTGGTGATCAGGTGTGAAAAAAGATGAGATGGGAGGAAAATTATATTTCAGTGCTTTTGCATTTGCTCGCAAAACTTTTGTGAGTGAAGTGAACGCAAAACTGATAATGGAAATAATATGGGGAAAGGGAGGATTTTTTTTCTTTCTTTTTTTTTTCTTTTTGCAAGCGAATGCAAATGTTCCTCTGTGGAAAGCAAACGTTTTTTGGGGGAGCAAAAAATCACTGAAATATAATTTTTATCACCATATTCTCTGAGGCTCCATAGCGAGTTCACAAAATCTTGTTTCGTTCATGAAATCAGACTGATCTGTTTCAGCTCACTGACTCATGATCCAATATATAACGGCGATTAATAGCTGTCGTTTTGTCACACAGCTGTCCAGTGGCCTCAGAAGACTAAAGGTATGGTCACATTTACCACTGTGGAATTTCAAGAGGAATCCGTGCGATCGGGAGCGGAAAATTTCCCCACTCTGATTTCGCTCATGTTCAAGTTGGTCACACGAATTTCCCGTGTTCACCAACAGAAAGCTACGGAAGCCCTGAACCGCAACGTAAAAAAAAAAAAAAAAAAAAAAAATTACGTAAAAAATAAAATAAAAAATTATGTAAAAAAAAAAAATGCTATCATTTCGAGATTAAAGTCGAATTGTTTCGAGATTAAAGTCGAAATGTTTCGAGATTAAAGTCGAAATGTTTCGAGATTAAAGTCGAAATGTTTCGAGAATAAAGTCTTCCGTAGAAGTTGTGTGTGTGCTTGCCGTTATTTCACATTGCCGCACAGGCATTCATGCGTGTGCGTGCGTGTGTGTGTGGTTGGTGTGTGTGTAAACTGGATCTACACAAAATATATAGGACTTAGGGCTATAGGACTTTATAAAATATACTGTCAGACTGGATCAAGATATCCAGCTTTATGAATGAATGAATGAATGAATGAATGAATGCATCATGCATGAATGAGGCATTTAGGCTATATAGCGCTTTCATATGTCTACTGTAGGCCTACACTTAAAAGCGCTTTACAGTCATTTCAGGGAATCTTTCCTCAACCACCAGTGGTTATTATATTTGAGGAAATCACGGGATCCGGCCAAATGATTGGATACAGAATGATGCACTTAAAATGTATCCAGAACGTACAGTGTCTATTATAGACGGCAGTTCGACTTCACAAGCGCATGTATTTACACACACACACACACGCACGCACACGCATGAATGCCTGTGCGGCAATGTGAAATAACGGCAAGCACACACACACAACTTCTACGGAAGACTTTATTTTCGAAACATTTCGACTTTAATCTCGAAATGATAGCTTTTTTTTTTTTTACATAATTTTTTTTTTTTACAGATTTTTTTTTTTTTTTTTACGTTGCGGTTCAGGGCTTCCGTAGAAAGCTGCTTGGTTTGAAAGTGACTTCTGTGTGAGATGTGCTTCATGCATCACTACACTATTCACAGTGAACAATTATTTTGCCTTTGAATTCGCACCGCAATTTTGGTAATGTGACGCCACCTAAATAGCACACTAGTCACATAGAGAACTTTTGCTTTGGAGCTTAAAAGCTCCAGTGCCCAACTGCCCATTCCTTATTATTGTATTCAAAAATATGACCAGCAGAAAATGACTCAAGACACATGGGCTTGGAACGACCTGAGCCGCCAGCGATGAAAGAATTTGAATGACTCCATTAAGGAGTTGCTTTCTGCATCTTTAAAAACACATTAGCTATTAGGCCCGTGTCTCAGCTTCCGGGAAAACGTGAAGAATGAGAGCAATCCATGACCAGCATTGCTGTGCTGAAGTGCACTTTACCTGTTCCCTTTGCTGTAATGATTTTCAAGTAGGAAGAGGAAAGAACAGAATGTTGAAGTAGAGAGAGGTAAATGAGAGTTCTCCTTCAACGAGCCGAGAACCAATTTACAACAAAACCAGGAGGCAGATGCAGTGCGTTCATCTCTGTTGGTGGTATTTGATTAACTCCCTTAAGGCCTGAAAATAAGGTCACTAAAATATGATATTTAAATCCCTGCTTTGTGTTAAATGCTCATTTGCATTTTTCTTCTTGCTAAAAGCCGATGGGATTAAATTAGCCGCTCTGAGCATTCCTTATTTGTCCCTTCAACTTGAATTATGAAGTGCATAAAGTTTGATCTGCAGATGTGCCGATCATATTTTGCTGCCGACTAGAGGAACAATTATTCTCCACAGAGTTCCTCTCCATTTATCATATAGATCATTCTTAGTTTTTAAAAACGGCTAATGATCACAAGTTCTGCATTATTCAAGACCATTAGTTTTTAGAATTTAATAATGGCATGATAATTTATGCTTATCGTTTTCATTCAGATGTCTTGCCTTGAGTGTCTTTCATCTGAAATGCATCAGAAGATGGCTGATTTTTTTCTCCCTTCTCGTTGCAAAAGGTCACATAGGCCAAGGCAACTTTCTGTCAATGGATGTGTCTCTCCCTTCATTTTATCACTAAAAGCAGAATAATTACAATGACCCTTCATAATTTGTGCGCTAATGACAGACTAAATTTTAAAGTGTGGCCCTGGCTTCCCGATCCCTTGAAGCTTGAAAAGGCCAGGGAAAACAATCAGTTCTTCCCTAAATGACTTTTTTGGGGCCAGGCTACAGCTGGTAATTGAGGAACGTGACGCTTGTATAAATACAGTGCAACTCAGCATTGGTGGCGGGTTCCAGACAGTAGGAAATTTAAGAGAGGCTGTGCCAAATTAAAGGCTGAACAAGCAACGAGATGAGCGGTTTGATTTTGAGGGCTCTTGAGAGCAAATCCCACAGCCTATCTCATTAACAACTTTTTTTTTTATTTTCCCGGTTGGATTAGCTGTCAATCTAGAGCTTTCTGTGGAAGTAGAATGCTTGAATAGAGTATATACTCCATTTTTATTGCTGTACACTGGTCAAAAGAATAATGAAAGAAGTCTCTTATGCTTACCAGTTCTGCATTTATTTGATCAAAAATACAGTTAAAATAGTAATATTGTGAAATTAAAAAAAAATATTTTTAAATATAATTTATTCCTGTGATGGCAAAGCTGAATTTTCCACATCATTACTCCAGTCTTCAGTGTCACATGATCCTTCAGAAATCATTCTAATATGCTGATTTGGTGCTCAAGAAACATTTTGTGTTATTATTAATGTTGAAAACAGTTGTATTGCTTAAAAATTTTGTAGAAACTGTGATACACTACCATTCAAAGTTTAGAGTAAGTAATTAAAAAGTAATTTGGTAAAAGTAATTAAACTGATTGATTAAGTTGATGATCAAAAGGGAAAGTGAAGACATTTATAATGTTACAAAAGATTTCTATTTAAACAAATAAAATATTAGCAAGAAAAACAATGTTTTCAACAATGATCATCATAATAAGACCCATTATTAATAAATGAGCACCATTAATATTTGATAATATTTGAGCATCAAATCAGCATATTAGAATGATTTCTAAAAGATCATGTGACACTGAAGTCTGGAATAATGATGCTGAAAATTCAGCGTTGCCATCACAGGAATAAATTACATTTTGAAATACAGTAAAATAGAAAACGGTTATATTTCACAATTCTTATGTTTTTACTGTTTCTGTGATCAAATAAGTGCAGCCTTGGTCAGCACAAGAGACTTAATTCAGTGTAAATTGCATTCAGTATTGAAGCATTGAGGCTAAGATATTATAATTTAACTCAAGGTATGTTATTTACCCTCCTCGCTGTGGTTTATTGTGCAGGAAGGTGCTAAAAGAGATTCATGTTGGCGATCTGAAACCCAATGAGACGGTCCATGCCATTCAAGAGGCTCAGCTTCTCTCTCAGCTGAACCATCCTGCCATCCTCAAGTTCTACACCAGCTTCCTGGAGAGAGACACCTTCTGCATCATCACTGAGTATTGTGAGGTAAACTGTCTTCTGAGAACAACTGGTTTGGTTTCCTTTAGTCTCTAGTTGTCATAATACTGTAGGTCTGAAGCAAGTCACATGATCTGGTCTTGGTAAACAATGTTGACCTGTTGTGATCACATTATTAGCAAATGTCTTGTTATGTCCTTGAAACACACACTGGGATAGGAATACTATTTGCAGAGACATTCCTAATGAAAGTGAGTGATAGGGTGACTTCAGGAACATCCCTTTCCTTAGGGCCTAGGCCTTTATAAAATTCACATGTGATTATTTTAAAGACAACATGAAATCAAAATGACATGCTCCTGGTGTTATTGTGCAGGATTCATCTGTGCAAAAAGTCATGGAGTAATAACTTGATTGTTTCTTTTTTTTCTTTCAATTTACTTTTGTAAACACATCACATTATGGAGGTCATATGGGTTGCACATGCCCTTTGGTTGACTTCCTAGTCATAATTCTGGATTTATTTGCTCTGAACCAGCTTTCCATCACTCTGCTTGCACTCTCCAGCTCCTCTCCCATCTCTGCAGAGCCTTTTCTGTGTTCAGCGATGGATCATGGATGCCTAGAGCATCCCGACATCGCCCAGAGGTCATACTCATCTCCTCTACAGCTTCTGTGTCTATCTCACCATCTTATCTTTTCATCTATTCCTTGCTTTAAGACATATCTGCAGGTCAGACCGGGCTCATGTCATCTCTGCCCTATGCTTTGGAAGGTTTGGCCAGTGATTATTACATTTTGCACATCTCAGTTTCTTTGGCACTCAAGAGTTAAACTCTCAGTGAATTAAGTGGACATTCCCATCCTTTAAAAATCAGGAATAAAATCTCTGCTTGTTTCTCCTAGAAAGCATTGAGAATAAATGGAGAGCAAATTAAGACTTTTGGTTTATCTGCTTCTCTGATTTCTGAGATACTAAAATATACACTAATCTTATCTAGAGTTTTAGAAGAGATCTCAAATGTCACAAACTCTGCTAAGGTCCAACAATTGTCTCATTTGTGCCCATTTCTATTTCTCCTCAGGTGAAATATAAGGTGAAACATGTGAGACAAAGGTGAAACTTTAGAGAACTCAGTGAAGTTACTCAGAAAAGTTTTTTTTTTGTTTTGAACTGAGATGCTACAGCAGCTCTATAATGTTACCTTGGAGGTGTGTTTCTTACCCTTGGAATGTTATGGAAATAGCTTGACTTAGGACACCACACTAATTTTTTTTCTTGTCCAAATTGCTGTACTAAATTGATGTCAGACCAAGTCCATATGAAATTATTAGTATTATTAGACTTGTCACATAGTTTGAACCCGTGTTGATCTGAACCGAATTTTAAATGTCCAACATTTGCAAAAGTGAAAAGTCTAATTTATTTTTTGTAAAACTATCCTCTTCATATCAAACATGACCATATGAGAACACAGATAATTATATGAGATGGTGAACTTGTCTAAACATAACCATGATTTTAAAGTGGAAATGAAGCAGGCAGTCAAGTTTAGTCAACGGATTTAATCAAAAATGATGTGACAAACAAGATAGATGTAACCATTTAAAATAAATAAAAAATTACAGCTTTTGTAGCAAGGGCGCCGCCATCTTGCAGTACTACAACCTGCGATGTCACTGGGTGTGTTTGCTCCGATGGATTAATAAAGATTATTATAGTTTCGATTCTGGTCTTTGATTTTTCTGCTTAGTTGCTGCAATCGTTACTAGTAATAGATACTCATGATACCAGGGTTGGGAACCACTGCTCTGTTGGCTTGAGATCTGGTGATTGTGGAGGCTATTTAAGTAGTGAACTGACTGTCATGTTCAAGAAACCAGTTTGAGATGATTTGAGCTTTGTGACATGCTACTGGAAGTAGCCATCAGAAGATGATACACTGGTCATAAAAGGATGGACATGGTCAGCAACAATACTCAGGTAGTGTTTAAACAGTGCTCAATTGGTACTAAGGGGCCCAAAGTGTGCCAAGAAAATATCACCATTATAACACCACCAGCAGCCTGAACTGTAGATCCAAGGCAGGATGGATCCATGCTTTCATGTTGTTTACTCCAAATTCTGAATGTCGCGACTCATCATTCTAGAAAACTTTCCAATCTTCTATTGTCCAATTTTGGTGAGCTTGTGCGAATTGTAGCCTCAGTTTCCCATTCTTAGCTGACAGGATTGGCACCCGGTGTGTGTTCTGCTGCTGTAGCCCACCTGCTTTAAGATTGGACGTGTTGTGCGTGCAGAGATGCTCTTCTGCAGACCTTGATTGTAATGAGTGTTCCATCAGCTTGAACCAGTCTGGTCATTCTCCTCTGACCTCTGGCTTTAACAAGGCATTTTCGCCTACAGAACTGCTGCTCACTGGATATTTTCTCTTTGAACCATAGAGACTATTGTGCCTGAAAATCCCAGTACATGAGCAGTTTCTGTAATACTCGTTTGGCACCAACAACCATGGCATGTTAAAAGTAACTTGAATGATTTCTCTTCCCCATTCCAATGCTCAGTTTAAATGTAGCATGTCATGGCTGATTAGATATTTGCGTTAACAAGCAGTTGAACATGTGTATCTAATAAAGTGGCCAGTAGTACTATAAAAATAGTGGTACTATTTTATTTAAATAATAAATAGACATTATGATAGTGTTTGTTGTACTGAATTAGAGTTTTTACAGAAATGATTGGGACTGGATAATTTTCATTACTGTATTACAATAATGAGAATGATATTTATCCCATAACAATAATGAGAATTTGAGGGGGAAATGAAAATCTTTGTCATGAAAATATTGTCACAATGGGAAAACCTTAATTATATCTTAAATATTTTTTTTAAAGGTTGAATTGATAGTTCATGACCAGATTTTAAATGTCCAACAATCACAAAAGTGAATATTATGTTCTTAAATTTGTCCTCTTTATTTCAAACATGACAATATGAGAACACTGACATCTTAATTTATGTGTGAACTTATTAATCTTACCAGGTATGATCATGATTTTAATAGGATTTTTTTTTTTTTTACTATCCAAGTTGTACAATATCATATGATTTTGCCATCTCACACAAATTATTATATGTCATGAGAATTTTAACTGTTTTCAGGGCTGTATGGTTGATGAAGTTTAAAAACTTGTGAACTGTGCTACATTGGCAGTTATTGGGCAGAAGAAAATGAAACACAACAGCATTTTTACCAGCTGTTGATTCCACATTGTTTCCAAGCTGTTGAAGAATAAAAGATGACAGATGCCATAAAACAGTTCTAATGTTAATGCTGCTTTGATTGTGTTCTCTGTGCTCTGGATTACTGCATGCAGCTTTTCATTTCTACATAGATAAAGGGAGATGCCTCCTGTGCTGAGCGTGTGCATTGAGTTCCTTTCTCCTAGAGACATGGGATAAAGAATAAGCCCTACAATTGATCTTTGTGTCTTTCTTGTTCTCAATGTGACGACAAGGCTCGCTCTGGGTTGCGTTTCCCGTACAACGACGTAAATCGCTGCTTATCTAGTATGATGCATCGTTGAAGATATCAACTAGCTAGTCACGACTGTTTCCTGAAATCGTACTGTCGCATATTTGTCGTTCAACCATGTTGGTTACTAATGTCATGCAGGTGGTGGAGCAATACATTCTTTTAATGAATCTGTTTGAGATAATTAATGCTAGATTTTTCGCTAGGAATTACGGACATAGAATCTGAGGTCTAATTCTCATTTTTCTCAGTTATTCCTTGATTGTCAAGAAAATAATGTCAAAAACCTTAATATTCGAATGCCATCGACTGCCAGATTTTTAAAAAGCAAATATGCAAGAGTTATATGAGTAGTCTGTGACTGTATTCAACATGTGCTATAAAAGCATAATGGGTACAAATATGGAGCTGGCTTTGTACGTTTACTAATGGTCTGGCATACCACCATGCAATTATTTGTGGAAATGGTGCCTTTGATATAGTCACTAGAAACCTATTCTGTTATAAATTAATAGCAAATTTCCTCTACATGACTCACTGCAGATCTCATTACCTCCTACTCCGTTGGATAAATGTCATATATTCATGTTAAGAGACTGAAGCCATAGACACAAAGAGAGAGAGAGAGACAGAGGGATGATTCTTTGCCCATGATGGGTATGACGTCTTTTTAGAAACAGCTCTGGGTTGGAATCATTAGGGCATGGGAAGCCTCTGTTATGCTCCAACTCTTTGCCCTTTCAGGAACATGCACAGACACTTACATAAAGAAAGTGTTTTGATTGCCCCTGAGCACCTTGCACCTGAACGGTTGAACTATACCTGAGAGCTGATAAAGGATGGAGGTCTGCTCTCTCTCTCTCTCCAGTGAGTGAATGTGGCTCAGATCTGTCCATGCCAGTCATCTCATCTCCTTCAGCAGGCCAGTCTTCACCCCACCCGCTGTACCAATATACCTCCCATCTTTGATAATGCATGGGGCACTCTATTTTTAGTTGCACTGGTCAATATATTAGTTGTCTTAAACAGACTTATTCTGATTCCAGTGTTCCCAGGATCATAGACAACCTGGAAATTTCTGTTTTAGTTATTTTTTTATTTTTTATTATTATTTATTTTTTAGCCACTGATCTTGACTGAACTTACATTGTATGTTAAATTGGTTAAAATATTAATGCAAATAAATTATATACACCACTGTTCAAAGGTTTGGGCTCGTAAGATTTCGTAATGGCTTTGAAAGACGTCTCTTATGCTCACCAAGGTTGCATTTATTTGATCAATTTAAAAGTTATTTTAAAAAATATATATTTTTGTGTTGACAAAACTGCCATTACTCCAGTCTTCAGTGTCACACGATCCTTCAGAAATCATTCTAATATGCTGATTTGGTGCTTAAAGGGATACTTCACCACCGGAAAGATGAAAGTGTATTTAAATTGGGTCATTTATGTAGTAGAAATGTGAAATTATTTTAGAAGTTGGTGCCTTCTAGACTCAGAAAAGACAGAAAATGTATTTTTGGCTCATCTGGATGAAAGACAACGACTCCCAGAATGCACTTGCTTCGCTGCCCTACGAGGCCACTCCCAAGCCACGCCTACCGGTTACAGAGGGCATTATCGGAAGAAATTATACAATTAGGCTACTAGTTGACTCGAAACTGAAAAGACGCCGTTTTATCGTGAGTCTCCGTAACGAGTTAGTCCGCCCCAGCTCGAGTTTGCCCGGGCTTTTTGGACATCTGGCCGGGATTTCGAGATTGCTCAAAATGTCCGGGATTCGGCTTTTGCTTTCTACAGTCGCCATTCATTATTTTTACATTATTTGACACTGACATGTACATGCCAGCTTTGCAGGTCATGCATTCTGCTTCACACGGATCCCGACCGAGACGAAAACACAGGAATTTTCTTAGCAATGCTAAAGCGCACATTAACCGATCACTTGTTTAGCGTTCATGTAAACACTACATTCAGATTCACCAAACGGAATGAATTCAGTCCGATTGAAACAAAAGGTTTGCATGTAAACATAATGAATGGGGACTGTAAAAAGCAAAAGCCGAAATCCCGGCCGGACATGTCCGGGAAAAAGAGGACGTATGAGCTAGAGCCTGTTAGTTTAGCTTAAAAAAAAGATGGCTGACACTATTTGAACATTCTGTGAGTGAGATCCCAACCCAGGCGGGTTGAAAATATGCGGAACCAGCTCCTACTTCCTGTCTGTAGTCTCTAGTCTCTAGCCTCTGGCCAAAAAAGCCTCCGATGATGCAAAACGACGATTTTTGCGTCATCTGAGGTTTTTTTCCAGACAAAAAATACAGAAATCTCTCGTCTCAGGGGGACATGAGGGAGGGAAGCATGGTCATTCGAAAATACTACCGGGTTTCTACTGATACAAAGCTTAATGCTAATCAGTGAAGTATATATTTTTATAATATTTAGGTAACACTTTATTTTACAGTGTCCTTGTTACATGTACTTACCATTGTAATAACAGTAAATTATGCATAATTGCATGCAACTAACCAAATCTTGATCTTACCCAAACCCTATAGTAAGTACATGTAGTTGCTTAATCTTACTGAGTACTTACATATATAATTACACTGTAATAATGAAACCTTAAAATAAAGTGTAACCCAGCATTATTTGAAATAGAAATATTTTGTAACATTACATTATAAATGTCTTTACTGTCACTTTTGATCAATTTAATGGGTCTTTGATGAATAAAAGTATGAATCTCTTACTAACCTGAAACTTTAATAACCAATAACTCTCTTTTTTTTGTGTGTCTCATGCTTTTATAGAAATTGCTCTCTGACGCCCCTGGTTTAGATATATTTGCTAAGAAAAATCATTAAGTTTCATGTGAGAGCCATGAGATTTTGATAAATGATAACACTCTCTTCTGTAGTGAGTGAAATGGAGGTACTCCTGGCCTACAGGGAGGTTTTCATTACTTCTGTTCATGCTACAATGCTTATTCCAAAATTCATTGGCCAATTAAACCTTTGCACTCATAAAAAGCATTGAAAGCTTTTTGAAAGTATTCAAGGTGGCTTATTGAGTGATGATGGTCATAACCGTAGATAAATATCGAATGGGGGTGACAAATTAGCCCAATCCCAATTACACTCATAATGCGACTCATCCTTCGCTTATACACGTGGCGAGCCCCACTTACATTGAGCAAACGCTTCCCTCGGGCAGTGAACAAGAGGGCTTATCCAAAGATATGCCTTATGCCTGTCACTGCATTACCGATATAAGACTTTCCTAAGATTTTTCCTCAGCTCACTCTCTTGAGACATTGACAAATGTCTGTTGTTATTGAAATGAGGGGTGCTGAGTTCAGCGTTGTGTTCAAACTGAGCTCCGCTTGAGTCGTATCATTAGTGGGATTGATTATTCTCTTGGCGGCACTTGGTGAGAACAGAGATCCTTAAATATGCTGCAGTTTTATATGCGCAATCTAATTTCATTGTTATTATGCATATAAGAATTAGTTTACCCGAAAAATAAAAATGCTCTTTTGTTGTTTCAAACTTTTGGATCTCATTTGCACTGGTGAGCTTTTAAACTTTGAATTGCAATACGTTTAACTGTTCTAAGCATATATACTATATGTATAGGCCATACTACACAATAAAAGTAAATGGTGTCAAATGTTGTCTTGGAACCAATTGTCATTCAAGGTATGGACAATAACAGTTCAGATATCTTCTTTTGTGTTTCGCAAAAAGAAAGTCACAGGTCTGGGATTTGTTTATTTGATCAGTGAATCGTTTACATGGGGAGGGAGGGAGGGAGGGAGGGAGGGAGAAGACATTTTATGTGTATTTACAGTTCTTTTGGCAGTAAAGCTGCAGGCACGATACAGTTTGTTCTTTTATGCTCCATGGAAGGAAAAAAAATCCTACAGGTTTGAAATGACATTGAGTAGGCTTTAATGATTGTAGACTTCATTTTAGGGGGATATATTTTTTGTTTTACACTCAAAATTATTTTTAATCATCTTTGATCATTAGCAGTGGGGTCTTTGTCTCTCTCTCTCTCTTTTGCTCTCTCTCACGCTCCCTGCAGAAGTCTCAGGAGACTCTGGGCATCGTGACTGGCGCTGCCAGTGTGCATGTGAGCAGGGAAATGTGGGTTTTGTCTGAAGTGTAAATAGATGCCCAAAGGCTCACATTCTTAAAGAAAGATCAGAGAGAATGAGAGAAACATAGTAAAGTAGACAAAACAGCACATTATTATTCTTTGAAGTATCTTTTTGGAAACAAAGACTCTTTATTTAATCAGCTTTTTGTCTGTTCTATGTAGCTGTGACTAGAGTCCCAGTGCTTCATGCAAAAAAGAATGGATTTTCATTTATAACATGTTTGCCTTTTTATTTTGTCTCTGTTCCTCAGGACAAAGATTTGGACTGTAAGTTAGACGAGCTAAAACGGACAGACAGGGTGTTATCAGAGCCTCAGGTCTGTGAATGGCTCTGTCAGCTTCTGTTGGGAGTGCATTACATACATCAGAGGTGAGCAGAGAACACCACTCCTCTTTCTCCCTGTGAATAATTCATAACTGACCTATTTTTTATTTTTACATTCAAAAGTATTTGTTTTATGTCTTTTATTGCTCGCCCTTACACAAAAAATGTGCACTTTGCAAGACAAATATGGCCACAAATGAACAACACATCTCTAAATCTTTGATTCTTGCTGCTTCGGTGTCTATTGATTCTTGTTTGTCTTGCTTAAACAGGAGAATTCTTCACCGAGATCTAAAGGCCAAAAATATATTTCTAAGGAAGAACATTGTTAAGATAGGTAAGCTCTGCTTCGCAGCCCAAAGGATGCTTGATGTGTTTGATGTTCTTGCAACACTTTCAGGTGCGACTTTTAATGACACCAAAAGCCCAAACACCTCCCATTTGGTAAAACAGGGCTTTCTTTTATGACAGTTAAAACACTCATCTACAAAGAAACAGGATCATTACCCAGTCAAAAAAAAAAAAAAAGTATGTCAGTCAGCTACGGCAGATAGAAAGAAGCTGTTCTTCTCGGAGGCAGATAATCATAATCATAAATAGGTGCATTAATAAACATCAAAATTTCCTGTTCTACATTTTTTTTTTGTCATCACAGCATAAAGTTGTCACTTTTAGCTAATTTCTGTGCAAAATAATGTATTTGTGTGTTCTTGTAGGATGAAATTATTCCGTACAGCAGACTCTATTCTGTGCATTTGTGTTGCTTTACGTCAGTTTCTCGCCTTAGCCTGCCAAAATAGCAGGGTTTACTTCAAACTAATTCTCAGGTCACACTGTAAAAAATGAAATGTTGAGAAAACTCATAATATCGTTTCAGCATTATGCAAGATATTTTCAAGTTCTGGCCAAAGTGCTTAACACAACTAAAATGTTTATTTTTGCACTATGAAAAAACGGTCACAATGCATTGAGATTTTGGAGTTCTTCCGGCAAGTGTGCAACAACTGTCCTCAGTACCTCAGCCAACTTGTATTTGTACACTCACTAAATGTTAAATGTATCATTTACAGTATCCAATTAATTTGTGTCAAAGCAAACCACAGGTCTCTTTTTCAGCAGATGTTCAGTAAACAAACCAAGGAAGCTTTCATTTGTCAATTACATTTTAAATGACTGCTTGGCTCTGAAGGAGATGACATCTTGCACGGCTTTTTGTCTCTAAAAAAGAGCACATCTTGCAACCTAATGTTGTTTCATTATATCCTCAACACTTACAGTAACACATATAAACCTCAACAGCTGTATAATCATCAAGCATATCATTAGGAATAAGATGAATGCTAAACACACACAACAAACTATGATGACAAAACAACTACAGAATAATAATTAAAAAGTTAAACTATAACAATCCCATAACAGTGCATGTATTATTTATGCTGTAAAGCATGCTGGTAACTCCTAAAGCTTTTACAAATCCACAGCATTTGTCCAGTTAAATCTCTTTTAAGCTCTTTTGGGGGACAGTTTTTGGAGGAATATTTTTGGCCTAACATTCATAAATGATTCATAATTCTTACTATTTGTGACTCAAAAAATAATTTTCAAGTGAGAATCTCAATGAGCATGTGCATGTTAACTCACAAAAAGCTTATTTGGGGCCATTTTAGTGTTTGTTAATCTAAATAGAAGAGTAAATATTCCTTATTTTGTTACACTGTAAACAATTTCCTTAAGTTTTGTCTGCAAAACTCTTTTTAAAAGGTGTTGTGCTGATGGAACTTTTTCAAACATTCTTTAAAGGTGACTTTGGTGTATCCTGTCTGCTGATGGGGTCGTGCGACCTGGCGACTACCTTCACAGGTACCCCGTACTACATGAGCCCTGAAGCCCTCAGCCACAGAGGATACGACTCCAAATCAGACATATGGTATAAATAACTAAACCATTGAGTCATTTCAGTTCTTAAAGGCACACTATGCAAGATTTGTACCTTAATATAACAGCTTCGAAATCATTTAGATGGTAAACGAACTCGTAGTAGGGCGTATCATCCCGATAGCAAAGCGGGGGGGACGCCGCTGGCAAAACCAGCAATGCAGGTTTGAGAGGTGGCACCCCGCCAAATCTCGCGAGAATCACGACTTGCTTTACGGCACGACGTCACATACATCAACAACATATGAAGCAGACTCTATGGAAGACACTAGCACGCATTTCAGGCGTGAATCACCGCAGAGTCGACGAAGAAAACGTGGTCGGAAGAGTGCAGAAACGGCTCTGCATGAGTGGCATTTACAACAGTAACGTTAAATACAAGTACTCCACAGCGACTCTAGGGGTCGCTGTTTGAGAAAAACGGAAACTTCATACTGCGCCTTTATCCAACCAAGACTTCGGTTATTGCATTGAATAGGTTTTACATTTGCAAATACAGTACACTTAAAGTCAAAAGTTTGGACACACTTGACTGAATTTATGCTTCTCACGATATTAAAAACCTCTTGATTTTAAAGTTCACATTTTATGTTATTTTTGGGCTCTCCTACAATAGGTTTACCTGCATCTAGGTTGAAAAAAAATATATACTAATGTGCCTAAGACTTTTGCACAGCACTGTGTGTGTGTGTGTGTGTGTGTGTGTGTGTGTGTGTGTGTGTGTGTGTGTGTGTGTGTGTATGTGTGTATATTTATATATATATCTATATATATAGATATTATATATTATATATCTTCAAGGAGTTTTAGTTCTCGGCAAGTAACTTGCAAAGTTATTCCCTCACAAAGTCAAAACTCATAATCTTTAAAAAAATATATATCTTTGTGCCTTATGCAAAATTGCAGGTAATGAGGTATTATGTTTGATTGCTATCAAATTGCGAGTTCTGGAAAAAAAACTGAGGGGGAAAATGACCAGAAAACAATAAGATAGAATGAAGGAGAGAGAAAAGACAATCTCATTTGCCAAACGGCTACAGGCTCTTGCTGTTAATTTAAGAACCATGCGTTTTCTCACACACTCCAGCGAGAGCTGAGGTCTCTGCATGGGAATTGGACTCTTCACTCTGTGCTCTCGAGCCTGCAAGAACACAAGCACGAGACACACTGGAGGAAGGGGGTCACTGTGCTGCTTAATAGAGATAAGCAAGAGAATGGGCTAAAATAGAGACATCCTTGCACAAATTCTTCTTCTTTTATCTCTCTATTTGTTTGTGTCTCAACTAAAGCGAGATACAACCTTTTTACTATAATGATAATTGCAAATTGTACCAAAGTTCATGTGTGGTTCATGTACGATTGTCGCCTATGCAAACAAGTTCGGGAAAAAAAACACTTTCACACTAACCAAGTGAACCAAACAATGATTTTAAAATTAATCTGATCTTCACCAAAAGCTTTAGTGTATATATAACTGAAGCAACGTTGTAAAGAAGAGTGGGCCAAAATTCCTCCAGAACGATGCGAGAGACTGATACTGTCATACAGAAAATGATTCCTTCAACGTTTTGCTGCTAAAAGTGGCTCTACAAGCAATTGAATCATAGGGTGTACTTAGTTTGTCACCCATGGCTTTTCCATTTTGGCTTAATTTTTGTTAAATAAATAATAACACTGTGTAATATGTAATTTGTTGTTGTATTTACCTCATTTTAAGACCTGCTAATAACCAAAAGAATTTTTGAATATGTTCTGATGTGTAAAACCATAAAAGGGTGTCCTTTTTTTCCACGTGACTGTTTATGAAAACAAGCGTCAACAGGGATGCATTTCTTACTTCTGCAGAACATAAAAGATGTTTTGAAGAACTTTGGTTCCCATTGACTTCCATTGAATGGGGAAAAAAATCAGTGGGAGCCACAAACTGTTTGGTTACCAACATCCTTCTAAATATCTTCTTTCATGTTCCACAGAAGAAAGAAAGTCATACTTTCTTTGGAGCATCTTTTAGAGCATCTTTTTTTTTTTTTTGGGTGGACTGACCCTATTTCTTTTTATTATTCTCTTTGTGCAGGTCTTTAGGCTGTATTCTCTATGAGATGTGCTGTTTGGTGCATGCTTTTGAGGGGCAGAACTTCTTGGCTGTGGTGCTGAAGATTGTGGAGGGACCTACTCCATCCCTGCCAGAAACATACTCACGGCAGCTCAACTCCCTAATGCAAAGGTACCAGAAACAGATGCTGCCCTGCTCCAGGCACGAATCGGGCCCATGTCATCCCACACCACCAAGCTATATCTGTCCATCTGCCCGCTGTGGATGAGTAGATAGACACAAATCAATGGCTTGTTTGATTCAGCATTTTTTCAAAGCAGATTATGCAAAATCCGAGCAGGTTTAGAAGCATTCAACTAGAACTATCAGCATTTCATGAGGTCTTAAACATAATTCTCTCTCTCTCTCTCTCTCTCTCTCTCTCTGTTTCTGTGTTGCCAGTATGTTAGAAAAGGATTCTTCACGCAGGATCTCGGCAGCAGATTCTCTGAGGAGCAGGTTCGTTGAGGAGAGCTTGCAGGTGAGGAGATGCCGTCGATCAGATCAAACAGACAGGAGGGCATCCGACCAGCTGTTCAGAGTATCTGTTTCAAAGGTTAATGGGAAGGACCAGAATGCACCAGGAAGATTTTGATTGCTGGCCAAGCTCAATAGGTTTCTAAATGTCTGTTATGCATGCTCATCACATTATCGATTCGCCATCACATTTGACTCACCCTGTGCGTAACCTTTTCAGATTGTACTGTTGAAATGTCAGTGATTGGCATTGTTGCTGCTTTGTGATTGTATTGATTGTAGCTTGTCATAGTTCGCCTTGTTCCCCGGCATATATGAATTTTTTTTGCATCTTTCAGGCAAATGATCAGTCTGTAAATGTATAAAAGCTCAGAACATTTCCATGAAAGTTTATTTGAACAGGACAACTTTTCTCTGAAAAGTTTAGATAAATTAGTTTTTCACAGATTTCAATCCAGTCTAAATTTCTCAAACAACCTCTGTAAAAATTGCAGACCAAAGATCAAAAATAAGGACGGTTTGCTCTGGTCTGTACAAAAAGCATTTTTTTCTTTTCTTTTCTTATTTCTTCTCTTATTTCTTTTCTTTTCTTATTTTATTTATTCATAATATTCATAATTAGAACCTTATTTCATTCTATTTGGCCCGGAGCCACTTCAGGCCTGTCACTTTCAGGCCAATGTTGCGTTACTTACCACTAAAAAATTTATGTTAATTGATCTTGCACATCCATTTTTTAAATACTATGTAAACTTAAAATGTACTGCTAAGATCTAGCTGGCTAACATAGATTCAGTTTTGTTGAATTTGCAATATTTAATTAATAATCTTGAAAACATTAGAAAGAATGCATTTAGAAATGTATGCCAGTCATTTAACTGTGCATTGAATGCCGTTTTCCAACAAAAGTGTGTTTATTAATTTATAGTTTTATAGCTGCATAATTTACAACTTGTTGCATATTTTCAGTTTGTATAAAAATCTGAAAAAAATAAGGTATGTAAGCTTACTCTTTTCCAAATCCGAATGTGATTATTACATCATAATTTTCATAGCGTTTCTCCTCATGTATTTTCGCTTTTGTCAATTACCGTAACTAAAGCTAAACTCCTTCTTGCGCTGCCTGTTACGACTTCATTATAGATCTGGGCCTTTTTCCAACTTTCTGTAAAAGTAACAGTTGGTGGTTGAAGTACTGCTGGCATCTCATCCAATGTAAAAAATAATATGAAAGGAGGTGAGTCAGATCACAGACCGCTCAGAACAGCTGCATCAGATATGATCCTTAATAAATTCTTCCCCTAATTATGTACATAATCCATCATTATATCACATACAGCATATATGTTTTGTTGGATGCAAGCATCCAGATCACAAGACCTTCCATAACGCCCACATCCAGACAAAATGTCTTCTGTTAATAACTACAATCCGAACATCATGTAGAAATCGAATCCAATGGCTGCTTAAACTCCAAGAGCTACTGTACATGTCATTAGTATTTTTCATCACATAAATCATCACACTGAAAATATAATTGCTCTCTAGGCATCTAATCCCATTGATTTTTTTTTTATAGCCCCTGTTTAATGCGTCTCGGTTACAGTATTTGCAGTTATAGCACCCTTTCATCACTCACATTCATACTGCATTGACGTGTTTACATCAGGGTGCTTAGTAATACGTTTTTGCCTTTGGAGGCTAGTGATCCCCTAACCCCTATCTGAAAGCTCCTGGTTGGTACAGTGTGTGTCTTCCACCAGCTATTACACCATCACCATCTCAGAAACATGTAATCAGAGAATGAGAGGGCATCTAAACCACAACTCTGAAACACAATACTCTCTGATGGCTTTTCCCTCCTCTGTTGTTGTGTACAGTTTCCAAGGCTTTCTTCTGCCTGTGTAATTTGCGCCTTACAAATGTCTCGTATTGTTCTTTAAATGTGCTCATGGCAGATTCCTCCCCGGGGATGATTATATCAGTCTTTCTCTCTCCTTCCCATTCGCTCTGATTCAAGAGTTCTGAGAAATGCAGGAGTGAAACACAGGCCTGTGCGACGGTTTATTCTGATTGAACACTAGCTTTGCTGCTGCTGTTTTGCTTTTTGCTTTCATAGCTCCTCAGGAAACTAACTTTTACAAGCCTCAGAGAACAGCATTAACAGATATTTCATCTCTTTTGCTATTTTTCTCACTACAGAGCATGAAACACAAGTTCTTTAGCCTTACACTTCGAGACAAGTCGATGGGGGGAGAGAGAGACACATCGCAGATCCTGAGAGCACTGTAAGTGAATCCACAGTCACAAGTCCCTGAGAGAAAGAGACATTTATAGGCAGTCTCACTTCTCTGTTCCTGCAAAGATGCTGTCAGCTGAGAAATGCATGACTACACCAGGGATCTCTGGGAACAGGACTGGTTTGTGTTGTTGCTTTTTTTGAAATCCTTTTTTTTTTTTTGCCATTTTCACACAATCTTGTCGGGGGGACCTAAAAATATGTACAGTAGCTGTGTTGCTGCTGCGTTCCCAGTGTTTGTAACATGTTAATCAGGTGGCAGTCTATGAGCAGCAGACTTTCATTCATTCGCTTTCCACACTAATTAAAAATGTTGTCACCATAGCATGTGCCAATCATAGTGAAAATCTATGCAATGTTATAGCCACTAGTGCATAGGAAAATCAAACAAGTGCAGGTCATTGTTTCTTGAGTACCGGGACATAATAGGTTGCAAAATTGAAAAAAGTTTTTGTGCACTACCGTTTAAAAGTTTGGGACATTGATGAGAAGAAATGTTTTACTAAATCAGCATATTATAATATTTCTGAAAGATCATGTGACACTGAAGACTGGAGTGACGATGCTTTGCATCACAAATAAATTACATTTTAAAATATACACAACTAGAAAATAGTTATTTTAAATATTACTGATATTACTAAATATTACTAAACAATATTACTGTATTTTTTGATCAAATAAATGCAGCCTTGGTGAGCGTTAGAGACTTGCATTAAAAACATGAAAAAAAAAAAAAAACTTGCCAACTCCAAACTTTTCTACAGTAATGTAATGGAATTATTTTGAATTAGTCAGTACCCGATATTCAGAGTTATGTT
Source organism: Squalius cephalus (assembly GCF_949319135.1). Classification (NCBI taxonomy): domain Eukaryota; kingdom Metazoa; phylum Chordata; class Actinopteri; order Cypriniformes; family Leuciscidae; genus Squalius; species Squalius cephalus. The sequence continues at coordinate 8,451,911 of NC_137136.1, read as the reverse complement.
TCAAGTGCACTGACAAATCTAGCATTCACTTTCCATATTGCACATGTATTAAATGCAGGATCCATTTTGTTTTTTAGGTGTTACTACAAGTCAAGTCACCTGTATTTATATAGCGCTTTTTACAATACAGATTGTTTCAAAGCAGCTTTGAAATGACAACAAGAAATTAATGCAACGAAGATTGTTTTGTCCGGAAACAGAAAACTTTACTTGCATTCTGGCCGTTTATATACACGAGTCACAACAACAGTGTTTTGGTGGCCTGAGAACACAAACTTTGAAACATTTCAAAGTGCACGTTTTTGAAAACGATACCGTTATCATCTCAATGTAAACTTCAAAAACGCTAATATGTGAAAACGTTGACGGCATGCACATGCGTATTACATGTTTAGTCTATGGGCATGCGCGTTTGAATGTACAGTATGCGTATGTGCGCAGGCGCGTAGTCTTTCTTTACAACATCGCCAACTACTTGCCTGCCGTGCATAATACAGCGTTTGTAGTCGTTTTCTGGCTCGATGGTGTTTTAAGCCCCCAATGGCTCCTTAGAGGCAGCTAACCCTACCCTCAACCTTAAACCTACCCATCCCCTCGCTGCCTGGAAGGCGCCGTTGGGGGCATAAAACACCAAAGACCCGTTTTCTGCGGATCCGTGTAAACGGGGATCATACTACTACATACTACCGGTAGCTTCTGTCAGGACATACAGTAGTATTTCTTTAAATTATAATATTTTTGTCTTTGTAATGTAAGTGTAATATTTGAATCTTCAGTATTGAAGTAATTATGAAGTATTGCGTAATGTTATGAGGTTGAGGACATAATAAGTTATAGTGTAGGGTCTACATCATAATTTTGATAAAATAATTAAATGAAATGGTACAATACTGGACATTTGTGTTAAAAACAGTCTAGTGATCATTTGATTCATTTCAAACTGTTAATGTTACTACAGTAGTTTTAAAAACAAATAGCAGGCACAGAGCTAAGCTCTTTGCATGAGGCTATATGCAGCCTTAAACTGGACTGAGAATCTGACTGAACCTTTTGCTCATTAGCTTTTTAATGCTGTTCTAGTATGCCCGGTGTCCAAAGACTGCACACAAAGCATCTGAAGCTGTCTAACACAACTTCTCATGAATTACCTAATGATATACTTTTTCTTGTTTGGATTCTACTCTCTTTTTTTGTTGGATTAAATCCTAACTTCATATGGAATTGCCTATTTCTTTTGAAAATTGCATGCTCTGATCACACTGTCCAAAAAATGTCTGTAAAGCAAAGGAGTAGTCGTTAGTCATTTCAGTAAATGTAGTCCTTGAAACCCCGCAGGCAGAAGAAGGTACATCTGCAGACACTGCGGGAGAGATCAGAGGTGCAGAAAATGAGCCCGAGAGAACGCATGCGGCTCCGGAAACTCCAAGCTGCAGATGAGAAAGCACGAAAGTTGAAGTGAGTGACGTTTAGTGCACTGGCCGTGTCACACTAAATGTTAATCAAATGTGACTCGCAGTTCATATTCCATAAGGTTAGCTTGAGTATCAGGGCTTTTCTGTTTTCATGGTGCAAGGATTTTTGGCAGTGTGTCACACGTCAGCTCTGATTCTTTGTCTAATATGTGATGCACTGATCGGAACAGTCAACGTTGACTCGTGTCACACTCAAAAACAAACTGATGTATAATGCACATTATTACACTATATTATTTATTTTTGTTTACAGAATATATGATGTTTAGAAGAACATTGGGGTCCTAACAACAGCTTTAGCATATCATTAACTGCTGCGAAGCAGGGGAGTCTCAAGAGAAGCCATGGTTCTTATCTTGGTATATTTTTCTGTTGATATGAAAAATCGGGTACATTTAGCAATATAGCAGGTGAATTATGTATATGATGTATATTACGATGTTATGATGAACTATATGTCTTTCTCCACTGACATTCTGAGTTGTTCAAAGCATTTCTAAGGATACTGATTATTAGAAGACAGCTGTCAACCAAAAACTATGTTCTTTCGCAGAATGCAGTTTTTTTTTTTTTTTATGTGCTGTGAACTAACATTAACAAAGATTAAGAATTGTTGTATGTATGTATGTGTATATGTATGTATGTATATGTATATATATATATATATATATATATATATATATATATATATATATATATATATATATATATATATATATATTGTTTACTGTTTGTTCATGTTAGTTATTACTTTACAATATTATTTCATTTCACACCAAAAATGTATACATTTATCTTCTTTTGTGTTCCACATTTTTGAGTGAACTATGCCAGTTACATATACTATAAAAAAGTTATATATGTACATACTCTTATTGTCTTACTATAGGAAAATTGTGGAGGAAAAATATCAAGAAAACCATCTTCGCATGCAAGAGTACAAGTCAAATTTTCAGAAAGTCAGTGTGGATGTTTTAAAGGTATGTTGATAGGATTCCTGTCAGACATTATTCATAATTAACAGATTTGAAATCACAGCTGTAATTTGTTTTTATTACATTTGTTCTTTTTTTCTTTCTTTTTCTTCTTCTTTTTTTTTTGTGCTTTTTATATTGAGTGAAATAAGAAACTAAGATATGCTCATCCCTGAGCATCTTTTGGTAAAGCATTTGTCTTTTTACAACATTTTTTCAAGGTGAAAAATGAAGGAGTTAACAGGACTCAACCGATTGAGACACCAAAAATAAACCCAGAACCGACGGGAAGCATTTCTCATCTCTCTGATAAGATGTGCAAGTCTGTGTCAAAAGACCATGGTGAGTTGTATTTCACTGTAACTAAAGGTCAAATGAAAGAAATTGTAGCTCTGGGTTGACACCTGAGCTGACAATGACCAAAACCCAGGGTTAAAAGCAGAGTTAAACATTGCATTTCCAAGGGTTAAAAGTGGCCTTAGCCTAATAAGACGATTACCCAGGGTTAAGTCTGGCAAGAAAAGCTCTTAATTTGGAAAAGACAGATTTTTTTTTCCCACACATTTTTCAATTAAACTATCAGCAAGTATATTAATTAAAGCAAACTCCCCTGATACTTTTCTCTTGTTTTTTGAAGTCTATTATGAAATGTGTGTCTGATGGAATGCCACCATCTCTTCCAAATCAGAAAGTTTAACTTTCCATCAGAGATTACTTTCTTTTTCTTCTACATCTTCATTAATATTCATTGTGTGCTTGGCGCTCCAGTGCCTCTTTCTCCATGGTTTAACAAACAACAGATCCCAGAACAGAGCGAGGTACCATGAGTATTACACTGCACTGTCAGACACACGCATATTTAAAAGAGATAAAAAAAATATTCCATTTGATTTGAAAGTCAAATGATTCCTAGACGTTTTAATGATGTTCCACCGCACAGATTTATCAGAGCAGAAGTTGCCTGCCTTTATGAACAAATGATAAGGAAAGTGAGAAATGGGCAGTTTAGTTTCATCCATTATTGTAGTTAGGACCTCAGAACTCAAGCCTGTGAATGGTTTCTGCTGGTATGCTGCTATTTCTAGATTTATTCAGATCTCACTGTACATCAGAGATGGCCTACTGTAGTAGTGTGCACTCATGCATTAGAATAGATCTCATTAATCAAGACACATTCAAATTCAATCATTTGTGTAACAACCTGTTTTTGAAAACAGCTTAAATGTACATAATCTTTTCTAAGTATGATATCCCACAATCATATCCATGTGGTTCAGCAGTTAGTGGAAAGTGGCGTCTTATGGATCGATTTAATCAGGTTAATTCATAAATATGCTGTTGTCATTTTGTTTCCAGTTCCACTGAATAATAAGCATTGTGGTCATTAAATTGCTTGGTTATGTCTAAAATGCACTTGAGTGATGTAAAGTGCCTTATAAATCAGTTTTTGTTTGAGGTTTCTTCGACCTGCTGAGTCATTAGCAGATGGGCAGTAAGGCAGATGCTTGAGGTTTCAGACACAGCCCTTGACACATTGGTTAAAAGTCAATGCAAAAATGACCCCGGAAAGTGAAGTTACTTTGAGAATAGTTCCACTGTAGCATCATTAGTTTGCAGATGCCACATGGTTGATATATTATTGTCTAATGCAATGACATTCAGACATTTTAAATGTGTCCAAATACTGTTTGTGGGCACTGTAATATCAGATAATGGTTCATATTTCTGTTAGGCATGTTTGCATAAGATGACCTGTCCCCTTCTGATGGGTACTCATTTGCTTCATTGCTCAGTCATACAATCGGCTTAACATAATACTTGTGTGGAGGCCGATAACCAGATTTTTGACATGTTTGACTTTGTCATTTTGCACTGGCTGTGAAATATGTGCGGAATCTGATCTGGCATATTGATGGTTTTCAATGACTCATTCTTTTACCACCGTCATTATATGCATCAGAGGAAAGATAAGTTATACGCCTCCTTAATCGGGTTTTGATATCATTATGATAAATCTCAGAGACGTGTTTTCTGGAAGTCCTGAGAGGTTATCTATCAGTTCCTGGCTCTAATCACTTTAGATTCCTCTGTAAATGAGATGTTTTAAACGAGTGCAGAGCCACAGCTGTGCTCTTGGACGACACGGGGAGGATCCACACGGTGTGATATATCGATAGAGGACGCCGGGGTGCAATCACTGTGAATTTGAAATGCGTGTTTGTCTGAGATATTGTAAGTTACTGGGAATAAATGGGAAAGAAAATCGTGTAAGGATGTGGATTTGTATTATTAAAAATTAAAGATGTGATACTTTGCGGCGGGGTTTTGAGACTAATGGAGTCAAGTCTTTTGTCCTTGAAATTAGCTGATGTGTTTATTATATAGCTTCCATAAAACCTCATGCATCAAGTAATCTCGAAGGCAAGGAAAACTCATTGAATGAATAATGCATAATTAATGCTACAAGTATAATAGTGTGCATGTTTTGTGAGTCGCCCAGCAGAAACACTGAGCAGGTTAACCCAGCTACATCATAAACAAAATTAAATGCTCTTTTAGGATGGAATATTTATTCAGATATCATTATTTTACTTCTCTTGTCATTTTGAGAGTTCATAGTTTCATATTTGCATGTTATTCAAGGACCTAGGCAGCCCTTTCTGATAATCTTCTTGAGGTTGGGAGCAATTAAACATACGGTCTGATTCTGCTCATGTCTGGAGTTAAACTATAATGATTACACCAGGGACTTCTGTGCCTTGGAAAGATGCCGTTCAAATGAATAAGCTCTGACAATAAGCACATTATGTGCAAACCTTGTCAGCATAATTGTCTCCAGCCTGTAACCGGCTCTCTTTAATTTGTTTGCATACATCACTACTGTTAGAATTATTATTATTAATTAGTATTCTGGTGTAAATAGAGTACATATAATAGAGTACTACATCACATGAATTTTCTTTTTTATTATAGCAGTTAACCACGAGATGAAGATTATCTATCTATCTATCTATCTATCTATCTATCTATCTATCTATCTATCTATCTATCTATCTATCTATCTATCTATCTATCTATCTATCTATCTATCTATCTATCTATCTATCTATCTATCTATCTATCTATCTATCTATCTATCTATCTATCTTTGCTCATTAATAAAGAATTCATTTGATATTTGGTCACAGATAGGAATAACTTTTTTACAGTTTCTGGTTTATATTTCTCACTTTTATAATCTCTTTGTCTTTGTTTCTGAACCTTTATGGCCTTATTAAAATGTGAGATTAAAATTCATCTGGTAAAGGTTAACATCTGTCACAAAATGTATAACACGGTGTCTACACCAAAAGCGAGCGCCGTGATGAGGCAAACACAAACCGAACCCATTATAATCCGCGATTCTGTCTACACTGGATGCGGCGCGACACGATGATTCAGTTTAACATACTCCAAGTGCAACTCCACTTCTGACATGAAGGGCAAATGGATTTACAGTTGTTGTGTCTGTTGTAGACATAGTGTAAGGGTCATTTGCTGGGGAAATATTGGGAAAACTTGACCCCTCATGATGAGCTCTCAGTATTTGAGTGGAAAGTAAATGGCAAGAAAACAGCTAATGGTTGTTTGTGTCATTAACATAGCTAATTTGAATCAATAAAGTTAGGAATTGGAGGGTTCTCTTAAGAATGCTGACTGTCTTCCATAGGGATTTTCATTTATCTTGATCATTTATCATTTAAATGTGATTTTAATTGATTCAAAAGGTAAAATAAAAAATGAATAAGTCTTGGATGACCCACAGTCCTCTACTTCAGAACAAACTTCTACAATCCTTGGCAAACTACAACCTAAAGTTTCTCACAATTGTGCATAAATCCTCCTAGAAGAGGATACACATTTTTTTGTGTGGATATTTCTGTATAAAACAGACATAAACAGAGTCAATGAGGCAGGACTGAGTTCTGAACACATGATCATTTGAAATGACACAGAAGCTTCCTGAACAATGAAATGCTCTTTCTACTTTTTGTCATGACTAATCCTCTTTACTGGATAAAACAGATCCTCAGTGTTGTAAATATGCTCCCATTGCTTTTTTCTATATTTCTAAATTGCAGGTTGCTCTTTCATTGGCGGGGGGGGGGGGGGGCAGCAATTCACTAGTTTAGACAGGCCTGGAAAACAGAGGATGGTGTGATAGGCCTCAGGTTTCTCAGCTTATTAAATCACACACACACACACAAAAACATGATTGCAAAAGAGATGTATTTCGTGAAAATACATGCTAATGATTGGCTGTTAATAAAGAAAGATGCTTTTTGCAGCCAGATGGTGCAGTTACATCATCTACCAGCAGAGGCTAACTGGAACGTGCTAACCAGCCAAACCATGATTTATTGGCTTTTGTTCTGTTTGTACTTGGGTGTGCATGTTATCCCTGGTTGTTGGTCTTGTGAGGTGGATGTTCGGGGGATGCAGGTGTAAATGTGCATGCTGATGCATTGCCGTTCTCTTTCAGGCCGAAGGATAGTGCTCAGTTGGAGAGCTCTACGGAAGAAAATGAAACTGTTGAGAATGTGAATGGGAAACCCCACAGAGTAAAGTACAGTCTAACAGCCCTCTCTTGCTCCCTCCATCTCTCCTGCCATCTTTGTGTCTGATTATGGAGGTCCAGTCGCTGGCAGCTGTCTGATAGAATCAGATTGGTCGCTGGCCCAGGAATTCATGCGTGTCTGAGAGGTTGTCTGTGTTCATTTGTTCACAGAAATGTTTGGTGTAGAGGTATTCAACAGCGCAGTGTAATCAAGCAGAAAATGTGTTAAAGTGTTAATGATTGAGGTTACCTGTCATTTCAACACACTGCTCAACAATTTCGAGTATCGGTTAAATCTTTGCTACCTTTTAATCGTTTCAGCAATCCCAGAGGATCCTCAGGTGGCAGAGGCATTTTATTTCGTGGATGAATTTGAGTCATGCTCGGAGGCAGATTCAGATGGAGAGGAAGACTCAGAGGATAATCTCCCCACAGACCCTTCCTGTCAGACATGTGGACAGGTGAGGAGAGATCCGCCGCCGGAGAGAAACTCCTGTCAATCAGCTTGTGTGACTGTGTGATATTTACATTTAAAGATGTCTCCATAAATTGTACACACTGTAATTAGAGTTTTCATATGAGATCAGTTAGCAAAACAAAAGAGTTTGCCATAAAATAATTTATTTATGAAATTTACAGTGCACTCTTTTCTTGTAGCTTTACAAATTAAGCTTTAAAAATACATCACAAATAAAGGTACACTACCTTTCGAAATCTTTTTTTTTAAAGAAATGAATACTTTTATTCAGCAAGGATGCATTAAATTGATCAAAAGTGATAGTAAATACATTTATTATGTCACCAAAGTTTTGTTTATTTCAAATATATGCTGTTTTTTTTTTTACTTTTTGATTCCTGAAAATTAAAGGTATCACTGATATGTATCACATGTTTGATTTCAATATTGACAATAATAAGAAATGTTTTTGAGCATATTAGAATGTTTTCTGAAGGATCATGTGACACTGAAAACTGGAGTAATGATGCTCAAAATTCAGCTTTGCATCACAGGAATAAATGACATTTTAAAATACAATAAATAGACAAATTATAGATAAAACAGACAGTAATAATATTTCACAATATTAATGTTTTTACAGCATTTTTGATCAAATAAATGCAGCATTGGTGAGAATAAGAGACTTTTGAATGGTAGTGTATATGTGGTAAATATAGTAAATTCCTGGACACTTTTAAACATTTTATCATTGTTTTCTAATTATTATATAGCTTTTATGACCTCACATGAATTGAAATACATACCGGTATGTACTTTTAAAAATGTATTTGTTGCAATGCAGATTTGAATCTAAACTGCATCAACTACCCATATATGTTAATGCCATATTTCCTTCTATCCTCAAGGTATATCCTCAAGTATCCTCTTTTCCCTTTCAGTATCTTTTTGAATTATTCACAATAAACTCAAAGACACACTCAAGTCGTAATAAGCTCTCATTGACAGGATCATCTGTTTATGAAGCAAGGAATAAGATGAATTCGGTCATATCTCACAAGCACTCAAGTCCACAGGTAATCGTTAATGTACACATAATATGATACCACTCGTCTGCGGTATTATAGGCCGGATTATGCAAATGAATTTTGCCTATAGAAGGTTTCTCAACCAAGCTCAACCTCATTATTGCAAATAGTTTGTAGTGCTGGAGTTCAGTGGCACAACAGCAAACACATACGTTCAGATCAGGTGCGATAGAGCCAGGGGCTCATCTGGACTCACAAGAGATCAAAAACTACATCAGCAGACTCTTAAAACGGCAATCCAATACCAGGCTTCAGCACGATTCGATCAAGCCAGCCGAGAATAGATTAAAACTATTTGTCACAATTGAGAGAGAGGGAGAAAAACAACTTCGAACCGAGATGGTATAAGTATGAAACCAAAGGAGAGGGTGGAATAGACTTCTGCCCCAGTGGATATTTGATAATTAGCTGGCTCACAGTGAGAGTGGAGCTGGTGGTATTTGTGCCGCCAGTCTTGGCTGGGTGAGATTCCCCGGAATGGAGGACAGCGGAATTGCATTTTGTAAATAGCTGCATAATACACACTGTAGCTGGTCCTTATGTGATGGTAATTTTTCTTTTTTTCTATTCTCATTTCAACGTTTTGCACAGATGGCATGACTTGATACCCTTGAACTGCCCAATAGCCTTCCTTCACTTATGCACTTGTGTCTCATACACAATGAATTTTGAATATGGTTTTTCTTTAACAACATTTTGTTTCTTCAACCTCTGGCACTTTTCTTTTTGCTACTTTTCAAATGTATTTTTATGTATATTTTTATTGTTTTATCCTTCTCCCAGACCAGACTTTTAATAATAAAATATGAAATCCACCATGAAAATATTGCATTTTTAAAACTGATAGTTATTGAGTGAAATAACCACGAATCATTTTCATATTTTATTTGTAAACAATTATTTACAGTTGTATTTTAAGTCTTGTATATTAAATGTGCATAATTTCCAATCAAATGTTAATTATTATTACTATTATTATTATTAGTATTACATTCTTGTGTATTTGGGGTATATGAATCTGCCATTTATTCCAAAAATATTGTAAAATTAGCATTTGATGGAAATGTTCCTGATGTTTCACAAAAATGAAAATAAATATTCCTGGTGATAAATGTACATGTATACTTTTGGATATTTTTAGTAGAATTTTTTTTGCGAGGGTGTGAATATAGCACTTTATTTTCTAAAAGTCTACAAGGTCCATTGTTGAAGAAACACCTAATTTTGTTGCTGATGGACCTTTAGTCCTCCTTCAGACTCATTCAGTCTGTATGTTCCTTGAGACTTTCATCAACAAGGGGAAGGCCTCAGGGGAGTAAAAACCATTCAGGTAGCCTTTATCATGGTGCCACTTCCTTCCTCCAGGTCATGCTATCATTACAGATAGGAGACCTGTTGATCCCAAATGCTGTTTATAGACCTTTGTGTGCCTAGACTGTCATTAGGGAGACTAGCCACAATCACGGTTTGATCTAAACAGAAGAAACCCTGTAATTTCCAGTAATATTGTTATGTCTCTGTAAGTAGGCCAGAAGGAACATATGGTGTGTTTCAAGCATCCTTTATCATACATCACAGCCTGAACATGACCCCTTCATGTGTGTCCTTGTGTATCACAGGACAGTGACCTGGAGGCCATGATCAGACACATGGAGAATGTTCTGGATGGTGACTCAGATGGTGAGTACGGCTTATGTTCCCGGTCATTCCACACAAGAAAATTAATTGATGATACCAATACAATACAATCCCACTGGCAGGTACACTCCATTACCAACATGAGATACTGTATATAGCATATTTCTCCAATACTGACTGGCCAATTACATGAGAGGTCGGTGAGCATACACAAAACTGCTTGCTGAAGGTCACAGGCCTGTAAAATGACACTTCTTCTGAAGACATGTGAGCATGCTCATTTTGCTCCATACACGTCGAGTGAATGATCCATTTGCTTGGTTCACGCCTCTGAGTGCGTGATATTGAGTTTTTTTCTTGTTCCTGATGACTCTGGAGTGAGAATGTCAGGAAGCCTGTTTGTCTGCCACTTGAAGCCATGGCGACATTGATTAGGTAATTCAGTGAGGCTATTTACAGGCTCTGACCACATCCGATCAGTTCTGTGCATTTCCTCATCGAAAGAACTGGAGTATTTCTGTTCAAGTCTCAGTTTCTTTCCTGGTTTATTTGACCTTCTTAGGTTTCAGATGCTTTATAAAAACCACATTGACATCTTGAACCATTTTGATTTTTGATTTTCCTAAAAAGTACCATATTCTAGACAAATACCACACTGAATGTGCACATTTATTAACCCATAGTGAACATATGCTTATTTAAAAAAAATATATATATTTTTTTATTTTATTTTAATGATGCATTATTTCATCTATTTTTATGTCATTTAAAACCAAACAAACATTGTAAAATGTTTGGTTTGAGAGGTGTGCTTGTGCATTTCTTTAAAAGAAATGCCACTTTTATCAAATACAATGGCATTCATATATTTCGAAATGTGGTTTAAGTGCACAAATGCTTTTTTAGGCCACTGTGAATGAGTATTTGTATTGCATTATAGCATTTATTTGAGTGTGTTGATATGCATTCTGATATCTTCATTTCTCAATAGTCTGTATGTCAAAGTATTGTTTAGATAAACTTCTAAATCCTCATATCAGGCCATATATTTGAAAAATACTATTCAGCAATCCTCACTTCTGAACTCTGCTTATCTGCAGAGTTAGATAAATGATAGCGGTGTTAGGACAATGCATGATGGATAATATCAGCACAGCCCAGGGTTGATCTTTTAGACTCAGTAAGAGAAGAAACACTTCTATGCTTATCTCCTTTCTTTCTTTCACCAGCCACCTTGTCAAGACAATGAGTTTCAGATTTGCTCAGCCATACCAAAAAGAATGGAGAGAAAAAAAGGGAGAGAAAAATAGTTTTTGTGGCTCAAACTCAAAGTGGGAAGCAGTAGATTTGATTTCAGGTGATGCATTCATGTTGAACCATCTGACTAAATGGCACTTCAATAGATGGATGTATGTGTACTTTTAATGACAGGTCAAATATAGTAACAAAGTGGTGCACACAGTGTTATTCATTTTATGATTATGCTGGCAAAAGACCAACAGTGACATTTGACATACAGTCGACATACACAACACAATGCACAAGGTGCTCTGACACATGACTTCTGTGTCCCCTCATCACCTGCTGACTTCTCAAACACACACACAATCTGGTTTGGTTTGGTGAACATGTCACTGTGGCTGACAGCTCAGAAATGCAGCTTTCTGCTTGAGCTCCACTTTCACATCTCTGACTTCATTCAGCACTGGTCTATATAATAGTGTAGCTAAAACTTTACCAAACCTTTTGCTTTATGTACTTGTGTAAAATGTCTTCCCTTGGTACCTATTGTCCTCTATTATTCTCTAATAGCTATAATGTCATGCAAGTCGTAAACTATAATATTCTGCCATGAAAATGGCCTTTTCATTAGAGATTTGCTCATAAACATTCACAATAAACCTGAAAAATATGTTCAGATAAACACATTTATTGCTCTGAAGTAGATGCGCTGTGTTGCCTGCTTTTGATTTTCTCTTTTTTATTATATTAATATTCTACAGCTTTCCTGCATCATAGACAGCTTAGGACTGTAATGTATCTCGGTGATAAACTGAATCAATAAGGAAGCTTCCTTTAGTTTCAGACCTCTCACTTTTTAGAAACCCAATTCATTTTTATAGATAGTCAAACTAATCCAAATTTATTCAGACACCTTCAACATTTTTTTGTGAAATTATTTTGAACTGTATATACTGTTTGTCCACCTTATTTTGCAATGGAAGTAAGCTATTTTCTCTGAATGTCCGAGACTTCTGTTTTATTAGCCGCATTACTATTAGTAGAATAACAGTGAAGTGAACGGTAAAACTGTTTGCTCTAACCAGTGTGTTCAACGTCCGACGTATATCCGAGTAAAACTGGAATGAGAAAAAATGTAGGGCAAAAAATATGAAGTTGGACATTGCTAACTAAATGGATGCCAGTTTGCAGTCAGTTGTGGAGGATATTTAGTCCCATCCTATGCTGAGACACATGTCATGAAGAGAACCGATGTCGTTTCAAGAGGGAGGGGAGGTTATGAAGATTAGTGGAAGATTACAAGGGTATATGATTATTTTAATTATTTTAAATGATGTACACAGATAAATTATTTATAATAAACATTGCAACATTTTGTAAAAAAAAAACAAAAAAAAAACAGATTTATCCATTTTGATTTCATGGTAACTTTAAGTCCAGAAACATACAAATTCAGACAAGTGAAGTCAGTCCAAACTTTTGTCTGATAATGTACATTGTGTGTGTTTCAGGAGCTGAAGCAGAGGAAGAGAAGCCTCCATTGGGTTCTCTGGGAGTGAGCAGCATCAATACCTCCATGGCTGAGGGCAGAATAGAGCGGATGAGACAGTGAGTGTTTCATCCTTGACTTGTTCACAGCCATCACCTGTAAGAGTTTCTTTCATTCCCCAGGCACCTCACAATGAGTTTTATTCACCAAAATTTGCATTTACCTTCATGCTCAGAAACATATTTATGGACAACCTATCCCTGATAAAGCTGTTTTGTTATTAAGTTTCTTTATATGTATATATATTATTTAATGCGTTAATTTAATTTGTCATGGAAAAAATAACCATAAACGCATTTAACACCTGTCCTGCCCCAGACCTACGTAGTTCATCTTACATTTCATCCAGTTGATTGGTGACGAACATGATGCAGGGCAACAACTCGCTGCATTATGGAGCCTAAAATGCCGTTAGAATGCATTTTCCCTAAAATTCAAGATATTGGGGCAAACATGCCCCAGTATGAGTTTTTGTCTCAGATTTATATCATATGATACTGTAGTTAAGCAATATCACACATGAGTAATGAGTAGCACACGTGTGCTGTTTTTGCCCTGAATAGCATGAGTACAAATGTGATATTACTTAAATACAACTGTTTAATTAATAAGAAGTAAATATTGTGTTATATTTTAGACACAATATTGTCTGTTTTTGCTCAGTTTTGCCAACAAAAATATTAGCTAAAGCCACAGGAGAAATGTTGTTTATCTCAGAGCAACACACAGCTGTGTTTCATTACTGACTGAATCTGCGTTTTCGACGATTTGGGTGAACCAATGATTCAAAGAGAGCCATTTCATTACTGCCATTTAAACGAATCAAATCAATGAATGACTCAATGACTTACTCATTTAGACATTTACCACCACCTACTGGCAGTTTTAGTTTCTTATTTAGAGTAGGCTATCATTTCATTAAAAAATAATTCCATTTCCATATTAATAAAAAACCCATTAAAAGGATAGTTCAACCAAAAATGAAAAAAAAAATTCTGCCATCATTTACCCACCCTCATGTCGTTTCAACCCTGTACGCCTTTCTTTTGCATGATATAAAAGAAGATATTTTGAAGAATGTTGGTAACCAAACTATATTGGTTACCATTGACTATATTGGTTACCATTGGTCATACAGGTTTGAAAAGTCACTTTGCTTTACGAGCCCCATTAAAGACCACGACTTTACATATAATGTAATCCACCTGCTACTGCAGTCAGCATATTGTCTGACACCGTTCTGGATTTGAATCTGCTTTTCTTGCTCCGGAGGCTCCTAAAACCCCATCCTGACATTCTCCTGTCCCTAAAGCCCGAGTCTGATCTTCACAAAAACCAGCATGGATGGTTTGGAGCCAAGCGCTGAACTCCTCCAATGAGTTATCAGAAATAGAAGAATAGATGTATCAGACAGTGCGTCACCGATAAATAAAATGCATTTTAAAAATGGCATCAAAACTGTTGGTTCTTGAATGTTTTAGCAATGATCATTTAGCAGTTTAATGGCTTTGTCATTTCCTTTTATTTCAATATTCTTAAAATTGCATTAGATTGCAAGGGCAGCTTCTGGTACCAATTTCCTTTTTGTATATCACTGTTCCACGTGTGATTCGATTCAAGCATTATATGAGCATGGTGTGAACATTATATGAGCATTATATGAATTCAAAATTAAATTTAGGGGCCTCTGAACAGCATTCCCTAACGTGAACAAATGTCTGAAAGCACAAAAATGCATATTTATTGGTCTTTCTGTACGCTGTTATACATATCAATAAATGCACCTGCTGTGTTAGAAACCCAATAATCTTGGTAACTCCACCCTGTGGTGTATTTAGCTACATTTTTATATGAGCTTCTGCCTGGAATGTCATTTGTGATGCATGCATACAGATAATTTACTGTCTTTCAGGTTATTGTGCACAGATGCTCCTCCATTTTTCCTCCTGAATTCATCCCTGTCATTTTCTCTCTTGTCATTTTATTCAGCTTATTTTCTCATTTCTTACGTTGTTTGTACATATCTTTTTCTCCACAGAGCTTATTCTCTTCTTCACTGTCTTTATTATCTCCACAAGAGCAGCAAATTCTTTCCTGCTAAAGTTTGGGGTCAGTTAGAATATTATTATTATTTCTTTTTGAAAGAAATTATTACTTTCAGATATAGCTATTTCTATTTCAAATAAATTATTCTTCTTTTGAACATTCTATTCATCAAAGAATTCTGAAAAAAAATATTAATCAACTATTTTTAACATTGATAATAAGAAATATTTCTTGAGCACCAAATCATCATATTAGAATGATTTTTGAAGGATCACTGAAGACTGAAGTAATGTCTGCTGAAAATTCAGCTTTGCCATCACAAGAATAAATTACATTTTAAATATATAAAAATAGAAAACAGTTATTTTTTATTATAATAATCTTTCACAATATTACTGTTTTTAATTTAAACAAATTATCAAATATATAGAACCTTGGTGAACAAAAGAGACCCCAAACTTTTGAATGGTTTTGTACTTTCTTTTATAAAGATGGAATTAACATCTAAAATAACATCAAAAATAAACATATTTTACCATATAAAATATCTGGAAAATATTTAGCTTCCATTCAGTAGACACTGCTTTTTTTTAAATGTTATTATTTTTTGTACCGACCGTCAGAGAAACTAGACTCTATTGCTGTGGCTGTCAAAATAATAAAATTGATAATTCTGTAAATTGTAACATTAAAGGTGCTCTAAGCGGTGTCACATGTTTTTTAGGCCGAAACATTTTTTGTCACATCCAGCAAACATCTCCTCACTATCCGCTAGCTGCCTGTCCCCTGAACACACTGTAAAAAAACGTGGTCTCTGTAGACAGCCCAGGCTCCACAAATGGCAACAAAAACAAACTGGCCCAGCCTGGACCACGAAACATAACAAACAGTGTTCCAGCCAATCACCGACAAGAATGATTTGCACATGAAGGGGGGTGTGGGGAGTAGAGGAGAGAGAAGCATGAAGAGGGAAGTTAGCTAGAGGAGAGATGTCCTAACAACGACTAACGTTAAAATTTTATATTCTTGAGAATTTTGATATGGACGACACACGACCAAAGAGACGACGTTCCGATGAACAAATAAAAAAGTATAGGTAAAAGGAGAAGGAACGCGCGAAATCCCGAATTTACATCGGAAAAGCGTTCAAAAGGTGGCGAGAACTCCGCTGGCAGAAAGGCTTCCAACCCGACATTCAGGTGGCTCTGTTTTTGCTGGACAGGTGTGTAAATCCAGTTTGGTTTTTCTAAATGGTTCGTGACTGTTTCAGGAAGCACGGAAGGGAGGGAGTAGAGCCCTGCACGGGCCAAAAACTCCAGCCCTAACCCGGCCCTGGCCCGTGGTGTTCAAGCCCTACCCGGCCCCAGCCCGACAACGGCTGCAATTTTTCAGGCCGAACCCAACCCGAGACCAACATCAATATCACTTTAAGCTCTCTCTGACGCGTGCTCTCTGATGCGCGCTGTCTCTGCTACACGCAAACACACGCACGTCACACGCTACTAAAATGTAAACTTTTATTTTAGGCCTGAAACATCATGCCCAATCATTCCCACAAATATTGAACAGACTGTCCATTAGAGAGAAGCATAAGCATGCAGTAGAGAATATAGCGCTACGGGATCCAACTGCAAAAATAAGTAAATAAACAGCCTACCTTTCTGTGCTTTTAAGTAACTAAAGAACAATGTTCAAAACAATGTTCAAAAATGAAGAACTCTTCGCCAACTGGCTAATGTTAAATAATATTAATAAAAAAAATAAAAAAATCCAACTTCTCCCTGATCCTCTGCATGGTCAACTGTCACCTGTTAATGCACCGTTCCCCCGTTGGGTCCTTGCAGGCTTGCAGACCTCTAGTAGGGGGAGGGGACGGGATGAGGAGGAGGGAGGGTCGAGCTAGCCTCCATTTTGTACATACTTCGAACGTCAACAAGAAGTGACGTCACCCAACATCGCTTAGAGCACCTTTAACTTCTATGAAATCATTGTTATGGTTTTTGTTTACATTGTATGGTTCCGGACCCCAGTTTGAAAAACCCTGCCCTAACGTACCATACCATACTTTTCTATTCCATACCATGGTGTACCATTGCACAGCGTACTTCTGCATCCCAAACCAAACCGTACTACTCTGTACATTCCATGCTGTGCCGTTCTGTTCCACACCACTCTATACTCCAGCATCAGCTTGGTAGACTCTATGTCTTCCTTTTAGCATGACTGCAGAACCTCTCCTCACGGTGGCTCCCCTACTGAGTGTGGGCTGAAGATATTAATAACAGAAGCGCTCTTCCTGTGAGGGCAGGAATTAGAGGCTGTCAGCTCGCTCTCCGCAAGCCTCATAAGAGCGTAAAGATGAGGAGGAGGGAGAAGGAGAGCACAGGTAGCAATTTACAGCAGCTGCATTTTCCCTACACAGCCTCTCTTCAGCTGTGCGGTGACGCTATAGTCTTATTCTTCCAGATGCAGCATTTCTCTCATTCGGAGGGAATCAATTCTCAGGTATATGCAGGTGTTACTGATGCTAGTGCTGAACAAGTACTATTCTCTTACTTATGGGTGATTCTTCAAATAGGAAACTTTTCGATCCTCTAGAATGAATTAGAATTTTTTATGTATATATAATTTTGAAACATAGATTGTAATAGTGTTAAACTTGTTTTATTCTGTTTCTTTACTTATTTTAAAAGACATTCACAAGACTAATAAATAAAGGAATGTTGAAAGGTACATTTTACAGAATTTCATTTTGGGCAAACTTTTTAAAACTTCCACTCAATAATAATGTTTAAAAAGTGCAATTTAGGGAAATTGCATGGAACTTTTTATGAGAAATTTGAAAAGAAAAAGACACATTATCATATTTTATTTTTGTGTACAATTTGTAATTTTTTATAACAAAGAATTGTTGTCCACCGATACTGCTGTCGTTACCATCACACCAAATATTTTAGAGATAAATTGAGGTTTTACAAACATATTTTTATGATGGAAAAGAAAGAGACGTGACGAGAGTGCATGACTGCAGGGTAGAGAAGTGACAGTTTGATGATCAGAAAGATTTTTCCATTATAAACTGAGAGCAGATTTTTTTGTTGTCATTACTAACTGTCCATTTCCTTTGATTTTTGTAAAATGATAGTTATTTGACTGCTCACTAACTCGCTGTGCAGAAGAAACATGTAGCTTGATAGGTTTCATTTTCATAGAGTTCATGTAGTCAAAAGCAGTGTTCTTTTATTTTGTTTTGTAGTATATATTACTATTTTAAATAAGCTTTTTTATTATATATTTTCCTTTTTTATTTATTTGTTTGTTTTTAAGTTTTATTAATTTTGTGCTTTTTTCATTTTTCTTTTTTTTATATATTTCTATTTAGCTTTAATATTTATTTCAATTTTAATCATTTCTAATATTTATATTTTATTTAATCTTTATTTCCATTAATGATAACATTTTTTAATAGTTTTAGTTTTAGTTAACAATAACAACTTTGGTCAATAAATACCCTCAACTGAAGAATCCTGCTTTGTCATTTTTGTATTAATTTATCATTTTTACATTTCCTTTTTCTATTTTAGTTTAAGTTCTAGTAATTTTGTTATGTGCTTTTGTCATTTTTATTAGTTTTGGGGCTTTTTTCTATTCCGCTTTTAAATATATTTATTTTAGTTTTAGTTTTAGTCAAATTCAATGTAGTAATTCAGTTTAGTAAAAGCTCCAATTTCAAGTCCAGCATGCTCTTCCTCTGAGAAGGATGAATCATCTTGAGTCAGCCCAGATAGAACTCTTTCGTTGAGCTCTTTAGATGTCAGTACATTATACACTATGTGCTTTTGGGGAATAACTTGAGGACAGCACACAAGGGTATATCAGAAAACAAAAGCATCTACTCCAGTAGATGTTGTTTGATGTGATCGTTTGATGACGATAACGCTACTCATCCTTCACCTCGCTCATCTCTGCGTGACTCGTGAGTTCTCTGAAACTTGTTAACGCACTGTATTGCGTTTTCCGTTGATCCTTCTTTTGTTGACTGCAGCTCATTACGCCTCTCAGAAATAGCTGATCAAAGCAGTAGCAGGCAGCATACATTCACAGAGATATAGGTTCTCTTTCATCAGGGTAAGAGAACCGGTGCCGGCTGAAAAACGTCTGAGCTGACGACGGAACAGCCCAGAGCTGTAGATGCATGTAAGACATTATGCTTTTGCCCAGGGTTTGGGAAGCTCTCTATTGAAGGATGGAAAGTGGTGATTGCGGAAGAAAGAGCCTGTGGTTTGGCTGAGAGTGGATGGGCTGGTGGAGGGTTGTGTTTATCATGCTGGGAGTGGGGGCTGATTGCAGTTCAGCCTTGATTACCACCACTAATCAGCTGGAAATGGACTATGAGTGGGCATGTGTGTGCATGCGAGTTTGCAGCGAGTTTGTCGACTTGGAAAGGAACGCCTCTGTTATATGAAAGCACTGTCTGAAATTGACTTATGAGACAACAGCGTTGAAGAGGGCCGGTCCTTGAGATCTCAAAGGCCTCTCAATTGTAATTGTCTTTATTCTTGGCTTCTTGACAAAGTCGTGAGTCATAATAACAAAGGGGTCTGATTGATTCTCCTTTTAACATGTCTTGAACCTTATGACTAGCATATGCAAATTTGTCCTTCACAAAGAAAGGACGGGCTTATTATGCCTCTTGATTTAGTTACATCACAGCACAACTCATACTGTTGGTATGTGCAGCAGTTTTGAAGTACGCATGCACTTTATTACTTTTTTGAATGTTGGATCATACACTACACCTCTTTTTTGGAAAATGAATGAATATAAACATACATACTTTTTCACAAAACTATGCAGGTAACTTGCTCTGTTGTTCCAAATCCTTATTTTTACATTAATTTATTATTATTTGATGATAGATAGACAGACAGACCAACGCTATATCATGACCAATTCGTACGATTTGTCTAAACCCCAGTGATTTCATACGAATTCATATGAATTGGACAACTCGTAAAATATGTACGATTTAGCAAAAATCGTACGAGTGAGGTTGTAAGAATTCATACGAATTAGCCACCTCGTAAATATACGTACGAAATACGAATTGCCGTGACATTGGGTTGGACAGAGAGACAGACAAACCAAATCAGGATACTTTAATGATTTCTGAAGAGTCATGTGACACTGAAGACTGGATGCTTAAAATTCAGCTTTGCCATCACAGGAATAAATGAGGTTTAAAAACACTTTTAATTAGGACAGTGTTTGACAATGCTGTAACCTCCTCATCATGACTGGCCACTTTAAAATCACTTTAAATGAACTCATACGCATATTCCATACGGTTCATAAAGTAAAATAATTTGCTCTCTCCATTTCACCATGCTGGAGTGCTCAAATTTCCAGAGTCACAGTGAAACTCCAGGGGAGCGTGGAGAGAAGGAGACAGCAATTACCTCACGCTGAAGTGGGCAGGGGGGACAGTCGATTTAATCCCAGACCGCACATGCTCATATCCCGTCCCCATTACTGCAGAGGATTGAGCAGGCTGGAGGATTGCGTTCACTGAAGCCCTGCCATTCCTCGGCATCAGCAGCTGTCTGCTGCTCATCAGGCTTGACACCTGTATGAAATGACTGAAGGTATGACTGGTGTCAGCCTCGAGGAATAACTTTTCCCATAGACAGTTGACATTCTCAGGAGACATGTTGTATATCATGTTAAGACGGCAATAACTGAATTAATGAGAAGTAGGGACAACAGGTTTCCTACTGGAGAACAGCACGGTTGGTTGTAACAGTTTAGTTTGGCAAGGCCAAAGTGGAGGATTGTTCTATGATATGATATGGTTTAAAATTAATTTCTGTACTGTTTAAACATTATAGTATTGACATTTGATAAATTTGTGTATTCAGAAATGTAACGGGTAAAGGGTAACACTTTTACAGTTTTATTTGGCAATATAAGATTTCTGTTCAAGATTGTAAAAAGGTGCTTCATAGAAAGAGAATTGAATGCTGATATATCTAAAAATATTAATGTTTCATTTTTATCAGCAGTTAAATGGTTGCTGGATTTTTGCAGATGTCACATTGTCACATTAAGTAAAAATTTTCCACTATTATATTATTTATTAAAAAAATTAATTAGCTATTATATATATTTTCTTTTTTCATTTTAATTTTATTTAGTTTTACTAATTGTATGGGCTTTTGTCACAATAAATTTTTCTAATTTTCATTTCTAATTTTAAGTTTTTCATCTAATATATATATATATTTATTTATTTTATTTCAGCTTCATTTCAATTAAAATCTATTTTTTTATAGTTTTGCTTCTAGTTGTCAATATCAACACTTTCATTTACACATATGTGGGACAGAAATGGCCCCCATTTTGTGTAATGGCTTTGGAAATCCAATCAATATTCTAATTGGAGCAATGAAATAATCCACACCCTATCAGTTCACCATTGTTAAATCTACTATTCATATGCTAATTAGTCAAGTATTTCACTAACTTCATGTCACTTTCTCTCTGTAATTACTGAAATGATCCTTTTTTAAGGCTCTTGGGCCCAGATTTTTTATGCACAGATGTTTTATGTCATTACCAGGCCCACACGGAAACTGCACTATTGACATATATTGGAAGTTGTTCCTCCCTAAAGGCTTCCAGTCATCTGGAAAGGCTGCATGGCCACTGGATGTTGCCTGTGAGGATTTGCTTTAATTCAGGGACAAGAGCTTCAGTGAGGTTTGGAATGAATTTGAACATTCCACATAATTCCCCTAACGAATAAAACTGAAAATGTGAAAACAAAAAGTACACAAATTCTATGTGGATCTGGTCATTGAGAGTAACCCTACAAGCCCAGATGTACTAGCAGCAACTTTTTTTCCATTCTTCGCTTTGGGAGTACAAAGAAGTTCGAAATACTTGACCAACGATATACTGTTAGTGAATATCCCGACACATTCCCCTATTTTAATTTGAATGCGATACACAATAGCCAGCCAGCAGTTGCTGAAGGATGGAAGTGATGTGAGCTGATTTTTTGTTAAATGTAAGGGCACAAGCAATAGTTGCAAACAATTTAAGGGCTTTAGCCACAATACAAAGGGTTACAATATTCCAGACGCGAGGTTATAAAAGCATGGATAACAGTTTCAGCATCTTTGAGATTTAGCAAAGGTTGTATACGTGCAATGTTGCGAAGGTGGAATAAACAGGATTTAATAAGGTGGCTGATATGGGCTTCAAAGCATAATTTGGAATCAAGTTTACGTATACCCCAAGATTCCGTATAGTGGGTGATGGATGAACTATAACCATGAATAAAGAAGTCATTTTGGGAAAAGACAAAGGATTTAGGGCCCACTAACAGTATTTCTGTTTTGTCCAGTATTCAGTTTTAAGAAGTTTTGAGCCATCCATACTTTGAGATCTTGTAGACAGGAAGTGATGGAAGGGGAAGGGAAAAGAGTATTGGGCTGAAAGGTAAGATAGATTTGTGTATCATCAGCATAACTATGGAAATTAAGACCATGATGTTGGATGATCTGACCAAGAGGAAGCATATATGAAATAGAAGTGGACCAAGAACGAATCCTGGAGGTACACCACGGGAAACAGTAACAGAGCGAGATTTGTGTTTATTAATACTAATAAATTGTTGCTTATCCAAGAGATATAATCCACACCCGACCACTAAAAGACAGTACCAGTGATACCGATAACAGTTAGACGAGATAGGTGTACTGAATACCAAACAGTATCAAAAGCTGCACTCAGATCCAAGACAAAGGACCAAGGAGGCTGAGGGCATCAGAATCAAAGGCAAGAAGGAGGTCATTCACTACTCTTAAAAGAGCAGTTTGTACTGTGGAGAGGACGAAAATCAGACTGAAATCGTTTGTGCAGATTGTTTTTATCCAAATGAAACTGTAATTATGTGGCACCCACCTTTTTTAATACTTTAGACAGAATGGGAAGTTTGGAAATTGGTCTAAAGTTACTCAGTGTGTTCATGTTTTTACTTGCGGATGTCTGACCTCGGCGGACTGAACAGAAGAAATAAACTGGAGAAGATTTCCACGTCAAAGAAGGCGGAGCCTCAGCGCACACCTACCTATACGTAATCACCACGGACCAATGGTAGTTCGAAGGTGTTTACCAGCTGGCGCAAACTTTTCCAGAAAGTTCGCTTTGGCAATCTGTTTTGAGCCCCAAAACGAATTCCAAACGAACTTCGTTTTGGCCTGATTTAGAAAGGACGTTTCGATTTTGCTTGAATATATATCGGGGTCGTACCTGAATAACTGCACCTCGTTTCACAGTAGCTTTTTGAGATCTTGAACGCAGTGATATGCAGATATGAGCTAATAAATGCAAAAATGCATTCATTGCATAGAATGACTCACAAACGTCATTTTGGTCATTTTCCACTTGCTTCCACCATGCTTTATTCAATGCCACTCAACACCCTCTCCTTTCATTTAACCCGTACCTCCACCTACCTGCTCTATTCAGTTCTTCTCCTATAATCTCATCTGTCACCCCTGATCTCGTATCAGACAGTATTCACACTGCCTCTTTAATATTCAATCATCATTCCCCTTGACAGTCATTCATGAATAATCAATTCATAAATGCTGCCTTACATTCAAAGTAGTTCATTTCTTTAATGATGCCCTTCTTTGTCCTGTTTTGCTTCTGTGTGTTTTAAAGTCTTGTTGTATTTATAATATTACTCAGCGGAAGCCTGTACTTCCTATTTGGTAATGCCCTTGGCATCAAAGTTAAGGCAAAAACTTTGGTAAAAAGAAACATGCTCTCAAAATGTGTTTCAATCTACACGAGGTGTCTTTTCCGTGAGCCATGAGCATTATGCAGTTTGAGTTGACTTGTTTTCATAAAGAATGTATTTTGAGCCTGTCAGACCTGAACATCTGCAAATGTTTTATGTTCCCATATTCCATATTCCCATATTTCAGTATGCCATAAATAGATAGTTCAAGTTAGATTTGATTGCTACTATATATCAAAATTTCAAGGCCACAAACTATCATCCATTATGTCAAACTGATCATTGTATCTTAAATATTTTATTCTTTCATAATTGTATCTGTCAAGTAATACCCTTGGTTGCTCATCTCCAAAAACAACCCCACTATTTATATATTTCTTTGTAAGTGCTCAGCTGAATCATAGAGATCTTTTTGGTGGTTGAAAGCCTGATCAATGTCACAGTTCTTTATACTGTCAGAAGACTGCTTTTGTGAGTTTTATCAAGACTGTATAGATTGAGATGGTTTGTACAGTACTTGACTTTACAAAGGGGCTATAATGAAACATGATACCATGTAATAATTCATTGAAAATGATGATCACATTAGTCATCATGGACTAAAGATCTTTCTTTCAACTTAGGGGAAATTTACATAACACCGTTTTCAACTAGCTTTTCAATTTACACAACAGTTGTTTAGGGGCCTGAAAATGCGAACTTTTGAAAACGGGGTTCATAGGATACGTTTTTGAAAACAATATCGTTATTGTCTGTTGAAAAATGCAAAGGAAATTTTTCTGTTTTTAGTGCGTCATTGTCATGTAAATGTACCTTTAGAAATGTGCTACAGATGGACTGCCACAAAAAGAAAGACACTACATCTTCTGGACCCCTTGTGTTTCTTTTAATTGGGTGTTTTAGGGGGATATCGTTCATCTCTTCCAGCTGTCTCTTTCATTCCTTACATCCTCTAACTGATGACATTACTTTGGCTTTTGGTGACTGAGTGAAACTAACCCAAACCTTGTAAGGTTGAACCCTCTCAGATGATAAACCTCTAAGCTCCTGCAGCCAGCAATCAATCATTTACTCCAAGCTTTTCACACTTTGAGTCACAAATGTTACATTATCCTGAAGAATGAAGCGTCCTGTCTTGGAAAGTCCAAATTAATTTAGTTCCTTTGACCAGAGGAAATCTGATTTCTGTGGCTCTATCCCTCATAAAAATGACAATTCCTGATATTACCAAGATGGAATTAATTACATTTTCTTCTGTTATCTGACCTTCACTGTTGAGCTCATTCTCTGAGACCATTACTACCCTAGTGTCTCTTCAATATAGTCTACTATATTTTTTTGAGAAAGAAATGGACATTTCCATCCTTACCAAAACTGCTCAACACTTATCTCAACTCATAAATCATTCACACATCTCACTCTCATGCTAAATGGACATATTCATAAAGGCATTACTTATTTTTTAACTCTGCTTAAAGGAAAAGGAAAGACGTTCTTATTTTGGTCTGCCAGCAGTTGACATATTTCACCTGTGTGTGTGCGTGTGTTTGTTTATGTGATTTATGAGGACAGAAATTTGTATAATGACATGGGTATTTGTAGATTTGAAAATCATGCTTTCCCCATTATTGTTGAATCACGGAGGCTACACCAGATATTTTGGCAAGAGATTTCTTATTTATTATTTTTATACATGTATCAGACAGAGAAACGGGAATATAAGAATAAGGCTACATGAGAGGTGGTCTTCATTCCAGATTTCTCTGTTCCCCATTTGTCCTTCCTCTCATCCCACCATTTCTTAGTGTTTTCTCTCACCCCGTCATGCCTATGTTTCTCTGAGGTGGTACAGTAAGATTGAGCTTATATACACCACTCTGGGACTTACAACTTCCTTGTAAGGTAGAAAAACATGTTGCTTATGTTTAAAAATGGAATGTATACCTCATGCGTACACATGGTACAATCCACTTTCCATATTAAGAAACTATCCTTTGGTGTATACATTAGTGGTACATTTGCATCAGTTGAAACATTCCTTTCCTTGTAAAGAACATGCCAACTGAAGAATCATCATTAGTGGAACATCTCAGCTCAGGGAACGTGTTACATTGCACACATACCCCTAAGAAAAATATAGCTCATCCCATATCTCTCATCAGCACTTAATGTAGTCTTATAAAATACATTATGAAATTATTATGAAAATGAATAAAGAAAAATAATACTAAAAAATAACATTAAACAGAACATTTTTATTCTTCAGTATTAAACTGGTATTACAACGTGAACATGATTTATGAGGACATTTCCTGAGTCCTCGTATTTAAAACATACTAAACAGTGTTTTATTAAAAATGTAAAAATCCATAAAGTTTTCTGTAATGGGTAGGGTTAGGGGTAGGTTAGTGTAAGGGGATAGAATATACAGTTTGTACAGTATAAAAACCATTACGCCTATGGAATGTCCTCACAAGTATAGCAAAATAAACTGTGTGTGTGTGTGTGTGTGTGTGTGTGTGTGTGTGTGTGTGTGTGTGTGTGTGTGTGTGTGTGTGTGTGTGTGTGTGTGTGTGTGTGTGTGTGTGTGTGTGTGTGTGTGTGTGTGTGTGTGTGTGTGTGTGTGTGTGTGTGTGTGTGTGTGTGTGTGTGTATGTGTGTGTGCGCGTGTGTGTGTGTGTGTGTGTGTGTGTGTGCGTGTGTGTGTGTGTGAGGGGCCGTTCTGCTCTAGCTGAGGGGTCCAGAGGTGCCGATAGAGATCACACTGACATTGAGACAAGGAGGTGATTCATGGTGCCTGCTCACAAACCAAACACCTGTCAGGGGGTGTTTTTACAAAAGGACCCGCTTGGATGCATCCACTGTTATCCTACAGACTTGAGAGACTAAATGCTGTAGAACAAGAAATCCAGAAAGTTGTTTTGAAAGAATGTATTTGCATTTGACTTTTGAGACTTCATAAATGTGACCTGGATTATTTTAATATTCATTCTAATTGTAATTTTAATTTGGTGTTTTAGGTCGGTATGTCTGAGGCTTGGAGAGGAGGTGTTCCTGAAGGTCTATGATTACCTGAAGCAGGCCAGACAGAAGCAGGAGAGCGAGGAGAGCATCAGACAGGCTCTGGTCCAGCTGGTGGAGAAGCCCAGTGATTGCTTTGAAGTAGATCAACTTCTTTATTATGAGGAGCTGCTCTTGGCTACACAGGAAAACTCTGTAAGATAACAACGAAGCAAACACGCGCACTCACAGATGTTACCTGTCAAGAACCATATAGATCAGTTTATGTACTTTTAAGATCTGCCTGTGATGCAACTTCATATTGTGAGAGCTCCACAATCAACAGCAAATACCAGTGAAATACTTTGTTAGGGTTGTGCAAAATTCAGAATTTAAGAATTGAGTTAGAAAGCGAAACGGCAGACAGGATGTAGAATTGGAATGGATGAGGAATTTTACTGAATTGTTACATCAATCCAGTTCTGATTGCACACAAACCTGATATTTGTGAGGTGGGATGAGTTCATTTCTTTTTTTACAGAGCTTATTAGGTCCTTAGCTTTATATACTTCATATTCGTATGAAGTTACTTAAACAACTTATTTAAAGTTAAATACTTTTTTGGAATATATACTGTACTGTACTTTGTTTGGATATTCGAGTACAAAAGAAATTAAAGGGATGGATGGATGGATGGATGGATGGATGGATGGATGGATGGATGGATGGATGGATGGATGGATGGATGGATGGATGGATGGATGGATGGATAGATAGATAGATAGATAGATAGATAGATAGATAGATAGATAGATAGATAGATAGATAGATAGATAGATAGATAGATAGATAGATAGATAGATAGATAGATAGATAGATGTGTAAAAAACAAGGTTTACATGTTACTTAAAGTTAAATAATGTTTTTGGAATACATACTGTTCTATATTTAGTTAGGAGATTCTGTACAAAAAAAATAAAGCTATGTATTGTGTTCAGACTAAATATATGTGTAAATATATTTTTATTTGCTACCTCATGTGATTTAACTTTTGATGGGTCTAACTGTCACTATTTCATTCTTTTACTTCTTTTAAAGAACTGCAGTGCACTGATATATTACATTTTCACTATCTTTTGTAAACCCCTGGTGTTTTATGATTACAGTTATTAATCGACCGGTTTTGTGGTGCCTGTTCACCAAAAATTGGCTAATTTCTCACAACTCAGAAGTTAGCGAGCTGAATAAAGCGCAATAGTATAAGATCAATAGCAGAAAACACTGAGACACAGGGACTGCAGCTGAGATACCGCTCCAGTCAGCCTTCTCTGTTGTTCTGCTGTTATCGCTGAAGCAAACTGAGACATTCATTTCAAATTATCGACTTTTCTATGACATGAATGTAAGAGTGTTGTTGTTTTTTCCCCTTTAAAGATAGTCCAAACTCAAAAGATGGCTTTAATAATCTTGCCAATTGAACTGCACACATTGTATCACTCGGAAGGAGTGTTCTTCACAATCCCATCACTAATTTAATCAGATAATGTATTTGTTTCTAGAAACAGCTGTTTGTTATAGTGATGGATTACTAGTAATGCTCGTTATCACACTGTTACAATGAAAGTTCAAGGTTTGTGTGTGAGGGGAAGAGAGTAAAAGAAAGCGATTCCCTCATTTTATCAGCATTTAAGTACGATCAGAAATTTACAGTGCATTTTAGCACATTTTGCAGTCGTGCTGTGCTTGTTAACTCTCATTTTCCCTTTTTAAATGACATTTCAGTTTGCTGTCAAGTATTAACCGCATACCCCACGTCCTCCTACTGTGCACACTTTTCCACATGTCAAAAAAAAACAAAGCTTTCAAACACCCCACTGCTCAAAGGTTCAGAGATCTACGATAGCGAAAAATCCATTGTTTTGTAATACTAGTTAATAACAACACTGTCTCTTTACTTTGACGGGGTTATCAGACACCTTATCCCATTCCGTTCAGACATCTTATCACGTTCCTCTGGAAAGAGGCAGAATATTGTCTCGGACAATGACAAATGTTGTGAGGGATTCGCTGCTTGTGCTTCCTCCAGTCAAACAAGAGAAAAAAAGATTAGTTTTGACAGGCTACATTCACTCAGTCAGTGTTTGACAGGGATCGACAGCTGTATTTACTAACACGTGTGACTTTATTAAAGGGTCTTGTTCATAGAACAGCTTACAGAAGCGGCTTGAATACTGTCTGTATGAACAAGAATGCGATGTGAACACGTGATACGCATGTGCACGCCATCGGCGTTCTCACAGGTTTGCGTTTTTAAAGTTTGCGCAGAGAGTACTTAAGGGTTTTCTGTTAAAGCGGCCCCTAAGTTAATAACTAATGATCGTTGCGACGGAAGTGATTCAATCAAAACTAACTTTAGCTGGACAATAACTTTATTCTAGAGATGCTATAAAGCCAAAACAATCTCTGTTACTTTAATTTCCTATTATCACGATAAAGCTGCTTTGAAACAATCTATATAAATGAAGGTGACTTGACTTGCCTCTTTTCTATTCTCTCGATAGCCTTGGAACCATAGTGACAGAAAGCGACCAGCAAATGTAGTTTGCTGAGGTTGTGGCTAGTTGAGACATTTACTCAGATTTACATGGAAGAGATTACTTTCATCTTTTGAATGGTATTGTGGCTTTAACCAGCACAGCAAATAATTCCACTGTCATTTGAATAACTAGGTAAAACTATGATGAACACCTATAGTTTGACCTGGTTATTCAAATGACAGTGGAATTATTTGCTGTGCTGGTTTTGAGGTGATTGACGAAGTCACTAAGATTCACTAAGCTCTGCCTCTCTGTTGCTAATGCAGACAAGATAAACCAGACAACCAAAACACCCCTTAGCAATGGACTAAATATTTCATTGAGCAGTGTGAATATATTAAAATATATTGATAAATTATTCCTTCATGGACAGGAATGAATTCTGACATTGCAAAGGTTTTGTAATGTACATTGTAACAGGATAAAAACAGTGAAGAGCACAAACTGCATTGAGTTTTTGCATATTGTTCATAAGATTTTGCACAGATCCTTGTCTGAAGAAAATGGCAGATGACAAGGTGGGGCCTTTCTCTTTGAGTACAGCATGTAACATTAAAAAGTCTGATTCATTTCAGTGAGTTGGTATGTTCAGGCTGTTCATAAATGAGTGTTCCTCAAATCCTGCACTGGAGGGCCACTATCCTGCAGAGTTTAGTGATCAAACTCTCCTACCTGCGATTTTCCAGTAACTCTGAAAACCTTGATGAGCTTGTTCTGGTGTGTTTGATATGGGTTGGAACTAAACTCTCTAGGACTGGATTTGAGGAACCCTGATGTAAATGAACCTGAATGTACCTGAACCAAATATATAAAAAGATATCGCTCTACACTGAAAAAATTGATAGTTGAATTTACACAATTTTTTTATGGTAAGTGGTTCACTTAATGCATTTGTTTAAATGTAGCTAAAATCAATTGTGTGGAACCACTTACCATAAAAAAATGTAGTAAATTCAACGAATCATTTTTTTCAGTGTAGTGTAGCTTGACTGTAGTTGAACTACTGTAAATTATGATTAGCATGTAGCTTGGTAAGATTTAAATTAGCTTCCCCAACCCTACCATATCCCTGTACAAGAGTATCCATGAGAAAATCCTTCATAGCACACAACCGTTGGGTGTTGCGATCTATAATTGTTGCAACTCTGTCAACACCCCTGTGTTTGCACAGAGCGCTGTATTGACCTCAGAATTACAGTGATCGCTTAAGGAGGTCTCAAGCACAAACCGAACAGCATTTCGAATGCTGTGAGTGTTCAGCTCAGCAAAGAGCAAGACATAATTAGACACGGATATAATAAGCACCTTTTTGCCTCCTGCTGCCCTTGGCCCTTCTGGCCATGACTTTAGCAATTTTACCAGTATGGCCTAGAATTTTACTAGAACAGTATGTATATATATTTAATTTAATTATATAATTTTTTTTATTTTTAGTTAGTTAGTTAGTTAGGACAATAGAGAGAAGAAAGGACATTTTTGAAATGTTTAAATTTTAATTAACAAGAAATGTGCAAAATTAAATCAATCATTTGAACATTGTATAGGCTATATTGATTAAACATTAATCAACATGTAAAAACTGTTGTCAACCTATTCTCTTCTAAAATAATAATAAATAGTTTATTTTGTATAGTCACATTTTCATTTAATCAATTTTCGAAAATGTATCTAATATGAATAATTAAACAGTCATTTAAAAATGAAAACATTTAATTGAAGAACAAATTTAATCAAATAAAATATGTTGAAATGATTTAATAAAAACAAAATCTCAGTCAGCGTCTTTACTTCCACATAGCGCATATAGCGAAGTGTACAAGCAGCAAAACTTCCATAAAATTAATTTCCTCAGAAACGGAGACAACGATTTTAGAAACCGATTCGCTAGTCGGATTTCGCATGATATGAGAGAATCACCCTCAAAAGTTGTCGATGTAGCTCGAAATATATAATTTAAGGCCCTTCTCTTTCTTACTCTTAGGTGTGACCGCTAACTGCCTCACAATATTGTTAACATCATTCACGGTAACCGCTGGAAGTTCTTGTAAACAGCGAGTGTAATTTGCCATAATCTCCACCGAATCCAAAAACGGCTTCCGACGCAGCACCGGATGTAACTGGGCAGGCTGAGACAAAACGTGGAAGCGATCGTGCATAGAGCCTATTGACTTTTTTCATGAACATTCATTGTTAATGAACATGTTTGGCACTAATTTCATTGATGATATTGATAGTAGTGTCAAATAGCAAGTAAAAAACTTGTTACAGTTTAGATGCACATTATGGTATGGACTGCATTTAAACAGACCCATGGCCACCTAAGCGCTTTACATATTGCCTCACATTCACCCATTCATTCACTCATTCATACACCGACGGCGGTGGCAGCCATGCAAGGCGCCATCCAGCTCATCGGGAGCAGCTGGGGTTAGGTGTCTTGCTCTTGGACACCTCGACACTTGGTCAGGTGGAACCGGGGATTGAACCACCAACCACTGAGCCACTGCCGCCCCTCTCAACGGTCCCCAGCTGTAAGTTTGCCAGTAACGATTTATTTATAATTAGTCTTATAAGTTGTGGTACTTTCCCGAGTTTGAGCTTGATGACTTGCAGAAGAAGCCACGCTGGGCACAGGTGCAGGGACCCGATTAAAGAGCAAGTTTTGAATAAGAGATGCTCTAAGGAGATTCCACCTTCAGATTCTGCAATCAAACACACACCTGCACAGTGAATGCAGCTCAGTATAAATCGTTGTTGGCTCCAGCAGTGCTTTCCAGCTACTGTGATCCTCATGCTCTGGGAGATCTGTGCCTTTGTGTCCCTCCACCTGTGGGCTATATTAGTATTCATCTCAGCAGGATTCTGGCTGCCAATGGATAAATGAATTGATATTTTGGCGGTGGAGAGCTTGCAACAGTTCCAATCTTGTATAGAAAGTTCTTCAAATTGACCCAATATCCCAATCACTGGAGTTCATGCTTTAATTGAGATCTCCAAGATGTAAACATTCTCAAAATGCATTCAAAGTTGTTGTTTTTGTTGATAATGATGATGACTAATTTGAACATAAGTCTTTATCAATATAATGTTTTTTTTAGTTTGTTTTTGTTTTTTAAATGTCAGTCTTTGCAAGGTATAGTCCTCATTATTATAAGCTATTATCAGCAAATGGATACATGTACTTTAGACTTATTTTTAATTTTCTATAAATGGGTAAACAGAAGACAGACAGCTTGTATCCTACTTCGTGTTAAAAAATATTTCAAATAAATGCTGTTCTTTTGAATTTTCTATTAATCAAAGAATCCTGAAAAAAATGCATCACAGTTTCCACAAAAATATTAGTCAGCACAATTGATTTCAACAATGATAATGTTAAGAAATGTTTCTTGAGCAGCAAAAAAGTTAATCAAAGTTGTCCTAAGACAAGAACGGGTATTGTTCAAAATTCATGTAAAACTTTGATGAAAGGTTTTGATCCACTTCAAATGTTGTGGATGGATGGATGGATGGATAGATAGATAGAGGCATTTATTATAATGGGTGATGTTTGTTATAGGTTTATTTAAATTAAAAATTAGATCACATTGTCTAAGTTATTACATCTGCTTATAAATTAAATTGTTTTCAAATACAATATTAAATGGGTACATCACCAATTTCACTTTAAGAATAAGCTGCAATGTGGACATTTTTTTGTATTTACTGAAAGCCAGAAATCTGACTGTACAAGACTAAGTTGAAACTCTCAAAGCTTAACCAACTGCACAGATCGGTACATCCAGGAGTCTGTAAGTGAA
The DNA here is from genome assembly GCF_949319135.1 of Squalius cephalus. Taxonomy (NCBI): domain Eukaryota; kingdom Metazoa; phylum Chordata; class Actinopteri; order Cypriniformes; family Leuciscidae; genus Squalius; species Squalius cephalus. Next base: position 8,418,639 of record NC_137136.1, on the reverse strand, counting down.
CACACTGTCTAAAGGAATGTTGTTGAGGCCTCAAGCTAGACAATCATGTCTTGATCCTGATCCTCGACCGGGCATATCCAGCATCTGACTCATCTCTGTATTCCTCTGCCTGCCGCTTTGTTTCATCAGGTTCGGGTGGAGAGTGGGCGTTCAGTGCGCTGTGGCCGTAACAGCTGTGCCTTTAATCACTCGTTCCCATCAACCCTGACTCTGAGTCCCTGACCAAGTGCAATGAGATATAATGCCATCGAGGAGATGATAATGCCGAGGAACGCTGAAGAGAAGTAATGCCTCCTCTTACTGAGAGAGAGAGTTTGTGCACTGCAAACTGTACATTGTTTACATTCATCTTTCTCCAATAACATGTCGGAGGCTTAAAGGGTTAGTTCACCCAAAAATGAAAATTCGGTCATTAATTACTCACCCTCATGTTGTTCCATCCACAAGACTTTCGTTCATCTTCAGAACACAAATTAAGATATTTTTGATGAAATCTGAGAGCTGGCTCACTTCTTCATAGGCTGCAAGGTAACTGATATCTGCCATCCCAGAAAAGTTAGTAAAGACATTGTTAAAATAGTCCAAGTGACTACAGTGGCTCAACCTTAAGTTTATCAAGCGATAGGAATACTTTTTGTGCGCAAAAAACAACAAAAATAACGACTTTATTCAACTATTCATTTTCTTCTGTGTGGGCCTCAGCGCAGCGCTTCTGGGTTGTACGTCAACGTATAATTGGCCAGCATCACACACATAACCAGCATCGGCCAATAGTGAGCCTGCGTTCTGACCCAGAAGCGCTGCGCTGTTACACTACGTCAACAGCTTAGGAGAATGACATGGAAGAGAAGAGTTGGTTGAATAAAGTCGTTATTTTTGTTTGTTTTTGCGCACAAAAAGTATTCTCGTCGCTTGATAAACTTTTCTGGGATGGCAGATATCAGTTACCTTGCAGCCTATGAAGGAGTGGGCAAGCTCTCAGATTTCATCAAAAATATCTTAATTTGTGTTCCGAAGATGAACGAAAGTCTTACAGGGTTGGAACAACATGAGGTTGAGTAATTAATGACAGAATTTTCATTTTTGGGTGAACTAACCCTTTAAACACATTTCATGTAATTTTTACCCACCTCCCAGTACAGAATTGAATGAATTGCAAATATTGACCAATATTGTTTTATTTCTGTGTGAAGTACTGGAGATTTGGCAGATGTTTGCTCTAGTCTTGGAGGGAATGAGCTGTTTTGCTGTTACATTAGTACTGGATTATGTTTACGTGATGTCTATGACATTTTAAAAGTTTATGGTCTTTAGGGTCCGTTTACACAAATCGATTGTATTGCTATCTGATTGGATATGCACATTTAATTTACACTGGGATATAAATCTGATCTACTTGGCTGAATTGCACCGCTATTGAAAATATGTTTACTAATTCCAGCTATGGATACTTTCACTCAACACTTAAAAGAAGATTTTTTCGGCTTGATTACGAGCTAGTGCAGCAGAGTTTTAAATTTGATTTTAAATATGTTGTCACAACTCCGTTTCATTGCTATTAATCTATTAAGTCAGGCTAAATGAATCATTTTGTTGCATTAACTGAAAGGCAGTGGATTTTTCCTGCATATTTAATATATTTGAAAGTTTTCCTATGATGGCAAAGCTGAATTTTCAGCATCATTTCTCCAGTCTTCAGTGTCACATGATCCTTCAGAAATCATATTAATATGCTGATCTGGTGCTCAAATCTTTTTTCTTATTATTACAATATTGAAAACAATTGTGCTGATTAATATTTTTGTGTAAACTGTGATACTTTTTTTCAGGACTCTTTGATTAATCAAAAGTTCAAAAGAGCGGCATTTATCTAAAATGCATTTCTGTCCAATGTTAAAGTAGAAGTGTTTTCTAAGAAGTGCTGCACTGGGTGCAAGTATCCGAGTATAAAAACTAATTTTGGATACGTCCACACAAGCTCTTTCTAAGCAGTTTGTTAGAGTGAAAATTGTGAACTCACTTTCAGTGTGGGAATCCTCCTTCTGTGGCCTCCTTATCATTAGACTTTGTCAGCATGTGATGGATTTAGTGAGGATGCCCACATGTTGTGCGAGATTGAAGAGGAAAGCTTTCCTCCAGCTCATGCCTACAGGATAAGACTGTCACGAGCGATTTCCTGGCTGTGGCAGTGTCATAATTGGTTGCTGTTGCATCTTTTTTTCCTCAGGTGTTATGTCGGTCTTATGGTTTTATGTGACTAGACAAAAGGGAACGTCAGGGCCAGTAATATCAATGTGCCTCTCTCTTTCCCTTTGCTCCATTATTTCTCGCTCTCTTCACCTCTACCTACATTTGTATAATGGGAAAGGTCTAGGCCCTTTACTATCATATGCAGCTAAAACTGAGATGACAAGCTTAATGGCTGAATGGGGCTTTAACTTATCAGATCATTTATTCGTACTGGGTAGCAGCAGCACCTGTGAATGAAGGTTAAAGGGTCTAGAGGGCATTCGAGTGTTTCACAGATTAGATTGGGCTCCTTCAATGATATATAAGGCATCACATTTCAGTTCTTTTATCAGCTATCATGCAAGGAAAGGAGGTTTCAGGGTTTTTTCTGTCCAAAGAGTTTTTTATGAATTGTTCGTTATCTTTGATATTTCTCAAAATGTTTTTTATTAACCTTGTACACAGGGTGGAAATGTTTCTTACTGCTTATCCTCTCAACCTAAGACTAGATGTTCTTTAGAGGCAGAACAAAAGCAGACAAGGGACATGTAGAGATAAAAGTGAGAGATACCATGAAGACTGCTGATGAATAGAAATGACAGTTTTCTTGTGATCGGCCAGCAGTGGGGAACAAACTGTGATAGTTCATCTAAAAGTGAAAAGTCTGTCATCATCCTCATCCACACGTCGTTCCAAACCTGCGTGATTTTCTTTCTTCTGTCAAACACGAGATCTTTGGCAGGATGCTCACGCTGATCTTTTCCTTATAATGAAAGTGAATAGTGTGCTGTCAAGCTCCAAAATTACAGTAAAAGGACTTGTGCTCTATATTCCAGTATTCAGAAGCCATATGATAATTTGTTGCTTATTTATAATATTCCCCTCCTTCATAGCTCTCAAATCTCACAATATGAATATGCAGATAATTCAGATTTGCTGCATTGCAATTGTTTATGAGACGCATGAGGACCATTGGTATTATTGATCAGATAATTGATCAGATCGTGTGATTTGCTTTGACATATTTGCTCTATTTGAATTATAATTTATTATAAATGAATATTAAATAGTTAGTCATTTGAATGAATAATTATGTTACAATTAATAACATGGTAAGGGAACCTGAGGGAAAATGTAATGTTAATTTATTTAAATAATAATTAAATACTAAATGTATGATAGAAAAAAATCATTGTTACTGGAATTTCTCTATTATTATTATTATTTTAATGAGGGGATCTATAAAATCACTATTATTTATTTAAATAATAATTAAAGGTACATTGTCACTTTTTTTTCCTCAAAATTAACAAAATTAATAGTCAATATATCATCAATACTTCTTCCAAAATGTGTTTTTGTCTTACCCTGATTCACTATGGTAAGCCTGTTATAAGTGTTTATATTTTAGACCGGGCGGGATGGTTTTCATGGGAAATTGTGTACATACATCACTCACCCATCATATCCGTAAACTAAGAAAAGGGAAAAGCCAAAGCACAGCCAAAACAATGTTCTTCTGCAAAATGCATGCATTTTTTATTTTATTTTTTTACTTCTAGAGGGCCAAAAGTTACATACAGTACTTCAAGTAATAAATATATGATATAACCCATTTTTATATGAAAAAAGTACTTTATGTCATCACAATCTTTATGTCATCACATCACAATGTTTTCTCAAAAGGTAAAACACTAAAATCCCAATTATCGGGCATCTCTTATAGATTTTCTCTTTTAATTTTCTCACCCTAATACCTAGGGATGCTCTGGACCAGGGCCAATTATAGGATTTTAGTCTTAGGTAGGCTCAAACTTTTACTTTAAATGTATTAACTACTGGTAAGAAGGGGATTTAGAGTGAAATACCCACAGATATCTTAGTGCAACTGCTGCTTTCATCAAACAAGAAGAGATTCTTCATTCACATAATAAGAGATTTTTAGGGGTAGCTCAAGTTCTCTTAATCTAGCAACATCTCTGGAAGACCTCAAATGTCATTTGTGACATCAGTTCCGTGAACTTACACAGTCTGTGAGTAACACTGCGATTTCTCTGAGTGCCTGTTAGCAAGAGGAGCTGCAGGGTTACAGCAAGGGCATCTGAGTGATACCTGACATCTTAAACACTTACTGTTCCGTCCTCTAGATATCCTCGTCCATGTTTCACTGATACTGATACTCAATTTCCTGTTGACTAGGCAGTGTATCCAGTTCTGCACAGCTCAGCATTACGTATTATTTACAAGATTTAAGCGTTTGGATACACTGTATGTGTCATTACGAGAATATGAAGTACAGTAAAAAAGATATCTGGCTAATGGGACAGATAAATGTAAGCACTTAATCGGAGAGGTATCGTATCTCATTTTGTTGATCTTAGAAAAATGTGTGACCTTGAGGTGCTTTGCTTTTCTTTCCTGGAGAAATAAATCATGCTCATTAAACACAGGCAGTATGGGAGGCATCACTCGTAAGTTTATACAAAGGACAAGAACTTTCGTTCATTATCCCTGGTTATCTTTTTGCTTGGCTGTTGCATTTTTCTTTAATCCCTTAATAAAAAAGCCAGGCTTATAGGAATCAATGGGACCACCTTTCCTTCCTATTTAATTCATGCTAATCCTTGGAAGGCTCTGTGTCTTCCTGTTTTGAGAGGAAAAGGTCTTTTAAGTTGTGAGATCTAATTAACCTATACGCCAACGTTCCTTCATCACAATCCCACTGCATGCAGATAAATATTTCTTAAATTCGTGTCTCAAACTTTGAATGTAGTCAGATTGGTTGAATTTCGCCCTGGTTATGAGAGATTGATGCTATCCTCAGATGGGCAGTTTACTCTCTGGAGCAATTTGAGATCTCATTTTGAATGAGCAAAAAAAAAATTGAGTTTGTTTAACTCTGGCTTACCTTTACCCTCTCTTATTAAAAAGCTTGGAGCGACACATATTATTGCGATTGTCAGTTTCGATTGGCTCACGACCACGGGACAGGTGATTTGGAAAATGGATAGTTCACTTGGATGAACGATGTTTCAAAAGTGCTGATATTTCATATAACTCCACCTGTTGTATTGCATCCCTTCACTTGTCTTTGTGTTGCATTGTTCCAGACAGGCTCTCAGTCTGTACTTTGAGAAGAACTTGTGGAAAATGGCAGTTGTGGCAGGGAAAGTAATTACACTTTTAAAAACAACGGTTCTTTATTTGCATTGATGGTTTAATGAAGAATCTTGAACATCAATGGAAACTTTCCATTGCACAAATGGTTCTTTATAATGGAAAAAGGTTCTTCAGATTATTAAAAATGTTCTTTACACTGAGAAAGTAATGGTTATTTTAAGAACTGTTCACTGAAAGTTTCTTTGGTTCTTATATGGAATTGCTGCAAAAACCCTCTTTTGGAACCTTCATATTTAAGCATGAACTAACTGGCCACATTTTGTCTGAAATGCAATTTACAGAATACTAACTTCTTGTTTATCAAACTTTATCTTCATGCTTACTGGAAAATTACTGATACTTAGAACAACAGCACTCTAGCTTGAATGATATTGCTTAAGTGTGTAATAAATCTCTCATGCTAGACTTGCTGAAATGAGTGTTACAGGTTTTTTTGTGTTGAAGGCTAACAGCTTTGTCTCAGCATCTGCTGTTCCTAAGTGGAAAACATCCACATTTAGCTACAACACTGATTAGATATTTAAAGGGAAAGTTCACTCAGAAATTAAAATTCTGTCATCATTTACTCGCCTTCATGTTCAAAATCTGCATGACATTCTTTCTTCTGAGGAGCACAAAAGGACAAGTTTATTAGACTGTGCTGGTCTTTATTTTGCATGCAATTACACATAATGACAACTGAATCTTTGGAGGGTTATTTCAACCAAAAATGAAAATTCTGTCATTTACTCACCCTCATGTCCTTCCAAATCTGTAAGACTTTCGTTTATCTTGGGAACACAAATGAAGATCTTTTTGATGAAATCTGAGAGCTTTCTGTCCCTCCACGGACAGCTACGCAACTGACACTTTGACGCTTAAAAAGATTGTAAAACTAATCTGAATGAATTGAGCGGTTTAGTTCAAAATTGTCTGAAGAGACACATTCGCTTTATATGATGAACAGTTGAATTTAGGCTTTTATTCACATATTAACATTCATCAATGCACACATCAGTTGTGGTAAACGGAAGCTCAAGCATGTTCACTTGACGTGTGATATCCAATGAGGTTCATTCTCGTGTTACGCATCACGTTTGAGCTTCTGCAGGAACCAATGAGGTTCATTCTCGTGTTGCGCAGCACGTTTGTGTTACGCAGCACGTTTGAGCTTCTGAAAGAACCAATGAGGTTCATTCTCGTGTTACGCAGCACATTTGAGCTTCAGCAGGAACCAATGAGGTTCATTCTCGTGTTACGCAGCACATTTGAGCTTGAGCAGGAACCAGTGAGGTTCATTCTCGTGTTACGCAGCACTTTTGTGTTACGCAGCACGTTTGAGCTTCTGCAAGAACCAATGAGGTTCATTCTCGTGTTGCGCAGCACATTTGTGTTACGCAGCACGTTTGAGCTTCTGCAAGAACCAATGAGGTTCATTCTCGTGTTGCGCAGCACATTTGAGCTTCAGCAGGAACCAATGAGGTTCATTCTCGTGTTACGCAGCACATTTGAGCTTCTGCAAGAACCAATGAGGTTCATTCTCGTGTTACGCAGCACATTTGAGCTTGAGCAGGAACCAGTGAGGTTCATTCTCGTGTTACGCAGCACTTTTGTGTTACGCAGCACGTTTGAGCTTCTGCAAGAACCAATGAGGTTCATTCTCGTGTTGCGCAGCACATTTGTGTTACACAGCACGTTTGAGCTTCTGCAAGAACCAATGAGGTTCATTCTCGTGTTGCGCAGCACATTTGAGCTTCAGCAGGAACCAATGAGGTTCATTCTCGTGTTACGCAGCACATTTGAGCTTCTGCAAGAACCAATGAGGTTCATTCTCGTGTTACGCAGCACATTTGAGCTTCAGCAGGAACCAATGAGGTTCATTCTCGTGTTACGCAGCACATTTGAGCTTCAGCAGGAACCAATGAGGTTCATTCTCGTGTTACGCAGCACGTTTGAGCTTCAGCAGGAACCAATGAGGTTCATTCTTGTGTGTTTGAGCAAGTTTGAGCTTTCGCAAGAACCAATGAGGTTTGTTCTCGAGCGTTTATGTTCACTGATCAATGTTCATATGTGAATAAAAGCCTAAATTCAATCTGTTCATCATATAAAGCGATCAAGTCTCTTCAGAAAATTTGGACTAAATCGCTCAATTCATATTCGATTAGTTTTACGATCTCTTTATGAACTTTTTGAGCACATAGAATGTTATTTTGTTCTTCAAATAGTTACTATAGTAGCCTACTGCAATAACTGTAGAGCCACAGCGCTGATGAATGGAAAAGAAGGCGAGCGCAAGACACGTCCGTCTAGTGCTTGTTTACATAGAAAAATAGTTAATAGCTGCAGAACTTACAATAAACAGCTTAGACAGAGCTTTATGACTGGCCCAAAACAGACTTTTTATGTCCGCATTTTCGTACCTCGTACATGCTCTTACCGATAATCCTGTTCTTTGGTCACACAGCATCATAATGTACTGGTAATATCGTTACAACCTCTCGTACCGGTAATTGCCAGAAGTGATTTACCTGTCATTTTGAAAAGGTCCTTAACGGTAATTTGCCAGTAAAGAATAAGTGTGAAAGGGGCTAATAATTTGAGACATCAAAAAAATTTGGACTGCCACCTTTTGTGAATAATTGCACGTAAAGAAACTGTCTGCCAGAGTCAAGCCTTAAGAAGATGAATTGCAGGTGTTTTCCTTGGTAATGATTCTCTAAAACAAATTGAGCTTCTCATAGTATTTCTCACTCACAATGCTGAGCCACAGTGCTCAATCACAATGAGTGGACAGGCCTGTGCAGTTAAAGCGCTGTGGGTTCTGTTGGGATTGATTCTTGATTCTGAGTGATGGTCGTATTATATACAAGATTTAGCATTATATTGAAATGAGCCTCAATGTGCAATTATTGCCTTCTCTTGGAAGTAGAAGTTTTTTCAATGGTAATTTGTATTCAGTGACTTTTTTAAAGCACCTGGAAGTGCTTTGTATAATGAAAGCATGGCATTTATATCTCCTGTGGTTTTATATGTCAGATATCATGTGAAATGTTAGAGGTGAAGAATCTAATTGGTGCAGGATTCTCACTCGTGCCCTAATAACAGCAAGGATGTGGATCCCTCCAATTATTTGGGCAAAGCGGTCACACCTTCTAGTTTCATTAAACACACACACAAAATAAGATTTAACCCTAGACAAAAATGAGGTGCTCCGAATGGGAGTGGTCATTAACAGTCGAAATCGCCCTCTAGAGCTCATCACTGACCCGCTGATGCCCTGAGACCCCACTTTCACTTATCCCACTGCTGTTTCCTCTAAAAATCAGAACTGATGAGAGGTAGCAGGGGGTAATGACGTTCTCTTATCTCCATAAATTGGGCTTTGAGATGAATGTGGATCGTGGGATGAGGCTGACAGACCATTACTTATCTTTAATGGAGTGGCTCTTGTGCAAATAGGAATAGACTTTTATAGAAGTCTGGACTCAGATGTCTGCCAAACGACAACAGCAACAATATTATGCAAGACGAATGCATGATTGAATACTAAGTACGACTTCTCTAGTCTCAGTAAATTGGAAACTTTTATCTGTGTTCGCAAAAGCAAGCATCCTTGTTACTTTTGCTGATATTTAGGATTATTTGAACAAACCCCTAACCCTAAGGATTAAACTTTATTTAAAAATGAAAAACAATATTTAAAATTATTTTGTATTTCATTATTAATTTTTTTATTTAATTTTAATTACATAACATTTCTATTTTGTTGATTTTGTATTTAACCTTATTCTGTTTTTAATTTTAAGCTATTTTTTTTATTTGATGTTATTTTTATTTATTTTTTATTACTTTAGATTTAGATTTTTTTATTACATTACACTTATTTTATTTATTTAGGATTTTATGTTATCTGTTGTTATGTTTTGCATTCTCTCACAGAAGTTTTGTGAGCGGCTGCAAAGTTTCTGAGGGAACGCAAAACATGTGCGAGAGGATAATTTTTCTATCAATCATATCATTTTTCCTCATATTTTTCCTTCACCATGTCCTTTTAGGGGCTCTGTAGTTATGCTATTTTTAGTTTGTTAAAGGGTTAGTTCACCCAAAAATGAAAATTCGGTCATTAATTACTCACCTTCATGTTGTTCCAACCCCTTAAGACTTTTGTTCATCTTCGGAACACAAATTAAGATATTTTTGATGAAATCAGTTCTCGCGCATGCATCGTGTTTTAATAGACAACTAACCCTTTAAACTGTTTTTATTTTATTTTATTCGTATTATATTCTTGTACATAAAATAAAATAAAAAGTTATGTAAATTAGTGAATTAAAATATAAAAATGTTATGTGGTGTAATAGTAATAAAATAACATAATAAAAATGAAAAAATGTCTGACTTTGCATTATAAATTACATAATAATTGAAAGAAAGCAATAAGCCACTTTTGAAAAACTGGATATTTTTGTATAATATGTAATTTTATGTAAATTAATTAAATAAATAAAAATTTAAGTTTTAACTGACTTGCATAATAATCGAAAGAAAGCGGTACGTCACCATGAAAAAAGATTGAAAATAAAAATAATCATATTTGATATTCTTTTACATAATTTCATTTTATGTATATTTTATTTTATTATTGTATTCATATGCAGACTGGACATTGCTGAATATCATCTCAAAACATCTCGAGTTACCTTGAACTTTCTTACTGTTGCACCTGTTTGTGATTTTCTCTAAATGACATCTGTTTTCTTGTGAATATCTGAATGGGTTTTGAGAACTTGGAAACCAAGGACAAATGTCTATCACATATTATCTGCTCCATGCACCTGTCTTAAGCCTTTCTTTCCTAAACTACCAGAGAGTTTTAACAATAGTGTGGCGTGTTCCTATATCTGCATATGCCACTTACACCGAAGGGGGCTGAGTCTGGCCAATTGGTTTGGAGATCTCACGCTGATACAATGAGAGGATTTATATGCAACAACACCTCCATGCTATTTTATTGACTGAGATTATATTTCATGTTCCCGATGTTGAAAGTGTTTTTTTTGTTTGTTTTGTTTTATCTCTTTTATCAAGACACAAAGCCGCACATTAATATGTAAGAGGTCATAAATATTCATTCATTCACATATAGGTAGTGCAAAGAATTGACAATATGTCTGCTGCAAAAGTGCAGTGCGTTCTCGGATTACCTTTTCCATCGAGTATTCAAGGCAAGCTGCCTTAGAATGTGACTAAAATTAAGTATCTGACGAGGCAGCATAATGAAGTTATAGATTTTGTCATTACCTTCTCATAGAGTTTGTGCTGTAGGATGACGACTGCTGTGGTTAATATAGGACATCAAGGCATTAGCACGACCTGCTGTAGTAAGAAGCCTCCTGACACTTCTACAGATTAGTCAAATGACCTCTGGTCAAGGACCAGAGAGAGATCATGATCAATGCCTTTAATATGTATCCTGACAGCCCCTATTTACACAAGTACTCTAGTGGGAGGTGGCAAATCTGAAAATCAGCATTCTATGTGCTGGTTACTGGATTTCTAGATTGGAAGCTGAGTCAATATTATAAGTGCTCAGTTGGCTTTCTTCAAACTTATCAGCCATTACGACAGTAATTAGAAGACCCAAGAGCTTGTAGAGTCATTTAATGCACTCGCAGCCTCATTGGAACAGACTGACCACTGGCTACAGCTGTAAGCCTGCAAACATAATGTGCATTATAACAGGAGCTGGGATTCATAAAAGCACAACGTGCTTTTAGTATGTAGAAGAATTTAAAATATGATTTTATCTTTTTTTTATTTAGTTTATTTTTGGTGGTGACTTGATGCCTTTCAATTATGTAAATCATAATGCACAGTCAGCTATTTAATGTTTTTATTACATTTGTATTTTATTTGATTAATTTACATAACATTTTTAATTAATAAAATTAAATAAAATTAAATTGCTTTCAGCTATCATGTCAATCATAATACACAGCTGTTTTTTTTTTCATTTTTAGTATTTTATTTTATTACTATTACACCACATAATCTTATTTTACATTTTATATTTATTTCTTTATATTAATTCACATTTTTATTTTATGTACAAGAATGTAAAATATGTTTTTTTTTTTTTTGGTGACGACTTATTGCTTTGCACAGTCAGCTATTTTTATTTTATTGCTTACATTTTGTATTTTTGTTTTATATAATTTTCTTTACATATTTGTTATGTACAACCTGTATCAACCTTAAGTGGTTTATTTCGCAAAAATCAGTGGCTGATTGTACATTATCCTACTAATTACATGGTTACTTAAATAAATGAATGGACAGATATTGATTTAAAATATTGATTTGAAGAAACTGATTCAAGGTGCAGTAAGCGATTTCTAGAAACGCTGTTGAAAGTGGATCAGGCCAGAGTGAGCAAGAGGAAGATTTAAAGGGATAGTTCACTTTGAAATTAAATTTTGGTATGTTTTAGCTTACCTCAAGGGCATCCAAGATGTAGGTGTCTTTTTTTCCACAGTAGTTTCAATTGTGATATTTTTAGGTCAAACCGTTCTTGTCTGACAGTCATATCATGCAGGTCTATGGTCACGGTCTCAAAGAGCAAATTAAGAGTCCAAATTAAAACAATTCCCCATCGTCCAAATTAAACAATTCCCCATCGTATGTACACATTGATGGCCTAAGACACGAAACGAGCGGTTTGTGTGAGAAAACGAACAGTATTTATATCGTTTTTACCTCTTATACACAGCCACGTCCAAGTGATCTGAGGGCACGAGCGCATCCTGGTGTGTGACGTGTGCACAGACTGGTGCATAGATATATACACTAGATGTCGCCTTGGCTACGGCAGTTCATTGGAACGAATGTCTTTAATGCGACATCTAGTATATATATATATCTATGCACCAGTCTGCGTACACGTCACACAGCAGGAAGCGCCCGTGCCCTCAGATCACTTGGACGTGGCTGTGTTATAAGAGGTAAAAACGATATAAATACTGTACGTTTTCTCACACAAACCGCTCGTTTCGTGTCTTAGGCCATCAATGTGTACTTACGATGGGGAATTGTTTAATGTGGACGATGGGGAATTGTTTTAATTTGGACTCTGTGCATGCTCTTTGAGACCGTGACCACAGACCTGCATGATATGACTGTCAGACAAGAACGGTTTGACCTAAAAATATCAAAATTGAAACTACTGCGGAAAAAAAGACACCTACATCTTGGATGCCCTTGAGGTAAGCTAAAACATACCAAAATTTAATTTCAAAGTGAACTATCCCTTTAAAGAAAGACTGTAGATAGAGAGATGACTGAGAGACATTACAAAAGAGAAAAGGTCTGAGGATTATCACTGGAAAAAGAAGTGTTATGATCAGGCAAGAGCTTTGTTTCTGCTCCATACAGTAACATTGTTTTTTTCTGTTTCACAGAACCAAGATATGTTGTTGTAATGTTAGCTGTAACAGGACAGTTTTGAGTGTCACTAGCCGCGTTTCCATTACCCTTCAAATTGCGCAAATTGAAATTGCGAATTGAAAATATGCTTAATGGAAACACGTAATTTTCGCAAAAACTCCCATTTATCGCAAAAAAGTTTTTACGCTCGCATGAGGTGGTTTTTCAGGCAATTCGAAAAAGAAATATTTCGCAAAACTGCAATGGAAACAGTTTTTGCGCATTTACAGGTCACCTGACATAGATGACGCGGTGTGTTTGGACAGAATACGAGACAGAGTTCTTTATTAAATTAATATAAGACAGAATAATTACAGGAATAATGGATTCTAAACCTCAAATAAATGCCACAATCAAGACCTCGATGCAGAAATGAGTGAGAAACACCCAGAAACACCTCATATGTGCCGCTCTCAAGTATAAGGGTCGTTCCTTACCATTAATGCTTGGAAAACACACATATTTCCTTCGATTAATAATAATGGCTAGTGCACTGGCTGGATAGTACATAAACCTACCAACATCCGTTGCCATGGTTTTTGGAATGACTTTAAGTTTTAGTCGCATAACATCGGTTAATGGAAACGCCGTCATTTCGCAATAGTTTTTTGCCGACATTTAGAAAAAAACGCAAAAGTTTTGCACAAATCTGTAATGGTAACACGCCTACTGTTTGTCTGGAGCTGGGGTACTGCTGGCGACTAACAACCAACTCTGCCTTCTATACACTATTGCTGCTATTTTTTATGCATTTTTTTAGTACTAAATGAAAATATATTTAATATTAGCATTTAAATATATTAAAGGTTAAACGTCGATCAACTTTGCCATCTTGGATAAACATTTTACAGTCACAGTGCATTCTACACTTCATTCTCCTTTAGATATTGGCCAAACAAGGTATGTTATTACTATAAATGCATGACTGTGTGTGATGTCTACAAATGTTGCTTTGGTAGGCAGCTCACTGGGGTTTGGCTAATGCATAAGAAACAGAAGGAGGCTTAATCCCTGATGTTTACTAAAAGAAAGAAAAACACAAAGTCTGGAACAATTAAAAATGGCAGCTTTTAAGTATTTCTGAAATATAAGCTGACTCACAGCAGCTGGTAATTAACAGACCCGACTTCATTAACAGTGTCTGCCAGAGAACTGATCTCAGATGGACAGGAGAAATGGACTCTGTCTCTGTCCTGTCTTCCTCTGTCAGGCTCTGAACGTTTTTAGGCCAATTTCAAACTTCAATCAGGTGAAGGTCCAGTGGTGACTAAATTAAATAGTTTGAAATTGTCTCGTCTCTTGGCCCAAAAACTTTGCAGTGAAGCATTTTGCCAGGAAGAGGACACCCTCTTTTTCATTCTTTTCTTTTTCTTTTTGATGTATTTGGATTGGATTTAGATTTTTCACTCAATTGGACACTTCCTTGCTTTCTGATTGTTGATGTAAGAACTGATAAATGAAAAAAAAAAAAACACCCTTCTCGCTTTCAGAATATGCATTATGTTTTAGAACAATCACCCTTGAGATTGGTTTCATTTCATATCTAAATTAGGATATCAGGATAAGTGGCCGTGGAAAGAGATCCGGTTTTGATATCACGACCGGATGAAAAACACTTCTTTGTGAACACTGTGTTTCCTCAGATCTGCTTTTCGCAGGCTTGATCTATTCTGCTATCAGCATAGAAACTCTGGGTGTCAATAACCCAAACTTCCTCTGTATTTATCACCCAGCACTACACCGGTGATATAACCTTGAGCAGTGTCCCGGCACATTAGGCCAGTGAATATCTGGACTTGCTCTGTGACCCATTTTTTTTTAGTTTACAAATTTTTTGCAACCTTGCACCCCAATCTCATCTTCAAAATATTGTTTATTATGTTTCACAGAAGAAAGAAAGTCATACAGGTTTGGAAGGAAATGAAGGTGAGTAAATTATGACTGAATTAGCATTTTTGGGTGAACTATCTCTTTAAGTTATACAGTTTGCAGAAAGTGCTTAAATGCACTGATGAAAATTAGCCTTTGGTTAAAACATGAAATGGAAACATTTACGTAAAAATTGTACATGGCCCCTTTATAAATAAAATTAAAGAGAGTAGACTTTCATGTTTCTTAACACACTGAAGTGCACTTTGCAATGTTAAATTGAAAGTTTTCCTTTAAAGTACATTTTATGTCATTGTTTTAAATATCTTTTGTCGTGCTTTAAAGATGTACACTTATTTTGATGTGTTGACTAACTTAAAGTACTTAAAGTAATTTTAATTTAATATATTTTAAATGTACTAAACTTCCTGTGTGATTACATATTATATTTTAATATACAAGGAATTACATTCAATTCTATTGTATTTTACCATACATGCTTGTAAGTGCATTCAGCAGTACACTTTAACCATACAGTATTTCAAAGAAAATAGATGGGTAAAAAAGCACTCTAAAGTTCAGGTAATTCCATTTAATATCAATTTAAACTAAAATACATTTTCATCTGTTGCAATTAACATGCATTAGATGTCTGAAAACATTACATTCAGTTTGCGCTTAAGTATAAAAAGTATGCTAAAGTGTACTACTTTCTCACAGGGTATAATCTGAACGAGTTATTTCCATGCAAGTTTGGTGTTATTGTAAGGTGGAAATTGGACCCGACTATATATCACACTACGATGTATTTAAAAACATCTTTTGACAGCATCCTACATATTTCATTATATATTTGCTGGTGTGGTAGCCCTCCCCTCCTCAGAAGAGTCTTCACTGGCTCTGGCTAATTTGAGTATGATACACACGCTCAGAGAAAGTGAGAAATACAAAGAGAGAGAAAGGTTGCGGGAACACGCAGAGACAGAAAAATTCCTCCACTGATCCAAACATACTCAGTCGGCTGGATCTCATTTGCATTCATTATTCAAAAAGATGTTCATTTTAGTGGAATATGTAAATATCAGCTCTATAGAGCCAGAAACTTGCCCAAGCTCTGTTTGCTCTATAAGTAGAGCGCTTCTCTGGCTCTCATTAATTAAACCACAGCTATAGGTTACTTCTCAACTGCTATGTTGTGATGAGAAAAAAAGAGAGAAAAAAATCAATGCTAAATTTAAACTTATCATATAATCATGCAGAGGTATCATAGAAAAAGAGGCTTAAAAATGTTTAAAAAGGAGGACAAATTGTGTGTGTCCCTTGACAGAAGCAAAGGTAGACCCGTCCTTCGGATGAGACGTTAAACCGAGGTCCTGACTCTCTGTGGTCATTAAAAATCCCAGGATGTCCTTCGAAAAAGAGTAGGGGTGTAACCCCGGCATCCTGGCCAAATTTGCCCCTTGGCCTCTGTCCATCATGGCCTCCTAATCATCCCCATATACTGATTGGCTTCATCACTGTCTCCTCTCCACCAGTAAGCTGGTGTGTGGTGGGCATTCTGGCGCAATATGGCTGCCGTCGCATCATCCAAGTGGATGCTGCACATTGGTGGTGGTTGAGGAGATTCCCCCATCTATGTAAAAGCGCTTTGAGGTCTCAGAAAAAGCGCTATATAAATGTAACAAATTATTATTATTATTATAGACGCCAACATGTACAGGTCGCTTGATATACTGTATCCTCTATTCCTCAAAAATCTTGAACAAAACTAACCTGGCTAACGTCAGACCTCTTTCTCTTTGAGACGTGGTCTGGGAACCACATGTTCATTTTCTCGTATTTGAGGCGTGGTTTACAAATGCCCAGAGCCGTTTATTGGGCGCTACGAACGTCAATCAAATTCGCCTGCACGTAGCTCATAGCCAATAGTTTCAATTATACCAGATGACGTATGTAGAGCGACAGAAATACGACGAGGAAGAAGACAAAATAAACTTGCATTCTAAACTACTTAGAACACTATCTAAGGCTGCATCGAAAGGTAACTTCGCGTCTGATGCCATGTTGGATCCATAGATATAAACAAACTGCTTCGGTGTGTCGCATTGACGTCGTCATCGTTTTGCTGCTTCCTCCCCGTTCTGTGATTGGTCCCCTCGCTGAGGCGAAAATCTGGTCCATGGTGTCCAGGATGCCTAGCAGCGTGAATAAAATCGTGCTGCGCTCAAGGCAGAATGGGGAAACCCAGGCTAGAACAAAACTGTAAGGTTAAAGAAACATTTTTAGTATTCCTATCAGCCCATATTGTTTGATTCTCAGGGAATTTTGTTTACTTTTACACAATAAAAAAAATAAGGCTCAAAAATGTCACATCTGGATCTTGATCTCAATGAAAGACTTGTAGATTTATCATGGTTTTCTTTGTCGGTTTCTTTTTTTATGATACACTGTATCGGTGTCAGCGTGACAGCAGATCAAAGGAAGGTAGG
Organism: Squalius cephalus; assembly: GCF_949319135.1. NCBI lineage: Eukaryota > Metazoa > Chordata > Actinopteri > Cypriniformes > Leuciscidae > Squalius > Squalius cephalus. The sequence continues at coordinate 8,401,411 of NC_137136.1, read as the reverse complement.
ACATGAATCCACTGAGGATTTTAAAAAAAAGTTAAATTTTTTCAATGTTTCAACTTGAAATGTTGCCATGGGAACTGGTCAAAGACAGTGAAATCACCCATCCAGAACAAGCTTTGCCTACGGAGGGGTTCTGGGTAGAGGATCTGTCATCAGCAAACCGCAACAGTGAGCTGGAATATCACACAGAAAAAAATCAACGTTCCATTATCTTCATGATTATTATGCATTAATCAGTGCTCAAAAAGATTTAAAACCATGCATTTTTTAAAAATACATTTTGTGTGTTAGGAATTGTTGCAATGCAGTTGCTAAGTGCCTTTTAGGTAATATTTTCACCTTTTTTTTCTAAGGAATTGATTGGAAAAGTAATAATACATCTCTTTTTATTGAGCCACATGATTTGAGGTATCAATTATGTCCATACAGCACAAACTCTAATCAAAAGTATTACAATTGCACTATTACAATCAAATCACCCAATTACAAAATCAAGAACGACAGCAGGAGCCCAAAGAGTGTGATTTACAGGACAGTTTGAGAGGATTCATTCCCGTGTCACTGAGGCGAATGTCGCTCTGCACGTCAGAGTACGTGAACGGTCCCACTCACACACTCTTCAAGGCCAGCTCTGGGCTCCGAATAGAGCCGACAGCACTGCCAATCACCTTCTTCCAACTGACACCCGCCTCGAGTCCAAAAAGTCCTCCTGCTGAGCATGTTTACAGGCAAGTGGGTAAATGTCACGAGGAAATGTCAGCGGACACGAGGGTTGCAAAAAACCCTAAAATGTGTTTGAAATGTCCTGAAAAGCGGCATCTGGTTAGCCTGCCAGGTACAGAATAATAATATTGCAGGTTTCCGAGGAATAGTGGTAATTTATACAAAACAGTAATCTCTCCCGAGGACCAGCTCGCTACCACAACTCAATTAGTTTAATTCCACAGGACTCACAGTATGCTAATGGATGCCTCACTTTTACTCTTTCACTGCAAATGCAGAGGATCAGCCCTCGCTCACCTTATTCCTCCTCAATAACATTACAGGATTAGTTGTATAAGGTCTGTGTGCTTTCAGAGTCGCAGGAGGTCTTTGCACCTGAGAACATAACATAATATTAATAAGAATAATTATTTATTACATAATTTTACTTATTTTAGCAGAATATTTAAAGGAAAATGACAAATATTTACATATTTATTTTATTTAAATATTTAAATATTAAAACCAACAAAGTCAAAAAATAAATAAATAAAAAGAACATTAATGGATGTTATTTTAAGATGGGAGTAGAAAGATACTGACGAGTGATACAAGAAGACTAGTACAGCTATTGTATGTAGAACAATCCATTAATTACATTAAAGGATTATGTGGATAAAGTGTGTATACTTTAGTTTTCAGAAGGTCTTTTTTTAGACTTGGAAGAAATTGCACTATAAATGGTGAAAACATATTTCCCAATGGATTAATCGCACTTGTCATTAACTTTTTTGTTTCTAATGTGGCTATTGGTTTTCCAAAGTTACTTGCCACTCAGCGTTTTCACTGGCCAAAATTTTGACATCGATACCATGGGGAAAAAACTGCCATATATTTTTAATATTATCTCATAATTTGGCATGTATTAGGCTGCTGTCACTTTAAGACCTGACACATGAATCCATTATATGTTTTCTTTCTTAACTGTTTACGTGAATACTCATCAAGACCTGCGTTTTGACATTATTTTGTGTGTATTTGACTGATTAAAGGGGTGGTATAATGCCCTTTTCACAAGATGTAAAATATATCTATGATGTCCGCAGAGTGTGTGTGTGAAGTTGTAGTGCAAAATACCCCACAGATATTTTTATATAGCAAGTTAAAGTTGTCACTTTCTGAGGGTTTGCAAAAACGCATCGTTTTGTGCTTGGCCCTTTAAATGCAAATGAGCTGCTGCAGAGGGCGGGGTTTCAAGAGCTCGTGTGTGTTAGCAGCTGCTATTACCTCACGCAGACACACTAAAATGACAGAAACTGTTCTGCCTTTAATGTTAAAATGGTGTCAGACAAAGATGGAGAGACTCAAGAAGAAGTGACAACATGTAGAATGCAACAGGACGTCTCTGAATGGTTAGTTGATGAATTTATGTTGCTGATGTGGAGTTAACTATCTTCAATTAGGATATTCTGTCATGATAAATCTATAAATCGCTCGTATAGGAACTGTTGTGAGATGCACACAGAGTGACTTTCTATTGCATGGGAAAAGATGGATGCTAAAGTTTGAGCTGACTCACAAATGTACTCTTATACAACAACTCTTCCTCTTCTCAACATGGACTGCGTGTTCCCGGGGGCGGGGTTTATGTAAATTCTAGGGTTAGTGATGTCACTAACCCGGGAGGAATGTTGTGTAGTCCCAACCAACTGTTTGTTGTAGTCCTTTTCTTTAAAAGCAAATATCTCCCTTTGCTTTGAACTTTGAGCGTTGTAACTTTGCAGATGTTTATGATCAAACAGCAACATTACACACTAACTAAAGTTAGAAAAGTGAAATCATAATCAACCACCCCTTTAAGGGCAATAAGCAGCGGAAAAAAAAATAGTACTGAGAGGCGGCTTTATGTGCGTGCACTTTGGGTGTGAGCACAAAATTTGCAGGAAAGAGTAAAATTACGCACAATACCTGCAATCCCACAGCGAAAATCAAGCCCTGTAACAGCAACTATTCCTCCGGAGCAAATGTGAGAGTGAGGAGAGGCGGGTTTGTGTCAACTCGCTGTCGGAGAGATGAGAGAGCGAGAAAGCACAGCATGGTTTCGGGTATCTATTCAGCGGGAAATGAGTATCGGAAGCGTTTCAGATATTTCAGTATCGATATGTAACAATCGATCAAATTTTTGACCACTACAATGCATTTAGTTTATTGTTTCAGATGCCTTTTTAAAAGACTACAATTGAAAAATGTGTGTATTATATATAAAATTCAACCCGCCAAAGTGGCTAGAAGGAGTGATTCTGTGAAATCCACCCGCATTTGGAGGGTGTTAATTTCAATCCGTGTGTGTGTGTGTGTGTGCAACTTTTATGTTTGATGTGATTAATCGTGATTAATCAATTTGACAGTACTACAACATGTTAATAGAAATATTATTTTTACATAACTGGATGGATAGATTGGATGGATATGAAATAGCTTATTTAGCTTATTATTTTAAAGGGCCTATATAGAATTCAGAAACCCTTGATATTACCCTTCTTACATACAGTATAGCCCCTTTAATGTAGGAATAGAGCTTACTTAATGATACAAGAACCTTGGTACAACTGTGCAGGAGCTCCATTGACAAAAATAGGCAGTTATTATTTTTAAAAAATATATGTTTAACAACAATAGTCGACCAGAGAACGCCGCAAATGACCAAACAGAATGAACTTCTTCTTACTGCCAACTAAATTTTAAAGATTTTATAAAGTTTCTTTGTTCTTCGTTTTCACTTTAAGCAAGGTTTCCCCTTTGCCCAAGACTCAAGATTGATAGGTACATTCAGACACTCACCGTCAAAGCCAGGACTTTATAAGAGAGCATGAGGTTACCATGGCGATTTTGACAACGGCACACAGTACATTGCTGTTTAATGAATGTTCCACTGGTCTGTTTTCTATTAACGCATGCAGCCTAAAGCCCTTATGTTACTAAAGTATTCAATATGTATTTTAATCTTAATGAAAGTGAAACAGGCTCTGAGAACACAAAAAGAAGCTTTAAAGAATGGCAGGACCTTTGTAAGCTCATTTGCTGCGCAGCCCTTCCTGATCCTTTGTTCAGTGAATCTTATCAGCTCCAATCACGGATCTGTTCCTCTAGACTAGACCCTCATTAGACTAATACCTGTCTTTAGACTATTTATAAACCGCTGCCGAAACAAAAGAAAATCTTAGAAGTTTTAATCACTTGGCAAATTGGGACGAGACAAGCTTGTTGCCTTATAATTACAAGGCGGATGCCAGAAGGGTCATTGTTTAAGACGCTCCGAGTATGAAACGTTGATTGGTGAATTTGAGCATGCACACAGAATTAATCAGCTTCATGTCAAATTAGCATTGGATTTCCTGTCCTGAATTTTAATGATCTGCTTTATATTTAATAAGAAGTGATTTTTTACTGCCTGCAAAACACTGTGAACGTGATTCCACCAAATACAACATCTTTGTTGATCCTGGAACAACATTCCAATCAACCAATCAGATTTGAGGGACAAGTTTACAGTTTTATTTCAAGTTTAGGCTTAACCAGGGTAAGGTATAACATGTCTTGGTAAAATTATGATGTTACTCACAATCAATCTGGACTTTAATTAGTTCATTTATTTTGATGATATACTTACTGCAGTTCACTGAGACGAAAATAATGCTATTGAACTGGGACATGACTTTCTTTTTATATTCATACTTTTTGGAAAAATAACACTTCTACACTCCAGCCTGGGCCACAGATCTCCATGACAACAACACAAACTGAGCCAATCACCAACCAAAGCTCTTCAGAACGCATTGGCCTAATGATATTGGATCCTGTGGTCGTCCTCAAGTGGGAGATCAATGATGGACCTAATAAAATACAAATGACCCGTGTAGGCTTTTAGGGAGTCACGACATGCTCTGGTTGATTGAGAACAAATGAGATAATGAAGTACCGAGAGCGCTAAAGCCTTCAGGGACTTATGTCTGGATGTGGTTTTAGCACATTCTTCTTGCATTTCACTCAATAATATATATTTTTTTCTTTCTAAATTTAGAGCCATTTGGAAGGGACCAGGCTTGGAAACTCTTTTATTTATCCAAATTTTGTGCAGATGCAGTTGTAAAATAGTTTATGTTCACACAGCTCAAACAGTCTGAATAAAGTCCCGAAATTATTGTAGCAATATTTTTTTTCTTCAAAAAACATTGTTAGTGCATAGTTAACATCTTGTGTATTTTTGTCTTGTTAACAGTGTTTTAATGAAATATCATTTTCAGGTTTCTCCCTTTTTATATCTTGTCTTTTTTTGATTGTGGAAATAAAAAATAATAACCTTTAGCAGTGTTGGGAAAAGTTACTTTTGAAAGTAATGCATTGCAATATTGCTTTACTCCCTAAAAAGTAACTAATTGCATTACTTATTTGCTTTTTATGGAAAGTAATGCATTACATTTACTTTTGTGTTACTTTTTCTCATCTGGGCTGTGTTGGGCTTGCTTGTTTGTTTTTAATAAAAGTTCTATTTTTGGCAAATGTAAAGGACCTTTCACATCAAAAGTGAAATGAATAAGCCTCAGGCTGAAGGAAATGCAAATTCACGCCAGAACAGCTGCTGGATTGCAGGAGAATAGGATGCAGGAGGTTCAACACTCTTACTTCAGCAATATAACAAATTAAACACAAATGTGGTTTATCTTAAGATTTTGCTTATTATATGGTTGAATTGGATCGTCGAAGGTCATAATGTAACATTTAAGTATTACAGTTTTTTTTTAAATATTATGAATTTGCATTTCACTGTTTTTATTCATTTTGAGGAATACAGAATCTGTTTTTACGAGTGAGATGAGTAAATGCAAACTCACATTTTGTCTAGAACAATAGCCATCATGTTCACACACCTATACTCCCGGTTTCTCTCAGTATGGGGACAGAAGAGGTGTCTGGCAATAACTGGGAAAACAAAGTAACTTGCATTACTTATTTGAAAAAGTAACTCAGAAATTTTGTGAATTTAAAGTAATGCGCTACTTTACTAGTTACTTGAAAAAAAGTAATCTGATTACTTTACTTGTAATGTAAGAACACTGTTCTTAAGCAAACATTTTTGAGAGTAATTTTGTTGACAAAATTAACACTGCCAAAAACACATGTTAAAGTGACCCAGATCCAGTTATAGTAGTGATGTACAAGCAAAGGCTTCTCTGTGATGGTCTTCAGGGGAAAGCTGAAGTCCTGTAGCAGCCGTGTGTGAGCGCAGCGGCTCGTCGGGTTCACGGCAGGTCTGTCAGCACGCATTATGACAGTTTGAGGACCCACACACATTGTTGATGCTTTTTGTGTTTTATGTTTGTGGAATATTGTCCCCTGACATTGCTTATAATGAGCACGTCGGTTTCTAAAATATAGTTGTCAGCTCTGGAAAGTCTGAAACTGAAGAACTGCCTACTGCAAAGATAAATGGAAATCTCATTAGAAAGTGTGTATCACTTATCACTTAAATATATATATATATATATAATAGGCCAACTTTGAAGTGTTTTTTTCAACAATTTGTTGAAGTCCATCAGTCCTGTTATTTCAGATAGATAGATAGATAGATAGATAGATAGATAGATAGATAGATAGATAGAAAAAATAACTAAAGTGTGGCCAGTAAATGATTACAAAATGTTAATTTTTGGGTGAACATTTCTTTAATGCTTTATCAAAACATCAATTAACATTATTTTTGTTTGGTTGCTTCAACATGGGTCAAAATCCACACAAAAATACATCATTCATAACACAAACATTATTTTCAAACAATTTGTCACATCATCACTTAAAACTACCCAAAAAATACTTCATTCTAAAGTCTTATTTGTGGACAGGTCAGAAGAGCAGCTTCACATGAACTCATATCACTCGCCCCAAAAGGAACCGATAGAAAAACGAGGCTGGTTTATTATTAACATGCAAAATACAATCATGCATCTGGCCCTGCATTTGCAAAAAAAGAACGAGAGAGAGAGAGAGAGAAAGAGAGAGAGCCTGAATGTCCACAGATATTCTAATTCAAATAGCTGTTCATTCTCTAAGATCCAAAATGCTTTACAATGTAAGAACATTACGAAATTTAGCAAAATCTCAATAAACCTTTATATAAAAGAAAACAACAGACGATCCATGTATTTCTTCAACTACTGTAATCCAAGTCATCATGCTTAATTCAGTAGGTCTTTTTGAGTTTGTGCTTTCTTCATAGTTGTAAGTCTGTACATGTACACATGTACATAATAGGAACGGTAGCATTGCAACACCTATGCAAGCCTCACAGGCTACGCATGCAAACAGAACAAAGTAGAACAGATTAGGTTTCAAATTCACAGAAACGTGCTAGTTTTTGTAATGGCGCTTCAGTGACCAAACGTCCTGGAAGACTCATACTCGCTGGGGCACTTGGGCTTGATCCCCTTGCTGTTGTAATAGTCAACCACCTGGTTTGGGACTTCGGCTAAGACACTTTTTGCCAAAGCAGCAGGAGAGGCCTGAGAAGAAGAACAGAAACAAACAATTGCAGGGCCATTTTTCCATTTCGCCATCTGGTCCTGCACTAATGATGTGTGAAGATACTGTACTTGCTGAAACCCACATGCACACTGATGAAAAACATCCTGAACCTTCAGAAAAAGTGACTCAAAGACGCCTCGAGGAGCTGAGAGGAAATCAGAGGATGCCCACGTCAAAGGAGACGTGACAAACCCCTCCAACCCCTGTTGGCCAATTAGATGGAGGACAGGAGAGGAGACACGGCTGAGAAGATGGTGTTGTTTATCGGGGGCCATCAATACAGTATATGTCTGGAGAGAAAACAAGCCTTGGCACTTCTCCCGAGAGGATCCCAATAAACTGTCACTTTGGCTTATATGAACACTCTGTCACATTTAGAGACATGCCATGTCAAATGTGTAGATTCATTCATTCATTCTGTGTTCTGTATGTTGACTGTTGTAGTAAGTTTAATATTGATATTATAGACACTAACACTCAAAAGTGTGGGATTTGAAATGTTTTTGAAAGACGGAGCATTTGATCAAGATTACAGTAAAACGGTAGCACTGTAAAATATTAGGTAACGCTTTATTTTGATGGTCCACTTAGACATTCTACTAACTACAGTATAACTTGGCAACTACATGTCAAATACCAGTCATTAGAGTATTAGTAGATTGTCAGCTTAACTCTCTGAGGTCGGCAAACGCGCCGGCGCGTTTTGCTGGATTTTCGTCACATTGTAGCACAATAAACTTAAATTACTACGTCATTTATGGTCATACAGAAAAAAGAAATATGAAAAAAGAATCTGTGAGATGCCTACTTTTGTATGTGTCCACTTACAATCAAATCAAAACATTGTGCTTTTGTAAAATAAAGAAAGCTTAGACCTTTTGACCATTTTCAGAAGAATTTAATGGCTTCCAGAATATTTTGTTGTATGAATATCTGAAAATGCAATAAATTAAAATAAATAGCAGCTTTTTGAACAAAAGCTGAGAACAAAATCGCAAATTTTTCAAAGACCACGCCTGGATTGGTTTCAGAACGATGATCAAACATAGATGGAGTAAACTGAGTCCATCAACACTCACAAAGCTTCACAGTCCACCTCGTCCTGGGTCGAACATTTCATTCAGTAACGTTTGGCAGTTGTGATCTGGTGTTTAATGTTTGATGATCACGTTATTTATCATTTGTTTCTGCTTCTTTTTCGCCTGTGTTTTGATCAGGAGATTCTGTACTCTTTCAGAAGATGCGTAATAGCGCCCCCTACCGTATAAGTGAAAACATGGATAGCCGTTTGTGGGGTCGAAAGAGTTAAAGGCACACTATGCAGTTTCTGTTTTTCTCAAACAGCGACCCCTAGAGTCACTGTGGAGTACTTGTATTTAACGCTACTGTCGTAAATACCACTCACGCAGAGCCGTCTCTGCACTCTTTCAACCGCGCTTTCTTCGTCGACTCTGCGGTGATTCACGTCTGAAATGCGTGCTAGTGTCTTCCAGATAGGCTGCTTCATATGTTGTTGATGTATGTGACGTCGTGCCGTAAAGCAAGTCGTGATTCCCTCGAGATTTGTCGGGGTGCCACCTCTCAAACCTGCATTGGCTGGTTTTGCCAAAAAATTCTTTGATAGAAATTTTAAAAGAACAGCGTTTGTTTGAAATGTAAATATTTAGTAACATTACAAATGTTTTACTGTCACTTTTGATCAATTTAATTATTGATGAAAAAAAGTATTAATTACTTTCAAAAAAGTCTTACTGACCCCAAAAACGATTGAATTTTCAGAAAAAAATCGAAATCGCAGAATCCACAATGTTCCTCAAACCTTTTAGGCTCTGTATTAAAAAACACAACCCTCTATGTCATAGGGCTGTACCAGAATATTCGAGTATTCGAATATTCGTTCGGTGGGTTGGTATTCGATTTTCAAATTTGACATTCGAATATTCGTTTAAAAAATTTTTTTTTTTTTTTTTTTCACACCTGGCATCCCCCTAGAAACGGTTCCCATTCGCGCTTGAATGGGGCTGTCATGCGTTTTCTCAGATCGGATAGTTCTCTCTGATTTATCAATATGAACAATGAACACATAAATGTGTTTTTGCAAAACGGATATGAATCCGAACTTCAAATCCCGCGCTATAGGCAGATGTAATGGAGTGCACGTCACTAGCAACAGATAAGCTGCATTTTACTGATCGTCAGCTAAAATTTCTAAATCAAAGACCGCAATAAGAGAGCGGCAACAGCCCTGGTAAGATCATTTCGGTTCTTTACTTTTAATGAAGTTGATTGTGTGTTAAAGCATCTGCGACCCACTTTCACTTTGATTTGCGATAGTTTGCACGTTGGCTTGATGAATAGATGCTGATCTGCGGTGACGCGTGCTGTAAGCGTCGTCATATCTGGCTATAACATGATATAGCCTAAAACACGCTGGGCGAAATACAATACTCTTATTTTAGAGCGCAGAACAGCGGAGTTTGTATGGGCAGAAGTGCATGCCTGAGCTTGTAGGCTATAAGCTGCGTTGCTTTGACATTGTGGAAATAGAATAGAAACAATATATTAGCCTACCCTTTACTGTGTCAGTAATTACTGTGCTGATGATTTCTGATTTGAGAGTTATTTGTTACTCAGAAAAATATTAGGCTGTGTTTTGTATCACACTGTAAACCCTAACGCTCAAAATAATTAATTGGTTTGAGTAGGACAAACTTAAATTAAACTAATTTGTTCAGTCAAATTAACTTTTATGAGTATTTAGCACTTTCTTTTTCTTTCAAGTTCACAGAACTGATATATTTTAAGTAAACTGAACTGTTTCATTGTTTTGAGTTTTATGAAATGATTTATTTTAATTTAAACAAACTTAAGTTTAACTGAAACGGCTGGGATGTCTATTTCCCAGCATGCTTTGCCGATGTCACTTGAATGGGAGAGTAAATGCTAAAATTAAGTGTAATATAATGTTTGTTTTTTTTATATTAATGTTAAGTGGGAGATTTAGTATTAATGTTTTGTTATGCTAATTTAGTAGAATTTCTGTTATTGTTGGTTTTAGGATAGTTACCATCATGGTGACAAGTGGTGCATGCGGCTTGATTTGAGAGCAAATAAAATCTTTATATTGTTGTACTCATACAGCAAGTGCTGTATAACATACTATTGTTAGCATGATAACATGTTAGCAAACTAGCTTGTTAAAACTATAAGTTAATACTAATGAAAGTGTTCTCATTGAGATTACATGAAGGTTTTAAGTTAAATGTATGAACTAGTGTACTCTGATTTTAATTGTTCTTAACTTGAAATGTTTAAGTTCTCTTGAATTATTGCAATGAGGAAGATGAATAAATATTCTGAGTAGCAGAAACTGAAAATGTTTGAGTTTGCTTAATCAGTAAATTTAAGTTAATTATAATTTAAAATGATATTTAAAATAAACTCCAAAAATATAAGTGATGATGTACTCAAATGTTTGAGTTTATGAACTTAAAAAAATTGTGGCAACTGATTGCCTCACTTTTTTTAAGTTCTGCTTACTTATTCGGGTTTACAGTGCACTAGTGCAGTGTCCGTTCTCGGAGCCCTGCGCGTGAGGCGCGCGCGCGCTTCCCGCTCGCGCTGTTCTGTATTAAAAGTTTATTAATTCTGAACGTGTCACGTCTCGCGTGTCTATATTGCACCAAATGTGACACTGCACTCGTGAAGTCGATTGGATGAACGGTTCTAAATGCAAGATAAATAATCTAAATGCAAACAGACAGACGCATAGAGATTCCTGCCTTTATTAGAGAGAAGAATATGTTCAGCCCCCTCCCTCCGAAGCTTCGAATATTCGATGTTAATTCCTATCGAAGCTTCGAAGCTCAAAAAATGGTATTCGGACTAGCCCTACTATGTCATGTGAAAATGTTGGGGTTTGTTTTGCGCTAGTTAACCCACTCAAGAGTTAACCCACTCTCTGCATTCTGTGGTTTGTTTTACACCAGGGACCGGCAGTAGATGTGGTAATTAATGGAGCAATCAAGCTAAAGGTTATTAGATTGCTCTGAGACTGGGTGGGAATATGAGACGGAGAGCGAGGAGGAAGGAGGGAGTAATTAACCAGGAGAGATTCTCCTTAGAAGTACTTCAGACATTGTAAAGATGCTGGATGAAAACCTCTGCATAGCAATGCACTGATTAAAGGGCATGATCTACAGTTCAGCTGCATGTATAATCATTTTAACTTCCAACTCCAAGTAAAGGGAGCTCAGGCGTGGGGCATGAAAAGGTCTCTTTAGCTGTGAAACATTAGGCACTTAGAACTAGTAAATAGACGTGATAAACATTTGCTATTCCAGTGATTTTAACCTTGATTCTGTTGAGGGTGTCTCTTAAAATTCAAACAGCTCTCGAGGACATAACGCTGGACCTTTGCCGATATTACTAAATGCAGTGTTGTTATTGTTAACTAAAGCTAAAACTATGAAAAATAATTTTCGTTAATTGAAATAAAGCTGAAATAAATGACAAATATTCAATGAAAAACTTAAATGAAAACCAAAAGAAAATTAATAAAAATAAAACAAAGTTTAGGTTAAAGTACGAAAACAACAAAAATTAAAACAGAAATACAATTTTAATTTATAAAAAAAATGAATTGAAATAAAAAAAACTTACAAAAACACAAAAAAATTGTTAAAAATAAAAAATGCTAAAGTATTCATTAATAAAATAATAGTAAACTTACTTTCCACAAATAAGGTACACTTTACTAAAAAAAAATTTTGATGTACAACAATCACGTTTTTATGAGTTTGTTGTGATGTTACACTATATCTAAAAAATGAATCTGGTATTTGGTTTTAAATGCCTTAAAGGTCTGCATCGGCCCCTTAAAATGGGAATTTCGGCATGCTTGACCTTCTCGACTGTATCCAACAACTAAAATCATGTCATCATTTTGCAATTAAAAATAAATCTTACAATTGTGACACCCTATACATAAAGTAACATCATTTGGGAAGACAAGTAATTACTCCCATTCCATATTGTAAATGTTCACATAAGTTTACTGCATTGCAACCATTGTTAGCTCACACTGACTTGAGTTTAATTTAGTCTAAATTGAATTTTTTTATTATTATCTTATTTATTTATTTTATACATTTAATTGTTTATTGCTTTATTGCATTTATTAGGGCCTATTTTGCACCCTCATTGTGGAAAAGGTCAATATCAAAACACATTTTAGCACAGCTGGAACACAGTCTATTTAATAAATGGCTATTTTACTGTCATTTAAATGATTAGATATAAACCCCATGTAAACTCACATGTTTGAAGTTACGGAACGGCACAAACTGTACGATGTCACGCAACACTGGTTCCCCTTTAGGCGAACGAAGGATTCCGTCATCCCCGTCCAGCATCTCCATGTCAGTGAAATCTGCACTTCCAACTCCCACGATTATGACAGACATGGGCAGGTGAGAAGCGTGGACGATCGCCTCTCTAGTGTCCGCCATATCTGTGATCACACCGTCCGTCAGGATGAGCAGGATGAAGTATTGCTGCATCAAGGCAAGAAAGGACAATTAGAACAAGAGGAACTTTAGAGATGAAAAGAGATGGGATAGAAACACACTCACCATGGCCTCTTTGGTGTGCATTTCCTCAGAGGCAAAGTTGGCCACTTTCTGAATGATCGGGGCAATGTTTGTGGGACCGTACAGCTGAATCTTAGGAAGGCAGTTTTGGTAGGCCTCTACCACACCCTGGATACCTGCAACGTTTAAGAAGGAAAGTCTGGAGCTTTTTGGATGTCACTTCATACGGTTACACTTTATTTGAAGGTGTCTGTGTTACAATGTAATTATACATTTAAGTACTGAGTAATAATAATTAAATAGGACACATTAAAATGAAGTATTACCCTTCATACTGACCCCCCCCCCCCCCCCATCAAAACCATTAAAAACATATATTTTCTTTACTTTAAATAAAATAAACATTAACCGGAATGAAATAAAAAATATAAAAAAACCTAAACTTATTTTATTTTAGCTAAACTACATTTCTCATTTTCATTTAAAGTTGAAATACTAAAATAACTAAAAGTAAAACTTGACATATTACAAAAAAATCCACAAAAAACAACAAAATTTCTCAAATTAAAATGAAAATGCAAAAATAAAGTCTAATTCAAATATTAACAAAAACTATAATAGTACATCAATGATACTAAAATAACACTGATAAATACTATTTTTCTTATATTTGACATGGTTATTATAGCTAACTGAAACTAAAGCTAAAACCATAAAAAATTGATAAAAGTATAAAATAAACATTAACTGAAATAATATGAACATTTTTTATATTTCATTTTATTTTATTTTATTTCAGTTAATGTTTATTTTATACCTGGCAACAAAGATGTTGAAACTAGCTGAAAGAAAATATTTAAGTTTGTTTCAACATTTTCAGCACTTTCAACATTTCTCATTTTAATTGTTTAACTTGTACTAAAATGTGACCCTGGACCACAAAACCAGTCTTATAGGTAATTTTTATTTAATTGAGATTTATACATTATCTGAAAGCTGAATACATAATCTTTCCACTGATGTATGGTTTGTTAGGATAGGACAATATTTGGTCGAGATACAACTATTTGAAAATCTGGAATCTGAGGGTGCAAAAAAATCAAAACATTGAGAAAATCACCTTTAAAGTTGTCCATTTATGTTCACGATTGTGCTGCATCCACTCACAAAAATACATTTTTTATATATTTAAGGTGAGAAATTTACAAAATATCTTCATGGAACATGATCTTTACTTAATATCCTAATGATTTTTGGCATAAAAGAAAAATCGATAATTTTGACCCATACAATGTTTTGTTGGCTATTGCCACAAATATACCCATGCGACTTAAGACTGGTTTTGTGATCCAGGGTCACAAATAACTAAAACTAATAAAAAATGTAAAAAAAAAAAAACTATACAGACAGACATATAAAAAATAAAATAAAAAATAAAACTTTAAAGAAAATTTAAATCTAAAATAAAACTAATTAAAAATATAACAGTATCTCAATGATACTAAAGTAACTGATATTTGATCAATCAAAAATATTCTGCATGGGCAATGTAAACGAGTATTTAAAGGACTGGAACGAATGTCAGTGAAGGCTAAATCTCGGCAATGAAGCAGTAATGCTGTTTACTGACTCGATGAGCATGAATCTTAAGGTCAGCCTGTCTTTCCTCTCCACACCTCCAGCTGTTTCATTTAATTAACACCTGTGAGCTTGAAGACGCTCAAACAGGGGCTCAAAGGTGAAAGCATGCCATGCTGTGCAGCAGCAGAATTAAGATGAGAGGACTTTCAAACCGGAGATCAATGGATGTAATCGCTTCATTGGCTTCCCCGCAAAGAGAAATCAAAGATGCTCAGGACCCTAATAGACTCAACTTTGACACACACACTGCACTGTCTCTTTAAAGGATATGTCATGCTTAAGACATTAAAAGGCTTGAATTAAGCTAATGCTGACGTCCTTTCGTCATAAGACCTTTTAAATTTGCATGCATCGTCAGTGACATGACATTAGGCCAGTTCACACGGCTGCTGTGAGAATGTCTCACCCTGGGATGTGCATGTGGCCTATAGTGTCTGCCTGTATTGTTAGCACAATGAATTAAACTCCACCACCCTCCGGAAATAGAACGCTGGAAACGTTGTTCGGTGTGATATCACATTGGGAATTCCACCTAGGACTCATTGACAGGTGAACCGTCGCACAATCGCTCAGGGAAAACCACACACACACACACATTGCACTGTCAGTCATCAGCTAAATGAGCTCTTTGCCTTTTTACCCCATTTCTAATTACAGTCTACAGTAATTGCATTGGCCAACAAAAGTCTCCTCAGGGCAGTAGCTTGTGTGAATGTGTAAAAGTTCTGCTGTGTTTCAGCCGAGGAGGTCTACCAGGGGGAAAAGAAATATCCATTACAATTCTCATTCATCTCAATCAGTTGCTTGGCTAGCGCGGGACCCCCAGAAGTGTTTGACATGCTTGCTCATGGGAATTCTTGTGTCATATTTATAAACGACCAAGTGGAAAACTCTGAATTCTAGATAATACTCGGGTTGAAAGAGGCATGCAAGTGTGAAACATGGCAGCACTTTTTTTTTATTTTGTGAAATAATTAAAAATTTTCCTGCTAAATTATATTATTAAGGTGTTATAGATGAAAAAGTATATAAAGGTTTGCTTTATACAAGATAAATGTTTACATGCATAAATACAATAAGCAATAGAAATTCAAATAATATATATTGCCGTTTAAAAGTTTGGGGTCCAAATTTTTAAAAAGAAATGAATACTTTATTTCAGCAAGGATGCATTAAATTGATCAAAAGTGACAGTGAAGACATTTATAATGTAATAAAATAAAATAAGATTTATATTTACAATAAATGCTGTTCTTTTGAACTTTCTATTCTTTAAAGAATCCTGAAAAAAAAAAATTTATCATGGTTTCCACAAAAATATTACGCAGTTAAATCAACATTTCTTGAGCACAAAATCAGCATATTAGAATGATTTCTGAAGGATCATGTGACACTGAAGACTGGAGTACTTTGCCATCATTGGAATATTTTTAACAATTTTCTACTAAAATAGAAAACACCTATTTTAAAATTATAATAATATTTCCCAAAAGTACTGTTTTTACTGTATTTTTGATCAAATAAATGAAGCCTTGGTGAGCATAAGGGACTTTGTACCATCAGTAAACTTTTGAATGATAAAAAAAATCAAGGCTACTTTTGAAAGGTTAAAACGGGGAAAATTAGAATGGCAGCAGAATGGTTTAGTCATCATTTCAAACAGCAGGGTAATGCTAACCAGTCAAACCTTGACCCTTTGTCTGCAAGATGTTTACACCCCACTGCTTACAGGTCTACAGATGAGCAAAACGTTTTAAAAGCTTGCCAAAGGAGTGACTTCGGATGAGTCTGAAAAGTGGCCTTTTTCATAGAAAGCAAACACCCATGCTCTCGGGACGCCTCGCCACAGCTTGTCAACAACAGGTTGTCAATATTTAGAAAGTAAAAATCCTTTAGAATTGCACACCAATGTCATTCACGCTATCCAAGCGCTTTGCGTGTCTCGTTCGGGTTTGTTGGAACCGCATTACTGTCATGCCAGATTTTCCAGACAATACCAGGGCGTAAAGGTGCGCTCTCTGCTCGGGGGAGATTGGCTGGCATGTGTCCTGGTCTGGCTGAGAGCCTTTTGCTATTCCTAGAAGAGACAGGCCTGGCTGGTTGATCAAAAGCTGAGTGGTCTGTGCTCATTCTGGGCGCCACCCTGGTGTGTCTGCGCTGATAGAGGTGGTACAGAAATAGCAAGGGAAATTAAATGACACCAATACACTGGAGCGATGATCAATTTATCCTGCTCGTGGCCGAAGACAGGGGTGATGGAAAAGCCAAGTACCAAACAAACTGGAAGCAAACTAAATACAAAATCCAATAATTTGCAACTTCTGACCTGACTTCCACAGTAACACCATCCCAAAGAGAGCTAGGTTACATGCGAATGCAGAGATCGCTCTGCAGGGGCTTTCTCACAATAACAGAATTATCATTTATATTACTTTACTGTCCCATCTGTTTCTGTGTTTCTAGCACTCACTGTTATCATATTCTCATCTTTACTTTCTGATCGCTACCACCGTCACCGTTTAGGAGACAAGTTTCGAACTTTAAACAGGTTGTGATGATGCAAGCATGCCAAGAGATTACGTTCTGCAAACAATCTTGCTTTTGCAGCGGAGGGCAGTTAAATAAAAAGCAGTTAACAAATTGCAATAAAATATGTAAACGTATCCTACAATATTAAACCACGTCCTAAAACTCTGTACAAGAAGTTCTGATCTAATGCAACCAGCTACAATAATTTCACCAGGCCTTAAAACATTTTGTGCTGACAGTCGTTCTTGCCTGCTGTCAAGGCCCAGAGAGACTAATTATTGGGGAAGGGGAGGGTGTGATGATGACATCATCCAGGTCTCCCTCCTTCAGACATTCCCCTCAGGCTGTATATTTTATAGCAGCATTAAACATTAATGTGTCCACTTTTGTCAATAGCATAGCTCTGTAAGTCAGCTTTGTATATATTGATCTCCTTTGTGTGGGGTGACAACTCTACTGAAGGGCTGTTTGACTTTGCCAATGTTATGTTGAGGCTTTGAGTTGTTCAGTCCCAGTTGGCAAAGGTCACATTGGGAAGTTAATGGATCTGTATTGACGAAATAAATTAAGATATACGGTCTAGTATTGGAATGAATGCTCTATCATACCTGCACATTCTGGGTTGTCCTCGTTGAAGTTTACTGCAAAGTCGTGTGACACCTGTGAATTAAAAAAGAAAAGAAACAAAATTCTTATTTGTGACATCAATAATGTACTTTTCAAGAATAATTCATACCACACAGTTGTTAATTCCTTGAATTTGATCGGCTGAGCGACGTTCCAAGAGTGCTATATACAATCCATCAGCAAAGGGACTTTTCACTGCCATTTTTCAATGACTATTACTGCAGGTTACATCGATTCACCAGTAGGTGGCGACAATTCGCGGTTTTATTCGCGGAGTCAGATCCCTCCTTCATTCAAAAACACAGGCTTTATGCAAAATGTCACATTAACAAACAGGAAAACCAGTCTGCATACACTTGTCGGAGAGTACTAACTGATGGCGATATCTATGGACTTTTAAGGTATTCAGCAAACCTAGTTCTTTTTACTGTTGGTGTTTTATTCGATTTAAATATCAAAATTTTAGTGAGAAGGAGAATAAAATAAAAAAAACTTGTAGATATCAATCAGCATATTCGGCAATGCATATCTTTGCTTGCTCCTTTGAAGGTATCTTGAGTAAAACGGCTCTATATTTAACGAAGCACATACAAAAGAGACTTAAATATTAAGTCTTGTTACACTTGTAACTTGTTACAGCACTTGTATACTGTTGCTTCTATTGTTCTCCTCATTTGTAAGTCGCTTTGGATAAAAACATCTGCTAAATGATTAAATGTAAAAGACCAGACTGGAAGCGATGCAACCGGTTTTACAGAATAAGGACGTTTGTTGCCCATAACCCCCATTCATTTAGGAACTAAACATGACTAAAAATGACTGCCTTTATGAGTGAGTCACTGAATCATTCACTCAACTGATTCTTTCAAAACGCTGATTTATTCAGAAATGATATGAAACACACCATGAGGGGAAATCCAATATATTACTGCAAACTGAACGGTTCTTTTGGACAGTTCGTTTCAGTGAACCAGTTAAAAAAATGGTTCATCAGTTATTTTTCAAGTAATCACGTAATTCTGACATCCTGCATGGCGTGTGTACACTCATTTTTATATTAATTTATATTATGTTTATTGTCATCAATCTTAGATTTCGATCGCGATTGATTAGGTGTACTGTTGATTCAAGAAAGTGCTGTGATCGGTTGAGTGTGATTTTGACTCCAGAACCATTGAAATCGGATCCAGAGCAGTTAATTGCAAAAAAAAGAGTTGGCAAAAGCAGACATTATGGTTTTAGGAACATATTACTCACTTTTGAGTCTGACGGGGGACACATTTGAGAGACAAGTTCATTGATCAAGTCAAACTGATTCAAATGATTCAGTCTGATTTGGTGAACTGGTTCAACCTGTTCACTGAATAAACCGGTTTAGTAGTTCGTATTTTGTGTTGCTCGGAGAATCAAGGGCCCTATTTTCATGGTCTAAAAGAGTTGTCCCTATTCTCTTAATGAGTAATGGGTGTTTTGTGAGTCTCATCTCCTATTCCCTTTAAAAGCCAGTTGCGCTCGCGCCATGGTGGATTACTATTTACATGACAGAATTTGCAAGCGGAAAGACTGAACGCTTCTCCAGAGAGGAAACAGAGCGTGAGCAAACCATCTACGGGACAAGCCGTACTTGATTCTGATTGGTCAACTGCTGAATTTAGCAGTCAAACATTTTTATATACTGACTGCTAAAATGTATAATTATCCCAAGCATCTGATTTCTTACATAGCTGTGCTAGTGTCATATCTTAGCTATCACTTTGCTGTCTCTATCTTCTCACATAATAAATAAATCAAACTTAAATGAATATTTAATATAGATTTATTTATTTATTTATGTGAAGTCAGTAGTCTTGAAATAGGCTAAGCAGAATAATGTACATTTAGCTGGTCAATATCGCCGGTCAATAACCCCTTCAGGGGGATTCAACACCCCTCGCTTCATGTTGTAAATAAACACAAGAATTTCCATATCAATGTTTGAATACTTTAAAGAGATTTTAACAATAAGCCTGGAGTGAGGGCAGCACATCCAGATATTCAATATATCTAATCAAAAACGCTTGAAGCTTAAGATGAATATAAAACACTCTCAGCCCAGCACAAAGACACATTATCTGTCACAGAGAAATTAACCTGCTGATATCAGTTCATACATTACTCCTGCAGTAGCCTAGTTAGAAGTATCGCTCAATCTTCATCCCGTTAATGAAAAAAAAAACCCTGCTATAAATGCTAAATAAGTTACCTTGAAGTCCGGAGGTATTCGAGCACCAAAGCCAAACGCCGGGAACATTTTGTCACTGCACGGAAGTGAAAGCGGAGAGGAGATTAGAGCTAGCAAGAATTGAGAATCTTGGGGATTAAATACCAAATTTCCTATCATGCTTTCCTTTCTCAATGGCCTCTGATCACTGCTCATTTGTAATAGACACAGATTTGCATAATTGTTAGTGCCTGACAAATCAGCATGCGCTGTGATTTCAGATTTCATCCCAACCAAATGGCCTGATGGATGTGTATCCATCTTGTTCTGGAGTGAAGCCATAGCTTGACATGGAGCTGGAAATTAGTTTTTGAATGACCTTTCAGAGAGCAACAATAACAGCTCAGCTACAGTGGTAAAAATGCTGGGATTTAGAATGTTATACAAAGACTGCTTCAGGGTTTCAAAAGAATCAACAGTTGAAATTCAAAAAGTCACAGGTCTAAAAAACAATCTTTAATTAAAACATGCCTATTCTGTGAATTACACATTCCACTGTTTCTCCTGCAAAAGGCAGCAGGTAAGTAAATTGGGATCAAAATAAAATCATGTTTTTCAGAAATGTACTGTTTGAAGTGAAAAGCATAAATATATTTATTGTGTTCTGTCTTGGTTACGTCACTATAACTGATTTCCTGTTTAATATCTGAAGGTTAGGGAATCACATCGTAACATTGCTGTGTCTGAAACTATAGCCAGCAAGTCAGTCACTGACTTGGACTTTGTTTTGTATGAAGGTACCTCCCAAGGAAACTAGTTTCAGACTGGCTTCCAAGGCACCATAACATCATGTGTAAGTAAATATACAACCTGCATACTGCCCTCTTTGCCTCGGGGCTTTCAGTTTTCACACACACAAAAAATCTGACACTGATAAAACACCTACAATCTTATGAAATATTTATTTATTTCTTGGAAAAAACATTCTTTGGTCAGAATACATGGCTACTTTTGAATGTCTGTCAATGGAGAATGATGCATCCACATCTACAAGGTTTTGGAACCATGCTATCCAACCAAACCTTGAACCTTTGATTCATTCACTTCACTTTTTATTTCCTTTTAGACAGACTACACATTCACTTCATCACACACAAAATAAAACCCCAATGCTGGGGCTCTACTTTACTCGCTATACTGTCAAAATCCTGCACACTCTGAGAAAGAGAGCTCGCATATGTGTGAACCTAAACAACTGTCGTGTGAAAAAAGTCAAGAACCTAGAGAGCAGAAGTTGGGATTTGATTGGCTGTTCAGCCTGCTCACCTGTCATAGTCTTGGCAAATCTCCCCCACTGCGACTAAAGCTTTCAGATACTCGTTTGGCTGGTAGGGGTGGATGTAGTGTAACGAACAACTGTTCTTCGGATCCCCATTAGAGGCTGTGAAATCAATTGCTACCTGAAAAGACAAGCAGCAATCAACGTGGAGCTTTGAAGCTAATTACTTAAAAAGTATACACCACATGTGGAAAATCTCCTAACAGCATTGACAGAGAGTAAACAGCTTGTAAGAGCTGTAGTGCTGTAAAATGCATGAGTTGGGACTATGTATGTACATAAAATATACTTGGTTATGACACATCTCTCTATAAATTACAGAAACGTCTGTCTGTCTGTGTGTGTGTGTGTGTGTCTGTCTGTCTGTCTGTGTGTCTGTTAACCACATATCTCTCGAACCGTTAGTCCGATGGATTTCAAACTTGACAGGTGTCTCGCTACGGTCACGAGTAAGTGCAGTGCCAAGTTTGACGTTGTTTGGATGAGAAATGCTAAAGATATCGTTAAATATATCATTTTGAAAAGGTTGTGGTTTAAAAATAAACAATCTGACATTAGAGGGTTGTATCGGTCAAAGAAGCCCCAAGAAGGTTGTGGTTTAAAAATAAACACACAGTCAGCTACACTGTTTACTTCTGAATATTATAGTTTGGTTCCAGAACGTGATAAATCCATCTATCTATAAATTACAGAAACGTCTGTCTGTCTGTGTGTCTGTCTGTGTGTTATTCGCATATCTCTCGAATGTGAGATAACCACTAAATGTGTGAAAACCACTATTTTCTGTTTCAAACTTTCACATAGCATCTTTAGGTTATAATAACATAAAAAATTCAAATCCAGATTTTGATTTTCAAAGATTTATTATAAAAACGGATTATTTTTTCCCAAAAATGCAATAAATTCATGACTTTTTTTTTTTCAAAATGCAATTAATCCATTGAAACAATATAAAGTTATTTTTGATCATATTGCCATCGCAAGAAATAACTCCTGAACTTTTTTGACGGCAATCAGCTCACAAAAACTGATTTTGCACGGGCACTCTGCACTGCTCCCTGAATTGAGGCGCTTATTCATTTGTGGATGTTAACTGAATCTGTAAGTCAGCTATGCTGTTTACTTCTGAATATTATATTTCATTCTGGTGCGCTTAATGCTATCGCTACTGTGTAATAGTAGCCTATGCTATTCACCAACTAAACATCCTATTCAATGCGTTCACAGTCTCTTTCACGGGCATCATTTGTAGTTGCCTATTCACAAACTGTTTGCTCAAGCATAGCGTTTTCTCGGAGTTCACTGTGTGCTTTCCATGCACAAATAAAAATGTCACTGAACTTTTGCTGTGTAATTGTAACAATGAGCACTCAAACACACCAAACCAACAATTACTAAAAACACACACAAAAACTGATTTTGCACGGGCATTTTTTGCACTAGTATTTCATAACACAATATTAATTATAGGCTATATACCAAAAGAAATGCACCAAAAGCCAAAAGTTTGGGCACACTTGACTGACTGTTTCTTCTAGACACCCACATCATCTAAAGTAATGCTTCTCAAACATCTTCAGGAGGACAACCAATAAAACAAAAATCAGGGGGAAAGTAATACCTATACACTACAGCGTATAGTCTATTTCTTGAAATAGTCTCTATCACCAACCCGAAAACTTTTGTTTTATTCATTTCATTGTATTTAACTACATTTATCACAAATTATTGTTGACATAATCATATAATTCAATGACCCAGGCAATTAATTAAAGGTTGGTGATTTTGTCAATTATAATTTTTAAAATCAAATTAGTAAGTTCACAGGTTGAAGTACAGTCCACGATTACGTTAATGTTCAGCCAGTGAACCCCAATGGATTTTATAGCATTCATCTAAAGTGCCTGAACCAACATTTAATTAACAATATCCCCGAAAGTAAGATCCCTCTCCTTGGTAACAAAATGTTTTATTTTAGCAGAAAAGGTTTGTAAAAAAAATAAAAATATACAGGTCTACCATTATGCTTTCTAGAGAAATATCAACACTTATTAAAATTGCACGTTATATAAATTCATTAAACAAACCGAAAGCCTTTAATTGAAACTAATTATAAAAACCTTTCAGAAGACCTTACATGACAACAATTCAGAAAGATCTCATAGTGACAGATAATAAAAAATAATGAAACACTGCAGTGCACACAGTATCATGTGAAAATAACATTGCTGTAAGCAGGTGAGACAATTATTGTTTTATAAATTATGCAAAAATTGAACATTTAGAATGACACTTTGTTTTTCCTGTTCCCATTAGTATGTACATATTAATGAATAATAAATCACGAATGCTCTGACTAACAAGAACATAATTCATTAAACAAAGCTGCCGGCTATGCTAATGTCAGAGAAAACAAATGATAATGGATGAGAAGTTTTATTGATATAAACACAGATAAATGAACTCCATCGACTAAGAAAACATGAGTGGTATCTGCCTGGACTTACTGTAAACTGTATTTGGCAACCTCCCATGATGTAGTCCAGAAAGGAATGCATCTTAATTATCTGAGGACACAAAAGGACAGGCTATCATGAATTCAAGCACTTTTTTATGCTGCTATCTTCTTCTCATCACTTCTAATTAACGTCAGCCATGATCAAATTCAGTGGCCATTTACAGAGCCAGGATCTCACATTTTAGCCGGATGTAATGACTTCTAGCTGTGTGAAGTTCCCACCTCCATCTACTGTAACCATCAACGCCTCTGCTGACAGTGTAACACTGCCGCTTTTTGAAATACTTCGGGGAGACAAGGGCCAGATGTCCTCTAGAGAGCATCATTATATGATGAAAATATTACCTTGCACTGATTCAGAATGACAATCCCAGAGTTCTTGTAATTCTTCTTCTTGACTTTATATTTGGGGTTTATGCATTCCCACTGGACCTGTCATTGTTTAAAAAAAAACAAAGTAAAAAAAACAAACCATTAGCTTTCCATCAGTATGGGTTGGAGTGTTTGATCAAGACAACCTGGACAATGAAATAGCTTCATTAGAATGTGTGAGATGGTGCATAATCGCTTCCCATTGGAGCAGCAAAACAAGATCTCCATAGACAATAGACTCGGAAAACAACAATTTTAGTTATAATAATGAGGAATGATGTCAAGCCTGGAAGCAATGTTCTAAAATAATTAGCAGAGTGTGGTACTGATGCCTGCGGTATTGAGATACCAGCCCAGAGCGCTGGGACTTCACAAGTGAACGAGGTGTCATCCAGCTGTAGCTGCGCATTTTAGCGGAGTTACAATTAACTGACAGCTTAAAAGACAATGGCTTATTGTTTTCAAAATCAGAAAGAGATGCGGTCTTAATCAAGTCTTTAGCAGTAATGGTTAATCATGGAGCCATTTTAATGTTTAATGGGGATGTACTAAAAAAAACTCTTTAACACCTTACACAGAACAACATCCTCATTATCGATTATAAAGGAGGATGTGCTTCTTTTTGTGTGAATTTTCAACCTTAAAAATGCCAATTATCCTGTTTGCTTCCACTTTCTACACAGCATAGTGGTCTTGAAATGCAATAAAGCGTAAACTACAAATTAAAGTTGTGCGGAATGACTTAATGGACACTTAGAGATCTAAAAGGTACAGGGATATTAACTCTGATGGGATGTTTTTTGTGTGTTCACATGACATTTAAAGTGTAAAGCAACATTGTGTTTTACAACAGACTTACAGAATAGCGTTTCAAAGTCATTCCATCAGTTGTCATTAAGGTTTAAAATGATTCTAATTATGTAATTATTCCACTAAAAATTCCATTAGAGCACATTGTTCGTTTCAAAGCCAGTCATTTTGAGTTTAATTATGTTTTTGGAATGTGTATGTCAGGTCCTTCTTAGAAGGATTTGGTTTAAAAGTCTGTATGTTTATCTGTCTGTCCATCCATCCATCCATCCATCTGTCTATCTATCTTTTACATCTGTCACTGTAAAATTATCTATCCATCCATCCATCCATCCATCTATCCATCTATCTTTTACATCTATCACTGTAAAATGATCTATCCATCCATCCATCTTAGCAGTTTAGGTCAGGGACACTTGAGGTAATTCTCTACAGAATGTAGAAGAAGCTAAACTGACTGTGACCCACATAAAGATCTCCTCATGTAACCTCATTTCTCTTTCATCTTTCACCTTTGCTGATTACTCTTTGAACCAAACTAGTTCCTTCTCATCATTAGCTTAACTTGCTACATCTCAAAGAGCTGTTTCAAATAAAGCCAATTGGATTTAAAAAGCTGCTTGGCTTGTAGATGTGTGGTGGATGTGAAAGTGCTCAAATAAATTGCAGTATTTTTTATAACAAGTTTAAAACCGTTACCTGTTTTCCATCCATCGCCAATCTCATCTCTTTGAACGTAGCTTGAAACTCCCCAATGAAATCGTGCTTTCCGTTCGAGTCCCAGTCCCAAACTGTACACTGGATGTCAAGGGAAGAACACAACAAGCAAAAAAATGATATTAATAAGGCATCTAAAGCCCCATATCACAATCTTAAACCTTGAAATCAATTTCATTTACATTCCAGATATTAAATTAAATACCATAAAAACCTATATGTTATGTGTTGGTCCAGTTGTTATTGTGTGATTCAACCTCTCTTAGACTTCTGCTTTTTTCCATTGAATCTTTTCATCATATTATATTTATTTTCTCTTCACACTCCCCATCCCCCACACATAGATACATATATTTGTTTCCTCTATAGATGTCTAGTTTGGATACCATTTTTTTTTCAGCCTTCCTCTGAAGCATACATAAAAGATATTCTGAGGGATGCGGACACCATACCCTTGTTGAACCCACTCTGTAGTTGCCTACATACGGTCCACAGAGAGCGCTGAACACTAGAAATGTCTGGAACCCGAACACACAGCATACAGAACTGGAGCAGACTAACCATCACTGTGCCCCATGAATCCATGCATTAAACATAAAGTGACATGACACATTAATTAAAGTTTGATGGTTTCCTGCAATTTCTAGGACAACAAGGCTGACTTATATAATATTCCTGTAAAAGATGAAACCAGAACATAGTGTTGCTTCTCATTCACACTTATCTTATATCACACGTCTTATCTTGAGCAATTTGGTTACCACATTATCATACTTTAATGATGCAAGACGGAAAGAGGCTATATGTAGAATTCAGAAACCCTTGTTATTGGCGACACCGGTGGCCGTTAAGAGAACTACAGCAAGCAACTTACTGCTCGTGCTTGTGCACACGTAACGTACAAGAGACTGAAAGTGATGCAATGCCCCAATATATTTACAGCTAAATTCTTTTTCACATAAAAATCAGTCTACAGGCCTTCAGTTAGGAAGTCAGGGAAGGTCTCGTTTTTTAAGTTTCATTACAAGCTGTTCACACATTGGGAATAAAAAAAGCGATTATTGCATGAACATTTTTATATATAGCCCCTTTAACGGATATTTTTTTCCCAGCATATGCCAAGACAACTATAACTAAGCCAGCTTGAGACAGCAACAACTAATGAAGATAGTCGAAAGCAGGACTATCTGTATGTCCAACCAATGGAAGACAAAGTGTTTCTGATATATTTCTAAGATAAAAAAATATATTTTTGCAATTCTGTTTGGTGTCATTAGTGGCAGTGAAATTACACACTTCAGCTTTAAAGTAAAGAATAAATACATTCCAAAATTCTCAAAAAATAACTTCATTCCTAAACCACTGATGCCAACTTTGAGAATTAATTTTGATGTTATTACATGCTGTATTTGTCTGAATTTCAAAATGCAAACATCAAAGAGTATACTTCATAATACTGTAATTTGCACAACATTTAGGGGACAAAAACTAAACTGTAAAATTAAGCAGAAAGGTATGAGAGGACACAACTAATGGTAAAACATTTCAGGTGTGATATTCACATTATATTCATAAATACTATACATTTTATAGTTCTAAAAAATGAATAATAAATGCAAAATTTTTTAAACTAAGAAATATTACTCATATTTGCATGCAGAGAAATCATTTTCAGTCAAAATATGTTTGTTATTACAATTTAAAATAACTGTCTTCTGTTTTACTAAATTAAAAAATTTTATTACCAAGTATCCCTGTGATGACAAAGATGAATTTTCAGCAGATTTATTCAGTCGTTAGTGTCACATGATCCTGATTTGGTGTTCAAGAAACATTTCTTATTAAGAAAAGTTTTCATGGTCAAAAACAGTTGAGCTGCTTCATATTTTTGTGGAAACTGCAATACATAAAGTACATTTTTCAAGATATTTTGAGTGGAAATTTCAAAAGAACAGCATTTAATTGAAATAGAATTCATAAATGTCTTTACTGTGACTTCTACTGTCAATTTAAATCATACTTGCTGAATAAAGGTCTCACTGCCTCTTAAAAATCTTGAATGGTAGTGTATGCTATATAGTAAGCTTGTTAAGAAATGGACATCAATTCAAGTAACAGCTGTCCTCAAAAGCAGACTTGTGTCATGATTGCTGACATTTTATGTTTACTGGATCTCTGAACCACATTAAAGGTTGGGTAGGTAAGAATTGTCTAAAGAACTTTTTTTTAAATTGGCTTAAACTGTCTTTATATACCAATACATAATTAAAATGTAAGTACTTTGAAAAAGAGAGTATAAAAATTGAGTGACTATAGTGTATTTAATCTTCAAAAAACACAGCTCATTAATTCCTACCGGGACGAAACAAGTGATTGGCTTGCGCGACTGTCACTCTCCGTCGCCATGACTACCGCCGCTATTACTGGCTCTGCCCACGTGCGCGCAGTCGCGCAACCGTTTTTAGGTGGGAGTGAATGGAATTAATGAGCTGTGTTTATTGAAGATTAAATACACTAGAGTCACTCAATTTTTTATACTCTCTATTTCAGAGTACTTGCATTTTAATTATGTATTGGTATATAAAGACAGTTTAAACAAATTTGAATAAAAGTTTTTTTAGACAATTCTGACCTACCCTACCTTTAAGAACCAAACAACTGATGTACCAACAGCCATGTTAAGCACCCGGTAGAAAGACTGAGAGTTTAATGTTCATGAGAGAGTCTGGTTCATCATTTTAACTGACTGTTCCTCTGTTAGCAAGATGTCAGTGCACACAGCAAGAAAATCGTCGAATATCGGAGGGATTCAATCAATCACAGCCATTACGAGTTAACCACACATGGCTCGATCACGGCACTCCTTAAGTGTTCAGTAGGTTCTAAAAGGAAGACATGTTTCCCACACTGAGCGTTGTTGCTCTGAGTGGTGAGGCAGCAGCGCTCTAATGGACTCCTAAAGGGCAGGTCTGTGAATGGGGTGAGCTCCAGCTGTGAGTGGTGTGATTCTGCAGATGGCATGGAGGATGGCTGGCACTAAATGAGCCTGAGTCGTTTGCTGTATTAAGGTCTGTGTTCTGTTAAGTCATAAGTGGGCAGAAGGGAGGCCACACGCAGTCATATGCTGATGCACTATATGAGCAGAAAGAGGCACACAGGTGCCCTTAAGAGATGTTTATTGAGGAACCAAAGCATCTTGTTGTTAAATGGACTCAGTTCATTGAGTACACAAACTCCAACACCCCAGTGTAACACTGCGCTTTAAAGTGTACCTATACCTATACACTACCAATACCATTTTGTTTTGTTTTGATCTATTTAATACATCCTTGATGAGTAAAAGTATTATTCTACAAGGATGCATTAAATAGATCAGAAGAGACAGGGAAGACTTTTACATTTATAAAAAATATCTATATATACTTCAAATAAATGCTTTTGAACTTTCTATTCATAAAAATGATCATGGTTTCCACAAAAATATTAAACAGCACAACTGTTTTCAACTGTCATAACAATGAGAAATGTTTCTTGAGTACCAAATCAGCATATCAGAATGATTTCTAAAGAGTCATAAAGTAAAAAATAAAAATGAAATCTTACAGACGCCAACTTTTGAACTTTTAGATATAATAAGTCTGTATCTAAAAATCCAGCAGTTCATATGTTTTTACTATTGACAAATTAATCAATGAATCAACTATAGGAATAATATAGGGATTTTTGCTACTTGAGCAGTGAGGATAAACATGGTTTGTGCCGATAATAATTTTTGGTGAATTATTGCATTTTAAGAACATGAAACCTTAAAAATTCAAGAGACATTTTTAAACAAAAAACTTATATATTTATGAATAAAATACATAGAAGAAGAAGAATATTTCTATAATGTAAAAATGTAGACAAATTACAGCATCATTCATATAAAAAATTACAATTATTGTATTAATAGTATCTATAGTAGGCACATTTTATTATATATCATGATTATAATAATTTAACAGGAGGTACTTTAATTCAGATTCCTGCGGGAATTTACTTTTAATATTAAATTAGTGTGCTTGAACACATTGTTTAGCTCAAACTTTCCCTGAGTAATTCCTTTCCCAATTAAATCAGGCAGTCTTTGATGAATATCGAACGAATAAATGAAGCAAGAGAAGGCAAGAGACCAGAAAGAGGAAGGCAAATTAGGGAATGTAAAAAACACATGGGAAATCCTGGTGAATCATTGCTTAAACACATGCTCACCAAGCCTAATAACCCTGAGCCATGTGACTGATGAGAGATCCTGCCCCAGCAATCTGATCAACACACACGGTGGTCCAGCAACACATGAATTTCAAAGTAGTATGATAATCAGCAATGCTCGTCTGTCCGCGTAAATGCAACCTCACCAAGCTTGTCTAGCTCTGCCCAAGAAATCGTCTACCAGTAAAACGGTCAATTCTAGATTAAGAACATAATTTAAATAGTGATATTAAAAGAAAATCAGTTATTTTATCTGTTATATACAGTATTCTGTAAAAATAAGACCCTCTTTTTTTGCATTCCGATTCTGACATTTAAAGGCACAACAAGAGATTTTTTTTCTCTTATTCCGTGGATATCGCCTATTTTCCTCTACTTGTTACCACGGTTTTTCTGCTACCACAATGCACGTGCAACTGCAGGGACATAACTGTGACGTCTGCTCCCAAATGGTCTATAGCTTAATTCTATACTCTCCAAATAATGGTAAAATCTCCATTAAAGGGATAGTTTACCCCAAAATTAAAATTCTGTCATTATATCTTTGATTAAATCTGAGAGCTGGCTCACTCCTTCATAGGCTTCTATGTTATTGAAACTTGCCGGCCCAGAAAGTTAGTAAAGACAATTTTTAAAATAGTCCAAGTGACTACAGTGGCTCAACCTTAAGTTTATCAAACGACGAGAATACTTTTTGTGTGAAAAAAACCCTAAAATAACGACTTTATTCAACTATTCATTTTATTCGGGCCTCTGAGTGAGTTCACGTAGTGTAACAGCGCAGCGCTTCTGGGTTGTACGTCAGCGCGTAGGCTCACTATTGGCCGACGCTGGTCATGTGTGTGATGCGTGTGATGCTGGCCTACGTAATAGTGAGCCTACGTTCTGACGTTGTCTTTACTAACTTTCTGGGCCGGTAAGTTTCAATAACATAGAAGCCTAGAGTGAGCCAGCTCTCAGATTTAATCAAAAATATATTAATTTGTGTTCCGAAGATGAACGAAAGTCTTACGGAGTTGGAACAACATGAGGGTGAGTAATTACTGACAGAATTTTCATTTTTGGGTGAACTAACCCTTTAAGGCAAAAAAATATATATTATGTGCAGTTGTTGGGTGGATCAGACTGTGAGGATAACATAAAGCAGAATATATAAATATATATAGCAAAATACATGAAGGCAGACTGACAGATCTTCAGACAGATCTCACTTACACACAAAAAAAAACAGATTCTATATTTCTGAAGCCAAAATAGACCGGAAATCTAAACATTGAAATGTATTCATTAAAACAACTTTTCCCAAAGTGCTGAAGTGCATTTCAACTGAAGTGTAGTAGAGTTATTGATGGGTAAAAAGCAGAGCAGCTACATCAAATTACAAACACAATACATGTACTTCTAAGCTTCTTACAAGCTGCCGTCTGCCAGGAACATGAATTGCAAATGCTAATGTAAATGTAAAACTAAATTAAAATGGATCCATATATTTATTTGTTAGTGTCAGTCAAATACACATGATCACACGTTCCTCTCCTACAGCAAGTGTTGATAAATCATAATTTACCTTCAGTATTCTTTCATGGTCTCCACTACAGAGCGAGTTAAGGGATGTCTTGAAGGTCTTCCACATGGGGTTGAGGTTATTCATGATGGTCTGTGTGAAGAAAGGGGGAAAAAACAATTCAACGTTGCTGAAGCACTATCACAGGGAGATCTTCGAGAGAAACTGTTATCCTACCTCTGTTCTGTGCACTAGCTGCTGAGTGGTGTCATCATTTACCCTGTAGATCTCTAAAAACGGATCTGACTTGCTGAAAAAATCCTGAGGGAAGAACAGAAGCATACAGATCAGCTGATAGCATCACAAACACGACCCATAATGTGATCCTGGAGAGATTTTAGAGGTTACACTTTATTTCAATAGTCCACATTAGATATTTGACTAACTTTGCAACCACATTTCAACAAACTCTCATTAATTTGCAAATACAAATCGCAGAGTATTAGTGGACTGTTAGGTTAGGGTTAGGGTTAGAAGTTGACATGTACTTGCAAACTTAAAGTTACTTATAGTCAGTAGAATGCCTGTCAAAATAAAGTTTAAGCAGATATTAAGAAGACACTCTTATGATTGATTGACATGTAGTTGCAAAGTTAGTAGCATGTCTAAAGTGAACTATCAAAACAAAGTGTTACATTCCATAATATGTGTTATGCATCTAATATGCATTTATGTGACCCAGCAGCATCGTCACTACATGAAACATTGGTTTTTAGCAACTCACTGTCTTTATAACATCAGTTTACTCACTGCTTCAGCAATTCTGTAATATACATGCACTCCACTGCTCTTTCCTGGGATTGCACCTGCTCTAAATTCTGCCTGGCACTGTCAGTGAAAACTAATTGTGTCCTTGCTGGTGACTTTTTCTGAGCAGCTCTCTGTGCAACCACTGTCCCCATCCCATCTCTGCTGCTATCTGTCTGATAGGGGTCTCTTCACCTGCTGGGAGCCTAATAGCACCATAATAAATGCAATCAAATTTGTACTGTTACTTAGTTTATTTATTTATTTATTTTTAAATGTTTTTTAAAACAAATCCCTTTTATTATTTAAGATTTAATAATGTTGACTCTGCAATGTAAAAAGCATTTAGCTATTAAATATGTCTGAATAATGACATTATTCCTTATATAAAATATAATCAAAATCAAATGACCTACAGTTAATTAACTGGATAATAATTGTGTACAAGTAATTAAAATAAAATAAATTAAAGTAAATAAATATTATAGGTAACACTTTGCAATAAGGTTTCAGTATTTATTAATCTTAGCTAATGTTGATCTCAGCATGCACTAATAAATTTGTAATATTAATAGTTATATTATTTGTTATGCACTGTGAACATGAACATTTCTATTAACTAACAGAAACATATATACACACACACTGAACTTGGTAACTATGGGTAATAAAACACATTTTTCAGAATACTTACAGTAAGTAAAATACCATTAAAAAAAGAATCACTTGCTTAATGGCAAATCACTTTCTTAAATTGTAAACAATTAGAGGGACGGACTGTATTACCTAGACCACAAATATTTCCCTTCTTTTAAACTATTTTCACTACTTGTAAAGTTAGCCTGCATAACATTAAATGTGCATATTTGAAATATGAATTTATACCTCCCTAATACTGTATAAATCTTAAACTAGAAAACTTAATATTATCTGCTGACAATATAAGAAACTAGCATGCATGTCTTTAAGTTTCCTTCAGTTGCAGATTTTCCTCAGTTAATTAGTCACTTTTCACTTTTTCTCAGAGGACAGGGGGCAGGTATGCTGAATGATCAAACCTGCACTGAATTACCAGAAGCCATTTTCAGGACTCAGATCTTTCTGAAAAACTTTAACACATAAAAAGAGCAGAACGCACAAAAGAGTCAAAACAGACCATTCACAGCTTAACGTTCAAACATGCCGTCTACAACAGTAGTGTTCTCCTAAATCCTTATAGTCATTCAGTCAAAGTTAAAGACGGGGGAATGAAGTTTTCAGAGAATTTTGACAGCCTGGGTCTCTGATCTCTCCACCAGTCGACTCTAGAAGCTTAATTAGAGTTTTAATAACTCAGATGCAGAGGATATGATTTTCACTGAAGGATTATGACTAAGGAGAAGAAAAGGGCTCTTAAATTAAAAGTGATTTAAAGAAGGCTTTCCTGTTCTATTGTAGCAGGGTGAAGTGTACCCTCGTTGTTCATTGGCAAGTGTTACACAAAAAATCAGTGCTGGGGTTTCATAATATAAAATGGGAGGGGTTGCACCTGGGATGCGTTAGCATTCATACTGCACCTTTACAGAAGTTCTCCATTGAATGAGTGTTTGGTGCGGCATCTCTGTGCATAGGCTGCCCCGTGTTTTCAGGTTGGTATTTCTGTTTTAAGAGGAATTCTCGTCAATGAAATGGTTTATTTATTTTTTTGAGTTTCTATAGTTTTTCGATGAACAAATAGCTGCACGTTGATATGGTGAGCGACCATGCATATTACCGTGTTGTGAACAACTCTTGGTATGTACGATAGTCGTTCTCTTTTCTTTTTTGTCTTATGATTGTTTTCTGCTGTTTCATGTTCGACAGGTTAATTGCACGTCCAAGGGTTTCATCGATTTATTATGGGGTGTAATGTACAAATACTGATGTAACGGCACTTCTGCCTTGTTTGGGTCTCATTTTCCCGGTGTATTCCAAGTGTCGTGGTCGAGCGTTAGTTAAGAGTTTCTGGTGTCTCCCTATCATTTTCTCAATTACCTGATGGCCCTGTCACACTACCATGTGACGTCTTGTCAAGCAGAAGTACGAGATGCTCCGTGTGAAACTAAGACACTCCTGTGGATCATTTGTTATGCTTGTATTAATCCCTCTTCTTAATTTTAGTCCCATGTAATTACCCTGCTGACAAGAGTTGATTGTGTCTCCTACTCTCTCTGTCAATCGCTCTCACTCTCTGCCTTTTTCTTTCTCAACTGTCTGACTGCATTTCCGAGTATGGGGACTTCAAGGCTGAAGTTTGTTTTTAACAGCATCCCTGATCATTTCCGTCTGATCTCAACAGTTTGACCAGCTCAATACATATTCCTCTCACAATATAATGCAGACTTTGCCAAGAGGCAAGGATGAAGGATGGGAGAGTTAAACTATATTTGACACGTGATAACAAACACAAGTCTTAATGCAAGAGAGCAGATAACTGCTCAGCTGCAAAAACTGGACTGTTTAATTGTAGGGATCAGAAGCCGCGTTTCCATTACCCTTCAAATTGCGCAAATTGAAATTGCGAAATGAAAATACGCCCAATGGAAACACGTCAATTTCGCAAAAACTCCCATTTATCGCAAAAAAGTTTTTACGCTCGCAAGAGGTGGTTGTTCTGGCAATTCGAAAAAGAAATATTTCACAAAACTGCAATGGAAACCGTTTTTGCGTATTTACAGGTCAGCGTTATGCTTGGACAGAATACGAGACAGAGTTCTTTATTAAATTCATAAAAGACAGAAGAATTACAGGAATAATGGATTCTAAACCCCAAAGAAATGCCACAATCAAGACCTCGAAGCAGAAATGAGGGAGAAACACCCAGAAACACCTCATATGTGCCGCTCTCAAGTAGCCTATAAGGGTCTTTCCTTGCCATTAATGATCGGATAACACACATACGTCTCCTTTGATTAATAATAATGGCCAGTGCGCTGGCTGAGATACATAAACCTACCAACGTCCGTTGCTATGATTTTTGGAATGACTTATCGTTAATGGAAACGCCGTCATTTCGCAATAGTTTTTTGTCGATATTTAGAAAAAAAATCGCAAGAGTTTTGCGCAAATCTGTAATGGAAACGCGCCTAGAGAGACCGTGAGAAAAGGTTGAAAAAAAATGACGAGTGTCTTCGATGTAAAGGAAATTATTCACTACTATTCAAAAGTTTGGGGTCGATAAGATTTGTAATGTTTTTGAAAGAAATCTCTGCTACCCAAGGCTGCATTTATTTGATCACAAGTGAAGAACAGTAATATGGTGAAATATTGAATATATTTGAACATGTACTCCTGTGATGGAAAAGCTGAATTTCCAGCATACATTACTCTGATTTCTGAAGGATGATGTGACAGAAGACTATTCTAATATGTAATCTAATAATATTTGGTTCTCAAGAAACAATTTCTTATTATTATTAATGTTGAAAACAGTTGTGTTGTTTAATATTTCTGTGAAAGCTGTAATAAATTTTTTCAGGATTTTTTAATGAATAGAGAGTTCAAAAGAACAGCATTTATTTGAAATAGAAATATTTTGTTACATTATAAATGTACTTTACTGTCACTTTCACATCCTTGCTAAATAAAAAAAATTGTACTGACCCCAAAACTCAGGGTTAAATGGACCTCCGAGAAATATAAACCCTTAAAAAGCATCATATGGCATCATATCCATTTTATATTCTGAATAAACATACACAGGATGTCTTCCTACCTTATCATCCAGCTTCCTCGCACTGAATGAGAGTTCAACATAATCGTTATTTCCTGTCAGCTCCTCAGCGGTGATCTGGAGAGATTGAGAATGATGAATTGTTTCCAGCAGAAGAGAAAACTGAATCAGAAGCTAACCATTTGTTTGACATTTGTTTTATAGATCTCGTTCCTCTCACCCACTGAGCCTGGCATGTTCAACTGTTGCCACTGCGTTCTGTCAGCTTGAATTAACAAGCTCCTCTGGCTATTTTCTACCATATAGCCCGCCTTCAATACCGCACCTGACTGTTTTGGAAGCTTCTTGTGTACATTGAAAATTTGCTCTGTTTGCCTGGGCTCAGTAGTGGCATTGATAATTCTAAGCACCTCTGTCATATAAAGTGCAAAGCTTTTAAAGGTTAGGCCATGAAACGCTTGCGTAAGGCCATTTGCTGGTGTTGTGCACTGCTGGATGTTTGCATAAGTAGAGCGTGAGAGAGAGCAACCAGATAAATTTTGGATTTGGGAAAGTGCTCACCGTAATAGACGATTTCCCAACTGTGTTGCCCTGTTTAAGCAGGGCTTTGGTGAATTTTCTCTGGGAGATGATCTATTTGGAGAGAAATAAGATATTTTCATTCGGTCGGAGGCTGTCTTGTTTTGATGCTGTTTTTAATGGACAGAACACACACATAAAAACACAAATACGTGCAGAGAGCAGCACATAATAACACCTCAGGGAGAATTTGGCATGTAAGCTTAGTTCATAATTACACCAAGAAGTCTTATCCACTCCAGATAAATGCTTCATTATTAGTTGTTAAATATTTATAAATAGGAGTGAGTGTTTTATTCCGCTAGAAACTCTGTAGGAGCGAGCGTCAACACCTCGCTCTCTCCCTTTATTAAACGCAGACCATTTCGACAATTATCCTCTCCTCTTCCCCCTCCAACCAAAACAGACTGAACTAAAACAAACAACCCAGCTCCCCGGAGAGAAAACCAGACCTAGAAAGTGGCTTTGATGCAAAAAGATAAACACATGAATATTGAACAAAATGAATATTGGCATCCGCTATACATTATAAGCTTCTAGCCAATTCTTTACTGAGAAACTGCTAATCTAAACCATCTGGCGGAAGATCATGTGTCTGGTTTTCCATTTGCTCAAACTACAGATAAGAGAGCGGCATGGCCCATCTGGGCTGGCATTCCCCCCACACTGAGGCAGTTACACAGACATCTCACGTTTCACAATTCAATCAGCCGTAAAATGTCCGGAAATGCTTTTAACGGTGGTTGGTGTGATTATTTAATTAGAAGGCTTCATCTGATTTGGGCACAGTGCCGGCCCTACTCTTCCCTGACTGTGTGCAATCAATGATCACATAGAGATCCTGTTGCAAAAATGAGCATTACCAAGCAAAACATGAAAAACCATAATAATTACACATAACATGCTTGAATTTCTATGCATATTGTGAGATGGAGATGGTTGCTCACTTGGCCCAGTGTGCACTCAACGGCTCCCAGGCAGTCCGCCTCTCTCATGCCATTATGACTGCTGCTGATGTCGTAGAGCTCGAAACGTAGTCGCTGAACCTCTTCGAAGTAAAAGTCCAGGGTGAAGACCTTAGAAAACGTGGGGTTTATACAACTCCGAATCACCTCCGTCCTGTCCACCTGTAAACATAGCAGAAAACAAATACCTACTTGGATTATGTTCAGAATAGCACACTAACATACTGTACTACAACACTACTATTTCTGCAGTAAGCACACAATGTGCAGGACATAAAATGTCTGTATTACGAGAAAGAAAGACCTATAATATTGCCCAAATTTACAGTATTGCACAGAATACTGCATCATACAATGCAATGCACTCAACCTTTCCAGTGTGACCCATGATCTAGAACAGTGGTTCTCAACCTTTTTGACCCCAAGGTCCATTGTCCACAATATTCAAATATTCAAAATATTTACTGGATAAGGATTAAGGACAAAGATTTTTTATTCAATTTCTAACATACTTTACATCTTGACATAACTAGAATTTTTTTATTTGGTTATTTTATTATTTTTTATATTAAAAAAACTTGTGAAACTGCTCTGACAATGCCGAGGTGACACAAACAAGATTTCGCAAAGAAAGAGTGAAAACACAGGCCAGATAGCAAAAGACATCTGGCCCAGTTGTGGCTCACATACCACATGGAATGACAGCGATCACTCAACCTGAGCGTGGCTGGCAATAGCACACATATCAGGGCCTCATCTGGGCCAACTATGGCACATATGGCTTAGTTGTGGCAGCAGCAAAGGTCACATGGGCCGCACACAGCAAGCCACAACTCACACTAAAACCGGCTTAATGTGTGTGGGCCATACAGCCCATATGATCTTTTCTGCTGCCAGAACTGTGCCATAGTTGGCCCAGATGAGGACCTGATGTATGCTGTCTGGGAGGGCTTAACAAGCTAATGGAACAAAGCTGAACCAAATCACAACCTAATGAGTCCAGGCAATGGGTTATGGGATTTGAAGTTCATGATGAGATAGCCCAGGAGTCGGGAGAAGCGCTCTCTGGTGGAGATTGCACTCTGGTGGACTCCAGCTGGCGGATGTGACACATTTTGTGGGGTTGAATTAACATAAGAAATATCTTGATTTTTAGTTGTTTAAGCTTATTTTAATGCTTATTCTGTCTTGTATTTGTGTAAATGATCTTTGAGGGCCCCTAAGACGTTTTTGTTTGATTTGATTGACAAGAATTCTGCCCTTTTAACATAAAATCTGAATAAAAATGCAAAATAGCTGTTCAGAGATAAATGGATATTCTGAGGTTATTTCTAATTGGATGCCACTCACTGAACTAAACATTAGGCTTGTCTCGACTTCATGGAGCCTTGTGCAGACCGATCGGCGGCTGACTTGAAGCAGTGCATGCCGGGTTTTTTTTCTCCGACTTGAGACAGCACGGACGCCATGTGACTGTGACGTATGCCATCAAAGTACCGCGAGAGCGATTCAAGAGCAGCCGGCTGGTTCATTCTGCGCAGCTTCTCCAGAGCGGCTGCATGAGCTCTGATGATGACACAACTGTTCCACGATTGGCCATATTCACTGCATGACGATCACGTGTTTTTCGTGTTTATTCTCACACCTCCAGTTCCACTAATGCTCACAAATCTTTTTTTTTTTTATATAACAGTAAAAGCTCTTTTCATGTTATGCAATGTTATGTTGTGTCATGTTTATCAAAATAAAACTGATTAAAAAAAGTAGACCCCACTTCACTGATAAAACATTGACATTGTGCAAGTTCCCATACAATGAAAGGGAATCGAATAACATGCGGATATTGACATTAGTATATAATGGCATAAGTCTTTTTTGGGGGAGAAGTCTTTAAATTGGTTGGTTGGAAACGTTAGTTATTACATATTGCATATTGTTTCACTTTTTTTATTTAATGCACACACTGTATGCTATTGTATTCAATTCAAAACACAGCCTTGGCTTCAGTTAAGGTGAAATCACTGAAGTGGATATTCAGGAGTGTCTCTACTTACGTTAATCAAGTTAACAGCTTTCCAGGAGGATTTCTAAAGTCAATATTCCAGCTGCTTGATAGGGAAGTAACAAGACGTTTGACAAGTGCTGATCAACTTAGATTCAGTGACCTGGGAAGAGACCTTAAAAAACGGATCAATTTGTACTTTACAACCCCAATCCATTTATACTTAGGCTATCTTACCATTAACCACCAAAGGCAACTCTAGTTGTTTTTCCTAGTGCGCTTATAGCCTAATGGCCTTAATGTATTATCATCAATCTCAAGTAAAGTACAATCTACTAACTGACAAGTACTAATAGCTGATATAGCAAAGCATTTTGATGCAGAGGATTCAAACAAGGTTTAGTTCACTCAGGAGATATGATATGCATTAAATAACCCTTATTATACCCTCATTTGAGACCTATAATCTCCTAAAGTTAACTTTTTTACTGCTGTTTTAAATGAAACCAGCAAATGTAATAAAACTCAGAGCAAAAATAAATAAATGCAGATAAAGCCATGTCACTGCCAAATCCCTTTTCTTGAAGAATGTATCTGCCTCTCACCTCACACAGGCAAAAAAATGGTTTGTTTTATCTGACATGCCTCAGCTGCCTAGTCATGGTTTAGTCTCAGTTGTTTAACTTTCCTCGGGCAGCTTAGAGACTCAGGATTCTGTTCTGTTTTTCATTTCAGGCTGCTCTCTGTGAGGGGAAGTGCCAACCTTTCTTTCTTTCTTTCTTTCTTTCTTACTTTCTGAGATCTTTTACCATTTAAAAAGTTTTAATCATATAAATGTCTGCATTTCACTTATGTGGATGTTTATCATGAACTGTGTACTGTATGTCTCACAAATCATTTGTGTGATATCATAAACAAAAGCTTAACATTTAAGCACTTTTCCAAATTTCAACTTCAGCATATTCATATTCAGCATACTGTTTTCCAAAGAAGCAGGAAAAACATGGCTCCGGGAGTTCCTCCTCTAACTTTTTCCTGCCCGCTCCAGAATCTTGTTTACCACAAATGCAAAAACTATCATTTTATTTTATTTATCCAAATCTTTGTTCTTTTTAATTTACCTCACCATTAAATTGGTCTGTTTGCATAACTCAGGCTACCCGTTTCATTTGAACCAACCATCTGGAGACACCACCATTCCTCTTCATTAAGATCTAGAAGTATTTGCCTGACTCTTCCAGGTGTTTTCTTTTTGTTTACAGGGGCTTCCTCTGGGCAGCTGGAGCTGTTTTATTGAGAAAGCTGCGTATGTCATCTACTCAGCATGCACCTGGAGGGAATAAACATCAATCGGGGAGACATGGACCTCAAAGCAGCTGCTTAATTCTGCTGGTGAATATGCAAATAAATCTCACTTCTCAAAGCGAAAATAATACATTTCTGATGACGCTTAATACACATCACTTCTCTGTCTAACTGTTGTTTGTACAGGGAATTTTCCGACACTGCTGTCAGTAAACATATGCTCTGTTGTACATGAGATAACTTGTTAACCTCTCAGAACGCTCCTTGTGATTATTCATCTGAAAAGAAGTAATTGCCACTGTTTTGTGACATCTGGTCTATTAAAAGAAAGTAAACATTTAAAAAACATGTTAAGCAAGTCAAAAACAGGTTGGTGTCACACATGAACTGTGAGAGGATTGAACATTGAAAACCTTAATAATTATAATATACTCAGAGTAATTGAGTAAAATTAATTAAGTAATCTCTCAAATACTTCAACCATAGTCAAGGTCTTTATGATGTAAGTACTCTAGTTACACAAATAACTACTGAAATTTGGCGTTTTAAGCTTCTGGCATGATTTGCTGTGACTGAAAGGTATATTAGAAAATTAACTGTTATGTTTTGTATAAGTAATGTGGAGACCTGTTAGTGTTGAATACTGTATAGTTGTTTTGTGGGCATTGGTTAACTAATCAACCAATAAGGCTACGAGCACAGCAGCTAAATCCGATTGTCAGTTTATCTTTTATTGCTTAATCGTGTTCTATACACACACAGTTCAGTAATTTAAGGGAGTGACAACCACATTCTACAACCAAATGAATTCCCGAAAAACGTATGTAGTGACAAGCGTGAAACCGAACTGAAAAAACAGTTTTTAATGCCGTATGTAAAATGTGTCTCTCTGCTGTATGCGTGGTGCAAGAAAATCACAAGGAATGAGGTACAAGCCTTGACTCATTCATGTTGCTAGATCTTGAAAAAAAAAACAGCAAACAAGAACAAGCCCATAATAAACAAAAATAAATCAAAATGCTTTATATTGAAAATAAGTCTTTAAAGGGATAGTTCACCCAAAAAATGTAATTATCCCAAGATTTACTCACCCTCAAGCCATCCTACAATCGGAGTTATATTAAAAAATATCCTGGCTCTTCCTATTAAAAAGTATCCTGGCTCTTCCGAACTTTATAATGGTAGTGAATGGCGGATTTTGCATCCATCCATCATAAAAGTAATCTATATGACTCCAGGAGGTTAATAAAGGCCTTCAGAAGCAAAGCGATGTTTTTTTGTAAGAAAAATATCTATATTTAAAACTTTATAAACTAAAATAACTAGCTTTCGGCAGACGGCCTATATAAGCAAGTCGACTTGCGCCAAAAGAGTTACACTTGACGACGTTTGGCGTAGGATGTAGGAGTAGCATAAGCTTTGACGCTTCTCGCGGTTCAAACAAATAGGGCTGGGCAACAAACCCAAGCTCCTCTTCTCTTATATTGAAATCCTCCAACATTTCTCTTTAAAAATTCTCGTTTTATACTTTTAATTGGAGTGACTGGAGTTTTGCTTGGCTCTATCCTCTGCGCTTCTGCGTTTGTCAATAGGTCCTGCGTCAGGTCAAGGGTTAATCATTTGCCGTAAATCGATGCGTATGGCCGTTTACATGTGGGTTTGAATGTTCACCAACAACAACAAATATTTTAGCTAAATATATTTATAATTTAGTGCTAATGTAGCCTATATTTTAGTCAGAATAATTGCGCTCCGTCTGTTCGGCGCGCATGCACGCGGCGGCGCTTGTTCACGGAAGTTTAGCTTGCAGAAAGCTCCGCCGCTGATTCTATACACACACGAAAAAATGATTATGGGGATTCACTCTCGTTTTTAAATATGGTTGTCACCCCTGAAACTTTACAGAGTGTACATGGTCGAAGAGACTTCTTAAACTTGTGAGTTTGTTTGATTCAAAAAAGAACATTGTGTTGTCAAACCACATACATTACTGATCGTGAAAAAACAGATATTCATCTAACTTCATTATTTTTTAAATAGAAGAAAAGTTCATGGAAAAGTTCAGAAAAAAAGTGTAAAAATACATATAAAATAATTCTGTTTATGTGCATAGTGCATGACCAGTGCTAATGCTGATAAAAACGTGGTCTATATTTGACATTATATAAGATATACATACTATTTAATGATAGCAAATGAGATGCACACAAAATTGCGGAAATTAAATTAACACTTATTTTTCTTAAAATTCACTAAGCAATAATTCAAAACAGAAAATGACACAAGGGGAACTACTACAAATATTCCAAGAACAATAATGTAAATAATGTCAGAATGGCATAATATTGACAAGAACTTAATTTCA
The DNA here is from genome assembly GCF_949319135.1 of Squalius cephalus. Taxonomy (NCBI): domain Eukaryota; kingdom Metazoa; phylum Chordata; class Actinopteri; order Cypriniformes; family Leuciscidae; genus Squalius; species Squalius cephalus. The sequence goes on along the minus strand of NC_137136.1, from coordinate 8,358,320 downwards.
TTGCTCACTGATAATAAATCAGGCTTTACAGGATTTTTCCTCAGGCAAATAAAAAAGTGACCTGGAACCATAAAAGCGGGACTATCCGAAGCCAAGCCTTCCATTCATGGATATTCCATCACTCTACCATACACATCAACAAGCAGATCCCACATGACAATTTCTGACAAGAACGCCTGGACAAGCCAGCTTTTCAGAAAAGACGTGTGTCTTCTCAGCCTTAGAAAAGTCCCTTTATGCCTGCATAAACAGGGCCTGAGAGCATCTCTAAACTGGACTGACAGTCTTTTGGCAGTGAAGGGCAGAGCAGTCAACACCTAGACAGCAGAGCTCTGGAGATACAAATAAATATTCAAGACACCACTGGTGGAAAGGCTTATAGTCATTCAGTTATGCTTCAAAGGACAACTGCTCAAATGGTGATATCAATATGTTGAACAATTATGATTTAAGGCAATTGAAAAACTATGATACCCATTTTTCAGGATTGATAATTTGATAAATAGAAGGTTCAAAAGAGCAGTGTAATATGCTGTTTAATATTTTTGTTGAAACCGGGGGAAAAAATTCAGGACTCCTTGACCCTGTTTACACCTGGTATTAAGATGCGTTTTGGTCGATCGGATCACAAGTAGACGAGGCAGACACATACATGTTTACACCAGGTGATCCATCTCTTTTGTCCACTTTCAAATACTTCTATTTCCAGTCTTTTCTATTGGCATTTTATCAAGACGACATGGATTGTATATACACTGAAATGATCAGCAAACAAAAATATGTCCTTGCCATAACATGTCAAACCCCAAACCCTATCCCCACACAACGAAGGGAAAGATAAAATAAATAAATAAACAAAATTAAATAATTAGTCAAATAAAATAAATTAAATAGATAAATAAAGATAGAAAAAGACACATTATTCTCTCATGAATAACGCAAAGCAAGCCTTTAATAAGGGATCCCAGATGTTACTAAAGGGTTTAAGAGAACTTCGATGCATGGACCTTAAAGGGCCCCAATTATGGATTTTTGAAAATGACCTTTCATATAGTGTGTAACATAGCTCTAAGTGAATGAAAACATCCTGCAAAGTTTTAAATCTGAAAGTGCACCATATAAAGTTATTGTCTTTCAAAAGTAAGAGTCGACTCTGAGTCAATGAAATGAATTGTTTTTCAAACAAGTCATAAGCCGTTTCGTTGTGACGTCAAGACGAAACATTAGCATATTGCCGGCCCACTTATTGCACGCGCAGACACCAGGGAAAACTTGAACCTCAAACCAACAGCTGATTCCTGTGGATCCTGGATAGCATCATGTCGAGAAGACGCTGTGCTCTACAATGTGAAGGTAAAGCCAGTTTTTTTTTCACTGCCCAAGGATGAGCATGTGAAGAATCATGGTTAAAATTAATCTTTCCCATGATATCACAGCAGTATAATCCTAAACTTTTGCTGTGTTCCCTTTATTTCACTGACGACTGCTTCTCAAATCTCAAAGTTCAATACAGGATTCACAAACCGCTTGCTCTTGAAAGATGGTGTTCAAAATACTTAGTTTTGAGTTTTATATTGTTTAGGTCTACTGCTAACTGGTTACTCACATTATTACTGTCTTACTGAAATTCTTCTGCTAATCAGTTGTGGGCCACTATTACCTAAAACTGTGTCTATTAATGCAGATCGTCTGTCGTTCTCACTACTTTGAGTAAAGATTAAGCATGGAGCAAGATCTGTTTTAGCAACGTTTATGTTACATCAGTCATTCACATAAGTCATTCACACTAGAGCTTGGCTAATGTATACATTGCATACATGCACTGATATTGACACAGTTCCCACATGTTCACCTCAATAAATTAGAAAAATACTTTCAATTAGTTATCAATTAGTACAAGTAAAATAATCGGTTTGTTGATGGACATGCACTTGTAAATGCTGATGGTGAGGAATTACAGTTGCAACATCTCATAATGTACCTCAAACCGAGTAGTGTATCACTGATAAACGTCCTACTAGAGCCGTCCTTGCGATGGAGGTTCGGTTTGAATAATTAGTTCTTCCAGTGTTTCATCATCGGACTTGATATGGTAAAATCGACGTCATTGTTCATTACTGTCTTTAGTTTACGGTGTAGGAAGCCTCCAGACACGCAGAGCTGACGTTGTTATGGCAATGGGCATATTTGTTTTCGACGCGTGCGCTGTACGCGGTAGACCAATCACAACAGACTGAGCTGTCTGGCCAATCAGAGCAGAGTAGCTCGCGCAAAGGAGGGATTTAGAGAGATTGATTCATCTGACGAGTCGTTTGAGAATCATTGAAAATGTGGTGATGTGCAAATGTATATTATGAGGAAATTAAACAGTTTTTTGACCTTTGAGTTTTTTGACCACCAAAACAACATTAGGAAACTTTAAAATGGCATAATAGGGGCACTTTAATTTCTCCAATTTGATGTCGAAAAAACCATATTTTCATCCATCTATTGTGAGTAGGGGAAGTAGCACATCTCCATTTAAGGAGAATATTCCTTCTGGCTAATAGAGTAGTAAAAGCGACCACCTGAGCGACAGAGCTAGAGGAACCGGTATTACTGTTGGTAGATTCCAGTTCCTCTACCGGTATTCACTCCCATTATAAAGCTAGGACGAGCCAGGATATTTTTTATATAACTCTGATTGTGTTCGGCTGAAAGAAGAAAGTCATTTACGGCTTGAGGGTTAGAAAATTATGGGATCATTTTCATTTTTGGGTGAACTAACCCTTTAACTTCTACTAAACTTGGAATATTCCTTTAAGTATGGCCTGGAAAGTGTAACTGTGTTAGCAGTTATATATTGTTGTGTAAGCATATTAAAATGTCTGATCTACTGAAAGAGAATGCAAAATAATCTACTATAAATGGTTTCACACCAGCCTTGTTTCTTGGCCTTTCTTGTGAGTGTGATATGCCGGATGGAAGTTTGGCAAGCATAAGCATATTTCATAAGGTTTCATCACATCCATTCTCACACACACACACATTCATACACAAGTCACAAATAGCACTGCCCCAAAGGATGAGCCTCAACATGTGCAACATCCACCACACATGGGTCTAATTGCCCCTGGAAGCCACATTTACCTTCCTTTCCTCACAAAATCCCATGTCTCTGTAATTCCTTTGCAGAACGTGGGGTCTCTGATTCTGCAGCCACATTCACTCTGCATAGTTCATCTCCACACTTATGAGAGCAGGCCCGAGAGGAGGGCTGCAGGGTGCAGAAAGAGCTATCATTAACCATTTCCACTGCATGCCAGCACCCCAAATAAGCTGTTTACCATGCTCTCACGTCAGCGCTTCACTTTTTTGAACAGCTTTAAATAAGGTCAACTTGTGTGAAGAAATGTTTCCCTCGTTCAGCTGTCCACTTGAGACCTCGCTTGCTGTCTTTAAATACATGTGAAGGAGACACTAAGGCAGAAAAGTGCCTCAAAGAGGAAGATAAAAGGATGGAGGAGGAAGAACCAGAAAGTGTGAATATCCCAATTTAATTGCTATTTGCAGAAATAAAGCTATTCTGAATAGCGTACTAATGTTTATATTTTTTATGAGATACTAAATCTCACAATGCAGTGCACTCAAATGGACTGTTCCCAGTGTGATAAATGAGCACATCAAGGTAGTGTAACCACTGTTTGTTTAACTTTGAACTTGCGAAATATGTTTCCAGCAGTGTCTTTAGGAACATTTAGTGTCTTCACTCTCTTTTTGTATCCTGTTCCCTGTTTGTGAAGGACGATGATATATTCTCTTAACTTTTTGGAACATTCTTTTTACTATTATTCTATTCTTTTTACCATATTTCTAACATGTAGTCAAACGTGACACTCAACAAACTTAGCCAGTTAAGATATGTCATGTGTTCTAGGTCAAGTACACCTGGTGCAACTAATGAAGCCCTTGATTAGTGGCATGCTTGAGACAACACCTGTTTTGCAGAATTGAACTGTTGTGAGGTATTCTATTCAGGGGGTTGAATAATTTTGAGACTGCAGTCATTAAAAGTTGCATTTTCAGTTGGATTTGGGGAAACAGCTTGAAACATTTGTTTTGTTGAGCTATTTTGATTTGATCATTGCAAACACCTGAAAGTCAGTAAATTTTGCAAATAAACCTGATTTGTAATGGGGGTTGAATAATTTCGATTACAAGTGTATATATTTTAAATAAATGTTGTTGTTCTTTTGTACTTTCTATTCATCAAAGAATCCTGAAAAAGTTATCACAGTTTCGGTTAAATAATTAAGCAGCACAACTGTTTACAACATTGATAATAATAAGAAATGTTTCTTAAGCACCAAATCAGCATATTAGATTGATATCTGAAGGATCATGTGACACTGAAGACTAAGAGTAATGATGCTGAAAATTCAGCTTTGCCATCACAGGAATAAATCACATTTTAAAATATATGAAAATAAAAATTTAAAAAACTCATTTTCATTTTAAATAGTAATATTATTTCACAATAGTCCTGTTTTTACTGTTTTTTTTTTTTATTAAATTAATGCAGCTTTGTTGAGGATAATAGACATAAAAAACATTTACTGGCCCCAAACGGTATTGTTTATAAAGTAAAATGTAGCACACGACAATTGTAAACATTTATAACGGAATAGTGCCTTACTCACTATCTTTAAAGGGATACTTCAGGATTTAGCATTAAGCTTTGTATTAGTAGAAAACCTGTAGTATTTTCGAATTACCGTGCTTTCCACCCTCATATCCCCTGAGAGGAGAGATTTATGTATTTTTTGTCTGGAAAAAATCCTCCGATGACACAAAAATCATCATTTTGCGTCATTGGAGGATTTTCTGGCCAGAGGCTAAAGACTACAGCCAGTAGGAGGAGCTGTTACGCATTTGTTCAACCCGCCCATAGAGGGTGGGATCTCACTCACATAATGTACACACAGTCAGCCGTCTTTCTTTGGAAGCTAAGCTTGCAGGCTCTTGTTCTGTGAAGAAAGCTGAGTAGTAGGAGAAAGCTGAGTAGTAGCGGTTACCATCCTCCTTTTCCCGGACTTGTCCGGCGGGCGAGATCGTTCAAAATGTCCGGGATTCAGCTTTTGCTTTCTGCGGTCGCCATTCATTGTTTACATGCACACCTCTTGTTTCAATCTAACTGAATTCATTCCGATTGGTGAATCTGAATGTAGTGTTTACATGAACGCTAAACAAGTGATCGGTTGATGTGCGTTTTAACATTGCTAAGAAAATTCCCGCACCTCCGTGAGAGATACGAGACGTAATGACGCGTCTCAGTAATGACGCCACCGGCCTCGCGCCGTTCTCCCGCGGCCGTCAGCCTCGTCCTGCTCGCCACAGTAAACGTGATGAATGGCGACTGTAGAACGCAAAAGCCGAATCCCGGACATTTTGGGCGATCTCGAAATCCCAGGCAGACTCGTCACGGAGACTCACTGGTAGCCTAACCTTGTTGTTTTCAACTGCGCTGTCTAACCGGTAGGCGTGGCCTCCTAGGGCAGCGAAGCAAGTGCATTCTGGGAGTTGTTGTCTTTCATCCACATAAGCCAAAAATACATTTTCTGGCTTTTCTCAGTCTAGAAAGCTCCAAATTAAAAAATTTCTTCACATTTCTTCTACATAAATGACCAATTTTAAATACACATTCATCTTTCCAGAGGTGAAGTATCCCTTTAAGGCAGTAGTAGAAACAGTATACTAGGAGGAGACAGATGCCTTGTATAAAAATCAACACTAAAATCGCAATGCCTGATATGGCACCTTTACATGCATACACAATAGCTGAACCTGCATGGCAATCTGCATAAATTCAGTCAAAGAAGCAGCATTTGATTCCTATTATCCAATTTTATTGTTAATTTGAAACTTATTCTCAAAATGATTCTCGAAATTCATGTATAGGCAAGATCAAAATAGTAATTGCGAACATAGTCATAGAATTCCTACTAAAACACACTCATAATTAACATTTTGAAACAGTCAGTGAGGCAAGATGCCGCAAGAAAATGTCCATTTAGGGAGAAACTTTCAAATTCAAGTTTGACTGTGATAAATTAATGATGGTGAAACAGAGCTCCCAAAGAGATGTTCAGCCCCATTCCATCATGTAGATGCAATGGACAAAAAGAACAGCGAGCAGACCTTGCACACGTGCACACAGAGGGGTGATGGAACAGAAAGGGAACATACAGAGAAAGGACATCTGCCATCACATGACTGACAGATTGTAATCGTGAGTGCCCAGATGACCCACGTCTAACCGCATAACTCTGTCAGCCTGCTATCTCTATGCTTACGCTTCATGAATATTGATATTATTTCTGAAATATCACTGACGTTTAGAAGCTACATCATGATAAGCCACAGCTTCACTTCAGCAAATGCCAAAGCAAAAAAAGTTGAACAGACAAACGTGCCTCTCAAATTCATGACTGCACAAAACCTGGAGTGTAAATGATAGAAAAGAAGACATTAACAGGGGCAGAAGAAAAAGAAGGAAAAGATGAAGAAAGACAAAATGTTCACTTTCAGAACTGATAAGCCATGGCAAATAGAATTTTAATCACTAAAAAGATAAACAAACTTGTATTCTGCTAAGGCAAGCATCGAAATTACTACTGCTTATTTTACTCAGTCTTTAATAAAGCAATAAGCCCAGCGAAGTGGAGTGCCTAAAACCCCCTAAATTCACTGTAAAACACGGCTTCAAGGGGCTTATTGCTTTTATAAAACGGTTACTCCATCAAAATATTAATTTTAATATTTATTTTATTCATAAAATAAACACCAGAAACAAAAAATATAACGTTATAACACATTTATTCCTCCGCCAAGTAATCAAAGAGGTTGCCAAGCAACACATGCAGCAACAAAGAAGGTCTTTGGTGTTTTATGCCCCCTTCCAGGCAGCGAGGGGATGGGTAGGTTTAAGGTTGAGGGTAGGGTTAGCTGCCTCTAAGGAGCCATTGGGGGCATAAAACACCATCGAGCAACAAAGAATCACAAACGGCAGTTGCGCAGTAGCTAATACTAATGTAATGCGGTCACAGGTGTATCAACCAATCAGAATCGAGGACCGGAACTATCCGTTTTATAAAATGTAATTTATTCCTTATTCCTTTACTCCAGTCTTCAGTGTCACATGATCCTTCAGAAATTGTTCTAATGCTGATTTGGTGTTCAAGAAACGTATTAATGTTGAAAACCGTTGTGGAAACTGTGACAGAAAGAAATTAATACTTTTAGGGCACATTAAATTGATAACAAGTGACAAAGATATTTCCACAAAGTATTAAGCAGCAAAACTGTTTTCAACATTGATATAATAAGAACCATTATTAATAACTGAGCACCAATATTAATGGATAATAATCAGCATAGTCGAGTCACCTTTATTCTTATAGCGCTTTACACACAATAGAAATAGTTTAAAAGCAGCTTCACATATTAATAGCAAACTTAATCAAATATGAGACAGATTCAAATTATGACAATAGTGTCATTTTTCAGCTCAATGCAGCTCAATAACTGTGTAAAGTTTATTAATTATGAAACAAGTTCAATTCAGCAATAAGCAGCTCTACTGAAGACAGTAATGTCATTATTCAGCTCAAGTCAGTTCAATTTTGATTCAATTCAGTTAAAGCAGCTCTATGCAGCTTTGCCGATTTCTTCGCTGTTTTTTCGCTTTTTGCTCGCGGGTTTCTCTATAGAGCTCCCCCTACAGCTTCGGAATAGATATTTGACAACACTGTCGTCAAAACTCGTTGGCGACTCTCCCCCCTCCCATCTTCTCCCGCTGGTCATGTGCATTTGTTTTCAAAGAACCCAGCGAACGCACGGAGCCATGTCCACTGAGGTATGTATGATACACAGAAGGCTAGCAAATAAATGTTTAGATAGTGTATGTGTGCAGTGCCGTAAAGCAATTCGTTACATCGCGAGACCTGATATCACGCGATACTTCCTGACACTGAGGGCGACCCGCCGGCCCAAAGTTGCAAGTGTGGTTTTTCGGCTCACAGGCGCTCGGGGGGTGCCAGACGACCACCATTCAACCCGAAAAATGTCATATAACCATTCCAATGACTCCAAAGCTGTTCAAATTAAGCTAAAAAAAACTGCATAGTGCTGCTTTAAATAACAGTGTTGATGTTGCAAACTTCATCAATTCTGAAAACAATTGCTTCACCTATAAAGCAGAAGATAACAGTGTCATTATTCAGCTCAATTCAGTTCAATTAGAATAGACAGACAGATAGACAGATTTCAGGACAATTCATGACTTAGCAACTGCACAGAAATGGTCTGGAAAAACAACCATAACACCCTGGTATCATTGACTCTTTTAATGGGCAAACATCCCTATATTGTGCGATTGTGATGAGAGGATCACTAGTATGACATCACTACAGCTTGAAGTGCAATTATTTCAGACCATGAAATCAGTCTAAGCGAAAACTAGATTGCACCTTGAAGCGAGCGATATGGAGATACCCTATCCTTATTCAACAGGAGTGCTCCCTGCTCCTGTGATTGGCATTCTAGGTAGATGAAAGAACAGCTCCACCTGCCACAGTCATTCACATGTGCGACTGAATGCTGTAGGTGACAGTCAGACTCTTATCTTCAGTTCTGCCTTTTGTCTGATTATTGCTGAGAGTTGACAGCAATGGACTGGGATCTGACATGCTGACAGGTCATTATAGCCAATGGCAATGTAACTTTAGAGCCGAACATTTTTTGTGTGTTCTTCACATAGCATTCATTTTTAGAGAATTTGAGAGGGTGGTGTCAGTTCTATCAGAGCTCACATGAGGCTCTTTGAGTGAGAAAACCTTTATTTATTGGTATTTCTCACACACAGAATTGGAAATGAAGTGTTTGATGATACAGTACACAGGGTTCCCACACCTTCTGACTAATAAATTCGTCATCGCTGGACAAGGATCTTTCAGAATCATTGTACTGTATATACTTGCACTCATAAAGTCAATTTCTCTCCATTAACATATTTTAGACAAATTTCGAAAAAAGTCATGAATATAAATAAAAACCTAAAAGGACTTTTCAAAATTGTATATATATTCACAACTTTTCCTGGCCTTGAAAACACAAATTTAAAATGTTGTAGTATTTCTAGGTTTTGCATGACTGTAGAAATCCTGAACATAAATCTGAATATAATAAATGTATTGTATTTATAGGAAGTAATATCTTAAAGGAAGTAATATTTTTAGACATTTTAAGAAATTATAAAAATATAAAAAATGCATTTTGTTTTTTACCATAATAAATATTATAATTAAAGTATGCATATTAAATTAAATTAAACCCAATTAAATAAAAATCAAATACATTTAAATAAATTTAAATAAATGTAAAAGTCCATTGTTCCAAAATAATAGTAAATTGAAATAGGGTGCTTTTTATTTTGTATTATTATTTGAGTTGTTAATTTTTTTTTTTAACTAGATTCTTTTAAAGACTTGATAGATAGATAGATAGATAGATAGATAGATAGATAGATAGATAGATAGATAGATAGATATAGATAGATAGATTTACAGATCACATTAGACCACTGCTCAGGACCATTGAACAAAATCCTCTTTGAAAGGAGTTGCCATGCACAAATATACTTTTTCACAAATGTACTACATTTTCAAGGGCACAACCTGGAAACGTCCGGAAATACAGTACATTAAAGGCCCTTCACCCCAGAGACTGAGGGCCCATCATGATTTAGTGTACGCAGTCAGCATTATGGAGTGCCTTCTTTGTGATTCAGAGCATACTGGATTTGCTGAGAGTGTTTGTGACCATCTCTCTCTGTTTGATGGTGCTCGAGCTCTGGCTAATCGCAGGCAGGGTCAGCAGCAGGTCTTTACTCTCCCTGACTGCCGTAGTTTAAAAGCATGTTTCCTGTACTTACACTCACTCAGGAGCCACCAGCTAAACAAACAAACACTAATCTTGATCAAGGGTCAACAGACAAACACTGCTGACTATGAAAATTCATAATGCAACACTATTGACAGGTGGTATTTTTATTATACTTAACCCACTTTCAAAGTACACTACAGTAAGATTTTTTAATGTTTTTGAAAGAAGTCTCTTCTCACCAAGGCTGGATTTGTTTGATCATAAATACAGTAAAAACTGTACTGTACTGTACAGTAATGATGTGAAATATTATTACAATTTAAAATAACTGTTTTATTTTAATGCATACAATTATATATTGCATTTTTTTTTTATGTTACTGACCCCAAACTTTTAAATGTTACTAGCCACTCAGCAATTTCACCGGCCACAATTTTGACATCGATACCATAGGGGAAAAATGCCATATAGATATTTTTTATATTATCTCATAATGGGCCCTATTTTAAAGATCTGAAACGCAAGTATCAAGCGCGAAACGCAAGTAACTTTGTGGGCGGCTCTTGGGCGCTGTTGCTATTATACCGGCGGGATAAATGACTCTTGCGCCCGACGCAAATCTAAAATGGGTTGGGCTGAAGTAGCTTCATTAGGTGTGGTTTGGGCGTAACGTGAAATAAACCAATCAGAGCGTCATCTCACATTCCCTTTAAGAGCAGGCGCGCTTCTTCTATAGCGGATTCCTATTATAACGGCGGATTTGCCAGGTGCGCGCCAGGAGCAGTTCACAGCCGAGGAGACCGACGTTCTCGTCAGGGACGTTGGGGATGGAGAAACGCACCCAAATTAACTTAGGTTGAACAGGCTAATGATAGTAAATGTGTAAGCTAGATGTATGCTTTTATAATAAACTATCTATCTATCTATCTATCTATCTATCGTAATAATTTATGATTTGCAAAAATGAAAACCGCTGCTTCTGTGTAGATGAGAGAATCAAAGTGTATGCGCGTTGTGCACTCTACATTGTTTATGGCCAAGTATGCGCCCTTAAAATAGCATATGAATAACATGCGCAACGCGCCACTGACTTAACTAGTTTTTTTCAGTCAGTGACGGAATTGTTTTCTAAACCTGCAAAATAGCATGAGGGAATGTTTGCGCCGGAACACGCCTCCTTTTTGCGCTGAACTGCCCCGGAGCACAAGTGTATTTCTTAGTTAACCGACGTGTGCGTCTGTGGAGGGAAAAGTCCGCTGTGCGCGGGTGCAAAATAGGAATGATACATGCGTCGGTGTACAAAGTCAATTGCGCTAGGTGCAAGATAGGGCCCAATGTGGCAGCAGGTATATTAGGCTGCTGTCACTTTAAGACCTGACGCACGGACCCATTATAACTGTTTACATTCACCTAAAACATACATGAATACTCGCCAAGACCGCTGTTTTGACACTATTTGTGTGTATTTGACTGGCTTGACATTAAAGGGATAGTTCAGGATTTTAGACATGAATCTCTATAGCTTCCCCATAAGCAGTGTGGTGCATTGACCATGACTTACCCCCGACAGCGTCCTGTGAGCCGAGCTCCGGTCCAGTTTTGGTCAATATGAAATTAGTCCGGCAAGATTGCTGGGGTCACGGCAATAAAGCTTTTTTCTTCTCAAATCAATATGTGTTCAAAAGAGTGATATATTTGCGTCACTAAAACGGTTGTCTATGGAGAGGTCAGACCTCGTAATGGCTTGGCACTATTTTCTCCCCTGTCATATCACTGCGCGCTGCCGCTACCTACAGCCAGCTGCGAGCTGCGCAGGCGCACACCACTTTTTCAGTTGTTCGGCAGTGTTTACAGCAGTGTTTACGTGCTCAGAACAGCTACACGAACGAGCTAACATAGCTACTCACCAAGAGCGATCAGTTTGTACAAGCTTTGTAGAAAATGGTGCGGACTTGTGACTATCCGGACTGTACAAACAAAGATGTGGCGCTTTCTCCTCACACATTTCAAAGATTTCCTGTGGCAGATGTTGCTCTGAGGCGACTTTGGCTCATTGCTCTGGGCTTCAATGTGAACACCAAACTGGCGAAGATAAAGAAGCTTCGCGTTTGCAGTGCACACTTCAGCGACGACGACTATGTTTCTTCCTGCCCAGGACAGAGGAAGCAACGTGTTTTGAAGAGTACTGCTGTCCCAGCACCCTGGGTAAGTACACTGGACAACGGCGTCAAGCCTGCTTGGCCCGATTATTTTCAATAGACCGAAGGGTAATAAAGTTTTGCCTCGATGTTATCAAGAAAACAGGCTATACACGAACAACAAGTAGCAGTAACGTTGTGTGCAGCAAATAGCTCAATGTGGTATTTCCAGTTACGCCTCTATAAAACATAACATTATGTAGAATATTATTACTATCATCAGCAATTAACGTTACGTCGACCATGTCCATAATGTTGTCTTTGCAATCCAGGATTACAGTCAATAAAGTCAGCTGTATGCAGGGTGCTCAGTGTAAGTTTGAAATTAGTCCATAAAACGTACATGAAGATCAAGAAACGTATGCTTTATGGGAGAATATTCTTGTTAGAAAGACTGCAAAGTGGATGCAGGTATTTTTTACCCTTTAAAAGTTGTAGTTTTAGTGAAATAATTTTAAAGAAAACTTTTTGTTACTGTTACTATTTGTAGATAGTAAAATATTGATATACTGTAACTTTTACTGGGCTTGTAAAACATGATTGAAATTATTGATATTTACAATCAAAAATTTTTTATATTTTCAAAGGCATGCACTCCTGTTGTGATGGCTGCAGCAGCCCAGTCTGGGTGCAGTACTGATTCAATCCCTGACGAAGTGGACCACGCATTCTCTGGACTCCCTCAGTCAACCCCTCTGAAGTGCAGATTTGACCATGAACACTTGAAGATGGTTCTCACCAGCCCACCAGAAACCGTTCCAAAAACAAAGCCATCAACATCTGGAACATACTTGGCCCTACCTCCCACCTGTGAACAGTCACAGGTTAGCAAAAAAATATAATTTTATTTTACACACACTTAAAAAAATCGAACAATTTCATAAAGTTAAATCTTGAAGATGAGCCTTATTGCATATCCTAAATGAGGTCTTTATAAATGCTGTCAGTCAGCCACTTTACTTTGACTAACACTTCACTGTTTTTCTTTTTCCTCATTTAGTCAGGGAACCCGAGCTCAACAGTTGCATCTGAGACACTGGATACAAGCATGAGTTCCATAGAGGCACCTTGTGTAGGGGATGACTGCACATTTCTTCCTCTGAGTAGTGAATGTACATCCACAAGATCATCTTCCTCAGACGTGAGCATTGTGGGAGCAGAAAGGAGAGGTGATTGGTCTGAGAGGAAGTGGATTGTAAACGAGTCGGCCCTTATGGAACTGTTTTCAACTTGTCACACATGTGGTGTATCCATTACTGACAAGAAAATCACCAGCTGTGGATCAAAGATCAAAATAGAATGGACTTGTCTCAATCACCATACAGGAGTGTGGCAGTCATGTCCAGATGTCCGTGGAATCCCTGAGAATAACCTAGTGTCCTCAGCAGCCATTATTTTCACTGGAACAACACAAAATGAAATTGCAGAGTGGGCCGATCTTCTGAATTTACAGCTTCCAAAGAAGACATCGTACTACTCACTACAGTCCACTTATATGATACCTGTAATTCACAAAGCCTACACTGACATGCAAGAAAAAAATATCGCCGAACTCCAGGAAGCAGCGTCTCATGGTAGACACACAGATATTGGTGGTGATGCAAGGTAAATATTTCCGTTAAATATCATACAGTATATGTGCTCATTACTGTTACAATATTATATCTTATATTATAATTCAGTCAAATCACGATTGCCTTCAGCCCACAAGTAACTTCCTTACTTGTCATCTGCAGATCTGACTCCCCAGGCTACAGTGCCAAGTACACCTGTTACAGCTTCATGGATGATGCAACAAAGAAGATAATTATGTCAGACCTAATTCAGGTAAAATATATCCAGTATTGTCCTTTTACTGAGTGTCCCTGATCCCTATGTTCTACTTTTATAAGCCTCCCCACACTTCTTTTCTTCAATGAACAATTTAGGTATCTGAGACTACGAGTTCACCAGCAATGGAGTCTGTTGGTTTCCGGAGGGGTCTGGATCGTCTGCTGGACTCTGGAGTTAGTGTTGATGTTGTTACGACTGACCGGGCTCCATCAATACGGAAGATCATGAGGGAGTCTTATCCGGAGCTCAGACATCAGTTTGACCCATGGCATGTTGCTAAAGGTGGCATTGCTTACTATACACTGTGTTTTATTATAGTAATCATCATGGTTGAGCTTTTGCATATGAAAAATGAAAGCAGTGAAGCTGTTGTAGAATTCAGAGTTTACTTTCATGTTCTGATATTTAGCAAAATTATTGTTCACGTTATGATTTTTCATTTTTATCTTTGTGCATTATAGGTGTAAAGAAGAAAGCAACTGCAGCAGCAAGGAAGAAGGAAAACCGGGATCTGCAGCCTTGGATCAAGTCTCTGGGCAATCACTTCTGGTGGTCATGCAGTTCTTGTGGTGGTGATGAGAAGGTGATGCTCTTGGAATTGTTTGGTTATACATAACTAGTGATGGGCAAAATGAAGCCTCAAGAAAAAGGGAAACGTTTGAACCAAACATTTTGAGGCTTTGAACCGTGGTCATCTCCATGGTTCTTCGGTGATGAATAAAATGCACTACCACATAAAATAGATTCAGACCAGGTTTAGTCCTGGTTTAGTCCTGGTTGAGACCAGGTTTAGTCCGCGTTTGTTCTACGGGTATTGTAATTTCTTGCAACGGGTCTGGTCCTTATTTATTGATGATTATGTAAATGATTTTTGTTACACAATGAGCATACTTTGTGGCAAAGATTTAATTTGTGAAATTTGCTAAGCGGTGTCTAAATGTCCTCAAAAAGGAGTTGAGACGCCGGTGGACCTCTATCCTGTATCATGTGTGTGGTGTTCACCGATGGGAAGAAAATGGGCAGGAGTACAGGTGTTACCATGACGACCTCAGCGATGACCAACAAATAAGAAAGAAATGGTTGAAGAAGGGGTCTGCTGCCTGGAATGCTCTCAAGGCTGTCGTACTAGATAAAAATCTCTTGAGGGTCTTCAGTCAGTTGACTTTATTCAAGCATACCGGTAAGTTTGCATAATTAGAACAAATAAAATACCCACCAAATGCGGGTGTATTTCAGCAGTGGTCTGTAATGCAGTCACTCCTTCTAGCCACTTTGGCGGGTTGAATTTTATATATAATATATACATTTTATATTTTATTTGCTCCTGATGAATATAGTTTGTGTTAAGGGCTTGAATTTTGGCATGGGATTACACATATTGTGCATAATTTTACTGATTCCCGCAGATTGTGTGTTCACACCCATAAAGCCGCCTCTCAGTACTAAATTGAGTTCTTTTTCGCTGCTTATTGCCCTTAAATGGTCAAATACACACAAAATAATGTCAAAATGCTGGTCTTGATGAGTATTCACGTAAACAAAGTCAGTTATGTTTTAAGTGAAGTTGAGAAAGAAAACCCATTTCTAACAGTATAATGGATCCGTGCGTCAGGTCTTAAAGTGACAGAAGCATAATGGGCTATACCTGCTGCCAAATTATGAGATAATATTTAAAATTTCTATATGGCAGTTTTTCCCCATGGTATCAATGTCAAAATTGTGGCCAATGAAAATGCTGAGTGGCTAGAAAATATGGAAAACCACTAGCCACAGTGATTGGTGAGCAAAAAAGTTAATGTCGTGCCCTATATATATATAATTTAATGTTTAATATATTTGAATTTAATACATCAATTATTGAATAACTGGCATTTTCTCTACCCAAACCAGTGACCTCTGAAACAGTACATAGGGAGTTATCTCCTCTCAAAGCTCCAGATGAACGAGGGATATTCTTGGTAGCGAGATACAGACCGAATTTAATTAACACTGTCATACTTTAGCTAAAGATTTGATAATGGCTCCCAGTGTAGTTGGAAATTGAGAGATGAGCTATCAAACGGAGAGAGAGACTATCACAGTGGGATATTCCACTCAAATTAGATTTAGCCAAAACCCACGGATATGAAATTTAAGTCATTGGGGCACTCAATACAATAGCATGTATAAGTGACATTTTCAGATAAATGAGTCTGACCCATAGCACTGCATACTGAGGAAACAGGTTAAGAGGTGTGAAGAGAAATGCAATCATGACTGCAATAAATCACATTTCTCTTGTTTGTTGCACTAGAAATGTAAATTTGCTTCAGGCAGCATCAGAGAAACGAAATATCATGATATTTCTCTCTTAATACACATTAGCTCATAGCTCATAAACTGTAAATGTGTTTGGTTTATTGGCGTTATTTTAATATTTATGACATTATACACAATTTCACACGTAATCCCATTTAAAATCTCCAATGTAGTGCAGCCAGCAGCCCTTAAAGAACAAACAGTACAGCTAAACAGAAGACGTTCTTCAAATGTTCTTCATAGCGGGATTTCCAGGGGGAATGAAGAGATCCTTTGAGAACATGTACGAAGCAGTTGCAAAATTAAGATTTTAGAGTGGGGTTTCCTTTAGAGACACACACACTCAGAGAGCATAATAAGTGAATATGTGAATGTTTAATGAGACAGAGCGTGGTGAGAACAGATTCCCAATGGTGAGCTGGCAAAGCCTTCATAACCTGACAGGGAGATTTCTCAGTGTACATATGCTGTCTGCTTCTCTTGTTCACTCACACACAAATATATATATATATATAATTCTGTCATGACAACTCTCTGAGTGTTTGGCATGACAATGTTGGTATGTTTG
The DNA here is from genome assembly GCF_949319135.1 of Squalius cephalus. NCBI lineage: Eukaryota > Metazoa > Chordata > Actinopteri > Cypriniformes > Leuciscidae > Squalius > Squalius cephalus. The sequence goes on along the minus strand of NC_137136.1, from coordinate 8,341,502 downwards.
GTCTTGGCAGAATAGATCTGGAAGTGAGCAAGTAAGACATGTTGCTGCTTTACAATGACATACATGAATTACCCTATACAGGTGGAGCTGGGGAGGTGGACGGTTTCTGAAAGCACACTGCAAATTTCTACAGCAAACGCAGACCAAGTATTTGAAAGTTAAGCAGCAAGCTCATTTGCTGCTGATACAGCAAGAACCAATCAGCTGTGCCCTATAGAGAATGTGATAGCAATATTGAGTGACGGACCTATCAACCTATCTAGAGTTTCATGATAGAACTTTGTATTTATCCTGAAAAGAACAAACAGCTTGTCATAGATCAAGCATACATGGGAGAACCGTTGGGGGAAAAACTATACTTTAGGCAGGTTGGTTATGAGGCAATACTGTGGATTTGTGTTATGCCTGAGGTCCTTGTGTAGCTCTCCCACACCGGAGACCACGGTTCGAATCCTGCTCAGAGCGGCTTGAGTCTGACCAGTTACACATATAACAGTGAAAACATGGATTGCTAGAAAATGACTTCAATGGCGGGAAAGCATTGTGTCATAAATAATGGAAAATTATGTCAATGGCGGGGAAAGAGTTAATAATCTAAAGAATCTTTTTCCCCTTTTGTGCAATGGAGAGTTTTAAAGGATGTTTAAGATTCTTCATGGAACCACCAGTCCCAAAAAAAGAGCGTATATACCCAAAACTACGCTCATGTGAGATATGGGGCCCTATTTTAAAGATCTGAAATGCAAGTATCAAACGCGAAACGCAAGAAACTTTGTGGGCGGATCTCGGATCTCTCGCAAAATGACTCTTGCGCCTGACGCAAATCTAAAATGGGTTGGTCTGAAGTAGCTTCATTACTCATAGGTGTGGTTTGGGCGTAACGTGAAATAAACCAATCAGAGCGACATCTCACATTCCCTTTAAAGGTCCCGTTCTTCGTGATCCCATGTTTCAAACTTTAGTTAGTGTGTAATGTTGCTGTTAGAGCATAAATAATATCTGTAAAATTATAAAGCTCAAAGTTCAATGCCAAGCGAGATATTTTATTTAACAGAAGTCGACTACAGTGAACGGCTCGTTTGGACTACATCCCTCTACTTCCTTCTTTAATGATGTCACTAGAACCGTTTTTTGACTAACCTCCGCCCACAGGAACGCTCCCTCAACTCTACTGGCTACTTGCGCACTTCTAATAACTTACTGTGTTTACTCAGTTCTTACGGTGATTTTCTGAAGTAAAACTGACGCTTCATCTTTTGTGTGATGTACAATAAACTTTATTAAACTCATCAGTATATGTTTGATCATCATTCAGACAGCAGACTTGTAGGCTATTAATAAATAATGGATACATAGCCTACAAGCAGATAACAAATACGTTATAATAACCGTAATTAAACTACTCAACTATACCTGTTTCATCTCTATACAGCACTCTGACTCTGTAGGCATTATTGTCCGACTCGAAATGAACGCCGTTACTGAGAGTTTCTGATATTATCATCATTCCGTGAGATGAAATTGTCCTGACAGACTGAGTGCGAGCTCATGAAGCTCCGCCCCCTGGGTCGTCCAGCAGCACCTCATTTGCATTTAAAGGGCACACACTAAAACAGCGCGTTTTTCTGTGCCCCCAAAAATGACAATTTAAACATGCTGTAAAAAATGATCTGTGGGGTATTTTGAGCTGAAACTTCACATACACACTCTGGGGACATCAGAGACTTATTTTACATCTTGTGAAAAGGGGCATAATACGGGACCTTTAAGAGCAGGCAGGCTTGTTCCATGGCGGATTGCTATTATAACGGCGGATTTGCCAGGCGCACGCCAGGAGCAGTTCACAGCCGAGAAGTGACATTGTATGAGGATGGGAGAAACCCACCCAAATAAGCTTAGGTTAAACAGGCGTATAATAATTTTGGTAAATGTGCAAGCTAGATTTATGCCTATTTTTTCACATCTTCATGGACACCACAATGATTTCCCTCATGTGGAATATTTTCCCTTGTAATTATGTATAGTTTGCAAAAATGGCAACTGCTGCGTCTGTGTGTAGATGAGAGAAGCAAAGTGTATGCGCGTTGTGCACATGCTACATTATGGCCAAGCATGCGCCCTTAAAATAGCATCTGAACGCGCCACTGACAACGCGCCACTGACTTTAGACTAGGTTTTTCCAGGTCTGTGGCAGAATTGTTTTCTGGAACTGCAAAATAGCACCAGGGAACGTTTGCGCCGTAACACGCTTTTCGCTGAACCGCAACCGGGAACGCAAGTTCTTTCCCTAATTTACCGACGTGTGTCTGTGGAGGGAAAAGTCCGCTGTGCGTCGGGTGCAAAATAGGAATGATACATGCGTTGGTGTACAAAGTCAATTGTGCTGAGTGCAAGATAGGGCCCATGGTGTGAAAATTAGTGTAAAATTGGAAGAAAGCAGCAAAGGAATGTGTGAAAAGGCACAAGTGCTGTGAAAAATGCATTGATACCGTCCACAAAAACGATTAGAAGACCTTATTACCTAAAAATGATTTAATTTAGTCACATAACCAGAAATGTTATGCAACTGACTGGAAACACAAACCCACCTCCAACCACTGGCCATGAGACTGCATTTTGATGACCACGCAGGGATCAGGTTTGTTGAGGGCATCCCTGTCTGAGATGCCTTTACAGGTGACCCGCAGCTCTACTTTGGTCAGGCAGGGGCTGTTGAACAAGCCCAGAGAATTGGCTGCAGACTCGTAGATGTCGCTCATGTTTCAGGAGATACTTGTGCTGTAAGGAAAAGAGAGATTATATTTTTTATTATATTTTTCTTTTAGCTGTGATATTTTTTTGTGATTTATTACAATTAATTGAACAATTTTAAAATACAAAAATGTGTCCTTTGTAAATGGTCCCTACTTAGAAGCAAGTCTACCTCAGAGAAATCAACCAAGTTGTTTGCAAAATGAGCTGCTTTTGACTGTAAACCAGTTATTCACTATGAAAATAAAACAAACAATACTATATTGACCTATAAAGTCACTTTTTGTAATGTCTATTCAAAGATTTAATCAATTGACAGCCTTAATGATTTTGTATTTTTGTATCACAAAATCAATGGCATTAAAGGGATACTTCACCGATTAGCATTAAGCTTTGTATCAGTAGAAACCCGGTTGTATTTTCGAATGACCGTGCTTCCCTCCCTCATGTCCCCCTGAGACGAGAGATTTCCATATTGTCTGACTGGAAAAAACCTCCAATGACGCAAAAATCGTCATTTTGCGTCATCGGACGCTTTTTTGGCCAGAGGCAGCCAGTAGTAGGAGGTAGTTCTGCATGTTTTCAACCGATAAAACGGCGATAAACGGCGTCTTTTCAGTTTCGAGTCAACTAGTTGCCTAGTTGTATCATTTCTCCCGATACTGCCCTCTGTAACCGGTAGGCGTGGCTTGGGAGTGGCCTCGTAGGGCAGCGAAGCAAGTGCATTCTGGGAGTTGTTGTCTTTCATCCACATGAGCGAAAAATACATTTTCTGGCTTTTCTCAGTCTAGAAGGCACCAACTTCTAAAATAACTTCACATTTCTACTACATAAATGACCCAATTTAAATACACATTCATCTTTCCAGCGCTGAAATATCCCTTTAAGCAAAAACAGTCAGATCATTTCTTTGGTTTTTAGTTACTTTCAAATTAACTTAAATAACTTAAATTATGCATGGTGGATATGCATTTTTCAAAATATCTGCTAAAGAAAAAGATGTGTGATTTAACGCCCCATAATTTTTCACTGGGAATATATATTTAATCACTGTGTGTGTATATGGTGAGACATTTGGGAAGCCTCGAGAGACACTAATTTATTGAAATGCTGATGAGTGGGAAAATATCTAATAAGAATTTCCCAGTTATAATATAGAGCAATTGCAAATCATCTGAGCTAACTAAAATTACACAGCGTAAGCGGAGAGGAGGGAAAGAGAGAGAAATCTGAGCCGATGAATAGATAGATATTGAATGATGGATGGATGTCTTAATATAGAGAAAGCAAATTCCCATTTATGCAATAGTATAGTGATGTTTGCCATAGCAAAAAAAAAACACAAAAAAAAAACTTAAAAGATAGAAAACACATTGGTCTTTAAATTCCCAGTTACAGTATGTTGCTTTAGTTACTGTCAGATTTAGGAAAACAGTAATAAATTGTGACTGTGCCTCACACAGACCAGTAGAAGCAGACCATGAGAGGTAGATCTGACCATGAGAACAGCAATGTGAAAGAGAACAGCTCAACGAAAGGATAATACTCTGCCAATGCAAAGTCATCCATCACTCCCACTGTATCGCACTGACAGGTGACAGCCTCATACATTATAGGTCAGTAGCAATAATACGGAGGTGGGCAGTTCTCTTCCTCAAACTTTTCAACAGCGACGGCAAACTACGTCATCAGTCTTTCATCCTCTGGATGCTATTTTTGCCACTTGAGTGTTTTCTCAGCCAATTTCCCATCTATTTCTGACTCTGTTAATGGCTCTCATTGAGCCTCTTCATATACACACACAATTTTTGCAGCAGAAACAGTTCTTAAGTCTCAAGAAATCTTCAATGTTAAATTACACCCATTAAAAACACTTGAACTGATTAAACCCCTTCTGATTGGTAAATAAATCTAAATACGGTATGTCGTTTCATAATATAAGCTATACTTTTAACACAAATTTATACATTTTGCAAACATAATCACAGTTCATACTGTATATCAGTTTTCACACAGAAGATTTGTACATATTTGCACATCTTTAAAGTTGAACACATTTTATAAGCTATCAGTATATTGATATCATGAGTTTCAGTGTTTTTGCATACTTGCACAAATAAATCTAAAATCCCCCAGAAAACCTCATGAAATGACCTCCACAGAAGGCAATAATCTCAGATGGTCCCTGTGGACCTGCTCCATTGCTGACTACCTCATTTATGACTGCTTTCTGACAATACACAAGGAAGCATTGAGCCATTCAATCAAACTCCATTAAAATCTAATGGTGGCAGTTATTGGTTTCTTATGACTTTAAAGACAACATTAAATAAAAATGGAACCATTTGCTTTCTGGATAAATAACCCTGGTCGTATTGTGCATGATTTATCAGTGCATTATTCCAAAGAAAAAGCTTGATTTTATAGTCTTTCATCAAAATATAGCACCATAGTGCACAAGCTCTGACATATTGAGTCCTGGTGCTCATGCAGCTGAAGTGAGTTTGAATCTATTTTCTCAATTCCCCATCTTCCCATCTCTCTACCATACTATGAATAAAAATGGCATATAAAGGCCAAAAAATTTAATTTTGCCTCTGCAAAGACCAAGGCTGTGCAGGTGTTGAAAAAAAAAATAGTATCAGTGTGAATAAATTGAATTAAAAAAAAAAAAACATGTCCAGGTCACATTTCACTCCAACTCAAAAGAGTAAATAAATAAGAAATGCTATTTTGCATAATGAAAATTGTGTTGATCCATTAGGATTATTAATTTATTTTTTTATACTGTAGTTTTGCATGAGATTAAACACATTTCATCTCTCAGATTCTCATTATCATAAGGTGCACAGGTATTTCACTTTTATATATTCTCATCCTTCTCAATGGTGTTTGTCATTTCTGCAACATAGTATTTATTTATTCAGATTTTCAGGTGAAATATGACCCAAGCTCTTTTTAAAATGTTCTTGGAAACTCCAGAGATTCACCCATTAACCAAAAATTAACCAAAACACCCATTAGCAACATATTCCAATTAAGCATAAAATACATAATCCATTGCTAAATGCTGTTTAATTTGTCAAATTAATCTCAAATGTCTATGTATCATGCATAAATATGAAAGTAAAGGCTAATTTTAAGTCTAATTCTCATATTATATGAGGTTTAGAGAAAAATGCACAGAACTTGGTATCCCCAATGTCATCTGGAACATGCTTGGAATAGAGGTAGTGCTGAAACCCTCTCTCTGTATTCATTAAAGTGTCAGTCTCAATAGAACAGCAACACAGTGGAGCTGATGGGGCGGCAGGTAAGCAGCGCTCCTGTGACAGACTCCACCGGTACATGTGGTCTCCACCGGTGAGAGTGAATGAGAATTTGAGGAACTCCCAGCGACAACAGCTGTAATCATGGAACAGGATGCCTTCCACCGATCTGACAATGTTAGTCTAATCGCCCTCTGCTTTCTACAACATTTCTATACAGCATCCTGCTTGTTAAAGCAACGGAAGTCAAAATGTTTCATGCATCATAGATTTTTTTGGAAGCAGGAGGGTGGAAGCAGTGCTGACAAACAAGGCAGATTTTTGAACACTGTGTCTTGAAATCCACAAAGAAATCCCTCAATTTACCACACAATTCCTCTGGCTTCCAGTTATCCATTTGAACTACAGGACTGTCATCGCCTCTATCATGATTCAGATCCCCTTATTTGGCCTCATAAAACCCACCAACAATCAAAAATTCAGGTATTTGTATGGCAACCAAAGCTAATTAGAAAAGCATGCCGGTGTGACATTTCTTCAAAATTATATTACTTTGTTTCTTGGACTCTTTCATCATGACTCGTGTTTCGCAGGTGCAAGGCTGTACCAGGTGAACTACCGAGCAAGTTTACTATGTCAGAAAAAGCAAAACATATGGAGCTTGTTATGTGATGCAAATGTCAAAATGGATTAGTTTACAAATCATGTGCTATTGTAAAAAGTGGTTATAATATAGAGTAGCAAGGAACTGAATAAAAAGGCTTTATTAATCAAGAATCTGCCACTTTAATAATAATTTGTGTGAAAAGGATTAAACATTGCTAATGTTTTACTGCCACTTTGTAAAATCCTCCAAAAATTCCTCAAATACTGAAATTAAAAGATAAAAATTAACCAGAACTCAAAAGAGATCTAAAAAAATCTAATTATTTACTCACCCTCATGTCGTAATGTGATATTTTTCCCATGTAAAACACAAAAAAAGTAGTTCAAACTAATCTTCACAAAGACCTTTTTCATACAACAACAGTTAAAGGAGAAGTTCACTTTTAAAATGAAAATTATGTCATCATATACTCACCCTCATGTTGTTTCAAAGCTGTATGAATTTCTTTCTTATGCTGAACAGAAAGGAAGATATTTAGAAGAATATCAGTAACCAGACAGTTTTTGGGTCCCAATGACTTCCATAGTAGGAAAAAAATATACTATGGAAGTCATTGGGACCCAAAAACTGTCTGGTTACTGATATTCTTCTAAATATCTTCCTTTCTGTTCAGCATAAGAAAGAAATGCATACAGCTTTGAAACAACATGAGGGTGAGTATATGATGACAGAATTTTCATTTTAAAAGTGAACTTCTCCTTTAAGACTTCAGGAATATGGAACATTAGATACTTTTATGATGTTTTTTGTCCTTTTTTTGGAACTTGACAGCCAAGTTTACTAATAACTCTCATTCTATAATCAATGAGAAGTCTCTTTAAAAAGTCCTTTTTGTGTGTCCCACAGAAAAACTACAGAGCATACGAGTTTGTTCCAACATAACTGAGTAAATAAAGACTTGAGATATTTAATATCACTTTCCTTTATGGAATTCAGCAGATGCTCTTATCCAGAGCGAGTAAAAAAAAAAAGTTTTCATATATAAAACTGCCAAGGTAAACAGATGGCGAGAGCGCACTTCTGAACGGTTATCTGCAAGCCGTAGCAGATATCTCCCTTGACAAGTATTTTACAAGCAATTACCTGGCAGCAGCACATTCCGTAGGCTTGTCATACAGTAAAAATATCAAGTAACAAATAAACAATCAAAAACATTTCATAAAGGGTTAGCTTGGCAACAGCTATTCAGCAAATTATGGGCTGATTTGAATTACACTGGACACTTTGACAGGTGACTCTTACACTGTCATGAGTTGTTACAGGTGTTTCTTGAGATGCAGCCTCAGTTATAACACTGGATGAAACACTTCACTTGTGCTTCAATCATAGACAAGTATAAACAAAAGACAGATTTCCAGCTGAACCCTTCTCTCATTTCTCATATCATACAGAGTTTCTCCACAGGGGAGCTGTCGCCTGTCAGCATGATATACCATGATACCATCTCCCCAAGACTCCAAAAGTTGCTTCCTTTTACAGAATGCATTACAACCATAATATTGTTAACACTCAAAGCTCTCAACACATTTTTGACAGCCCTGTAATTCAAGATCTATGCGCAGAGCTTGAATGCTGAGCCATTCTTTGCAGACAATCCTAAACCTTCAGGTTTCTTAACTTCATACACTAGTCTTAAATTCAACAACAGCGCACTTTAGAAAGACAATGAAACATAAAATTGCAACATACTGACAGCTTATAAAATGCGTTCAACTTTAAAGATGCTCAAACGTTTATGAATCTCCTGTCCTGTTGACAAAATGCTAGTGAAACTGATGTTACTAGAACTTAAACTATTTCAAACGTTTGGGGTTGACACAATTTTTTTTAATCTTTTTGAAAGAAGAGATTTGTTCACCAAGGCTGCATTTATTTGATCAAAAATACAGTAAAACAGTAATCTTAGGAAATATTATTACTAATATTATTAATATTATTTAGAATGTGATTTATTCCAGTAATGGCAAAGCTGAATTTTCAGCATCATGACTCCAGTCTTCAGTGTCACATGCTCAAGAAACATTATCATTATCAAAAACATTATCATCCATTTGAAAACAGTTGTGCATCTTAATATTTTTATACATTTATTTCAGGATTCTTTGATGAATATACAGTTCAAACAGCATTTATTTAAAATATAATATTTTCGTAACAATGTAAATGTATCACTTCTGATCAGTTTAATGCATCCTTGCTTAATAAAAGTATTAACTCCTTTTAAAAAATCTTACTGACCCCAAACTTTTGAACGGTAGAGTATAGAGCATTGCTCCTTTATTTAATGATTTATTTAAAGTCCATATTTATAAACAAAAATCAATTGAGACTTAAGTAAAGTCATTTGCGATCTTTGTATGGTAAAATTGCATGGAAAAAATGGCGTTTAAATTAAAAAAAGTTTAGTTGCATTGAATTTAATAGTGTGACAAATCCTTAATCTCATTTATAACAAATACAAAAAATAATTCTGTTCATTGAACGCTATGAATAAAACCTTTCATCAGAACGCATTCATCTTATGAACCTTTGTGGATGATTTGAAAATATATCTCTAAAGTTATTCCACTTATAAAGTGGTAGCTGTCAAAAAACGATTTGTGTGCTAGAACTCCACTTTACATATGTATACCTGCTATAAATATTAATTAGATCATGTCAGAAGGTAACATATCAAAATCCAGCAGCACACAACATGACAGCTTACACAGTTTTTAAATGTTGTGGTGATATGTTCTAGGTAATAGATTCAGGAATAATCAATAAAGTTATTCAGCCTGTTCAAATAATTAAGAATGAAGAGTTCTGTGTACAGCAGTGCACTGAAAATCCCTGTTTAAATTATGTGGGCTCTCTTTCTTCCCAGTCAGTTTCTTTGTGCTGTGAGTAATAGGTTTAAAAACAGCACAAAGCTTGAAGTTTGAATTCATAATGATCTCAATGTATAAATCAGCCCTGTTGATAAATGAACCTGTATGTGTGAAGTGTTTGTTCCCAGCAGGAACAGGTTCTTAATCATTTCTGCAGAGGCAGAGGCCACGGGTCGTCTCCAAACCCTGGTGCCTTTGATTATCCTTATATTAGAGTCAGAAAATGTGGCTTGTTGGAGTTTATAGGATTTTGTCTAAAAGCAATAAAAATAATATATGCAAATCATGCCATGTTTGCCAAATGATTAATATTAAAAAAATTATAGAATTTCTTAGAATTCAAGTCTACATGGTTAATCTTGATATAGCAGATGATTTAAGGCGGTGGTTCTAAGCTGGTTTTGTTTCACAACTCAGAATTTCCAACACAGCACAAACTTTTGCCCTTAAATCAAACACTGACATTATTAATATTATCAAGATATGCATAGCCCCACCAATATGCTAAATTATACATATCTACACTTCTCTTGAATGTCAAAAGCTCACCTATCACCGGTTTTTGAGATTTGAACCAGCATTTAGATTACTATGGAAGCTTGTTTCTACCATGGAATAAAAAATAAAAAAGATAATTACAACTTTTTATCTTAACATTCTGACCTTTTTTCTCACAATTGCGAGTTTATATCTCACAGTTCTGACTTTTTTTCTTACAATTTCATGTTTATATCTCACAATTCGGATATAAGCTCAGAATTCAAGAGAATTGAGAGAAATAATGTCAGAATTGCGCGATACAGTATAAACTCAGAAATTGCAAGAAAAAAAATCAGAACAACAAGTTATAATCTAATAATTGCGAGATGTAAACTTAGAAATTGTAAGAAAAAGTCAGAACTGCAAGTTATAAACTCATAATAAACTTATTGTGTAATTGCAAAAGAACAAAAACTTGCAATTACTTTTTTTCTTTTCATGGGTGAAACAAGCTTCCATAGCTTACTGTTCAAAATGTGTTGTTTTTTAAAGAAAATCAACATTAAATTGATCAATTGTGAATTCATACATTATATTTCAAATAAATGCTGTTGTTTTGAACTTTCTATTCATCAAAGAATCCGGGAAAATATATTAAACAGCACAACTGTTTTAAACATTAATAATAATAAGACATTTTTTTGTGCACCAAATCAGCATATTAGAATGATTTCTGAAGGATCATGTGACACTGTGGCAAATTCAGCATACTAAAATAGAAAAAAGCTATTTGAAATTACAATAATATTTCACAGTAGTACAGTTTTTACTGTATATTTGATCAGATAAATGCAGCCTTGATGAGCATAAGAGACTCTCAAGAACATTATAAAAGACATACCAAGCCCAAATCACTGAACGGTATTGTATATAACCACTAAGCCACTAATGTGACATGAAAGACTGTTTTCTAAACTTCAGTGAAGTTGGATTAAAGCATCTCGTCATCACATTATTTTTAAGTACCAAGCATTCAGCATCATTTCACTCATGCTAAAAACAAACATCAGGAGTGCCATGTCAGATACAACCTCTGAGGCCCATTTGCGTGTTGCGCCTTTCTCTCAACATGATGATAACCACATTTTTCTCCCCATCTCTCAGCAGGTAATTTCCTCTCCGTACAGTCAGTGTGCCTAATTTGACAAACACCAATAATGGCTTTCAACAGAGAATGAATGATGCAGTCGACTGGAATCTCACCAGAGTCTTGCATCCTGCCATCTCAGCTCATTTAGCCTTATTTCCAGTCATTTACAACAAACCAATTATTCACTTGGATGTGATGGTCTCATCAGCCTGCTCGATTACATGAGGATGAGAACAAGACCGCAGGCAGCTATTGAAAATGAATCAGCTAATTATTCTTTAGGAAGTTGGCTAATTAGTTGGAACATAACACGCTCTGTAAATGGAGAAGCATTAAATACTTGTGACACACAAGGCACCCATGAAACGGCAATGACATAATGACATATTGGAAAGATGGAACCCTGAACAGATCAGCCCTTGTTCAGAACTAAAATTCATCAAACATGTCCTCAAATAAGACATATATATATGAGATAAAGGAATGTGAAGATAGTAATAGTATTGACAACTGAAACCCAAAGAAACATTTGAATGTTATGAGATGACACACACCACAAATACAACCAGGATTTCTAGGAATGTTCTTGGAATGAATATCCAAGACTCAAGCAGACTGTCTGTATGACAATATACTAAAAATCATAGTCTTCAGTGTCACATAATCCTTCAGAAATCATTCTAAAATGCCGATTTTGGTGCTCAGGAAACAATTTATCACTGTTGAAAACAGATGTGCTAATTATTGTGTAAACCATTTGTTTCTAGATTCATTGATAAAGTTCAAAATAACAGCATTTTTTTGTAACATTATAAATGTATTTTCTGTCACTTTAGGCCCATTTTATGCATCCTTGATAAATAAAAGTAATAATCTCTTTCCAAAAAAAAAAAATATATATATATATATATATATATATATATATATATATATATATATATATTTATATATATATACTGTATATATATAACCAACCCCAAACTTATTTTAAAAGATAATAAACATTTTGCAATGACATATTGTTAAAAATGTTTTAGAAAAGGCCAGTTTTAAATTACTTTAACTTTTCACTGTGCCACTTGTTATTACAATTACATTCTACAATTAGTAAAGTAACATTAGATTGAGTCACCAAAATGGTTGTAACATGGTCACTGCCATATGTGCATATAAATACACATAATACTGTTAATGTTTGTCCATAACCCCATTACTAAGTTCACATGAACATCCAGCTAAAACAAAAGTCTGTCTATAGACATGTGCAAGTAAAATAAACTTAGGATGGTCTCATGCACATCACTTGCTTTAATTGTTCACCCCCATCTGGACACTGAAGGAATCGCGTCTTTATAAATGAAGGCTGTAAGCAGCCTGGCCAAAAAACATAAAGAAAGGTACCATTTTAAAAGGAAAGTAAAAGAAAAGTAAGTGACAGCCCACAGTGCTTTTAAAATTATAGCCTACTATGCATATTTGTAAATCAAAACAGACTTATTGTCATATAAAGGCACTTATAATTATTAGGCACTAATAATTTTGTTTTCTTGTTTTATAACTGTTTTCCGTCCAAGTTAAAGCAGTTATACAGTATGCTATCCAATGAAGACAGTTTAACAAATTAAACAAATAGCCTAATAAAGTTCATTTAATTAATGTAGGTTTTTCTCTAGTTAATATTACAGAACAACATTGTATGCAGGCTTCAAATTGAATCATTAAAAACTTAAGTGCATCAATGTGGATGAAGGCCTATTACTGCATCGGTTAAAAAAAATAAAACAGCCTATTAACAACTTTATAAACAGAGTATAAGATATTAGTACCACAACTTAAGCTTGCAAGAGCGTATCATCAAGTTCTCTACTACTGTAAGCCAATAACCCCCCAAAAATAATCTATCCTCTTTTACTTTAAAGTGATTAAGGTGCAAATAAAAGCGCGCGCCTTTAGCATATGAAGCACCTGCGCTCGTGAGCGGCACGGCAGTGACAGATGAGAGAACGTTTCACTCACCTTTAACGAACATGAACAATAATTCCAGGCAAATAGGGTCTGCTTGTCATCAAACACGGAGCACTGAGAAGACATATGCTCCACACAAGGATTCGAGCTCCATCCTCAAGCCGCTGTGCAAATGAGTGAAAGTAAAGTGCAGCGCGTTCATCTCGCGCGCCGGTCCCTCCCCTTCACGCGCTACTGAAGAATCTTTCAGCGGTTACGCGGACTTTAAGGGGAGGTTCTACAGGTAAACACTCTCGATTGTGCCCCTTCTCCTTAATTAAAATGTGCAATATATATACAGGCATGTGAAAAAGATAGGAGGACACCCTTTAGAATTTGATGGTTTTAGCTATCAGAACACAAAAATCATCTGGTCGTTAGGTCTTAACATTAGATGAACAGCAACAAATTACATATTACACCATGTCATTATTTATTTAACAAAAATAAAGCCACAATGGAAAAGCCATGGGTGACAAACTAAGTACACCCTATGATTCAATTGCTAGAGCCACTTTCAGCAGCAAAACGTTGAAGGAATCGTTTTCTGTATGACAATCAATATCTCGCATTGTTCTGAAGGAAGTTTGGCCCGCTCTTCTTTACAATGTTGCTTCAGTTCATTGAGGTTTGTGGACATTTGTTTATGCACAGCTCTCTTAAGGTCCTACCGCAACATTTCAGTCGGCTTGAGATCTGGATTTTGACTACAAGTGCAACAACACCTTGATTCTTTTCTTTCAGCCATTATTTGCTGGTGTCATTGGGATCATTGTCCTGTTGCATGATACAATTTCGGACAAGCTTTAGCTGTCGGACAGATGGCCTCACATTTGACTCTTACTTTGGTATCCAGAGCAGTTAATGGTCGACTCAAAGACTGCAAGGTGCCCAGGTCCTGTGGCTGCAAAACAAGCCAAAAATCACCAACCCTTCACCAGTGTGATGGACAGCTGGTGTGAGGTGTTTGTGCTGATGTTGTGTTTAGTTTTCGGCTAACTTGGCGCTGTGCATTATAGTCAAACATCTCCTCTTTGGTCTTGTCTGCCCAAAGGACATTGTTCCAGAAATCTTGAGGTTTGTTCAGATGCAACTTTGAATGAATTTGCTGGGACGTCCACTCCTGGGAAGATTGGCAACTGTCTTGAATGTTTTCCACTTATGAATAATCTTACAGTAGAATAATGGACTTCAAATTGTTTGGAAATGGCCATATAATCCTTCCCAGATAGATGGCAGCAATAATTTCTTCTCTAAGATCATTGCTGATGTCTTTCCTCCTTGCCATTGTGTTAACACACGTGAATGCTCCAGACCAGCAAACTGCCAAAACTTCTGCTTTCAGAGGTGATGATCACACTTTCTGATGATCAGGTAGGCTAGTCAAAGACATTTGATTAGCAGCGCCTGACTGTTACTTTCCATCTTAATTCCTATGGAAGCAGTAAGCTTGTACTTAGTTTGTCACCCATGGCTTTTCCATTTTGGCCTAGTTTTTGATAAATAAATAAATAATGACTCAATGTAATATATCATGTGTCGTTGTCTATGTATTTACCTAATTTTAAGACCTGCCAAGGACCAGACGATTTTTTTTTTTAATTATATCCTGGTACAAAAAAACCCATAGAATTCAATAGGGTGCTCTTTCTTTTTCACATGACTGTATATACTGTGCATATATATATATATATATACATACACACACACACACACACACAACGGTATTTACATTGCGGATTTATCCATTCAAGTTTTTTAACCCTCTGGGGTCCTTCGTTTAACAGTCACACTTGGGACCTTCGGGTCCAAATGGACCCGGAGGGCGGGATTAATATATATATAAAAAAATCTTAATATTTTTTTTTTTACTTGTTTTTTATAATATTTTTTCTTTTCTTTTTTGGTGTTTTGAGATAATTTTATGATTTATAATTAATATTTATGCAATAATTATGACCCATTTTTTCCCATTGAATATAATAGAAATTTTTTATATATATATAATTTTTATTTTATTTTTATTAAAGCTGTATTTCATTTTAGAGTCAAGCCTAGGCCTCATGAAAGCAATTTTTGAAATGAGATGGGCGCCAACTGGTGGACACACTGAGCATTTTTATCACGCAATAGCACATTTTTACCACTAGTGGATTTACAGCTCTCTGTAGAAAGGCTTGCGAATTCTAGTGATTTTTGCCTGAACAGATTTAGTCTGTTTTGCACTCTTGATGTTTTAGAGATTCACCCCTTCACTGTTGAGTCCTTTTTTGAGTCCTTGGCTGATTTGTAGATTGTATGCACAAAAAAACTCTGTTTTCATATTTTTGACAATTTCCCATTCATTTCCTATGGGAGTCATTTTTGACCAAAGAGCAGAAGTGTGATGACCACTTAGCATGCTTGGATCATGACCTCAATATTTTTTGTGTGTTCACATACCTAATACCATAAAAGTCACCTAGTTTCGTAACATTCCGATGAAGCTGTGATTTTTAAAAATTCAAAACAGATTTTTGTAATCTGAATTTATTAGTGTGTATGTGTATAAAAGTGTGTTTGTGTGTGTGTGTGTGTGTGTGTGGATGTGTCTGTTTTGCACTCTTGATGTTTTAGAGATTCACCCCTTCACTGTTGAGTCCTTTTTTTCTGCATCCTGGCTGATTTGTAGATTGTATGCGCAAAAAAACCTCTGTGTTTTCATATTTTTGACAATTTCCCATTCATTTCCTATGGGGGTCATTTTTGACCAAAGAGCAGAAGTGTGATGACCACTTAGCATGCTTGGATCATGACCTCAATATTTTTTGTGTGTTCACATACCTAATACCATAAAAGTCACCTAGTTTCGTAACATTCCGATGAAGCTGTGATTTTTAAAAATTCAAAACAGATTTTTGTAATCTGAATTTATTAGTGTGTATGTGTATAAAAGTGTGTTTGTGTGTGTGTGTGTGTGTGTGTGGATGTGTCTGTTTTGCACTCTTGATGTTTTATAGATTCACCCCTTCACTGTTGTGTGCTTTTTTTCTGGATCGTGGCTGATTTGTAGATTGTACGCACAAAAAAACTCAGTATTGTCACATTTTTGCCAATTTCCCATTCATTTCCTATGGCGGGTCCATTTGGACCCGAAGGTCCTGAGTGTGACTATTTTTTTTACAACCACTTAGACTATTCAAATCCTGTCCCCAATTTTTTTGGGTGTTCATATACCAAGTACCAACAAAGTCACCAAATTTCGGATCATTCCGATGAAGCTATGATTTTTTACATTTTTTTATTTAAAGGCTTCGGGTCCATTTGGACCCGAAGGACCCCAGAGGGTTAAACATGCAAATCAAGCATCATCTTGTTAAAATGTCCCTGCTAAAAACGCATTAAACCAGTCTAAACACGTGCTGCTGTCCCAGTCTGATCTGTTAAAAGGTGCTCTAAAACCAGATATAGTTTAAATACTTTTTTGCAGCAAAAGCTTTTTATGATAAAATGTTGCATAAAATGTGCCATAACACCACTTCTTGCCAAAGATTGTGTGCTGATCTTAACCGATTCCTGCTGTCAGCCGACTGGTTTTATAGGGATTTGGGGAACTTTCAAACTGGCCAAACTGTGAGACCAGCAAGCCACCCTACGCTGCTTTAGGCTGAATAAATCATATTATAAAACATTTAGGACCTACTTTATGAGCAATAAAGTCATTCATGTCACTTCAAAAATCCACAATTGTTATCCAAACAAAACCGTACTTTATGCCAGTAGTAAGCCTCAAAGGGTACCTCAAATTTTGATAGATGGTAACTTTGCAGGCAGCGACATCTAGTGTTAGCTTTAGGGAAATACAGCTTTACAAAATAAAGCCTGTCATCTCTCTCGTGCATATTCTCAACTAAATAAATTCACAAAAACAATTATGTGTTTGGGCTACATTTAGATACTGAGATCAGAAACAGCTACAAACATGCAAAATAGCATAAATCTGTGTAGATGAAGATGAAGAGTGCAGTGAACTCAATGTGAAACCGCTGCACGTGACTGAACCAAAGAACCACATAAACCGTGTTGTTCAAGTATAAATTCCTGGTTTGTGAAGTCTAAACAGGCATGTTTCCGAACAGGCCACATATAAAAACAGGAGTCTTATATTTGGACACAGGAGCTATTTTATTGCTTAACTGGAATGGAAGGATGTTTACAAAAAAAAAAAAAAAAAACAGTGCTGTAAAATGTTCCATGTGACCATTTGTAAAAACAATGCTGGTATTCAAACTTTTTGCATTTTAAAAATCATAAAGCCCTTGGCTATAATCAAAACTAACCAGATGATCTATCCACATCTTAAGAAGTTTTAGTAAGAAAGCTGGCTATTTTCAATGCATCAACAAAATATGTGGTTTTAAAATATACACTTGCTTAATTAACACAGAAAGCAGCAGTCAGTTGTACAGCACAGGAGGGAAGCGTAAGGGCAGATTAGTGTCTCGGAAAACTTGCAGTCCGTTCATCTCCGCGGGCATTTAAACAAACACATTTGGGCCTTTCACACACATACCTCCGAATAAAGACATCGGTTTGGAATCAGATTTAAAGCACGTCATCACTTAGCATGCTTACAAAAACACAATCTGGGCATACATGGAACAAGATAAAGCACAAAAGAAAAATATACAACATTTCTAGTTCCACACAATACAAAAATGATAGATTGTTTCAATAAAAAATCTATGACTGTACACCCCTGACATCCCTTGCACAGCGAAACATGATAATCACAGGGCCATAAAAACATCATCTTGCTGTCACCACATTCATCTCAACATCTTAACAGTAAAACTGACTTAAGGACATTTGTGTATACAGTGCAATATTTACCAGTTACCTTTAAAAAAGATTATTTCATGATTGTATCCAATATTTTATCCATATTCCTGTGCCATAAAACAGGTAATTAAAAATCATTCATGATCGAACCCTGATTTTTCTCCAAAATATATTATTTCAGGACATATAACTATAAAAACATCAGGTATGAGTACTTCTTTTAGAAATACAGTGCATCTTTTTGTACTTGTTAACTCATAAGTAAAGACTTCAATGGCGCAGAAAACACACTCCAATAGGGCCGAAAACTTCATTTGTGTACTCGTACAAAAGAATGACTTTTTTTTTTCAGTGTAAAAATTGTAATGGCAAAATAATAGAAGCGATTCCCAAAACAGAGAAACCGATAGATAGGAATTATTTCTACTTCAACTGTGAAATTAAGACTCGTGTAAAAAAATTAAAACAGTTTAAAACTGGTCCAACATGCCAGTTAGTAACTGACTGAAATGGAAATATTAAGAATTTTTTTGCTGTGGGTAAAAAAAAATTTCTCATGTATAAAAAATGTTTTTGTCAAAAGGGAAAAAAGCTTTTGAATACAACAGCAGTTTGCTGGTGAAAACACGAGCAAGCCTCATTCAGTTCCATTAGAATTAAGTTTCTCATTCTCTGGTCTTGGTGCCGTGGGGTCTGCTGGTTGGTTGTTTCCCTTTCGCCAAGGAATACCGCGAATTTTCAAAAAGCAGACAAAGTCAGCAAAGAAGGCCACCGTGGCCATGAAGCCAAATGCCTGTAATACAGGAAAGACAGGTAAATGTTAGCCAGCCGGTATATTGTCATATCATATAAAGCCTGATGAAGCAGCATCGTACCACAGTGCCCTGCTCCAGACTCGTCTGACCATTGTCTGCCGCAAACACAATGCTGGCAATGAGGAACAGGAATGCCATAGCTGCTGTGTATCCAAAATCCTATGGGAAAATGAAAAGAAGTTTAAATTGGATAAAAACTGTAAATTAGAATACTTTCTAATATATATTAGTGTAGAACATAATAAACTAAAATGTATTAATTAATATAAAAAATATATATTATCATCATCAACATAATAATAATAATAATGTTATTATCATAATAATAAGTTGATATTATCATTCATATTAATGATAATAATAATAATAAGTTGATATTAGTATTGTTATTATCATCATCATTAATAATATCAACATATTAATAAATAAGTTGATATTATTATTATAATATTAATAACATTATTATTGTTGTTGTTAATGATAATGTTCTAATGAATATTTAAATAACATTTCTTATAAGTTAATATTTTATTATTATTATTATTATTATTATTAACAACAATATGTTGATATTTAAATAATAATAATCATAATAAGTTGATATCATATCAACAATATTATTATTATTACTATTATTATTGTTGATGATAATGTTCTGATTAATATTTGTACATGTCTTATTATTAATAAGTTATTATTAATATGTTGATATTTAAATAATAATAATAATATAGAGATATTATTATTGCTATGCTATTATTAATAACAACAACAACAATAATATCATTATTATTATTAATATCAACATATTGCATGTAATAATAATAATAATAATAATAATAATAGTAGTAGTAGTAGATTTAAAAGCATGTTTTTGTGTTTTTGACTCACCAGAGTAGGCCAGCTGTTAATTCCGACTCTCTGGTGCAACGTTGTGGCTAGGAGGATGAGGAGCAACAGTGTGAAGAGGAAGGCTGTGCAACTGACAAACTCAAAGAAGTAGAGCGGTCCACAGGATGAACAGGTGGACACGACCTCCTCCATCACAAACGCCACGAACGAAAGGAGCTGAGGGGACACAAAAATTAAATCAATTGCATTAATTAACCACCAGCTTTCAGTATTGGCTGATTTAGTGCAAATACCTCTATCCTGTAATACAAGACAATATGAAAGATTTGTTTGGATTTTCCTCAGTGACAAAATATTGTATTTAATCTGAAGGAAGCTGCTGTATTAGGGCACATGCATCCGCAGGTCACAATTAGAAACTGAAAGAAGCAGGTGTGCTGTAAATACTGCAGTTACAGGTAGGGGATTCCCATTACCAAGGACACTCACTCTGGGAAAACACACACACACACCCAAGCAAACAATTTATTTAACTGTGTTTCCTTTTCTCTAATATCACATGCATGAAAGACGTGTGATATCATCATGCTGAACTCATTCTGTTTAAGTCACATGGAAAATTATTAAATGATCTTCCAGTCCAAAGATTAAGTATTCACAGTTACATCAATTCCAGGAGACTTTTCACTCCACTTCCCTTTAGAAAACTAAAACAGGCACAAAATGACACTGTAAATGACGCAGCCAAGCTATGAGGTGACTCAAATAATTATGAGAAGTCCCTCAAAATAACCCTGGCTATTGTTTGTTCTGATGAATATTTCTACATCATTTCAACTGTTAAACTCTAGTCTTGGTAAGGAAATAATTCATTTTTAAATCATTAAATAAAATGCATAGCAATAAGTGATATGCTTGACGTTTTAACACAGTTTGAAAACCTAAATACATTGTTATAAATCAATCTTCTAACATGCCCATCACAAACAGTTGGTGTTTGCCTGACATTCACCTGGTAAAAAGAGAACAGATTCAGGGAAAAATGAAAAAAAAAAAAAAAAAAAAAAAAAAAAAACCCTGTATAACAACTGAGGAGAAACAGGAAATCATAAGTGTTCTCATTTATACAAGTTACAATTTAATCGGAAGCAACGTCCAAAGCCAGAACAGCTCACATGTCTGACTCATAACGCTTTGAGCCCTGACTTCTAGGAAGGAAGGAATAGGGCAAGTCCACAACACACAAATGTTACTGTTGCTTAAGAAACAGAACCTTATCGCTACCACACAGAATCAATTCAAAATCTTCCATCCAAATGAGCCAGATAAACCGTAATTGCTGTTCATAAAGACACTGCCCGCTCACCCCCCCAAAAAAAACATGAGGCTTATTTTAGATGTTTATGAGTGAAATTTCCTCAAATGTAACAAAGCACGCTAAATTAAAATGGTTAAATGAAAGCATATCTGATTTCAGTCTGAAGTTTAAATGTACAAACGCTGAAAGCATTGCTACTGTCAGGAGCTCCTGAAAAAATTATTTCAATAAGTGCTAAAAAGTGCGAAAAACCTTCAAAGCATCACATCTCTTCACACTACAGTACAGTAACTTGATTGTGGTCAGATATCGGTTCTCTGTTGAATACATTGGGTAGATTAGTTTCACTCGACACAACTGGGTGTGCCTGCATAAAACAGCTGTCTAGCTAAATTAAGAAACACTAAAAAACTTTAAAAATACACAGAATATCTGTGTATTTTTAACAGATATTCCAAGTGTTACCAATGGGAATTCTTTGACTATTTAAAACAGACACAGATATTTTCGTACCACTGAGATGTTATTGTAGTTTTTATTAATATTTGGGTGAACTATCCCTTTAACATTTATTTTTATTTTTATGACTTTAGATTTAGCTTCAGATTTAGCTAATAACCATGAACAGAGCAGCTGCAAACATCCAGTGGCTTTATATAGTACTTAAAGGTGCAGTAAGCGTTTTCTGAGAAGTGAATCGGACCAGAACCAAAACACACTTGTAGCCAATCAGCAGTAAGGGGCGTGTCCACTCATTAGGGGGAGGTGCCTGTGTTGCATAGCATGTTTGTGAATTTGGGGGCGGAGCTATAAAGATGGGGGTGTGTTTGTTTTGGTAATTTCAAATATCAACAGCGTTTCTCAGAAATCGCTTATTGCACCTTTAAAAGAAACATTTAAGTTTGTATATTGGTAAAGTGGTTTGGATGTAGATGAGGAAAGATCCTCTCCTTACTAGCGCCTCTAACCGTACGTTCACACCGCCACCGGCGAGAGCGTCAAAATTCGCTCTCGCCGCCCTGCCAACGACGCAGGAGAAAGATTCGGGGACGCTCTAATGCTCTGACGTAGATCGAAGGCGTGATCTTTTTAAACCAATGTTTACAGGATTGCGTTCTCTGGAATCCTCTCAGGCGCAGGACTTCTACATTCTGATTGGTTGCCGCCGAACCGCGTCATAGCTTATTACCATAAATTTTGACCTGACTTCAACGCTCCTCACCGTCCAAGACGCGCCGCGCCGCCCTCGCCGGAGCTCGTCGCCAGCTCTCATTGAAAATGAATGACTTCCAGCCACTTTGACGCTCTTGCCGGCAGCGGTGTGAACGCACAGTAAGAACCAGCTTCAGAATTGCAACTGATCTAGATGAGGTTTCACATGGAAAGTACCAGGTGTTTCAGGAGAAAATTAGAAGTAAGGAATTTCAAACATCAGGGCATAAAAAAATACTAGTCTTAATCTCAAGATATATTATGTTTCTTAATTCAAAAGAAGGACAGACTCAAACCTCAGAAAGAAGTATTGTTTACAATTTAAACTGTATTAAATTCTAAGTCATTAGGTTTTTGTTCCGTGTCATTAGATCAATGTGTGTCACGAGGAGAACACTAGGGTACATGGACAAAAAACTCCAGCAGCATTTCCCTGAATACGCACAGGAGAAATACTTGATAAAATCTAATTTCCAGAGAAACATGAGACCAGGCCCTGGACTGTAAGAGTCTTTACTCATAAGGATTTGACCTTTATGTGTTAATTATTGGCTAAATTTAATGTGTTCTGATGTGTACTTCCCTCTACTTAAAGATTCTTGCTTTTAGAAAACTTTTTGACTCGCCACAACATACTGTGAAAGTTGAGTCTGTAATTGGATTTAGCATCTGTTCTCTAATTGCATTCACATTTTAAAACCAGACAGGCATTTCTTACACCTGATATCACTTAGCATGTCACATGCAAGCAGACAATGCCCTTTGGTCTTTTTTTTAGATGTGCAAATTCAAACACTTAAATAAATTGACAACCAATGAGTGACGCTGAAAATTATAACACTGATATAGGTTGTTCAAATGCTAAAAGCTAAAGATTAAGTAGGCTATACAGTGGACTGGATTGTGGATTCTGAATATTTCAGACCACATTCAAAGTCTAATATAAACCACAAAATAAATTAAAAGTATTTCATTTTAAAACAAAGAAACTGAATGAACTAAAATGAATAAGAAACATTTTAGATTCTGCACCATCTCTAGGTCACTCATCAAATCAAGAATCATTTGAAGCACATAAACATTTGGAACATTTTCATATCCAATAACATGGAGCATCAGATTTTGCATGAATCTGTCAAGTCCATGCCAGTATTTGGAATTAAAAAGGGAAGGTCTGTCTAACGCTTATTGTGTGCAAGATAAGCAACGTAAACACTGCACTAGTTAAAGAAGAATGACGTTGAACCTTTATACGAAATAAACCATGACCTCGCCTTATGACCTTGAGTCTACTGCATCTCTATCCAAAGCACAAGCAATATCTACTGAATAGCCACCCGAACAGCCAACACCTTTTCCTGAGTGAACTAAGATGCATGCAGCATTACACAATTCAGTTTGACACATATGGAAGATACCACTGAAATGGAGGGAATCTCTAACTTGAACAATGGCCAACAGTCTCAAACTCCCAATTCTTGTACAAAAATCCCCATGATCAACAGCCAAGCGGCATATGACTGCAATTCTGAAATGCCCCAAGCTTGTTAAGAAAATAAGCGTGGCTTATAATTGCAGACAAAAAGTTGCCACAGCCACATTAGGACATTTGCATTATCAAAGATGTGTGAGACATGGCAGTGGATTCATTTAGCTGAATGCTTCATTAACATGTAACAGTATCCACAATATTCTATTAACACTTTAAAACAACAGCAGTCATATTACAACCCCACCTTTTACATATGTCAACGTACTGCCAGCATTGCTGTTTACTATTATACACTTTCAGGGAAACTTACATAATGGAGTTCCAATAATGCCAGCTTAACTTGAATTGTGTTTTAACAGTCATTACACCAGACTAACCACTTAGACACTATGACCTCTAATTCAAACCATGTTTGAAGGGTTATACACAATACCGGTCAAAAGTGTGGAAACATTAAGATTTTTAATGTTTTTGAAAGAAGTCTCTTAAGCTCACCAAGGCTGTATTTATTGTATCAAAAATACAGTAAAAACAGTAATATTATTAAACTTTAAAATAGCTGTTTTCTGTTTTAATATCATTTTAAATGCTATTTATTTATGTGATGTCAAAGCTGAATTTTCAGCATCATTACTCCAGTCTTTAATGTCACATGATCCTTAAGAAATCTTAGTAAAATGCTGATTTTGTGCTTAATTAATATCAATTATTATTGGTGCTCAATTATCAATAATGCTTCTGATTTTCATCAATGTTGAAAACCACTTTTGCAAGTTTAATATTTTTGTGGAAACCGTGATACATTTTTGTCTGGATTCTTTGATGAATAGAAAGGTAAACAGAAGAGCATTTATTTGAAACAGATCTTTTGTAACAATATAAATGTCTCTTTTGATCAATTTAATGCATCCTTGCTGAATAAAATAATAATTATTTTTTAATAATTACTTACTCCAACCCTTTAAACGTCGGTTTCCAAAGATCATGTGACACTGAAGACTGGAGTAATGATGCTGAAAATTCAGCTTTACCATCACAGAAATATATATATACATTTTAAAACATATTGAAACAAAAAGCAGTTATTTTAAAGTGTAGGCCTACTAATATTTCACAATATTACTGTTTTACTGTATTTTTGATCAAATAAATAAAGCCTTCTTTCAGAAACATAAAAAATGCTTAATGTTTCCAAACTTTTGACTGGTAGACTACATATAAATAACATATCTAAAGGCAGTAATATTTCGAGATCACATACTACAAATGGTCACATTTGTTTTCAGGCCAACGTGCTGCTTACCACTTCAATCACTTTGATCACAAATCGAATTTTCTCCAGATTCTCCGATGGCACGATTAACCATTTTCTGGATTTAGGGTGCTGCTCTGTTGTGGTGTTGTACACAGTGTCTGTAGTGGCCATACTGTATATACTGTAGTTAAATCTGAAAACGAGAAGTATATTAAACAGTTTAGCGGTGTAACCTGTGCGCATATAGAAAGCAGCAAAGGTAAACATATATGATACTGCAAAGGAAACAAAGTAACGAAACATCGCCAGCTGCTGTTCTCGTTGAGAGAGAAGCGAAAGTAAACTAGTCAAAGTTAAATCTAACTAAGCTAACAGAATTGATCAACACAAAACAAACTGCTGGATTTAATGCGACCGATTATGTGTGATAACAATATTGAGGAATGTTTAAGGGTATAATAGGCCTACCTGTTTGTTTGATCGGACGGTTGTTTTAATGTGCTCTGTTTATGCCGTTCACGCGTCCTTTGTGTGGCCAACTTGTGTTTCACTTCCGCACTGCCTCCGTTTTCTTGAACGAACGAGGATGGACTTCCTACGGAGTTTGCCAAAAGCCCTGACTGAACACAGAAGGGTGTTTTTTCTTTCTGCTATTTATGCGTCCCTGGGTTTGTAACAGATTTCAACTCTTATTTTTGTTATATAAAGATCGCCTGAAACATGCCACGCCTTAATTTATTTGCTTTGAATGCCCTAATGAAGATTTTAGTGCTCTAACCTCGCCCAGACTGTAATAAACTTTATTATATAATTTTAAATATTACATTTACATTACAAACGAACTGAACAAAGAGCGAAACGTTCATAAACCTTTGCAATATTTAGGCTATTTTGCGAAAATTATTATACTTTTTTTTTTTTTTTTTAAAGAGTATTTCAAAGAGATTCCCTCAGTTTTGGACATTTCCACCACATGTAGACTAATAGTTTTGGACTTTTACCTAAACTTGGTGTTAGTTAGCCTACATGGTTACTAAGAAGACATTACTGTCAGTCAAGAAGAGTAGGCTACGTTTGAGATTAGACATGTGTGTAGAAAAAGAAAAGTATACAGAATAAGTTTATTGTGAGAAATTCCAATCAAGCTGCAATTTTGTCATATTGGGGAGAGTGTGGACGGTGGCAAAATGTTTTGCATTTCCTTGAGTTTCTCAGAGACTGTATTGGAAAGTCAAAATTGAACCCGATAACAGGGGACGGATGCAACAGTTCACAGGGGCCGTTTTAACATTCATTAAAATGTAATAAAATCATTCTTCAACATTTTTAAATTGATTTTAATTGTGCACAGACAGGGTCTTCACTAAGTTAAATTGGCTGTATAAAGACAACAACTAGTAGCCTAAGTAACAAGGCATTTTGAAGTAACAACCAGGTTTTGCTCAATTATAGCCTATTTGAACTAAATACAAAATATTTTTAAATCAAACTCAACACTGAAATATAATAATAATTCTGTGAACTTCTGTGAAAGCTTACAGAACTGTGTGTGTTTCAGTGAATGTTGGAATATATTCTTATATATTCTTGCACGTTTAAATGGCAAATGGTCTTTTAAAAAGTCAAAAAAAAAAAAAAAAAAAAAGTATTTTGCCTCAGACCTCATGTGCCCTGCCTTTATGCTTGCTGCAAACATCAGAACTGAGGGACACCACTATGCTCTGGTGTGCATTTCCTCTCTTGTGGCATTCTGAAAACAGAAACGGTCAGATGTGGCTGCTTTCTTCCAAGATATCATAAATATCAGCTCATTCCTGATTGGAGAAAAATGTTGCAACTGCCCCCACTCCCCCCCCCCTTCTGCCAAAAGTGTGAAAATATGATTCCATTATTTGTATTGAGAATGCATAAAATGATAGCTATGCTAAAGACAATGATTCTGACATTTTATTCCAAAAACTATAAAATGATGATGATGATGACCTGTTCTCAAACCCCACACCTTGTGCATGTGATCTTTGTTTTAATTGACTTAAAGGTGCAATCTTTAGGAGGACCTGTAGACAGAAATGCAATATAATATACATAACTATGTTTTCAGTGGTTTATAAAGACCTTACACATTGAATGTATTACCTTAGAATGAGCCATTTCTATCTACATACACCGCTGGTCTCCTTACATCGACGTGTTTCTACAGTAGCCCTAAACAGACAAACGCGTTTCGTGCTATTGTTCTTTGTGCAAAGAAGCTAAAGTCAGCGAATAAAAAGCTGGCACAATGATGAACAAGTAACAATAATAATATTCGCAATAACATCGTTTTACTGAATAATAAAGTAAACATCATTTTAAGCTCATTGCTTAACTAGCTACTCTCTGCTGTCTCAGACGATGACATCTTATCCTGTCAGCCACCGTAACTTTTGTTGGTTGCAATTCACAACCTCACCACTAGATGCCGCTAAAAATCACACACTGCACCTTTAATAAAATGTTTTGGATGGGTACTTGGCAAGGGGGTAATCCATCAGCCGAAAACTGAAGCTTCCCCAGGGGCCGCCATTGATTAGCAGACCATCACCTGCTGTTAGCATTCCATTGACTCCCATTCATTTTGGCGTCACTTTGACAGCGGATAACTTTACATCTGAGGCGTTTAAAGACTCCATTTGTCCATTATTTATTTCTAAAGAAACATGAACATGTATAAAAGGCTCCATTACCTTGTATTTTACGTTATGGCCCCGTAGAAGCAGTTTTTGTAAAAATAGGCTAATGATTGCGTCATAACCACGCGACTCTCTGTCGCACAGTAGAGAAATTACCGTATGGACAGGAGGAGAAGCTCACGCGCAATCGGGGGACGTGGAGGCAAAATCATTAATCAGAATACTTAGCAAAAGTTTCTCCTGCTCCTAGTTCATGGACACCTCCTACTCACACTCTCCGTCTCTGCAAGTCTCGGAAGGGAATGATTCAGATTTCTCTTGGCACAGCTACTAGAAGACAGACGGGTTGCTCACGTCACATCTACTTCGTCAAGCTCAGTTTGAGTCTGTGCAGTACGCTCAGCCATCAGGAAGTGAGTGCTTCTAATTTACTTCACTTTTCTCCGTTGAATCCAATGGGGTCGCTGTGTCCATTTCTTTTACTGTCTATGATACTTGGAAGATGATGCAGATAGAGATTTTGTGAATGCAATACATTATTTAAAAAAATAATAATAATTAAATGAGAAAACTGTTTTAATTCCTGTCTTTGAGCTGTTTATATACTGTGGATCTTTATGAATTGATCAGTTTTCTCTCCTCTTTAATGAATTTGATTATAACCCTATGTGGGTCTTAACCTTTCTGTGCAATGAAATAAACTTGAGTAAAGAGCCTAAAGCCTCCCACATTTCATATTCAAGTCTATTTTACAAAATAGTCTAAATGATAAACAGTCCAAAGAGCAATGGACATTATTTTTAGCTATGCTCAGGCCTGAATATCCAAGTAAACTTGGCAAAGATACACTTGGCCAGAGTCTAACAAGAACTCTGAGAATATCCAGACATTCAACCGCTAGAGTTGATCTTGTGAGAAAAGGCAGTAGGATTCAAGTGTTCTCATGTATTCTGTGCCTCCGCATACACACACCCACCTGAAAGTACTCTTGAGTCAAAAATAAAAACCCATGGCAATGATCAGTCTTATTCATAAGACTTATTGAATCATTTGGTGTATGTACTTTGTCATTTTAAAAGTTAACTCTCTGATTAGGCATGTATACAGAATGTTTCATTATTCTTCATGCTAAGGAAGTTCGCCCACTGGGGTCATGTGTTAAAGGGATACTCCACTTTTTTTGGAAATAGGCTCATTTTACAACTCCCCCTGAGTTAAACAGTTGAGTTTTACCGTTTTCGAATCCATTCAGCCGAGTTTCTAATATTTAGAAGAATATCAGTAACCAGACAGTTTCTGGTCTCATTGACTTCCATAGTAGGAAAAAATATATACTATGGAAGTCAATGAGACCAAACTGTCTTGGTTACTGATATTCTTCTAAATATTAGAAACTCGGCTGAATGGATTCGAAAACGGTAAAACTCAACTGTTTAACTCAGGGGGAGTTGTAAAATGAGCCTATTTCCAAAAAAAGTGGAGTATCCCTTTAAAGGGATAGTTCACCCAAAAATGCCAATTCTGTCATTAATTACTCAACCTTCATGGAGTTCCAAACCTGTAAGACTTTTGTTAATCTTCGGAACAAAAATGAAGATATTTTTGATCAATTTAGCCATTTAGTCCAATATTTTCTGAATAGACACATATTTATATGATGATCAGATTGAATTTAGGCTTTTATTCACATATAAACATTCATCAACGCATACATATCAGTTGTGGTAAACGGAAGCTCAAGCATGTTTGCTTGACATGCGAGAACCAATGAGGTTCATTCTTGTGTTGCACATCACGTTTGAGCTTCTGCAAGAACCAATGAGGTTTGTTCTGACATGTCAAGCAAGTTTAGATGAGCTTCTGTTTATGTTCGCTGATCAATGTTTGTATGTGAATAAAAGCCTAAATTAAATCTGTTTATCATTTAAAGCGATCGAATCTCTTCAGAAAATTTGGACTAAACTACTCAATACATATGGATTAGTTTTACGATCTCTTAATTAACTTTTTGAAGCGTTAAAGTTGCATAGTGTTGTGGAGAAAAGTCATCTCTTTCTTGCAAATGAAGCTCAGGAGGCAGAGATCCAGAAGTCGAAATAAGACTATATTGAAGCAAGCAACAAAGCCGAGATTCCTACAGGACATCTGAATTTGTCTTCTTATACATTTTTCTTTTCTGTTATTTTGCAATAAGCAAATGACTAAATGTACATGTGAATGTTCCTCCTATTTCCAACAATTAAGTTCCTCTTCTCTCGCCTTTCTCTCGCCTTTCTCTCTGTGGAATCCTGCCAATTGATGGTCAGCCCTTTCTCAGAGGCAAGATGTAACATTTTCCAAGGACAATCAACTCTTTCTCAGAGGCAAGAAGCCTTCAAGTGACATATGTATTTCTGACTTTACAAAAACTGCAGTGGGCCACAAGACTATCTCAGACGCATCTGACCTTTGTAATAATTATTTCTCACAGCATCATAATACTTCTGCTACAATTATTTTCTATAGGATGAATAAAATATTTCATCAGTAGCTGTCTACAGAGAGTCCGAAAGCTCTCAGATTTTATTAAAAAGATCTTCAGTTGTGTTCCAAAGATGAACGAAAGTCTTACAGATTTGGAACGACATGAGGGTGAGAAATTAATGCAAAGAATTTTCATTTTTGGGTGAACTATCCCTTGTTTCACAAACTTCTGTCTGGCAGTCAATAAGCAAGATAGACTCTGAAAGTAAAGAACAAAATGATTGGGTATTCTGAGTTAACTGAAATATGTTTCTAAATAAATCCTGCCAAACTTCTGCACTCAAAAGAGTGATTCTGGTTAGATCAGTGTTGCAAAGTCTTTGATCTGAATAAGACAACTTGATTTCAAATTCAGATTTTATTTATTGCTACATTATTATGCAATAAATGAATGTATGCCTGCACATAAGTGCTGAAATATGAAGGCATCTATATGGCAAGCCGTTTTAGCTTAAATTGTACCCAGCGTTACTCGTCGTAAATGCATTTTTACTAGTAAGAATTCAATTAGAGAGCTCTACAATTCAATTCTTACTAGTAGCAATTACAATTATAGAGCTCTCTAATTCAATTATTACTAGTAACAATTCCAATTAGAGAGCTCTACAAATGAATTTTTACTAGTCATATGTCTCCATTAACTTCCATTCATTTTTAATTACGGAGCTGTACAATTGAATTGTTGAATTGTAACAATTCAATTGTAGAGCTCTCTAATTGCAATTCTTACTAGTAACAATTCAGTTGTACAGCTCCGTAATTAAAAATGAATGGAAGTCAATGGAGACATATGATTAGTAAAAATTCATTTGTAGTGCTCTCTTATTGTAATTGCTACTAGTAAGAATTGAATTGTAGAGCTCTCTAACTGAATTCTTACTAGTAAAAATGCATTTACGACGAGTAACGCTGGGTACAATTTAAGCTAAAACGGCTTGCCATACATCTAAGACCTGCAGCACCACCTCCAGAGGTCAGTGTTTTACCAGGTGGGTGAAAGCCACGTTTAAAATCAGTTTCACTGAAGACTTGTTAAAGTTACTCCGAGTTTTGTGGCATTTAAAAAAAATGCTTTGAACATTTAAATCCTTAAAGCAACTGAAAAACTGAATGCTTTAAAACTCTCTAAATTTCTTGCAATATGATGTTATGTTTTCCCTTTAATTTAAAGTGTTAGTAGCTAATGTTGAGTGTTGTTGTAATTTTTGTTTTGTTTTTAAATGTCTATATAAATGTATTATATTTTAGTTGGCCTACTTTACGGTAAACTTGCCTACATGAAAATGAGATTTGTTGCATCGGCAACTAGCTAAAACAGAATAGTCCTATATTATTTACAGTTATATATTTTATTTTAATTTCAGTTAACATTTATTTTATTTAGTTAACATTTATTTTATTTAAAGTAACGGAACTGTTTTTTGGTTTTAGTTTTGGTTTTAGTTAACGATATTAACCCTGCACTGAAGACCGCAACAGACCACAAGAGGGCAGGCGACATTCATAGACTGTAAAAAAAAATCAATAAAAAAAAAATCATAATAATAATAATAAAATAAACACGACACCACAACAGACCACAAGAGGGCAGGCGACATTCATAGACTGTAAAAAAAAAAAAAAAAAATCATAATAATAATAATAAAATAAACACGACACCACAACAGACCACAAGAGGGCAGGCGACATTCATAGACTGTAAAAAAAAAAAAAAAAAAAAATTCATAATAATAATAATAAAATAAACACGACACCACAACAGACCACAAGAGTTTACTGTAAAAATTCATAAACACGACACCACAACAGACCACAAGAGGGCAGGCGACATTCATAGACTGTTAAAAAAAAAAAAAATCATAATAATAATAATAATAATAAAATAAACACGACACCACAACAGACCACAAGAGGGCAGAATACATTAATTTAATACATAGACTAAAAAAAATATATATATATATATATATATATATATATATATATATATATATATATAACAAGTGAGGAAATTTATTGAAACTTTCCATAATGGAGACTTTATGGAGACTTTCCACACACACACACACACACACACACACACGTGAGAATCTAGGTTATGTTCTGAGGGGTATAACATCAAGATCAGTATGTTTCCAACATCAGTAGCAAACCACATTTTGTGGGTCTGGGTCATTCAGGGTTTGTGCTTGAGTAACTCTTTCACTTCTGTAAAGTATAACCCACCACTGTGAGAAATTCAGTACCTTTTTTCCTCTATTACACACAAACCATTTCCCCCTTTTTCCTGTTTGTTGGGGCATTTCAATGTTGTGAGTGTCAGCATAAGTTACCAAAGAACCATGGTTCACTTTACTTTACTTTAGCCAATGGGAGAGCTTCATTCACTGGGCTTACAGTACTCTAGTCTAAACAGAACCTTAAAGAGGAATTAATATGGGCGTGAGTCGTGTTTCCAAATTAGCTGGAATACTAAAATGGAATGTGGGCAGCTCTGTCCATTTCCCTCCCTACATCCATAAATATAGCATAATTATTCCTTACGGAATTCATTTCCTTTTAGTTTCCCTTCCCCATTACAGCAGACGTACAACAACCTACGATCTAGCATGTCAGTATATTCGCTTCTTTCGCTTTTGGAGGGATTTCCCTGATTGTGGTCAGGATTTTCCTGTTATCTCTTGCCCAGCAACACCCACTTACTGTAACCATGAGTAGTGAGCATGATATTAGTCACTTTTGCTGGATGTCTTAAACATTTAAATATGTGGCATGTCTAATAAGCCATATAATTTTGCTATGTTAAAGTCACACTGACTAAACAGGAAAAGGATAATAGCTGTAACAAACACTTGGCCAGAAAACACATGCCAAAACCAAAAGGAAAAAAAGTAATAAAGAAAAAGCAAATATGACCATTGTGACATTATTTTGATTCCACTTTCTCTCACAATTCTCATTACTGTAATGCTTCCAGACACTTTGCTTTGTATTACTGTAATACAATAATTTTTTAATCAGCAGTACCTCAAATATTATGATGTATAATCAAGTATAAACACTTCAATTCAATTTACTTAATGAGAATTGGGGAGATTTGCTTGTTATAAAAATATCACAAATATTTTTTCAAATACCTTAATTTTATGCGAAATAATATTTATTTAGATTTTGAATTCAAATGTGACACGTTCCTGGCTTTTCATGAGTGTTATTACCTTTCAACAAATGCAAATTCTATACTATCTTGTATTACCACCTGTTTTGAGTCCCAAATTCTGGTTTTGAATCAGAGAGGAAGCAACATACACAACACTAGAAGACTTTGAACCTTTTATCACACAGTGGACAAAACAAAGGGACTCGCATTTAGAAAGCCAGAAATACATTCTTCAAACTTTACAGTTGTGTTGCATATAACAATGTCATATATAGAGATACTGTGAAAAGTAAAAATACACTTTAACTCTTGTGGTGATAATAATAATAATACAGCATCAATCCTTCATGAACACCTCACTTCAACCTAAATATTCTTTGATCGCAGCCACTGAATTAAATCTGCATCACATGAAATACTGTCAAATAAATAATGTAAACATTCTTGTGCAGAAATGGCCCCTTTTAGTTTCAGACATCGCTGATGAATATAAAACTCCACTCTTAAAATAATCCATTACTACTGGTGAAAAAGATGATCCCGGCTGCTGCGCATGCCGAGATAAAAGAGACAGTTAAGTTCATTGAGGCACTGAAATTTTGATAAAGAAATCTACTCTTGAAGCACGCATCTTCCAAAACATTTAAAAATGTCCCTTCCAGGTCGTCAAAGCACATCATCCATCTAGAACAAATTGAGAATTTTTCCTGCTACTTCCAGCTGATTGGACAGTTTCTTCCTTCTGGTTACACTGCGGCACCTTCAAGAGAGTATTAGAAGCAGATTATGCAATTAAATTCAACCGTTCTGTTAAACTGTGTTCACAGATTTCATATTTCAGATTATTAAAACGGTGTCGGACTCACCAGTTGGTTGAGAGCCACATGTGACCTTATAAGAAGTCCATATGCTGATTGCAATTAGAAAAGTAGCCATAAAGCCAAACACCTGTGTTTATATAAAAACAGGGATTAGTAACATATTAAAATGCACTTATTATGATATTTTAAAGGTTCCTAGTTTTGTTTTGAAGCTCTCCTACAAGCTCTCCTACTCTCCTTTCTGAAAGCCTACTCTGCTCTGATTGGTCAGATGGCCCAGTCTGCTGTGATTGGTGCAATCGCCCAGTTAAACTAAATCTAGTAATAAAATGAAAATGAAAATGAAAATATAATAAAGTGTCGATTGCGGCATTAAAGTCATTGCTGAAACACCAGAGTTTTGCTCAGAGCGTGAGCTGAAAACTGAAATTCTCGTGAATACTCTCATCATAAACTGATAAACACAAGCAGATTTGGTGTATGTGCTCTTGGGAGCGTCGAAACTAATATAAATAGTTTTTTCTATTCACAACGTATTTTTGCAGCATTGAGCAATGTAGCCAATCACAAGCATATCTGATGATTTCTCGAAAGCAATTGCCAGTCAGATGTGTCAAGAGTTTTTGTCAAGTGCTGAGATCTACACACTCAAATCCTCTCGACATAAATTATAGCGTCGTCCACTTGTGTTCTGATCGACCAAAAACGATCTTAATACCAGGTGTAAACAGGGCCAAAATGTAATATCAAAAAAAGCATAATTGAGGCACTTTAACAATATTTTACAATTATGAATTACCAAACATAAAAAGTAATTTTTGATGCTTAAAAGAGCTTTATGAGAACCCAGGTGGTAACAGGACATGATGCAACATTGCAGATGCGTATTTCCTGCTTCCTCTTCCTACACAAGTCTTTGTGCATTTCCTTGGCCAATCAGCTGCATGTAGTGTACATACTGCAAGCACTCACAGATCCAGCGATTAAAGATGAGTTCCCATGACTCTTCACAGCTACAACTATAGAGGCGATAAAGACCAGGATTCCTCCTACAGCATAATGTAGAAACTCCTGTGAAAGCAATGAAGAGTTCATTAGAGTAGCATATAAACGACACCTAATGCCATGATCTTCAGTTCGCAGATACGTAAGTGAAATGTGAACTGTGCCGACTTGCCGTCAATGTCCAGTTGATGCATGTGATTTTGCTTTGAAGTCGAAACAAATACATGAGGAAGAAGAAGAAGAAGACGACGAGAAACCATGCAGTGACCACCTCAAAGTAGCGAAAGGCAGAGTGTGCATAGACCCACTCACAGTGCACACAGAGGAAAGCAATCAGGAGGATCACCTGATCAAAACCAAATCAGATGTAGACAATTTAATTTAAAAACAAAAATCCCTTGTCTTTCACAGACAAACACTAATATAATTACTGAGACAGAAACCACAGAGTGAGGAAGCAATGCTTTTGCTCAGTAACAACTGGCTGGGATCAACTTAAAGGGATAGTTCACTTTGAAATTAAATTTTGGTATGTTTTAGCTTACCTCAAGGGCATCCAAGATGTAGGTGTCTTTTTTTCCGCAGTAGTTTCAATTTTGATATTTTTAGGTCAAACCGTTCTTGTCTGACAGTCATATCATGCAGGTCTATGGTCACTGTCTCAAAGAGCATGCACAGAGTCCAAATTAAAACAATTCCCCATCGTCCAAATTAAACAATTCCCCATCGTAAGTACACATTGATGGCCTAAGACACGAAACGAGCGGTTTGTGTGAGAAAACGAACAGTATTTATATCGTTTTTTAACACTTGTACACAGCCACGTCCAAGTGATCTGAGGGCGCGCGCGCATCCTGGTGTGTGACGTGTATGCAGACTGGTGCATAGATATATATACACTAGAATAGATGCCGCCTTGCCTACGGCATTCGTTCCAATGAACTGCCGTAGCCAATGCGACATCTAGTGTATATATATCTATGCACCAGTCTGCATACAGATCACTTGGACGTGGCTGTGTACAAGAGTGTACTATCCCTTTAAATAACAAGATTTCAACAAGATAATAAAACAAGTCCTTGGACCAAAAGGAATAATGAAGTTTCTGTTATTTTCTTTATCAGCATTAGAAGTAGTGACCAATATAAATTATTTTTATATTTAAGTGTCTGATATTTTAAGTTTAACTGTCTGATTTTTATTACATTTTTAATTTTAGATTTGTTGAATGTTAATTTTTTATGAATTATTGTCCTATTTCTGCGTTGTAACACAATAATAAATACCTTACCAATTAGAACAATAAAAATATATGCATAATATTTGAAAAAACTAAAAAAAAAGAAACAACAGTATTACTAGGTATTAGTTATGCACAGTGTTGGGTAAGTCACTCTAAAAAAAAGTAACTAATTACTAGCTATTAATTACATCTTCAACAGTGTAAAATAGATTACTGCACTATTTACTCTCTCTAAAGGCATTACTTATTACTAATTACTAACAATACAAGGATAGACTTCAAACTGCTCTTTTAATTCTTTCAAATAAATCATATAAAACTGCATACATTATTCTTGAACTGGCCAGAGAATTTAAACAGAGAAGGTTACATTATAAACATTACATTTTGATGTTTAATCCACTATTGTTTTATAAAGAATTCTTCCATACAGTATTTAATACAGAACATGTAACTACAGAAAAATGAAGAGTAAAAGTAATAAATTACAGTAATTACAATGCATTACACCCAACACAGGTTTTGCAATCATATTTGATTTGGGCTAGATATTACAGTTTAAGCTCAAAATATGATGTATTTCCACTTCAGTACGAACTGCTCTTGAATAGAAAGTTGAACAATTTATGTAAACGCTAAAAAAGTATATTTTCCTGTAAACACTTGTGTCCTGTTGAACCGATTTCTTTGGAAATCTTTGGTTTTGGTTTTGAGGTTGCAATTAATTTTTTTTTTTTTTTTTTGTGGTTTCAGGTTGCAGTGCTAATCTCTCTAAATCTCTATCATCACCGCAACCATTTTAGGAGCCGGCTGTTCCTGAGCATCCGGGGTGTGTGAGTCTCTACAAATTATCACTGCCTGTCATCATCACTTACTACACACTCTCTCTTTCTCATGCAACACTAAACCAAACTCTGACCACAAAACACAACAGCTGGTTAAGTAGCCAGGTTAATAAAGACATTATTTAATTTAGATAACTTTTGGGATTTTTCCTGTACGTGTGAATAGTTGTAACATCATTTCTCAAATTCCTTTAAAAAGCATGATAAATATAAAATCTTTGGTTTTGTTGTGGGCCCTCTCTTTTCACGTGTTGCAGTCACTGATCTATATAGAATGACATATATAGATATATATATAATGTCATTATATAGATCAGTGGTTGCAGTACTATAATAGTAATAGTGTCACATGGCAATTTGCCATGGTACTTCGATTTACATAATAGTTTCGAATGATTTTCCTATTCCTAATACCATGGTGTTTAATCCAACCTTTTCAAATAAGTCCATGGTACATTTTGGAATTTTTTTTTTTATGAAAAATAACACGGTTCTGTCCATAAAAATACATCATGATACATAACAAAACAAAACAAAAACAAAAACATGGTAATACCACGGTAGTTACGTTTGTTAGTGAAAATCAGGTTTGGATTTAACTTCTGGTATACTTTGCAGAGATATTTAAATAAATTAGCAACTGTAAATAAATCCACTGATTACTGTATCTTGAATGGTTCGTACATAAGCACAAGTATTAATGGAAACTAGGAAGTTCCGTTAATCGGTCAATGAAGCACAGGGGCGGTGTAAAACGGTCAGTTTCAGTTACCATCTCTTTAACCAACTATCTTCCTTAAATTTAGGATTCTATGCCTACGTTTACTTCATAAAATAAATGTGATGTAAGTATAACTTTATCTTACCACTTGGCCGATTTTCAGTAATCCTTGAAATGAGCGAGCATAAGCAATGTTGCAAAATCTTCCATCCGCGGTGGACGTTGTTGTGGAGGTTGTAGTAATGACAGTGTGAGACATTCTGGTATATTTTTCTAATTTATGAGGAATTTTACAAATAAAACAAGATTGTTTTTATTTAAAGCTGCTCACATGGGACCAATGGTTGAGACAGGAGAAGTGTGTAAACTTTAACAGGGTGTGACCACAGACGTTGGTAAAACTCGGAGTCATTGCTCCTAGCGGTTTCCCATGGTATACAAAACTACCTTCGTCCACTAGGGGGCGCGTGAAGGCCCAAAAGCTGAAGCTTCCACTAAGCTGCATTCAAAACTCTCGACGACAATTATACTCAAAAAAATACATTTTTTAAAATATATGGACTATAATAACTTATATCTGACCTACGAAGCAAAACACACCATACAAATATTTATAAAGTGATTTTTTTTTATTCTCATAGTGTAATCAAAAACGACTGTGATTGGTACAGCTTGATCAGCACTTGAAAAGTAACAGAAACCAGGTGATAACACCGTTAACGTGCAGCTTCAGCAGCGATCTCTGGATAATAATTTACACATTAAAGTATAACAGTGAGTGAATTGAATATACACGTAAAGAGTTCAAATAAAAACAAATATTACTCACCTTCGTACCCTGTTCGTACCTGAATAAAAGACAACTTCTGGATCACTAAGCCACGCCCATTTTAATCACTTACTGTAAAGGGATTGACATTCCCAACTTCTCTATTTCTATGGCTATAACACCATAAGAGGAGGGACCAAAATCAGCAACAGTATTATTCTATATCTAGTGTTGACTGTGTGGCCATGTTTAGTGTTTAGTTTTCTCCTGAATATATGAGAATTTTCCACCACAAGCAAAGGGTGTCAAAAAAATGAGTCTAGTTATGTTACCCACCCCCTTCACAAATCACTGAACACAAAAACTCATATAGACTACATTCTTATGGGGATTTTCCCTTCAAACTGGTTATTTAGTAGTTTCTATGTTCAATTTTTGTAAGGTTTCAGATAGCTCACATGCTGCAATAAAACCTAGTTATATTGAACTGCTGCATCACACAAATAAAAAAGGAAAACAAGACAAATGTCTAATTTTAAACTGCAACTTTATTCACATAAAATATTTAAATGCCAGATTTTTTGCTGTTTGTTGCTGTGTTTAGATACTTGATATCTTCTTTCAACATCGGTTTTATTTCTCTTTGAGGTCTGTTGACAAGAAGTTGGTAAAACCTATGAAAATATATATGGAGTCTTCATA
Source organism: Squalius cephalus (assembly GCF_949319135.1). NCBI lineage: Eukaryota > Metazoa > Chordata > Actinopteri > Cypriniformes > Leuciscidae > Squalius > Squalius cephalus. The sequence goes on along the minus strand of NC_137136.1, from coordinate 8,302,085 downwards.
AAGGTCAATATAACTGACCCTTGATTGAGACAATGCTTTTATGATATTACACATAAATAGTCCTTACCTTTCACTTTTCACTGGTGCCTTCCGGGGGTGAGGGAGGGCGTGGGGTGCGGGGTTGGAGGGGGTCCTAGGGGGCGGACTAGGTTTGGTTTTTTGTGGTTCTGGGGCCCAGGAATCAGATCCACCTTTCCTCCCTCTAGTGACACCCCTTTTGAGTACATGTCATCTTGTCTAGTTTCACAACCTATAAAGATTAAAGGATTAGTTCACCCAAAAGTGAAAGTTCTGTCATCATTTACTCATCCTTATGTCATTCCAAATTTGTAAGACTTTCGTTCATCTTTGAAACACGAATGAAGATTTTTTTTAATGAAGTCTGAGAGATGTGATTGTGAATAAAATCCTAAATTAAATCTGTTCATCATGTAAAGCGATCATGTCTCTTCAGAAAATGTGGACTAAACTGCTCAATTTCTTTATTAACTTTTTGAAGCGTCAAAGTGGTATTTGCGTAGACTGTCAATGGAGGGACAGAAATTCTCAGATTTCATCAAAAAGATCATTTATTTTTCAAAGATGAATGAAAGTCTTTCATGAGGGTGAGTCATTAATGACAGAATTTTCATTTTTTGGGTGGTCTAATATATGTACACAACACATAACCTATATATTTATAGGGTTAGGTCACCCCCCAAAAAATAAAATAAAATGAAACATAGGCTATTTAATTGTCCATTATAGTAGTGTATCACATAGTAATAATACACATATTAATATGTGATAGTATAATGGACAATTAAATGTTTTTATTAATGGTTTCATACTCACCAACTGGATAAGTGCTGACATTGGCATATACTGTCTCATTAGCTTGATATATAGAGCTTTGAACCCTTTGCACATCTATATGCCTGAAAATGAAACAATTATTATGACACATTAAAATACTTTGTACTAAAGATTCCTTATTTCAGTTTAATTGAATAACATTAATTCTTACTGTTGCATGACTCCCTGCACACTTCGTCCTTTTTTTGGAAATAATAACAGACACAGCACATCAGAATTTGCACAAATTACAAATTACTATTTTAAAATAAAAACAAAAATGCACAAACAAAACTTAGAAAAAGGTCATACTTACTTCTTTTTATCACATCTATAACGAACGCCACAAGCCCAAGCAACAGCAAACATCCCAGAAAACAAGTCGCTACCAAAAGCCCAAAACAGTTTGGATGATTTGGTGTAAATGTTCTCTGATCTTGGCCCAGTGAGTTCACAGCTTGGCAGGTGTACACGTCCTGGTCAGAGAATGGAACTGAGCTGTTGACTATGTAGTTGCTGGGGTCTGTTTTAATTGGAGCATTTTCCAGCAGTCCAGATGAGGAGGTCCATTTCACTTCTGGAGCCGGATTCCCTTGAGCAACGCATTTCAGCATCACACCGTGAGCTTTGGCATCGAAATCCAGGGACAGGCTGAGGATCTGTGCTGGAGCTACAGTTGACCATCAAAAAATATATCAGTAATGTAATGTGTACATTTAGTGGTCCCAATAATAATATAAACATTATATGTTTGTGTATGTATGTATTTTGAAACAGAACAAACTTAATTACACAAATAAGTACTGAGTAACGGTTAGGGTTACGGTTTGGTTTAAGTTAAGTTCCTTGTAATTATGTATGATTTACTGCAATTTACTGTTAACTTATGTAACTACATCACTTTAAAATAAAGTGTTACCATTGTTTAAAATCAATACAATGGTTGTCAAACTTTGTGGAACATGTTTATTTTTAATATAATGAACTAGACCGGTGAAAGTACTGAGAAAAGTACGACTTAAGTGTCCAAAAGTGTCTAAATATATTGTATACCACTGTATATTTGTGTGATCATCCAAATGTGTAAAACTCACCATTGATATTAAGCTCTGTGTATGTCGAAGAATATTTATTATAATCCAGCTCCACCCTACAGAAGTACCTTGTAGCATCGGTAAACTGTACATTACTGATACGCAAGGAAATGTCTCCTTCCATGGGGTTACCATTAAGCGAGAGCTTCTCTGATGAACTTAGAACAGTGCAGTTATTGTTGTCTCGGCTATTTGTCTTGTTGTGAAGATTGCAGTTAAAGATGAGTTCACTGCCCTTCATCCATTTGACAATAATGACGCCTTTGTAATTGTTTTGTTTTGGATGTGTGAAGACGCAGGGGAGAATCACATTCTCCCCCAAAGAGCCGTTGACCTTAGGCTGTGCTGACACGGTCCACGATGAACATGTTAGGCCTGCGGATGAGAACAGAACAATATACAATATAATAACTTCAGATTCTTGAGAAAATCTAAATCTGTTGTATCCAGTTTATATTAATTGCTTCAATTTTAATTATTTCTTAAACTATAAAAATTAAAAGATAAGACTGCTAGACCAGAAGACATAATATATAAATAAAGACATAAACAGAAAAATACCTTTGAGACTACAAATAAAAGAAAGGAATCCAAACACAAAATCTCGCTTCTTTAGAGAGAACATTCTTGGATCTCACGGAGAGAAACTTTAAAAATGAAGGCATGCTGACTAAACTTGATGGTAAGTATTGACCAAAACAAGGAACTGTCTGCTTACGTTTCCCAAATAACTTTTTAAGTGAACTGGTATGTGCAGGTATTTTTTTCAGAAAGGCCCTGCTGCTGTTTATAATAGCATCATCCGTTAGAGAGATAGATAGATAGATAGATAGATAGATAGATAGATAGATAGATAGATAGATAGATAGATAGATAGATAGATAGATAGATAGATAGATAGATGAAAAGAAAGAAATTATTAATGTCATGAAGTCAGTAATGTGTGATGGTGAGTCAGAACTAGGAACATGTTGCAAGTAGATTTTTTCTTTTTCATAATGAATCATAAATGTCTGCAATGGACATGCAACGGTTCAGTAAAATTCTCGGTCTGCTGGTGGTCCTTCATAGTGCAGGTGAGACTATTCAAAACAGAATTAGAATAGAATTACTTTTGCTTTGAACTTCTCAAGCTTTATAAACATCTTTCTCCAGCTATAGCCAAAGACGATGACGGCTGGTTGATGAAAGCACCAGCTGAGGTGCGGGCGATCGAGGGGTACCCGGTAGTGCTGCCCTGCTCTTTCACCCACCCGCACCACACCCATCCCTCCTCCATGCATGTGGTGTGGACCCTGGGCCACGGACGGGCTGCCACAGTTCTGTTCCGCTGCACGAGCCTGAACAACAGCCAGCAGTGCCAATCCAAGACCAACCAGGACCAGCGCTACCGTCTGGAGGGCAACCACCGAAACCATGACATCTCACTCAGGATCAACAGCGTGACCTTGAAGGATAGTGACCGCTACTACTGCCGTGTAGAGTTACTGGGGCACCCTCATACAAGCTTTGAAAACACGCTGGGAACCCGTCTACGAGTGGAGGGTAAGAAAAACAACATTTGACTTGTCTTGACATGCTTTGAAATGGGAAAGGAAATATATTGTAACACTGTATATTTATTTTGACCAGAATTTTGCTTCCTGAATCAACATGTTTTGTTGGTGCTGGAACAATATTTCTGTCCAAACAAGCATAGTCCTGACCCCAACCAATTATAACCTAATCAATAGCTATCCCTAAAAAGAGAAATGTAAATAAAATAAATAAATAAAAAAACTGAATATGTTGGTATGAACTCTAACGGCAAATTGATTGAAGACCAATAAGAATTGGAATTTATGAACCAATGAGCACATCGTTTCTCCTAATGCCTGTCGAATTTCTCTTACGAATTACTCAACAGTAATGACGTATTTTTGTAGACCAACCCAGAAGTTAGTTTCACCCGGTTCCCTCAACAAAACCCCAACTGGATTTTTCCTTTGGCTTTTGGATTATTGTGGAACATAAATTCTGTGGCCTACACAAGTTTATGACTTTTATAAGTTTTATCAAGATAATCTTCACAAACTAACACAAATTTTGAAGCCTAAATGAAAAAAAGAAGCTACATTTAGACTATAAAGAAACTACAACATGGTTGACCTTCAACTTCACCACCACTAAGCTTTCGAAAACTCTTTCACTCTTCATTTAAAATATACATGATGGAAAGTTTGAGTTAGAATAGTTTGCAAAACACAACAATGCTGTAAAAGCAGACTAGTGAATAGATAAGTTAACCTGTTTGACATGATGACATTTAATATCCCAGAAAACCTCTGTTGGCTATTTTAGCGACTACCTTTTTCAAGACACATAGGCCTGATTTCACACACAGGGCTTAGACTAAATCAGGATTAAGCCTTAGTTCAATTAGGATTTTTCAGTAGCTTTTATAAACGTGCCCTAGAAAAAAAACATTACTGGTGTGCATCTTGAGACAAAACAGTTGCTTTGACTAGGACTAGGCTTAAGCCTTGTCTGTGAAACTATAGGGATAAAAGCTTAAAAGACCTCGAGTTGGGTATGACGCATGTATTTCATGCTGTAGCATAAAATGTAAAAATATTTTGAGCTTGTATTGACCACAGACCTTATTTCAGGCATTTAACCAAAATTCGATTAAAAAAAATCTATTGACTTCAGGACGATGAATCCAGAAGTGCAAAAATTTGCAAAAGTGCAAAAACTTGCTTCTGGGTATTAGAATTCCTGCAGCAATTCAGTAAATTCAATGTCCTGTCAAATTCCACTTCAGTTTGGCCAATACAATTCAAATTCCAACTCATGCATTAATAGGGAGTAAAATCTTAAATTCTGACAGGCTTTGTTTATATCATTACCAGCTGCACCACGAATCCTGAGTTTGTCAGCTGAGGGGAGTGAAACATCTGGCTTCAAAGCCGTGTGTCACGTTCAGGGTTCCCCTCTTCCAGATATTCAGTGGATCGCACCAGATGGTGTTCTAGAGGGAGATGCTTCATTCTCGCTTTCTCAGGAGGCTACCGGGCAATACCGCACATCAAGCCAACTACTGGACATCAAACCTGGAGGACAGTACATCTGTGCGGCTTCAAACTCTTTGGGGAAGGATCAAGCCACTCTCTTTGTTTTGCCCCCCAGCCCAGAGAGGTCAACCGCAAAGAGCTCCTTCTCTCTCCTTGTGTTGCTTCTTGCTTTGGTGTTGGGGACCAAGCTGCTATTGGCTCTGGGTGTGGGAGCTTGGGTGATCAAGAGGAGGTTCAGCAGCAGTGTGGACCAATGAGAAGACACAAATGTCATGCTCAAATAATCAAAACACTCTGGTCTTCAAAGTTGTTTCTTGTTCCATGTGTGTTAAAAATACACGGTCTTAAAATAAAACTTCCTGTTTTGAGGTGAGCCATATGACTCTGACTTCCGTCTTTGTCTGACCTGTCTGGATAATCTAATCAAGTGACTTCTATAATACTAACTGATCAAATCCACAAACTTCATTCATGCAATTATCTGTTAAATAAGTGTCAAATAAACATTTTGAAAATTAAATCGAGTTGGAAAATATAGGGAATTTTACATAATTTTTTGTCTTAAACTGAGATATGCTGTACCAATAGATTAAAAAAAATATTTCTGTCTTCTCGACACTTTCAAGTCAACATTAAACGGCATTCATCATCACAATTCATAGTGGTTTTTTTCTCACAAATCAAATTTAAAAAAACAACAGACTGAGACTTTATTTTATCCATCAAAAATGTATTGAATCCTGTAAAATGGTAACACGTCCTTAGAGGGTTTGGAAAGTAAGATGACGTTGACAGCAAAAAAAAAAAAAAAAAAAGAAATTGTAAGAATTACTTGACTGTTACAGTACAGGGTATTATTTTTTTACTTTAAAGAATGTACAATTAATGACTTAAAAATGAATATCAAATAAAGCCTATGACATTATTTTGTATTTTCTACAGAACTCTACAAAAAGTCTAAGGACTCATTTAGTTCTATTAACATTCTTTAATTAATTTTACTGTTTTAAAGCTTAACCTGAATACACCTCATGCATCTCATCTAATAGGCCAATAATAGTCCTATTTAGCCTACAAAGAAAAAAAGTTAACAGTATCTCTAATGATATAATGTCATTGCCTACCAAATAACATATAGGCCTACTAAGTCTAGTTTAATATAGGGGTATAATTATCTGAGCATGAAAATTATACTATTTTCTCTATTGACCCATAAGCATACAGTCATGAAAGCCAAAAATATATTTGAAGTTTACATAAGTATTGTAATTGAGACATAAATTGTTTACAGTATTTCAGTATCATCGTATTTGAGATATTTTGTGGTTCTATAGCAAACAGGTTTCTTTTTAGAACAGCAGCGTCCGCTCTTCCACATGAATTTATAGCTGGGGTCCAGGGAAACTGAGGCACACAAGCCTTTCTCAGGTTTTTCAGGCTGCCCTCTCTGCCAGTAAGTGAAGTTCACAGTGGATGGGAAATCGTCCTCGTTTTTCCAGTACCACTCTGTTGTGAACAAGTTGCGGCGCAGACTGATCCAGCCCTCCGTGGTTTCTTGGAGTGTCATGTTCAAAACCATCATATTCACTGTGTTCTTAGCGACGATCCTAGCAAACTGATCAGCCTTTTCCAAGCAGTAATTACGGGACATGGACCAGCTCATTTCATCTTCACCAAGAACAAACATCTCCGGAGTCACCAGACAACCATTACTATCTAAACAAACACAAACAAATATTTGGTGTCAGCTGGTATTGAACCATTTTCAGAGTGCTAAACAATTAGCATAGCATGCTGCTAACCGATTAACCTGACTAAAAGGTCAAAGTAGCACGAACATTTCAATATGTATGTATGTATGTGTGTGTGTGTCCCTAGGTGACATTTATATGCAATTTATTTGATTGAGCACTGTGTGTATGACAGTCTTAGTAAATATGTGTAGAATATAATTATGGTTGAACATCACAATTCTTTAAACACAGACTTACCTGGGTCCATATTTATAGCCATTGCTGGGCTCCCATAGATACTGTTGGACTCCAAGCGTTCTATCATATATACACCAATCTTTGAGGTAGGATGCCAGATAGTGCCTATCTCTTGTGCCTCCACCAGAGCCCAAGAGTAATCTGTGCCACTCATAACACTCCAGTTGATGTTTGAAGGCAAAGGCTTATCATTTATTCGCACACCATTAGTGCTGGATGTATTAGCGATCACCAAAGCCCCACTGCTTGGAGAATTAAAACCTAACAGATAGCAGCCAGAGAACATGCTTGTCGGAATGAGGTCTAGAATGAGTCCAGGACTGATTAATCGGAGGGAAACATGCACAGTGGTAGAAATAAGCGAAGGGGTGTTTAGAAAATTCCCCAATAACGGCAAGATGTCTGTAGAATTTAGCACCAAAATACAATTACTAAGACCCTGACAGACTTTGCAGAATTGATTTGTTGTCACAAGTAGCTGTTTGGCACTGAAGATAGAGGGCACGAGGAATGTGGCTGGAATCTTGTCAAACACTGGGGGTTTGAGCTGGTTCACCACCATGTTGCATGAGCAGTTCATTCTGTCAAAACACGGATGGGTCAGGAGCACGGCCACTTTGTCCGTTGCATTTATTTTTCTCACTGTCCCATTAATCTCAATCTGGAAAAGCTTGTAAGGGCCGAGTGTTATTCTATCTGCCTGGCTCTGACCTCTTTCGTCAACCTGTTCGATGGTGACACTGTTGTTTCTGTCTACTGCATTGATAATCATCAGCCTAAAAGGGAGAAATCTGACCGCCGATGTCATTGAAAGGCTAAAGGACGCAGCTATCTTGGTGTAATTCAGAGCGGGGACCTGATATACCTTTCCGAGATGTTGTTCAGGCTGGACAACATGAGACTGGAATCTCCCCAGCCATCCACTCACAGAAAGAACTGTGACGTTGTTATCACTGGTGATTCGAAAAGACTTATTGGAAGAAACAAACTGGTGTTCTTCAACATTCTTTGTCAAATTTACTATCAGAATGCTCCCATTTTTGATGCATGCAGTGGTGTTGACGGTGCCATTGGCCATATAGATGACATTGACCGTAGTGTTTGGGTGGAGGGTGGTGATTTTCAGTAGGTTAATGGTCTTTTTATAATAAACAGCAATATTCTCAGGGAATGCAGTGATGAAACTAGTCCCACGACTGTCCATTGAAAGCCCTGTGAAAGTTCAAGAGCCCAATAATCATCAATCACAGTTTGTTTTGCCATTTAATCCAATTTATTTTCAGCCGATGGTAATCACTACTGATGCACCAATATTACTCTGTTGATAATGGAGGAGGGTAAGTAAATACTTGTACTTGGTATCAATATCATCATTATCATGTCTCTGAAATGATGACTTGATTCGACAAAATTGGACTACTTTGAAAATATCAAAGATTTGAGTGTAAACAAGAACAAAAAGAAAGACTGCCAATTGTAATATATGTAACAGCGATTTCAAGGGTATAGGACAATTTGATTAAAAAAACATTATCTTCTGGAGTTATCTTGTGGTATTAGTGCATCCCTAGTAATCCCATTAAATAGTAACTTACCTTGACTAAACATTAAAATGGTCAACAGAACAGTCAACATGACTGCGTATTCTGCCTATGCAGCTCCTCGTTGAGTGACTCGTGAAGTTGCTTTCAGATAGTAAGCCACTGCTGTGTGCTGAGCTGCCAAAAAAAGAAAGAGTAAATGACTAATTATTTAGTAGATTTGTTAAAAACACTGTTTTCACTGTACAAAATTTACGTGCACTCAAAAAGACGATAATATTTTTCCACTGAGGAGGCTCTTGTTACAGTTAGTCTTGTTACAAGCTAGTGCTGAAACAAGACTACTATGTAAAATACCTGCTTTCAATATATTTTGTCTCTCATTTGCAGTTTTTTTAACGTTTGGGTTTGGTAAAAATGCAGTTAAAATGTTATATTGTTAGATATTATTGCAATTTAAAATATATATTTTGTATTAAACTTTTTTTTATATATATATAATTGATTCTTGTGATGGCAATTTTCAGCAGTCTTCAGTGTCACATAATTCTTCAGTAATCCTTCTAATATGATTTGGTGCTCAAGAAACATTTCTTATAATCATTTCTGAAACAAGATTTTTTTTGTGAGAAATATTTTTTTTTTGTGGAAACTGACATTATTTTAGGAATTTCTGACTAAAGTTCAAGAGAGCAGCATTTATTTGAAATAGAAATATTTTGTTACTTTATAAATATTTTTACTGTCACTTTTGACCAATTTATTGCACCATAAAAGTATTCATTATATACTGTATACACACATACATGGGTCATTGACGAATAAGGTTTTTAAAAGTGTAAAAAAATTGAATGGAGATATAACTATATTTGAAACCATTTTTTAGTTTACTTAGTTTTTTTAGTTTAAGATTTTGTGGTTTGTACAATCAATTAACACTGTTTTTTGTCATTTTTTACAAGATGGAAAAAATGTCACCAAAAAAGTCATTCGGTTTAACCACTGATTTGAAAGTTAAAAACTGATTTGACATTGATGTTGAGATAGTATATAGTGTGTACCACAGAAGAAATATTAAAACAAATTATCACTGATCTCATAAATGTAATCATTTATTGGACTACTCTAAACACTCCAACATATTCAAGTAAAACATTGCACAGGGAAAGGAGAAAAGGGGAAATGTAAAAAAAAGAGCCTTATCTGCTTTATATTTGTATTATTGTAGTTCCTTTAGTTATTAAAAACAATATTATTCCATTTAAATATTTACTATATCGGTTTTACCGAATGACCTTTTGACACTTCAAAATCTTTAAAGTACCTTTATATGTAATAAAATATAATTAAAACCTTTTGGATTCAGTAAAAGAGATCAAGTTGTACTACCTTACATCCTTTGGATGTTTTATATTTGTTTTTTATTATTATTAAGGCCTTAGGACAAAAAAATGACCCGTCACGTCATTGACCCACATACATGCACATCTAGGAGTGTCATTACATGTTTTCAGGTGGCAGTGAAATTATTACACTGAACAAGCAAGAAAATTAAAATTAATAAACAGACAAATAGACATTTTATAGCTATCAAGAAGAATATATGAAACATAATCCTGATGGTTACTATTAAACAACATTAATATTTACTCTTCAGCAAATGTGCTGAACAGCTTCAGATTGAGTAGTCACATATTAAATAAAGGTTTTGTAATGTCATATAAAGTATATTAAAATAAATACCATTAACAAAACCATTTGATATCAGTTAATATCTAGGAGGCTGTGTTAAAGCTTTTTATTCATCCAAATAAACTGATTTGTCATATGCTTAAATTGTTGGTATTTCTAAAGAATTAACAACTGTTTATAATGACGACATCCAATTATTCTGCATCGCCTTTAATTAGATTCCCTTCTGAAGAAAAATAGTAGTCTACATATTGTTATAGTGCTAGACCACTTTTGAAAGAAGAGCATTCAGAAATATTTAAGCATTTTTATTGACTCAAATGTAATGACAAAAATATCCTACCTTATATTTTGATCAGCGCTCTTCCTCTATTTGAACAGAATGAGCCGTGCATTCTCTGTTCTTTCAGTAAAAGAACATTTGACATTCAAAAATCGTTCTCTCCTCTCCCCATGTGGTTTTGCATAAGATGCTGGAAAGATTTGAGTCTTAAGATCAACAAGTTTCATATAACAAATGTAGAAATTCACCAACACCTTCATAAGAATCCACACTTTATTCACTCAAAATTATTCTGTTCCAAAACAGTACATTTAACATTTTTAACTGCCACAGAACTGACCACTGTTTGTATCAACACAACTTTCAATTCTACTGTTTGAACTTCTCTTTTCTGAATTTCACAAAATAGAAATTTCCTAAAGAATACATAACATTAAATTCATTATATCTCTTAAGTGTTCACTTTCTTTGTAATTTACCCCAACAAACAGTCTGCTGCAGGGAAAACATTATGAAATTCATTTAGAGTTTTGTCTGAAGTTGGGCTGATATGCCCAAATCTGATCCAATAACATGTTTTCCATTTGAACTTTACAACATCTAGATGCCTTTAGTCTTTCTGAGCTGTGACATTAAAAAAACACTGGCGTTTGGTCAGAGCCCTTTAAGCCCAAATTTGTGTATTTTCTGCAGACATATTTGGTATTCAAAATACACAATTTCCTTTCCTTTGCATAAAATAATTGATATGTTAGTGGCAAATGATGACATAGGCTATTTTCATTCTTCTGATATGAAAAACTTTGCCTGGTACTTCATCTGTTAATCAAATCTGCAATAATATAATACAAAGATCAAATTAATTGTGTTTGTTTACTTCAATATGGATTGAATTGCTTCCTGAAGCAGCAACCTAACACTTCCTCTTAAAAAAAAAAAAACATTTCCCCATTTAAACATATATGTTCGTCAATTTGGATGAATCTATACATTTCTAACACAATTCTTTATACAATTTATACCATATATGCTGAAAAAACAGCCAACACAATCATCTCTAAAGAAACTTAAAAATTAATTGTTTTATAAGAGATTCTAACAAAAAAAACATGCTGATGTATAAAAAAAGGAGAATTCCTCATTCTAGTCTCTGGCACAGTAGATTAATCTGGACATTTAGTTTAGTTTTAGGCCTTTCTGTCTAATGTATTTAAAGGAGAAGTTAACCAAAAAAAAAAAAGAAAACATTTGACATGATTTACACACCCTTACACCTGAGAAGCTCCAAAATGCATTATAAAACTGGCCCATTCTTTAATTCAAACTTGTGTGTTATATCCCAAGTCTTCTGAATCCTTTATGTGCAGAAAGGATTAAAATTAAGAGCGCACAAGTGAACCACTTCTATGGTGCTTTATGGAGATTGACAAACGTGACCATGACTGAATAATTTTGTACGGGCATAAAACCCTTAAAAAATTCTCCTTTTGTTTTCCACAAAAAAAAAAATGTAATGGCATACGGGTGAATAAATAATGACAGTTTTTAATTTGGGTGAATTGTTCAGGGACTGAACATCTATTGACAGACATCCTCAAGAATCTGCTTATTACATACAGCACTGAATATTCTTCATCAAAATGTGTCCGTCAGCATAAACCAAGCTACGGCTGCGGCAGGGAGCTGCAAAATTCATTCATTCCTGCCCACCCCCAGCATGACCTAGAGGTTTACGTGATCCTCCAGGTCGGCCCGAGTGCTTGCGCGGACCCTTTCCTCTGCCCGCCCCGCCTGCCCCTTCTGCCCTTCCAGCCCCTGTTCCTCCCCTCTTCCTTTTCTGTTCATGTCTTGGGGTTGCCGCTTCCTCTTTGAGAGCCTGAGCCCAAAAGGCATCAAAAGAACCTGGCGCTTGGTAACCCGGCTGGTTCCTATCAAGTGGGTCTCTGGAGAGCAGAACCCATACACTAGGTACATTTCTGCTGACTGTGAGACTGTCCAACCCGGCCTCAGGCTCCAGGGGCTCCCAGACCTCCTGAACCGTGCGGTAGGCCAGCTTGGTATGCTGGTGTAGGCAGCGAACACGGCGTTTCATGATCTCCACGCACGTGATGGCTTTAGCCACGCTCTGACCCACACCTGTGAACACGATTTGGCGGCAGAGATTCTCCCCCGACCCAATGCTCACCTCTGAGCCTTCACAGGTGTCTGGATGATCTGTTGAAGGGGCTTTCTCCTCCATACGGCTTAAAGCAAACCTCATCAGGTTGCGGACTTTGCTGCCATCCTTCACCCGAACTTCAGGAGTGTTGCTGGGCAGGTCGGGGAACGGACACGGGCAGGGCTGGTCAATTGTGCGTGCTTTTCTGTAGTTCTCCATGACATTTAGCCTTCACAAAGGACAAAAGGCAGAATGGATGACTGTTTATTATCAGTTATGCAAGTAATAATGTATTGTGGTTCAAGAGTATATGTAGTTTGTTTTGGGGGAAAACAAATCTCACAAAAACTCCCCACATGAGTATATTAGGAACTATAATGCCCAACTACAAAAGTGCGTTTTTTGTATCAAAGACGTTGGTTTCAAAGACGTTCATAATGACGGTGGTTTCAAAGATCCTCATATCCACGTAAAGTAGAATAAACAACCATTTACCAAACTAAAACTAATTATCATATTTGGCAGTGTCCTCAGAACAAGGATGATTTTCATAAATGACAGCTCGTGGCAAGTTGTCACATATGTGTTTCTATGTTATCGAAAACAGCATCATTATTCAGAGTGACACGTGAGAAATATTATGACAAACTTACTTTCGTTTCCTTTGCTAAAGTAGCGATCAGGCTAGCAGGTTCAGATGGCTGTAGCTGTTCTTCTAAATAATTGCGGGCTTGTGTCGTTCCATATAAATGAAATGTGGACGCTTAGCTTCGAGAATCTTTTTTTTTTAATGCAGAGTTAACTGACTACAGCTAAACCGACACACTTTACGAAATTCAAACGTTAAGCTACAGATCGCTTATCCACATGTAACGCCGTGTGACGTCAACTCTGCCGTAAAGTAAGGATGGCTGACGCGAAACAGTCGTTCCGAAGCTTTGCGAAGCGCAGATGTTTCGAAACTAAGGTGTTTCTCAATGTCAAGGATACTTCCTTGGCAGGACTGGTCCTTCCAAGTCACTTCCTTCAGAGGCTAGGCGAGGCTCCTCTTAAGCATTCTACTGTCTATGGTTTTTCAACGGCTCTGGAACAGGCTAGCAAGTGCACGTCAGTGCGTCATTACGTCAGTGAAAATGAAAAACAGAGCGTTGCTATGGACGCAGTTCTGTTCACTCGGGCAATATAATCGTTTTTAAATCAATAAACTCCTTTTTAATCATATTGATTATTTGACTGTCAAGTGTGTTTAAACAGTGCAGGCCAATTTGATCCATAACATGGATGTAATTATTTTTTTAAACAAATGTTTGGTAACGTAAATATATTTACATTTGAAAGCATATTAACGCTCCGACTCCGCGTTAGTCCGTTAACGTCTAACATTTTGAATTTTTTTAACAAGATAGCAAAGCTGCGCGCATAGGATTGTGGGTGATTTGAGAGCGTGAAGAGCTCGAAGTCTACTCATATGCATCCTTTCCTGTGTATGGGATATTTTTCGAACGAAGGACGCAGTCCTTGGTTGAAATTCCGAGGAGCCTCGACATTGGAACAGTCCTTCGACGGATGTCGATGACGTAGCATCCTCGGAATTCTGGCTTCCGAGGATCCTTCCTTGACATTGAGAAACGCCTAACTGATCCGAAGCTGTCTATGATCCGAAGCGTGATTCGAAACACCCATGTCACGTGACTATGACCAATACACTAAGTGTTTCATCAGGTGTGGTCCGCCGAATCAGCGTTTGATTGACACGGTCGGGAACAGACCACACAATCGCACATCTGTATAAAAGTGAAATCAACGCATATTGACCTCGTGGGTTTTTGTTTGGGAGTTTGATTTTGAGATAGCGGATTTTAGATTATAGTGACATAGTGAGATTTGATTAGTTAGGCTATTTAGGCTTACATTTAAATTTACACAACACATTGACTGATAGTCTAGAGACTGACAGAGTATAGTGACACATTAATACATAAATATAAATATAGACAGCTAGATTAATAGATAGATACAGATAGATTATAGATAGGCTACATAGGCTATATAAATATCTAGATAGATTATAGGTAGATACATATAGATACATAGATTATATCTAGGTACATATCTAGATACATAGATAGATTATAGATACATATCTAGATACATAGATAGATTCATATAGATAGATACAGATACTGTAGATAGATTTGGATAGATAGATAAAATGGAGGCTCCGCAGTATAGAGATGCCGTACATCTGTGGTGTGGGAGCATTTCCGTTTAGAAACCCCAAATAAAGTGAGATGTGTGTATTGTGATCGGCAGATAGCCTACTGCAACAATACATCATCCATGATGCGCCATTTGAGGAGCACTCATCCTGCCATTGTGCAGGGTGCAGAGGATGGTATCATTACCCAAGGCCTGCAACTGACACTGCTGGGCCATCTAAGCAATACACTTTTTGAAATATAATTATAATTGAAATATAATTACAAACTTTTGGGACACTGTTTAAAAAGTCCATAGCCCTATGCCCTACAATCTGTCCAATCACAACTGCCAATCATGTTAAAAATAGCTTCAATGTGAATATAATATAATATAATATAATATTGTGTGAATATACATTTTATAGGTCTACATATGAGACACACAATGCTACAGCTGATGCCACAGTGGAAGTGAAAAAATACATCAGCAATGCATATTTGCCCAGAACTCATGATCCACTAACTTACTGGAAAGAGAGAGCAGTAATCTTTCCTCATTTGTATGTCCTAGCTAAAAAATATCTTTGCATGCCAGCAACAAGTGTCCCTTGTGAGAGAATTTTTTCAAAGGGTGGAGAAATTATCTGTAAAAAAAAGAAGTAGGCTAAGTCCTTCCACAGCAGAGAAATTAATATTTTTGAAAAAAAATCTCTAAAAAAAAAGTGAGACATTGTGGCTTGATTTCTTTTATTAATATTCATTTTGCAGGACCAAAATAACATTATGCACAGTGAGGAGCCTATAGGTTACAAGCTTCACATATTAGAAAAATACAATAATAAAAAAAAAAACACATTTTTTTAATGGCTTGTCAAGGTTGTTTTAGATCAACACCTGCAAGTGACCACTAGGTGTCACCGTTGAGACGGGTGTCGGATTGATTCGAAGCCTCGAAACAATATGGCACATTTGGTTTCATTGCTTCACGAGGCCTCGATCTGGCCATCACTACCATGCAGTAGAGCTCAATTTCTCCGTCACTTTGGCGATCGCACCCAGTCAGCGCATGCACAGAGATTCCAGCAAAGAATAGTACGACCTTCAGCTTCAGGTAGCGTGTGTCCCACTCCGATAACAACCTACACGTTTGTTTTGTTTTTACTCGCGCCTCCTCTTCCGTTTCTAGCTCTCTTTTATATTAAATTTCCTCATTGGTTTCCGCCCATTAGAAAAAATGAAAAGCTGATATGGATTTCTTCCATATCGCCACAATGTGATCTAGCATCTTTAATCTGTTCTATTTACTAGCATTAAATATAACTATTTTGGAAGTTTAAGTAGATTTGTATATTAACAATATGGCATTTAATGCCATGAATTGTAAAATATAAAGAAACAAAAATGTTATCCTCAGATGTCACTGATTTGTTCCTTAAACATTTTGTAATTTTTTGTGCTGGCCAGTTTTTACTATGCATCTCCTTTAGCATTAGCCTACTATTAGAATTATTGGCGTTCTCATTTGAGGGTAAATCCAGAGAAAAGTAATGAGTACTTGAGTAGCAGATAGACTTCAACTGAGCACAGCAGGGCACACTTTTCCAATTGAAACCTGTGCTTGAATTTGGGAATACTGAAGCGCACATGCCCTCCACAGCAGCACGTGGCTCCCCGGTTCCCCAATGCGTGTATGTCATATTATGAACTTCCTTACCCTTCTGCTGATACCACTCTAATGTGAGCAGACTACGGCGCAGTCCGATCCAGAGCCTCTCATTTAAACCTTCACTATTCAGAAAGTCGACCATCTCCATTTGCTCCGCTTTATTGCTCGGACTGAAAAGCTCGTCACTTAAGAGCATACAGTGTTGATGGGATTCAGGCCAGGTTTGAGGTGTTAAGATGATGTTGAACTTAGGAGGGATCAATCCACAGCCAACAGGGTCTAAATGCAGACAAACACAACACTCATGTCTGTAAGTATGTAAGCAGTACAGCCTTAGCATACATAGGCTAGTTGTCACACTCAGTAACTAAAAGGTTTAAAGACAAAAATCCATTTTCACAAAGTGTTTTCTTTAGTTAGTGCTTTTGCAAGTTGGTTTCAAATACTTTGTTCAAAACTGTCATAAATTAGTATCATTTCTGTGATTTTACCTCTCCAGATTCAAATATCATCATATTCTATACAGAAAAACAACACGTAGTATACATTCAGGAAAGTGTTAACTATGGCAGATTTGAAACAAAAGATTTAACTTTGCTCTTAGTTTGGACAAAAGTGTATAAACAGTTTATAAATAGTATTATAATTTTAATTTTATAATTTCATATTTTATCATTTAAAATTTCTGTTAGAAAAACAATGTTAGATTTTTTTGTATGTCAACATATACATATTTGTTGTTTCACAAATTGTTTAAAGTTTGCTGAAAAATGTATTAATAATGGGAGGTTTGGGTCAACATGTGTTAAGTTAACTGTATCTTTTTTTTTACCTGTGCAATAATAGTTAAAAAATAACAAGATAGAACTGACTTAAAGGGTTAGTTCAACCAAAAATGAAAATTCTGTCAGTAATTACTCACCCTCATGTTGTTCCAACCTCATAAGACTTTAGCTCATCTTCTGAACACAAATTAAGATATCTTTTCATTTTTGGGTGAACTAACCCTTTAATAAATAAATAAATAAAATAAATATAAATAAGCCGGACATAGTAGTAGTGTGACAACTAGCCCCATTTCAACATACTTAAAGGGACAGTTCACCCAAAAATGAAAATTCTGTCATTATTTACTTGCCTTCATTTTATTCCGAACCTATATGATTTTCTTCTGTGGAAGACAACAGAAATATATTTTGAAGAACTGTTTTTGCCCTTACAATGAAAGTCAATGGGGTCCAAAACAACATACCTTGACTTGAGGGAAAGTAATGACAGAATTTTCATTTTTGGATGAACTATCTCTTTAACCTTTAAAGCATTTCATACTTTGTGTTGATGTTAGAAGAATACAATACGCAATACAAAAATAACAATAATGAGCGTACCCATCAATAAATAGGTTTCTTACCTGGGTTTGCGCTTAAAGATATAGCTGGGCCTCCATACAGAGTTGCGCTCATCTCAAACACGTACACGGCAATCTTTATGGACGGATGCCAAATGACATGCGTGTCATCGAGAGACACTAATACAGACGAGTACTCTGAATCGCTGATAGTGCTCCATTTAGTGGATGAAAGCAAATCACCATCTACATACACACTATCCCTGTATTCCGTTTCTGCTATAACTAAGGCCTTGGCACTTGTCAAGTTGACAGGCACTAGTACTAGGTAGCATGCAGAGAACCTGGATAGCGGGATCAGTTCAACGATGAAGCCTGGACTGACAAGCCTGAGGGAAGCAGGATCAGAAGTGTTGATGAACTGAGATCCTAACTGCAAAGATGGGAGAGACAGGAGTTTTGAGGAATAGGCTTCAAAAGTACCCGATTGTATATTCCCGCCAGCACTCTAAAAAATATTGTGTAGTTCAAACAAAAATCAACGCAACAGTTTGCATCAATATATTTGCGTTATGACAACTTCTAATAACATTACGTTCAGCCAACAAACTATATTGAGTTAGACAAATTACCTTTTACTCTTTAGACAGAGGTATTTTTAAGTATCATAAACTCTATTTTTTAAGTTGAGTACTTGAAAAAATTAAGTTGTTCCAACAATTATTTTTTTTACATAAATGTTTAAATAAATTCAGTGTTATGTACTTAATTACCATAATTATAAAGGCAAGTTTTAATTATTTAAAAAAAAAAATTAAGTTGCTTTAATTGTTTTGCTTTTTTTTTTTCATGTTTTTGTTCATTCATTTAGTTGCTTGTAAGAAATTAATTCATTCAACAACAATTTTGTTAGTTAACTTTTATTTTATTTTGAACTGCAGTTTCAAAAATTGAGTTTCAAAATTTTGCACTTTGCACAATTTACAAAACAAAAATGTGTGCTCCCCACAAACAAACTGGCCCTACAGATTTGCCTTTAAAACATTTGTATGCATACTCAGTTATGCCATCACAATGAATAAATTCCAACACAGCAAAGTTATTGGCATTTACATATTTTTCCACAGTGTCAAACAATCTGTAAAACTTTACATTTTAAAACTATTTCTTCACAGTAAACCCCATTTTTAAAACATCTAAGATTGCTACTGTCACAAACAAGCATATGCTACTGAAATTCATATATTAACCTCAGTTTTTCAAGCAGTATGAAATATAACACAAAGATCAGCCTACAGTAGACTTCAAATTACAAAAAAAAAAAAAAAAAAAGTGAACACAATTTCCTCTGGAACAAGTAGAGATCAGATTTCAGAAAATACTGTTCTTCAGACGCATTACTTTTGCACTGGGTTTCAGTCCATCAAGTTCAAGAAACAGCTTCTGAAACACTTCACAGGTATATTTAAGTTCCTTGGGGTAACTCAGATTCAGAGCATATATTATGCCCATCAGCAGAGCACAGCACCTTGAGATATCCATTCCATTCAGCCATACACATTTTTACAAGTCTTTTTCCATACATTTCTTTATTAAACTAAATAGCCCATTGTTATGATATCACTGACCTGGGTAGACCCAGTGTGTGGCCAGTGTAATATACCTAAAATTTGAACTGAAAGAGAGCAGTGCAGGAGCACGTTGTTGCCCTGTGTGTTTACACTGTGCCAAGTGAAGATTGATAAAGGCATGGCAGTGGTTGCCCACCATGACCATGGTATAGCCTGTAATGTTTTAGCAACGCCATTTGTGTTTTGGTTTCAAATTTACACATTTTACACCCCAAACCCATTTTTAGATATGGGCCAACATATAAAAATACTGATCAGCCTAGAATGTCATAGTACATTTGCATTAACTGTTTGTGCAAATCTCAGCAACCAGTAGATATTCATAATTGATGCCAGAAGATTCACTGAATGATAATTTAACAGTAATTTACTGTATGCCTTTAAGTGCAGGAAAATAAAATACAAATTTTAGGTTGCATAACAACAGTGACCAAAATCCAGAATATCTCTTTCAGGTTATACTAACACAAAAACACACTGTTTAAAAAAAAACACTTAAAAAATTTTTTTAAATCTTTTTTACAGAGATCAAAAGTCTGTTAATGTTGGTCAAACAGCAAACTGCCTACAATAAAACTTGAATGCTATCTGTGTGAATGACGACAGATTTTTAAAAATGTGTCTGTGCATTAAATTATTTTCCTATTTACAGCACAAATGAAATTCCCTCTCTGCCTGAGCATATTTTTCAATGAAACCGTTTTTACATTCTTATCCACTGCTATCCTGTTCAAATTACACTGCTAACATCAACTGTATTACCAGGTGAAGCTAAACCTCTACTTAAATGGAGAGAATTTATTTGTAAATGAAATAAAACTCAGATTACTCACCTTGAAATGTCCTTTGTGTCATACTGGTCACTCAGCCTAAAACATGTCTGAACTTGCTCCTTGCTGGTTAAGTGGCGGAGGAGCTTTGAAATCCTGAACTCAAATGGTGTGGAAAAATTAAGTTATCAAGCCAATTTCATTGGGTTGCTACAACGTAAATATTGTTTTAAACTAATCAACACATATATTTATGTTTAAATTACATACATTATTAAGTTGATGTAATTATCAACATTATTCTGTCATGACAACTCATTAAAATAATGCTGGCAACTTAAAAGGTTTAATCAAATTAACAATTTAGAATTTTTAATTTACAACAATGTATTAAATTATGTTGTGGTAACAGATCCCTTGAATTATTTTTTAGAGTGAGTGGCAGTGATATTCGTTGAGGATGTCAGATGAAGCCAAACGTTCAGTACTCCGGGTACAGCGAACCTGCTATCCCACAGAGTGTCGGGATAAAGTTGGTTCACCACCATGTTGCATCTGCATCCTGAGATCTCTTCACATGGATGGGTCAGCATCACAGCTACTTTATAATCAGATTTAACTGCAATTTCTGTCCCGTCGGTTTGGAGCTGAAGTACGGCGTACGGATCAAGAATGGAAATAATGTTTCTAGGCTTTTTTACAATTATGATTAAATTACTCATATCTTCTCCATTGATAATGACCAGCCTGTAGGAGCTGCATCTCTTGCTTGTATTTCTTGTCGACTGAAAGAAAGTATGTATCATCATGCTGTAATTCAGTGCGGGGATGGAATAAAACGTACCGAGATTTTTCATAGGCTGAACGACATTAGTTTGTACACTATCTCCTCGCTGACTGATCGACTGCACCACGATGCGCTCCGTGCTGCTGATTTTGACGGTCTGAAGAGTTTGAACGAAACTGTATTCTTCAATACCTAGTGGCAGGGTCACCGTTACAGGCTTTCCTGCTGGCAGTGTGTCCTGGTATGTCCAGGTACTATCTGAGATGGAGACTGTCACCACGGTGTCAGCATGGGCAGCGGTGATATTGAGAGTATTCACTGGATTAACTGGATAGTAAAAGGCTATGTTCTCTGGAAATGCTGTGATGAAGTTTAGCCCAAGGCTGTCCCATGACTGGCCTGTCAAATCAAGAGTTATTAATATCAGGAACATGTCAAATGAACATGCCTTTTATTAGGCTTCAAGAGGATAAAATGACACACTGCTTACCTTGACCAAGCATTGCCGTGATCAGAAGAATAGTCAGCATGACTTCGGTCCTGATTTTAGTCAGTGATCTGAAAGAGCATGTGACCCATGTCTCGGTATTATGACTTTGCAATATAATTTACACCATTTTACACTGCTTGCTTTGTAAGGTCATCAATCAATGATGTAAGAGTTACAGGTGCACTTGTTTTCACTTCAGCATATATAACTATTTGCTACATTGTAAAAAATTAGGTGTTTTTAGAAATAGGAAAAATGAAGGCAACGTTTTGAATGATTATTTTTTCTGCATTTACTCAACTTAAACTATCAACTTTAAATCTGCCATCACTATGACAATTAAATGTATAATGTTATTTTAAAATGTAACTTAAAAGGATTTATTCAAATTGCTCTCTTTATTTGTTTTAAATCATGTAATTAATCTAATGGAATGTACAAAGCGCACAGAGAGTCGACAGACCATTAAAAACACATTAACTCGCGCAGATGTCAACACTTGATGCATAAAGCTCTACAAGTCACTGGTCATTTTAAGCAGACAAATACAAATTTTAAATGTAAATAACACAATACTATTGTCATTAGATTTTCTTTTCGTTATACAACAATTTTTTTCAAGATTCTTGCCTATTAACCCTAACCCAATCATAATATCACAAAAATACTAAAGCATCATGTTGCTGTTTCTACTTCAGTTATTTTCTAAAATTCTTACCAGTTTTATTAATGTAGGCTACAACCCCCCAAAAGTACACATTCCACAGGACATTGTCTTTCTTAATGGGCCTTGTGACCATTATACACCCCTAAAATCTATCTATCAGTAAGCTTCTCATAGATATTCTTACCTGATCATCACAACCTTCTCACTGAACCGAATCGCATCCGTGTCATGTTTCATTTATAGCATTTGTCATTCAAAATGCATGCTCTTTTAACTGCTTTGCATAAACTGCCTCAAACTGCCTAATAGAAGATAAACATATTAGACGACATGAGGCAGCCATTTTCGTTTTTGCTAATGAAAAACAGAGAACTGCAGCCGCACAATCTGTTGATTTTATATGTTCTTTAAAACATCACAGTGTTGTTCTGATTCTGAAAGTCACAGTTCACAAACTTGCCAACTTATCCTAAATGTGCTAACGTTGTTGTAGGGGAGACCGGGGACAGTTGCAACAGGGATGGTTGCAACATGTCATTTTTCAACAAGCTAGAGTGATGACACCCCCACCGTAATGCATTAATTTGTCACTTCACATTTCTCTAAAACAAAACAAGCTGTGGCCTGTCATATCTCTTAGATCAGGGGTGTAACTGCAACTGCAATACACAATGTGTTTTGCACAGCAACAGGGTGATGATTCATGCAATAATAGACAGATAGATAGATTCAAAACACTCACTATTAAGATTTTTATAAATGTTTTGTGTATAGGCTATAGTAACAAAAATAGTAGCCTAACAGAGATAGCCTTCTTTTAATAAAAAAAAATAGCATGAATATCCATGTGTGTATATTTTATGTTACTTTATACATAGGCCTATTTAAAATACAAAACGTTCAGGACTATTAACAAAACGACTCTTGAGTGTTTTTTACCACACAACAGAGATTGACTAATCTGATTTGTTTGGTAGAATTATTAGTGTTTTTGTAGGCTATATAAAGCCTATGTTGACATGTTAGAAGTATCTATGGCATCCTCGTGATGATTATGATGCTGCAGCCGCCAAGTTTCGATTTTCGATTCCAAACGTCATACGGTTAAGTTTCGGTTTCTTGTCTGTTTATATAATACGATCTGCGTATTATTCAGATAACGTTAGGCTTAAAGGAAGCTACAGACGCCTCACACACTCCTCAACATTCGGTAAGTTATTTTCAATTAGTACTTTAAGATTATTTCTACTACTTATTTGTATTACTGTCGAATTGTATTCCGACCAAATCAAGAACAATATTTAACTTTTGATATAAGAGGAATTATGAAGTTGATTATTTATTTTGGAAAAACGCTCCATGCCTGTAAACATTTTGCATGCCATTATCGTGACGGTTAAAGGAAGAGATAAAATTACGAAATAACATTTTATATAATGAAAATGTTGTAGAATAATAAATATTCTACATCATTTTCATTATATAAAATGTTATTTCGTAGTTGTATCTATTTTCCATTAACACTTTAACACACAAAAATTGTTGTATAACTAAAAGAAAATCTAAGGACAATAGTATTGTGTTATTTACATTTAAAATTTGTATTTGTCTGCTTAAAATGACCAGTGACTTGTAGTGCTTTATGCATCAATTTCGTAATACGTTGATATTAAATAGGGGTGAATTCATGTTCATTGGGACACCTTTTCCCCAGTTATCTCAATGGCAAAAAATGTATGCATTCATTTATTGTAGCCTATCTCAATAATTAGAAAATTATTCATGTTTTCCCAGCTCAAGTAAAAAACAAAATTGCTGAAAGTTGGTGACTACTGTTTGTCAACATGGGAGTCCAAGGATTGAAGACATTCATTGAAAGCAGCGACAGAGATTATTTAAGGAGCTGGGCTTTTAGAGACAAACGACTAATAATCGATGGATGTAACTTATATTATTTGCTGTACTTTGACTGCAATCTGGATCAGATGCATGGAGGAGACTATGATGCTTTTGAGGAGCTGATCACACAGTTCTTTGAGAACCTTGCAGCCTGTGACATTAGCCCTTACGTTGTACTTGATGGCGGCGCCGACCACACAGACAAAAAATTTGACACTGACATGAAACGAAAACAGCAGAAAATAAATATGGCCTATGCCCTGTCTATGGGGAGGAGAGGGAGAGTCCTTCCTTCGCTCATTAAAAATGTGTTAAGACAGCTCCTTCATAAGCTCAAGGTACCAGTGGTTCAGTGTCTTGAAGAGGCTGATTGGGAAATTGCTGCCTTGGCTAAAGAGTGGAATTGTCCTGTTTTGTCCAATGACAGTGACTTCTATATATTCAACCTCAGAGGGGGAGTCCTGCCAATCTCACATTTCGAGTGGAAAAAAGTGGGAGTGGACAAACGGACAAACAAAAAAATCATCCAAGCCAAACACTTCACATTGAAACAATTCTGTGAATCTTTCAAAATGAATGCTGAACTTCTCCCAATCTTAGCTTCCATCTTAGGCAACGATTATGTGAAGTTACAAAATATCAAGTACCCGAATTGGGAGGAGTACTCGGTAACTAGCATGGAAAATGTTCGTATTGACGGGATGCTTAACTGGTTATCCCAGTTTCAAGGGCCGAAAGAAGCTATAAGTGCCTTGCTGAAATTTACAGACAATGAAGAAAAAGTCATCGTCCAAAACGCACTTTGGAAAGGAATCAAAGAGTACAAGCTCATCTCTGGCTCTCTTGCCCAGTTCTTTGACTCGAAGGTGCTTCCAGCTTTGACAGGTCCTCTGCAAGTTCTACCTAAATGGACCTTGAGGCCTCTACTTGAGGGGAGGATGGGCTCCTCTGTTATCGATGTACTGGTACACCAAAGGGTTTCCTTGACACCCCAGGTTGAAAATTTCCAACTCCCTTGTAGCAGTGAAATGTCTCGTCCCATACGCCAGGTGATTTACGGGTTACTGTTGTTGGGAGGAAAACAGACAGCAAATAAACAAGCGTTAGCCGTTAAAGCAGTCACTGGCACAAGCAAGCGCTATGTAGAGGAATACGGGAGACAACACATAACACTAAGCAATCAGAAGGTTGAAGCCATACAGACCAAGGTGATGGAAGAACTTCAACTGGAAACATTAGACAAGGTAATGAAGATGTCTTAGCACTGTTTTCAAGTGAAATGAAACTGTTTGTTTTACAGTGTTTGTCTTTCTAATGATTCTAGGAACCACACGACGTGCGACTTCAGGTGTTCCTTGACACTTTGGGTGTGTCGTCTGCAATGTTAAGAGGGATCCCACATGCTCTACAGCTGCAAATGTTTGTGACACGTTACTGGCTTGTAAACGCGCAACCTCAGCCGTGCCAAGTGCATCTTTGGGGGCTGCTACTGGGAATGGTCAATGGAAAGCTCAGCAGTACGACTAAAACAGAAACCGGTATTGACATTATCATACATCATCATGTTTTTTATAGCATGCAATAAAGTAATAAAGCAACCTCCGGCACATATGCCACCATTGTCACGCAAAAAGGTGATATGGTGTAATGATTAGCTAAATGTCATGGGCAAAATGGCGAAACATTGCTGAGGTTTTCCAAAATGTGTGTTGAGCCAGTTCATAACATTTTGGAAAAAAGAATGTCAAAACATGTTCATTTATTTATTTTTTGGTTTGGGGGATTAGACATGCTGTTGAGACTTAAAAAACTACAAACTGGTCGAGGAAGGATCTATTTGGAGGATGAAGCAGCTCATCTATACAGCCAGTGGCAGTCGTGCCTGAAGTGGAGTCTAAATCTCAATCGTTTACTGTTGGATCCGCTATCTGAACCAGAGTGTGCACGGTACAGCATCCTTTAATACTCCTAAACCATCCTTTTTTGATAATATTTATCCTTTTGATCTCCATTGTTACAAATCCCTGGTTCCTGATTGCCGATCCCGTTCCTCTCTCTCCACCCCGTGCTTTCCTGTCTGATCTCTTCACAATAGACCATAACAAGGTCCAAAATATAACTTAAAAATATAATACACAAGTTCTATAAAGAAATATTTATATATATATATATATACAGTATATATATATATATATATATATACACACATATATATACACACATATATATACACACACACACACATATACAGTATATATATATATATATATATACACACACATACATATATATGTGACTTTTACATCTTAGAAGTGTCCATTAGTGTTGTTGGAAATGAATACTAAGTGTGTTCTGGTGTTGTTTAGCTTGTACCGAGGAACACTGGTGCACCAGGTTGTTGGAGAGCTCAGGAGAGGCATCGCTCTGGAGTCTCTACTGATGAGGGGCTCAAGCGCTGAACAACTCTTCAAACAGCTGAAGGATGCAATCGTGAGCTTAGTGGGTGAAGACTTCATCAAGAAAATGAAAACTGGGCTCGAGAACAGAGATGCTGGGAAAACACAGAGTGGCTACAAAGGCCGGAATCAGCCTATAGATGATCTGAGCAGTTGCTTTGAACATCTGATGGATGGGGATATTGATGACAATGAAGATGATGATCTCAATGGGTGGAAAAAGGCCAAGGGTCACAAGACGGAGATCCCTGACTGTTTGTACACTGCCCGTACCAGACACAAGGCTAAAGTTCGCAATGTTAATAATCCCTCCAAGAAATATGAGAGGAGATGCTTTGACTAGTAAAAACAAACAAAAAATCATTAGTTTGCAGTAATGCACTTACAATGGAAAAGGGCAAGGCATTGCACCAGAATGAATGTTAAAATGATATGTCCACTGTATGATATCAGAATCACGTCATGCACAATCCTATTTTTGCTATCCTGTATTATTTACTGCATGACTTTGCTTTTCTGATTTAAATTATAATTACTTTATAAGATATTTGTATTTAGCTGTTGGACATTGGTATCAATAAGGATACATTCTATTTACCAGAGTATTTTAAGGAACATATTTAAAAACATGAAACTTTTTAATTGAAGTATTAAATTATTTTTCCATTTTAATCTTTCTTTTGTAATAACTTTACAGATTTCTGTTTTACCACATAAATGTATGAACTTGCAACTTAAATAATCAGATTAGTCAGTGATCAACTTCAGATACAGATTTTATTTAATTTGTAAAAAAATTGTATTGTACAATTGTGTTCTGAAATGACCACAACAGATTACTGGTTTCAGCTGTGCAAACCACAATAAAATAAATACAATCTCAAAAAATAAAAATAAAAAACGCTTTTTACCTATCACCCTTCATTTAATTTGTTTATACTGTTTATTATCAGTGTATTACATTGTTTTGTTTTCAAATCGAGAGCGATGCTAGAAAACAGAACGGGCATTAAAGAAATTGCACAATGTGGCCATAAAGAACCACTATCTGCAACACAGAGGAGAGATGAGATCACACACTGTAAAAACTCAAGTGCATCATATTTCCATGTCCCACAGAAACAAGATACAGAGTTGGCAGATGGGAATAATTCAATGCTGGTGGGCTGCACTGAGGTGTTTCGACATGGGGTTAGTGTTAGTCTAACATTTCTGTACAGCCAACATGAGCACCCATTTAACCAACTACATCATTAAAGGGGGGGTGAAATGCTCATTTTCACTCAATCTCCTGTTAATCTTAAGTACCTATAGAGTAGTATTGCATCCTTCATATCTCCAAAAAGTCTTTAGTTTTATTATATTTATAAAAGAAAGATAGGCTGTACCGAGTCTTTCCGGAAAAAAACGAGCGGCTGAAGGTGGCCCGTGTGGGCGGAGCTAAAGCTGTGCTAACGCGCCGAGCTAACAACACACAGAGACATTTGTTCAACAGTTTTACTCACCGCCCGGTTCCAACGCACGACCGCGAACCTTTATCATTGTGACTGCTCGATCCTTAAGCATTAGACGATCTGCAAATCCGTCGATCTGGGCTTTGTTTATAAAACAATCATCGTCGAAATGCAGGGAACAAACAGTCTTGCACAACCTCCGTTGATGCTCTGGAAAAACATACTCCATCCACAGGTCCCTTAACGCTGGGTTCTTTGGGAATCTGTGCAGGGTTGTCTTGCCCTGGCAACCAAAAACCCACTTCTTTGGTGACATTGACTTCCCTAAAGCCGAGCATAGCGCTTTGATGGGCGTACTGCTTTCGCTCTCTTCTCTCTCTGGTCTACGAGTGCGCGCGCGCCCGCGGAGAAGTGCCCTTAGGACCCGTATAAGGAAATTCCGCTACATCTGACGTCACACATGCCCATACTCGAAAAAAACTTTCCGAAACTTGTGACAAACCGGTAGGAGCATTTTTGGTACAGAAATACTCCTTCAAACGTACAATTTAATTTTTGAAACTTTGTCCATGTTTAGCATGGGAATCCAACTCTTTAACAGTGTAAAAAACTCAGTATGCATGAAATAGCATTTCACTCTCCCTTTAAGCATTCACCTAACCAAGCACCAAGCTGGTGAGAAAATAAATAACACTATAGATAAAAGCCAAAGTAAGGTGAAAAAGGCAAAATCTATCTTCAGATGGCCCAGATACCAGTGTATTAACATAAGGAAAGTAATAATATAGTACTGAAAATATGTAAATACAGAGGAACTGATAAGTAATTGTACAAGCCAGTTGTATTAACCATCAGTCTAATATAAAGGGAAAAGAACTTTTAGTGCATGTACCTTGAAGGTCGTCATAAGGTGGGACCCTGTAATCTCGTAATGCCATCATATTGTGGGATCCTGTATCTTCAACAGACTCAAAACAGGGCCGGTTGCAAGGAGTTCAATTTGGTAACATTTTTCTAAGTAAATGATGTGATGGTTTGGCACATCACGTACGCATTAATTCACACCCACAGTCTCATCATGACCCAAAACAAGTGGTCCGTTCCACCAAACACTGGAACACTCATGGTTTAAGAGGACAAAAGCTTTTTCCAACAGAAAATAAATGATTTTTCAAGCATAATTTAGATTAATTTTAGAATCTGGAATGCAGAAAGGCATTATATCCACATTGTTCCACAAACCTCTAACCAGAAATGTTTAAACAATAGATTTAGAAAGCACAAAATCCTTTTAATAATAATAATAATAATAATAATAATACATCCCTTAAATCATGAAATCAAAACAGCCACTGTATGGACAGATACAGCATCTCATAAATAAAGTTCACCCAGATGCTATGGGAAGTAGTACAGTCATAAAGCAGCACACCAAAGTATCTCCTTCGGCAAGGGCGCACGTCAGATTGCTCCAAAATCAGCCCCTGGTCATGACCTTCAAAAAGGAACTGCACATACAGGTCGGGCCTGAATGATCACTCTGGATTGTTTCGTACGGTATGAGACCGGCCCGAGCGACATGCTAAACCACATGCCGCAGCCCCACCCACCATCTCCTGCACGGGACACAATGTGTGTCATACATCATGGAAATCCTCAGTGTCTGGCATTTTTTCTCCACCTCTGAGTCGCTCTAATTTCTTTATAACTTCCGATACCACACAGACAGAGGACGTGAGGCCCAGCAGGAACAGCAGATCTGCACGGAGAGGACGGTGCATATATCAGTGAACATGTTACGTGAAATATCCAATTAAATACACAGAAAAAATGGTGTTCAAATTAATTACATAATATGCCAATACATTTATTTTATTAGCTGAACATATTGAGTCAAAATTTTAAATACTAGTGCAAAATGCCCGTGCAAAATGTGTGTTTTTAGTAATTGTTGGTTTGGTGTGATTGAATGCTCATTGTTACAATTACACAGCAAAAGTTCAGTGACATTTTTATTTGTGCATGGTAGAAAGCACACAGTGAACTCTGAGAAAATGCTATGCTTGAGCAAACAGTTTGTGAAAAGGCAACTACAAATGACGGCATCATTTGTAGTTGCCTTCTCACAAACTGTTTGCTTTGTAAGAGACTGTGAACGCATTGAATAGGATATGTTTAGTTGGTGAATAGCATAGGCTACTATTACACAGTAGCGATAACGTTAAGCGCACCAGAATTAAATATAATATTCAGAAGTAAACAGCATAGCTGACTTATAGATTCAGTTTACATCCACAAATGAATATGAATTACATCCACAATGAATTACATCCACATCCGTCGATTCAGGGAGCAGTGCAAAGTGCCCGTGCAAAATCAGTTTTTGTGTGTGTTTTTAGTAATTGTTGGTTTCTTGGTAAAGAAAACTATAATATTCAGAAGGAACCAAACTATAATATTCAGAAGTAAACAATGTAGCTGACTGAGTGTTTATGTCAGAATGTTTATTTTTAAACCACAACCTTCTTGGGGCTTCTTTGACCGACACCAGAGCCATAGAGAGAGATATCTCTCTCCATATCTCTCTATATGGCTCTGACCGACACAACCCTCTAATGTCAGAATGTTTATTTTTAAACCACAACCTTTTAAAAATGATATATTTAACGATATTTTTAGCATTACTCATCCAAACAACGTCAAACTTGGCACTGCACTTACTCGTGTGCCCGTGGCAAGACACCTGTCGAATTTGAAATCCATCGGACTAACGGTTCGAGAGATATGCGGTTAACAGACAGACACACAGACAGACGTTTCTGTAATTTATAGATAGATTGCTTGAAACAAATTTCAGGATTTCAATTCAGTTCAATTCTTGTGATTTGATTTAATTGACTAATTTGGATAAATATTAGGTATACAAGATAGGCATTAATTTTTCTCAAGAAAAAAATCTCACCTAATGCACATACAGAAAGCCCTATCAGCTGGTAGGCTAGTATTATTTAAGGTTAAAAATAACTAAAAATTAAATATAATGCGTTTTTTATTATAATAACAACTTTATTTATTTATTTATTCGTGTTTATTTACTATTAGCTAGAGATGATCGGTTCACGTGCCGCTAGGGATCTTTCACGTCACATTTACAAACGCCAAAACGGTGTTTATTGTAATTTCGTAATAAAATTGACAGAATCTGAGAGCTGAGATTTTTTTTTATATATATATATCATAAGTAACCTGCTCTGACTGTCTAGTCTGTCGGTCTCCGTGTCCTCTTTGCTTCGCGATTTTTCTGTGCGTGAGAAAATGGATGTGTGGCGTGAGAGCGTGTGAAAAGTGTCAATTGCGTGTGGCAGCTCTGCAGTAACAGTAGAAGGTTTAATTTGAAACCAGGAAATTCTACTTTAGAAGTACATTTTCACAAAAAAACGGGACAATTCGTGTCCCGGGAAAGAATATAAATTTTCCGGGACTGTAGCTCAAAAAAAGAGAACAATCCCTGGAAAACCGGGACGGGTGGCAACGCTACCATATCCACGTAAAGTAGAATAAACAACCATTTACCAAACTAAAACTAATTAACTATCATATTTGGCAGTGTCCTCAGAACAAGGATGATTTTCATAAATGACAGCTCGTGGCAAGTTGTCACATATGTGTTTATATGTTATCGAAAACAGCATCATTATTCAGAGTGACACGTGAGAAATATTATGACAAACTTACTTTCGTTTCCTTTGCTAAAGTAGCGATCAGGCTAGCAGGTTCAGGTGGCTGTAGCTGTTCTTCTAAATAATTGCGGGCTTGTGTCGTTCCATATAGCCTAAATTAAATGTGGACGCTTAGCTTCGAGAATCTTTTTTTTTTTTTAATGCAGAGTTAACTGACTACAGCTAAACCGACACACTTTACGAAATTCAAACGTTAAGCTACAGATCGCTTATCCACACGTAACGCCGTGTGACGTCAGCTCTGCCGTAAAGTGCCGCACATGTTCATGGGAAGTGTAGTTTTGATTTAGTAATTTTATAAAATCTTAGAACAAATTGCTTAACCAAATAACCAAAGCATGACCCCCCAAAAATATTTTACATATAACATAACTAATTATGTAATGGTTTCTGCCTATAAATATATTTTGTTTCCTTTATGCTTTGCTCACATGCATTAATTAAATATTTTGTGAAGGGGTAAAATAAATGTAATATTAACAAGCGAGCTCATGCAAAGACCACATATGAGGAGAATAATGTATTCAGAATAATCTCTGGAATTAGCCTACTGAGAATTCAGTCAGGATAACATTATATGAACTAAAAAAGTTTTGCTTTTGTCCTCAATATTATTTTATGATTTAAAATTTAAAATCCATAAATCTTTACGTCTTGATGTATTTTTATTTTTCTGATGGTCCCTTGTAGCCTAAAACAGCTGTTGTAACAGCTCAGATCGTGAATAAGAGTGATTTATAAGAGCGCAGCGCCACCAAGCGTTCAGAATTAGGAACTGATAAACCAGTCTGAGATTGAATAAGGTTCGAAATAAACTGAAATTGAATCATAATTATCACAATCATAAGTAGGCTACCAAAAGTATATTCATGTTTTGATTTGTTTTATGATAGGCTACTGATAAAACCGTCTATAGAAGACATTTGCGAGTATTGTTTCATACTGTAGGTAGATATGACCTCATCCAATGCTGTTTTTGTTTTCTGTATTATAAAATATCCCGTTACGGTGTGTGAGAAATCGCAGCAGACGATTCAGTGTGTGACTGAACTGTCCGAATGAATCAAACTGAATCGGAAACTATTTCAGTAGGGTATCTTTTGCAAACACACAACGTGACATGAGTGCTGAACTATTACCAGGAAAATCATTATCAGGTCGGTGTACACTCTTAAAAATAAAGGTTCCAAAAGGGAGGGGTTTGCAGCTATTGGTTTTCCAACCATTTTTGGTTCCTCAATAAAGAACCTTTGAGTTAACAGTTTTTAAATGTTAACAGTTCCTTCTACTTTTTTTCTTCGTGCGAAGAACATTTTAATAATCTGAAGAACATTTTTCACTATAAAGAATCCGTGGAATGGAAAGATTCAATGGATGTTAAAAGTTCTTTATTAAATTATGTCAATGAAGAACCTTTATTATTATTAGCCCATCGTGGACCTGCCATTGAGGATTTTGTCCCCTCCAAGCAAAATCTTTTTTGGAGCTAAACAGAACTTACAGTGATGAAGCAGGAAAAGAAAAAATGCATATCTTATACTTATGTTTGATCATTTACTTATGTTTTATCATTTAATCATTTAGATCTTAAATATAATTTAATCAAATGTAATCATCATATTCTGCGAAATCATTATTATCATGTTGATGTGTTTCTCATTATCATGTGTTTACCATTATTATAATTTTATGTTTAATGCTTTTGTTTTATTAATCTTTATGCCTCAAATCTAGCTGATTGACTCAGGGTGAACTTTTGTATTTGCGGTTTAGATGAGGTCAATAATCTATAAGTTTCCAATAGACAGACCACAAATGCTCTAATGTCTCAGAATGAAAGTGATAAACGAATGTTATCTTAGCTAAAGATCTTGCAGAAGAGACATGTTGTGCAGTTGTTCTGTATTGTAGTAAGATTAACAACTTTCTGACACCTTTGGGGTACGAGACAATGTGTGTATGGCCCCCCTCCACGGTGTGAACCCACAAAAGAACGATATGTATACTGCCCTACAAAGCAAAAAGGCAGTAACAGAGTGCAGAACTGAGAAAAATGATTTTAAAGTTATTCTGTCATCCAGCCTAAGTAGTTGTAGGTAGATTATTGGACATGTGGCTGTTTTGTTACTTTATATTAGCTTATTCTTTGTATATATCAATCCTCATATTTAATTTGATATTTTACCCCTATTTTGCAGTTACTGTATTCTTGCTTTGTAAATTTGCTTTGTATTACTTACCAAAAACGTGGCACAATACCAAGGAAAAAGGCAGTAACTACAGATTCTCCAAAAACTATTACCATTTTTCTCCAAAACGACACACATTTGAGATAAGATGTTTTGTCACATAACAAAGGATGCCTTGAATGTCATGAAAATGATAATAACTCATTTTTGACCAAAAATGCAGTTACTGCCTTTTTGCTTTGTAGGGCAGTATTTGTCGTTAGTGTTTGCTCAATGTGATAGTAAAGAGGAACTTAGCCCTGTGCTGATAAGAGGAAGAATATTTTCTGTAATGGTCAGTCTCTACTTGGACGAGATCCTGTTCCTTTTGTCTTTTTCTAAGAGAGCTCTCTCAAACAACTTATACCTTTAGGCAAGAATATTATACTTGAATATTTGAATTATATTTTACTTAGAAATATTAGAAGTGATTTTAACTGTTCATGTATGTTTCATTATTAAACTTTTAATCCTGATTATGTGAATTCATTTTACTTTTCATTTATAATTTGATTGTCTGCTGTTAAGAAATACAATTTGACTTAATCATCTGACTGGATCTCCTCCCTGCATCACAAAGGATATGATTATAGATTTTAGAACTCATGTTTCACATCATGATACAACGATCAGTAAAGACCAGGCTGTGGTCTGTGACAGACAGTCGTAAACTCCAAATTGACCTTTGAGAAGAACTGTGAATCTGTAGCCTATGTTAAAAGTGACACCAGCATCTGTTTTACCTCAGAAAACTATCCAGATTTCACATTGATAAGTCTAATGACCCTTTTTTACCAGGCTTTCTTTGAATCAGTCGTGTCCTCCTCCCCTGTGTCGTGGTTTGGTAATCTGTCTCTGAAAAACAGAAATTCTCAACCAAATTGTCAAGTGGGCTATTAAGATAATCCGTGAGCTTCAACCTGTCAGGTCTCTATCCAAAAAAAAGTTAAAGACTGTTTCCATGTTGGATTCCAGCTCCTTCGTTCTTGTTGTTGGTTTGTGGCCCCTAGGTGGAGAACAAAACGATACAGGAATATTTTTGTACCTGCAGCGATTGCATTTTTAAATAGAAATAGTAGATGAGATGATGCACTTTGCATGGCATTTTAAATGGATAGTTCACCCACAAATTTTGGGTGCAAATTCTGTCATTTACTCACCCTCAAGTTGTTCCAAACCTGTAGCCTATGCATTTCTTTCTTCTGCTGAACACAAAAGATGATATTTTGAAGAATGTTGGTAACCAGTTGATGGGCCTCATTGACTTCCATAGTATATTTTAAGTCAATGGGGCCCATCAACTGTTTGGTTACCCTATCTGGTTACCCTCGGGTACTAATAAAGACGGTCTTGCGTCAATGCTGATCATCCATTCCATTGAACCGTTAATCTGAAGCTGGACAGACTTGATCTTTTCTTGAGTGCTTGTCAATGTTTGCTTCACTATAGCATCTCTGCTGACAATAGCCTGAATGCACAGTAGCTATGACATATAGTTGTTTTACATTCCGACAAGTTAGTGCTAAATACCCTCATCTATCCAGCCTTGGTTAAAGAGAATTTGCACCTACAAAACTCAACACACATAATTGGCTCTAGAGACTATAATATTCTAGAGAATGTTTGGTATGCTGTGCTTTATGAAAGCATATTTATTTATTTAATCAAATAATAGAGATTTCTTTAAATCATATAGTTTTCGAGGCTCAAACATACAGAACAATGCCATAAGGGATGATTACAGTTATTAAAGTCATAATGAAGTCATGATTAATGGTTCCTACAGGGTGAAATTAGAGCTATTAAGCTCGCCAAGCGATACATTTGATTCATGCAGTCCTGCAGAGTCAGATTCAGTTCACATCAGGCCTGAGACAATGTCTTTTGAGTGGATTCTGTTTGCACACAGTGATATTTACATATTTACATATTTTCTTTGATACAGCAACTTGCTACTGTACACAAAAATGTTTTACTAGATATGTACACTATGTTTATCAGTCTCTATACTACATTTTGAGCATTAAATCAGCAGATGCTACCATAGAAAGTTGTGAATTAATATTTAATAAGGCACAAATAAGAACTGCATACATTTAAAAAAAAAGCATAATGCATAACTCATGACTGATACCAAACCGAATTTTAATTCTATACATTTTATTGTTGATGTGGCATTCATAACTCCAGGATTTATTTCCTGCTTCCATTTGAGTTGATGTCTAAGCTAAGTTGAAAACATAATTCAGGATCCATCTGTTTGAATGTTTAAAACATTTCCATACATTCATGGTATCAACGCAACTGCTTGACATATTTTCAAAAAGTCATTAACCTTATTTAATTTTATTATCCGTCTAAAATAAATCTAATATGAAGACATATTACATTTATTTTAAAATACAGCTCAGATATGCAGGTGGTGATACAAATATAAAGTTAATGAGCCTAAAGAAGAATAGCATTACTAACAAGCACTAAACTTAAGGAATATATTTTAGAAACCAGGTTTGTGAAGGATTGAGGCATGCTGGCCTTTTGTAGCAGACAGGCTTCTTTTTTTCACAGCAGCGTGCACTCCGCCATTTGAAATCTTTTTTAGGGTCCAGGGACATTGAAGCACATAAGCCCTTCGAAAAGTCCAACGGTTGCCCATCATCCCAGTGGACGTAACTGACACTGGGTTCATACTCCCCCTGCCAGTACCACTCTGTAGTTAGTAGACTGCGGCGGAGACCGATCCAGCCCGTCCCGTCCTCCGTGGTCAGGTTATCAGCCATGTCCTCCAGGACGGCTTTGCTTACAGGACAGGCAAACTGATTTCCATTATTCACGCAGAACTCAAGCGACTTCGTCCAATTCAGAGGGTCAGGTCCAACTGCAAATGCTCCAGGAACCAACACACAGCCATGAAGATCTGAATGCATAAATAAATGAACATTTTTACCTTCACAATTACATGCCTTGTAGCTGGGGATGTGCACCATTCAGAATTGAATTGAGAATGTTCCTTTTTTTTTTTCTTATTATTCTATTAATTCAGTTCCTGAAATTGAATTGAGGTACCAAACAGGATTCAGAATTGGGTAGCACTTTAGAATATTGTTCCGTCATTAATGAAGAACTACACAAATGAGAGACACACTATTAACTTAGTAAATATTAACTAACAAGGGAACTCTGATTAATTAATTAATAGTGCTTAGTCGAATGTGGTAGTTCACTATTAGCATAATGTAATTAATTCTAAAGTGACGGTCGATCATGGTGACTCAAGTATTACTAAATCCTTCAGAAGGAATGGCTAATTATTTGGATCAGTATTCTAAAGTGAAAAACATGAAAGCTCTCTAGTCAAGTCAAGTCAAGTCATCTTCATTTATATAGAGCTTTTAACAATGTAGATTGTTTCAAAGCAGCTTTACAGAGATAAACGTACCATTTAGGGTAACAGAGATTGTTTTGGCTTTATAGCGGTTCTTTAATAAAGTTATTTTCCAGCTAAAGTTAGTTTTGATTGATTCGCTTCCGTCGCAACGATCATTTGTTATTAAATTGGGGGCCGCTAAGACGACACCATTCTCTCTACACAGACTTTAAACGCGAACCTGTGAGAAACGCTGATGGCGGTCACATGCGCATTAAGAATTGGTTCTATAGTTATGTGCGTTTGAATATGTGCGCAGGTTTGGAATTCCCTACAAACCAAGCCTAAACAAAGTACTGGTCTTTCCTTATAGATTTTGATACAGAATTTTATTATATATATATATATATATATATATATATATATATATATATATAGCCTATATATATATATATATATATATATATATATATATATATATATATATATATATATATATATATATATATATATATATATATATATATATATACAGTATATCTCTAGTAATGACTGCAAACATTCAGCGTTTGAGTTTTTTGTAAGGTTTTAGATAGTAATGCCTCAAGTGTTAAGACATCCTTCTAAAATAATCATTTGGATCAGTATTTTAAAGAGAAGACCATTCTGTTACCCAGAATTGCTAATCAAATTTGAATGAAAGGAAGTAGAATTAACATCATACAGTATAACAGTAATTTTAACAAAAAAAGAAAAGTTTATCTAGACAGACAGACAGACAGACAGACAGACAGACAGATAGATAGATAGATGATAGATAGATAGATAGATAGATAGATAGATAGATAGATAGATAGATAGATAGATAGATAGATAGATAGATAGATAGATAGATAGATAGATAGATAGATAGACAGACAGACAGACAGGTAGATAGATAGATAGATAGATAGATAGATAGATAGATAGATAGATAGATAGATAGATAGATAGATAGATAGATAGATAGATAGATAGATAGATAGATAGATAGATAGATAGATAGATAGATAGATAGATAGATAGATAGATAGATAGATAGATAGATAGACAGACAGACAGACAGACAGACAGACAGACAGACAGACAGACAGACAGACAGACAGACAGACAGACAGACAGACAGACAGACAGACAGACAGACAGACAGACAGATAGATAGATAGATAGATAGATAGATAGATAGATAGATAGATAGATAGATAGATAGATTTTTTTTTACCTGGTTTTTCATTGATGGGAATAGCTGGGCCTCCAAAAACTACTTTCGCAGACATATATTCCAACATATATACAGCAATCTTTGAGGTTGGATGCCAGATTGTGGCACTTCGGTCTGCAATAGTTACTTCAGTCGAAGAGTACTTTGTGCCGGCAATTGCAGTCCATTCAGATGCTGAAAGCAAACCTTTATGTGTGCGCACATCATCTTTGCTGTCTGTTTCAGCTATCACCACAGCCCTGCCATTTTGTGAATAAAACTGCAGCAGGTAGCAAGCAAAAAACATGGTGTCTGGGATCAACTCCACAATGAGGCCCGGACTGACAAGTCTGAGGGACACTCTGTCCGAAGCATTTACCAGTTGAGATGTCTCCAGGTTTGAAAACGGCAGAAGTTCTGAGTAAGTAGCTTCTAACTGGCTACCATTGTGAAAGAGCGAAGATGAGTTTTCTGACAGCACAAGTAACTGGGTCTCGGCCACATTGAAGAAGGATGGTACGATAAAGCTCCGACCCTGAAACTTTGTGGGAAGAATCTGATTAATTACCATGTTACAGTTACAGTCTGCAGTCTCAACACATGGGTGGGTGAATATCACAGCTACTTCTTTGCTAGATCTGACCCTCAGGACGGAACCGTTGGTCTGAAGCTGGACCAGCTGGTAAGAATCGATATCGAACGTCTCTTCTTGAACATCTGTTGATGTTTGCTTGACTACAGTGATGGTGTTTTGACTGTCCACCGCATTGATAATGAGTAACTTGAATGAGTTGTATTTCATGGTTGTACTGACAAGCCTAGGAAGGTCGAAGGATTCAAGATACCCTGGGTAATCCAGCAGAGGGATCATATAGTCTGTACCGAGATTTACCGTGGGCTGGACAACATTGGTCTGGATGCTTGATGCCCGCCGACTTTCAGAAACCACTGTGATGTTTTTGTCACTGGTAACTCTGATAGATAAGATTGAAGAGCCTAGCTTATTTACTCCAAAATAATCTGTAAACAGCACATCCATGGTCTGCCCTGACTGCTGGATTTGTAAGTTTTTCTGTGTGTTTTTGTAGAAGACTGTGAATGTAGTGTTGTCGTAAAGGGCTGTGACTTTTAGATAGTTCCAGGGAGACAACGGATAGAAGAAACCGAGGTTCTCTGGAAAGGCAGTGATGAAGTTGTCTCCATAGCTCACTACTGTAAGACCTTAAATAAAAATATTCATTGTACATGAGCTGTACTGCATTCCAAATAACAGCAGCTCATAAAACATTTTCAGGTGGTATTGAAGAGTACAACAGAAACTGCCCAATCTGGGAGAAACCAGATCAGAAAATCATCAATAAATTAATATTACATTTATTCACTTAGTAGACAGCTTTATCCAAACCACAGACATAGAAGATAGTAAAAGAGCTTCCCTTACCTTGGCAAAACATTGATGCGATCAGCAGAACAACAAGCATGATTATGGCTTTAACTTGCTGGAAGAAAAGACAAAAACTAAGAAGAATAACAAAAATTGATTGTAAAATATGTTTTGGCACACATTAATGTATTGAAGGTTTTTAAATACGTGCAACACAGAATCCCGTCACAAAGCAACTAATTAGAACAAACTGAATTAAACTGATGACAAAAAATGCTAAAATCCATAGATTGTCAAAAAAGTAAAAACAATCTAATATCATCCAGGTAAAAGACAATGAAACAAAAAAAAAGTTGTCTTATATGTCTTAAGATTTTCTCTGCATTTCATACAAGGTAAATATGTATTTCTTTGCAGAAACTCAATTACAGCAAACCTCTTACCAGATGTCTTGGTCTGCACTGTTCTCCTCTCTAAGAATCACCTCTTTGCCCTTATTTTAGTTAAAACACATTTGACTTTCAAAATGCTTGTTTTTCTCTCAGATTTGCATAGGATCCTGGCTACGCAATTGACTTATACATGCTTCATTTGACATAATGACTTTCACAATGCAAAATCATGCTACTAAATTCCTAAAATGCCATACCGTACATCCACCAGATTTGCTCAAGAGCATTTGAAAACATGTTTCCAATTGTTATTACAATCGTTTCGCCACAGTTGTTTACAGCATAGACAGGCAAATTTGGCATTACTGATAAAAACAACACTGTATGGTACAAGTTCATTCACGTGATGTTAATAATTCACATCTATGATAAACATATAGCCTACATTAGATAAAAACATTTTAGAGTGTAAACTTGGATTATAGCTACAGTGCTACACTGATAAATGACAAATACTAAAAAAAAAAAAACATTACGTCCCATAGGGGTAGAACACAATAAAGGGGAAGACACAAATTATGAATTAAAAAAATAATTTATTGAAAACAATTGAATTTGTAAATTAGTTACACAAAATAACTAATATAACTACATACATATATATATATATACACTGTATATATATATATATACTGAATGTATATGTATATGTATATGTATAGGTGTCTATGTGTTTAAGAACCCTAGATTTGCCTCGATGACATTGCAGCTCGGAGGCGATGGCGAGCTGAAAGGCGTAAGCCAACAGAGGTGAACATACCCAAAATGCACCACAAGCCAAACAGGCTTGAAGGAGTGGCCCTTTTCAAGAGCATTGTGAACGTATGACATATACTTGTATTCATCTTAACTAATTTCACTTTTGATCACCCTACATTCCAACAGTTTCGCAGTTGTCCAGCTTGAGAGCCTATTCAGTTTGTACGATAACAGTAAGCCATAAAATAATTAATTAACTATCATGGACAATAACATATTTTATTGCGTTTTCAAAAGAGCTACATATTTGAATGTTGAAAACAAAAAGTGTTAAAATGGCTTTATATCATGCATAAAAACAAAAAAATAAATTAACAGACATGAAATAGTAAAAGTTTTTATATAATTGAGAAATTAGATTAGTCGTTATATAATGATTAAACTTTTGATTGGTTAACGATGTAAAAATGATTATCTAGTTTATCAAAGGTCAAATCACTGAAGTATAGGGCCTTTTTGTAGCAGACGGGCCTCATCTTGGAGCAACAGGGCACACTCTTCCAGGAGAAATCATTGTTGGCGTCCTTAGACACAGAAGCACACAAAGATTTCCAAGGGTTCTCTTGATGCCCATCGCCCCACTTCGTGTAGTTCACGCTGTATTCGCTGTTATTGCCGTTCTTCCAGGACCACTCTAATGTGAGCAGACTGCGCCGCAGCCCAATCCAGTACTTGGGACCGCCGTCTTTTTGCAGAAAGCTGGTCATCTCCCTTTGGGCCCTTGCGCTGCTTGGTGTGCTCAGCTGTAAAGTTGCATTTAAGCAGTAATCATGGGACTCGGGCCACGTCATGACATCAGTAGTGCTGTTATATAGTGCAGGATCTGCCATACAGCCATCACGATCTACGTGCATTCAAACATACAGTGACGTTTTCAGTAATCACTGGGAATTTTGATTTCATTCATACTTTAATGTAACTTCAAGTAGGATGATATATTAGTCAATTACTTTAAAACTCAATTTTGCTTTATTCATCTGTGCATAGATAGGAAAACTTGTGATGCATTTACATAAGAAAACAATAGGAGCACATTTTGTTTGTTTGTTTGAAGATTATCTGATTATATTTTCTATATGATGAAAGAAGACTGATTTTTACTGTCAAGCTCTAAAAATGTCTGTTTTGTTTTTAAAAGAACTTTATTATGCTCACCAAGAGTGCATTTATTTACATTTACGCATTTGGCAGACGATTTTATCCAAAGCAACTTATATTGCATTTCAAGGTACACATTTACATTCTTATCAGTTCTTGCTTTCCCTGGGAATCAAAACCCATGACCGCCAACGCGCTACTGTTTGAACTACAGGAAGGCCATTTGATTAAATACAGTAAAAACGTAAAATTGTGAAATATTATTGATATAAAATATATTTAAAATAACTGTCTTCTATTTGAAAATGTAATCTACTCCTGTGAGGGCAAAGCTGAATTTTCAGCATTTTCTCCAGTCTTCAGTGTCACATGATCCTTCAGAAATCATTGTAATATGCTGATTTGCTGCTCAAGAAACATTTCTTATTAATATTATCAATGTTGAAAACAGTTATGCTGCTTAATATTTTTGTGTAAACCATGATACATTTTGTTTTCAGGTTACTTATTTAAATAAAAAGTTTAAAAGAACATCATTCATTTTTTTAAGTCCCTTTTGATCAATTTAATGCATCCTTGCTGAATAAAAGTATTGATTTATTTCAAAAATAAAAATCTTACTAACCTCAAACTTTTGCACGGTTGTGTATAAAAGTAGTATTATTATACTGTGCATTGTAAATAAATAAATATATAAATATATATAAAACATATTGTGTCTGAATCCAGTTTCATGTCACGTGTCATTCAAACATCCAGATAGCATCCAGATTTTGCTGATCACTAAAGCGATCCAATCGCAAACCAATTCCTGATTTGATTAATAAAATAAAATAAAATTCTTTCTTCAGAATTACGTAACATTTCAGAAGTCAAATAGGTTGTAAAAAAAAAAACATTTCAAAGTGACTCTAATCAGTCAAAGTCATGATCACACATTCACTCTAGAATAAGAAAGGTATCACTTTACCTGGATCTTCATTTAAGATCACAGCTGGGCCTCCGTAAGGAATTCCACTCTCCATTCTCTCAAACATGTACACTCCGATCCTGGAGGCTGGATGCCAGATGATATGCGTGCCACTAAGCGACACTGTTACCGAAGAGTAGTTTGAATTGGCAACGGTTTTCCAGTCAGTGGATGAAAGCAAACCGGCGTCTACATACACATCACCTCTACTGGCTGTTTCGGCTATGATCAAGGCCTCAGCTCCTGTTGAGTTCATCTGCAGCAGGTAACAGGCAGCAAACATGCTCTCTGGCATGAGTTCTAAGACGAGGCCTGGACTGATAAGCCTGATGGACACATAGTTTGATGCAGTGATGAGCTGAGGTCCACTTTTGAGGTACGGGAAGGTAATTAGATCTGAAGGATTTGAGGCTTGAATCGCTATATTCTGACTTCTGAGCATGACATCCGTTGTGGATGTCACTTGCAGCCAAGTTGAATTCAGGTTCTTCACCGACGGCACAACAAAAGTCCGACCCCACAGATTTTCGGGGAGAACGTGGTTCATCACCATGTTGCAATCACACCGGGTAGTTTCAGCGCACGGATGGGTCAACAGCACAGCCACGGTGTTCCTAGAGTACACTTTAATCTCTGACCCGTTGGTTTGGAACTGGTAAAGTTCGTACGGGCTGAGCGTAAAGTTAAAGGCTTGTTGAGCATTCATGCCAACTGTTTGGATGGAGATAACGTTCATGATGTTCCCAGCATTGATAATGATGCATCTCCAGTTGTCCAGAGCTAACAGTTCCTCTGTGTTGTACAAGGACGCCAGCATCTGATTGTAAT
The DNA here is from genome assembly GCF_949319135.1 of Squalius cephalus. Classification (NCBI taxonomy): domain Eukaryota; kingdom Metazoa; phylum Chordata; class Actinopteri; order Cypriniformes; family Leuciscidae; genus Squalius; species Squalius cephalus. Next base: position 8,258,004 of record NC_137136.1, on the reverse strand, counting down.
TGATGAAGGGGATTGAATACAGCTTTCCGAGATTCTTTACAGGTTGAACGAAATTAGACTGCACGCTGTCGCCTCGCTGACTGATCCAAAGAACCACGATCAATTTGCTGCTACTGATTCTGACGGAATAAAAGGAGCGTGTGAACCGATATTGCTCGACATACTTGGGAAAATGTACAACTTTAGTCTGCCCAGATTGTAGCTTTTCATTATATACGTTTGTGTGGTTGATGGTGATCGAGACGGTGGTGTCGCTGTAGAAAGCAGTAATTTGGAGCGTGTTGGAGGACTCTTGTGGATGGTAGTTGGCAATATTCTCCGGGAATGCCGTGATGAAGTCTTTTCCATAGCTCTCCACTGACAGCCCTGTCAAATCGTCAGTTTAGAGTTCATTATTTTTACACAGAGTATAGATGATATAACATTCCCACAACTACAATTTCCTTCAATTCTGGATTTCCTACAATCACTCTGCACTCATTTACACTCTTACATAATAAAATCATTTAAACTCAAATCAATATTTCATGCCCTTTTATTTGCTTATTTGTTAATCAGCCGTATTACAAGTAGGAGAATGTACTGTAACTGTCAGATGGTTTAATAGCAAAATAAACTCAAACACGGTGAAGACCTGGCTATCTTCTTAATGACCATCTAATTACACACTCTTAAAAATAAAGGTTCTCTATTGGCATTGATGGTTCAAATAACTAACTAATTTCCATATTAACTAATATGGAAAAAAGCTTAATCAGTAAGTAATTTCAAATTTAGGACTAAGATAGTTCCTTATCAGGAAATCAATAACTGCTAAATGAGATTCAACTCACTTCAACTTCAACTATCAACAAACTCTGAAAAATGATAAAGAATTACCAATGAATTACTAATCACAACATTATTGTGTGTCTGAGACTTAATCAATCATCTTTTTTACACTGAATATAGTCATAAAATGCATCACCTAGTCACTACTAGTAATCTGGACCATTATTTTAAAGTAAAAAAAGATAACTAGTAGTTATTGAAGTGTGACTAGTAACACTTAAGTATTTAGTGATGCATTTTACGACCACATTGAGAGTAAAAAAAGACTATTGCTCACATCTCAGACACGTTAATGTTGACTAGTAATTAATTAGTCATTCTTTATAATATGTCATAGTTAGTTATTAGTTCTTATTGATGCTAATCTCATTCAGTAATTATTTATTACCTAATGAGGAACTATCTCAGTCCTAAATGCAATATTACTTAAATATTAGTTCATCTTGTTTATTACATATTAATATGCTGAAGTGTTAATGTAGTACTACTTATTTGTCCTACTTTGTATCTACTTTGAACATAAATGTGTAAAAATGTGAGAGATGGTTTACCCTGGCAAACCAGTGACATGAAGAGAAGATGAGACAGCATCACCGTTACTCCGTGGTTCTCAGCTGATTTGAGCAGCTACTGGTGTTATATCGGACAAATCTGACAATCAAGAGGAAAAATAATGATGAGAGTTAATTACACAAAATGTGAAATAACAAAACATACAAGATTTCGCTGGGAATGTGATTAAAATAGAGAGATGAGCACTGTAGAAGCTGTGCAGCTGACTTTAAGGAAATATTTCTACCTGAACTGACCTTAAAAATCAGGTTGAACCAGTCATATTAAATAACATATTTGACTTATATTGAATCTATACTGAATAAAACTGTGTAATGTAGACGTTACATTGATGAAAAGCTTTAAGTGATATAAAAGTGCACTGTAAAAAAGCTAAAGCTAAAATTTCATTAACTTAAAAAAATGAGTTCAGTCTTGATTAACTTTTGAAAAAGTTGAAAATTGCTTAACATATTTTGACGAGTTAAAGCAATGTAGTTACATATGTTGACATAACTTAATGATTCAAACTGAATCTTAATGAAAACTTAATGAAAAACTTCTTGATTCAAACTGTTCTTAAATTTATGATTGAAATACAGACAGAAAGTTCATAAGCATGCCTATGTAAGTTCAGTATTAATATCTAACATTCTGTTATGTCATACAGTATCAAACAAGACTTACCTGATGCTTCAAGGCCTCAGTTCTTCCACTCTCTGAGCAAAAGAATCTTCATTTGTGTGTTTATCCAGCAACACAGACACATTTTACATTCAAAACACATTTAGTGTCGCCACATTAGTTTGCATAATGAGCTGCTGACATAGAGCTATTTGTCATATAACATGCTGTCATCACTCAGTTTCTCAATGTCATTAAAGGCTAAATGATGCATGCACTAGGTTTGAGGTCTGAATGCTCATGTTTATTGAAATTCTACAACTTCCTAGACATGTATACAAATATGACATACAAACATGATGATGCTCTGTGGAAATGTTTTTTAAAGTCACCATGAAATCAGTTTACAATTCTTGTTTTAAAATTTAAATATTGCAGTATTTATTACAAATTACTTCCGTGCACACATCATTATTTCTTAAAATTCATGTAATCTTTTGTCAAAATAACTTTGCAGTGTCATCTCTTCTCTGATGATGTGTACTGACGTGAGGGCGGGGCAACCTGTCACTCACATGAGATCACGGCAATAGCAAACCACAACCATCCAATCAATTCCCCATGGACAAAATCAAGCTCCGCCCTACATTTTTATTATTAGAGAAGCCATTTCACTTACAATTGGGAACAAAAGACTATCATAACTTATGTTTCATGTCAACTTTGTACCTTGAAATCTGTTAACGAATGTCTTTTTTTTTAAGTATACATCTATATACTGGAAATACGAAGTGCTGATAACTACATATAAATCCATGTTCCTAGATAAAGTGTGAACATTGTACATAATATCTATACATACATTATTCATGGTTATAAAGGCAATGGGAACTTCCTGGAGGTATTTGTGACCAAATAACCACATGTCTACATACTGTATATGTGATCTAGCATCTTTAATCTGTTCTATTTACTAGCATTAAATATAACTATTTTGGAAGTTTAAGTAGATTTGTATATTAACAATATGGCATTTAATTTTTTGTGCTGGACAGTTTTTACTATGCATTTCCTTTAGCATTACTATTAGAATTATTGGCGTTCTCATTTGAGGGTAAATCCAGAGAAAAGTAATGAGTACTTGAGTAGCAGATAGACTTCAACTGAGCACAGCAGGGCACACTTTTCCAATTGAAACCTGTGCTTGAATTTGGGAATACTGAAGCGCACATGCCCTCCACAGCAGCACGTGGCTCCCCGGTTCCCCAATGCGTGTATGTCATATTATGAACTTCCTTACCCTTCTGCTGATACCACTCTAATGTGAGCAGACTACGGCGCAGTCCGATCCAGAGCCTCTCATTTAAACCTTCACTATTCAGAAAGTCGACCATCTCCATTTGCTCCGCTTTATTGCTCGGACTGAAAAGCTCGTCACTTATGAGCATACAGTGTTGATGGGATTCAGGCCAGGTTTGAGGTGTTAAGATGATGTTGAACTTAGGAGGGATCACTCCACAGCCAACAGGGTCTAAATGCAGACAAACACAACACTCATGTCTGTAAGTATGTAAGCAGTACAGGCTTAGCATACATAGGCTAGTTGTCACACTCAGTAACTAAAAGGTTTAAAGACAAAAATCCATTTTTCTTTAGTTAGTGCTTTTGCAAGTTGGTTTCAAATACTTTGTTCAAAACTGTCATAATTAGTATCATTTCTGTGATTTTACCTCTCCAGATTCAAATATCATCATATTGTATACAGAAAAAAAACACGTAGTATACATTCAGGAAAGTGTTAACTATGGCAGATTTGAAACAAAAGATTTAACTTTGCTCTTAGTTTGGACAAAAGTGTATAAACAGTTTATAAATAGTATTATAATTTTAATTTTATAATTTCATATTTTATCATTTAAAATTTCTGTTAGAAAAACAATGTTTGATTTTTTTGTATGTCAACATATACATATTTGTTGTTTCACAAATTGTTTAAAGTTTGCTGAAAAATGTATTAATAATGGGAGGTTTGGGTCAACATGTGTTAAGTTAACTGTATCTTTTTTTTACCTGTGCAATAATAGTTAAAAAATAACAAGACAGAACTGACTTAAAGGGTTAGTTCAACCAAAAATGAAAATTCTGTCAGTAATTACTCACCCTCATGTTGTTCCAACCCCGTAAGACTTTAGCTCATCTTCAGAACACAAATTAAGATATCTTTTCATTTTTGGGTGAACTAACCCTTTAATAAATAAATAAATAAAATAAATATAAATAAGCCGGACATAGTAGTAGTGCGACAACTAGCCCCATTTCAACATACTTAAAGGGACAGTTCACCCAAAAATGAAAATTCTGTCATTATTTACTTGCCTTCATTTTATTCCGAACCTATATGATTTTCTTCTGTGGAAGACAACAGAAATATATTTTGAAGAACTGTTTTTGCCCTTACAATGAAAGTCAATGGGGTCCAAAACAACATACCTTGACTTGAGGGAAAGTAATGACAGAATTTTCATTTTTGGATGAACTATCTCTTTAACCTTTAAAGCATTTCATACTTTGTGTTGATGTTAGAAGAATACAATACGCAATACAAAAATAACAATAATGAGCGTACCCATCAATAAATAGGTTTCTTACCTGGGTTTGCGCTTAAAGATATAGCTGGGCCTCCATACAGAGTTGCGCTCATCTCAAACACGTACACGGCAATCTTTGTGGACGGATGCCAAATGACATGCGTGTCATCAAGAGACACTAATACAGACGAGTACTCTGAATCGCTGATAGTGCTCCATTTAGTGGATGAAAGCAAATCACCATCTACATACACACTATCCCTGTATTCCGTTTCTGCTATAACTAAGGCCGTGGCACTTATCAAGTTGACAGGCACTACTAGGTAGCATGCAGAGAACCTGGATAGTGGGATCGGTTCAACGATGAAGCCTGGACTGACAAGCCTGAGGGAAGCAGGATCAGAAGTGTTGATGAACTGAGATCCTAACTGCAAAGATGGGAGAGACAGGAGTTTTGAGGAATAGGCTTCAAAAGTACCCGATTGTATATTCCCGCCAGTGGCAGTGATATTCGTTGAGGACGTCAGATGAAGCCAAACGTTCAGTACTCCGGGTACAGCGAAGCTGCTATCCCACAGAGTGTCGGGATAAAGTTGGTTCACCACCATGTTGCATCTGCATCCTGAGATCTCTTCACATGGATGGGTCAGCATCACAGCTACTTTATAATCAGATTTAACTGCAATTTCTGTCCCGTCGGTTTGGAGCTGAAGTACGGCGTACGGATCAAGAATGGAAATAATGTTTCTAGGCTTTTTTACAATTGTGATTAAATTACTCACATCTTCTCCATTGATAATGACCAGCCTGTAGGAGCTGTATCTCTTGCTTGTATTTCTTGTCGACTGAAAGAAAGTATTTATCATCATGCTGTAATTCAGTGCGGGGATGGAATAAAACGTGCCGAGATTCTTCATAGGCTGAACGACATTAGTTTGTACACTATCTCCTCGCTGACTGATCGACTGCACCACGATGCACTCCGTGCTGCTGATTTTGACGGTCTGAAGAGTTTGAACGAAACTGTATTCCTCAATACCTAGTGGCAGGGTCACCGTTACAGGCTTTCCAGCTGGCAGTGTGTCCTGGTATGTCCAGGTACTATCTGAGATGGAGACTGTCACCACGGTGTCGGCATGGACGGCGGTGATATTGAGAGCATTCACTGGATTAACTGGATAGTAAAAGGCTATGTTCTCTGGAAATGCTGTGATGAAGTTTAGCCCAAGGCTGTCCCATGACTGGCCTGTCAAATCAAGAGTTATTAATATCAGGAACATGTCAAATGAACATGCCTTTTATTAGGCTTCAAGAGGATAAAATGACACACTGCTTACCTTGACCAAGCATTGCCGTGATCAGAAGAATAGTCAGCATGACTTCGGTCCTGATTTTAGTCAGTGATCTGAAAGAGCATGTGACCCATGTCTCGGTATTATGACTTTGCAATATAATTTACACCATTTTACACTGCTTGCTTTGTAAGGTCATCAATCAATGATGTAAGAGTTACAGGTGCACTTGTTTTCACTTCAGCATATATAACTATTTGCTACACTGTAAAAAAATAAGGTGTTCTTAGAAATAGGAAAAATGAAGGCAACGTTTTGAATGATTATTTTTTCTGCATTTACTCAACTTAAACTATCAACTTTAAATCTGCCATCACTATGACAATTAAATGTATAATGTTATTTTAAAATGTAACTTAAAAGGATTTATTCAAATTGCTCTCTTTATTTGTTTTAAATTATGTAATTAATCTAATGGAATGTACAAAGCGCACAGACAGTCGACAGACCATTAAAAACACATTAACTCACGCAGATGTCAACACTTGATGCATAAAGCTCTACAAGTCACTGGTCATTTTAAGCAGACAAATACAAATTTTAAATGTAAATAACACAATACTATTGTCGTTAGATTTTCTTTTAGTTATACAACAATTTTTTCAAGATTCACGAAGAAGCACTTTCATGAATGAGAATGAACTAATAAATATCCTCCTTCATTATAAAATAGGCAAACAGTTGCCTATTACCCCTAACCCAATCATAATATCACAAAAATACTAAAGCATCATGTTGCTGTTTCTACTTCAGTTATTTTCTAAAATTCTTACCAGTTTTATTAAAGTACAACCCCCCAAAAGTACACATTCCACAGGACGTTGTCTTTCTTAATTGGCCTTATGACCATTATACACCCCTAAAATCTATCAGTAAGCTTCTCATAGATATTCTTACCTGATCATCACAACTTTCTCACTGAACCGAATCGCATCCGTGTCGTGTTTCATTTATAGCAAAGCATATTTGTCATTCAAAATGCATGCTCTTTGAACTGCTTTGCATAAACTGCCTCAAACTGCCTAATAGGAGATAAACATATTAGACGACATGAGGCAGCCATTTTCGTTTTTGCTAATGAAAAGCAGAGAACTGCAGCCGCACAATCTGTTGATTTTATATGTTCTATAAAACATCGCAGTGTTGTTCTGATTCTGAAAGTCACAGTTCACAAACTTGCCAACTTATCCTAAATGTGCTAACGTTGTTGTAGGGGAGACCGGGGACAGTTGCAACAGGGTTGCAACATGTAATTTTTCAACAAGCTAGAGTGATGACACCCCCACCGTAATGCATTAATTTGTCACTTCACATTTCTCTAAAACAAAACAAGCTGCGGCCTGTCATATCTCTTAGATCAGGGGTGTAACTGCAACTGCAATGTGTTTTGCACAGCAACAGGGTGATGATTCATGCGATAGATAGATAGATAGATAGATAGATTCAAAACACTCACTATTAAGATTTTTATAAATGTTTTGTGGCTATAGTAACATAAAAATAGTAGCCTAACAGAGATAGCCTTCTTTTAATAAAAAATAGCATGGTATGAATATCCATGTATGTTATGTTACTTTTTAGGCCTATTTAAAATACAAAACGTTCAGGATTATTAACAAAACGACTCTTGGGTGTTTTTTACCACACAACAGAGATTGACTAATCTGATTTGTTTGGTAGAATTATTAGTGTTTTTGTAGGCTATATAAAGCCTATGTTGACATGTTTGAAGTATCTATGGCATCCTCGTGATGATTATGATGCTGCAGCCGCCAAGTTTCGATTTTCGATTCCAAACGTCATACGGTTAAGTTTCGGTTTCTTGTCTGTTTATATAATACGATCTGCGTATTATTCAGATAACGTTAGGCTTAAAGGAAGCTACAGACGCCTCACACACTCCTCAACATTCGGTAAGTTATTTTCAATTAGTACTTTAAGATTATTTCTACTGCTTATTTGTATTACTGTCGAATTGTATTCCGACCAAATCAAGAACAATATTTAACTTTTGATATAAGAGAAATTATGAAGTTGATTATTTATTTTGGAAAAACGCTCCATGCCTGTAAACATTTTGCATGCCATTATCGTGACGGTTAAAGGAAAAGAGATAAAACTAAGAAATAACATTTTATATAATGAAAATGTTGTAGAATAATAAATATTCTACATCATTTTCATTATATAAAATGTTATTTCTTAGTTTTATCTCTTTTCCTTTAACACACAAAAATTGTTATATAACTAAAAGAAAATCTAACGACAATAGTATTGTGTTATTTACATTTAAAATTTGTATTTGTCTGCTTAAAATGACCAGTGACTTGTAGTGCTTTATGCATCAATTTCATAATACGCTGATATTAAATAGGGGTGAATTCATGTTCATTGGGACACCTTTTCCCCAGTTATCTCAATGGCAAAAAAAGTATGCATTCATTTATTGTAGCCTATCTCAATAATTAGAAAATTATTCATGTTTTCCCAGCTCAAGTAAAAAACAAAATTGCTGAAAGTTGGTGACTACTGTTTGTCAACATGGGAGTCCAAGGATTGAAGACATTCATTGAAAGCAGCAAGAGAAATTATTTAAGGACCTGTGCTTTTAGAGACAAACGACTAATAATCGATGGATGTAACTTATATTATTTGCTGTACTTTAACTGCAATCTGGATCAGATCCATGGAGGAGACTATGATGCTTTTGAGGAGCTGATCACACAGTTCTTTGAGAACCTCGCAGCCTGTGACATTAGCCCTTACGTTGTACTTGATGGCGGCGACGACCACACAGACAAAAAATTTTACACTATCTTGAAACGAAAACAGCAGAAAATAAATATGGCCTATGCCCTGTCTATGGGGAAGAGAGGGAGAGTCCTTCCTTTGCTCATTAACAATGTGTTAAGACAGCTCCTTCATAAGCTCAAGGTACCAATGGTTCAGTGTCTTGAAGAGGCTGATTGGGAAATTGCTGCCTTGGCTGAAGAGTGGAATTGTCCTGTTTTGTCCAACGACAGTGACTTCTATATATTCAACCTCAGAGGGGGAGTCCTGCCAATCTCACATTTCGAGTGGAAAAAAGTGAGAGTGGACAAATGGACAAACAAAAAATTCATCAAAGTCAAACACTTCACTTTGGAAAAATTCTGTGTATCTTTCAAAATGAATGCTGATCTTCTCCCAATCTTCGCTTCCATCTTAGGCAATGATTATGTGAAGTTACATAATATCAAGTACCCGAATTGGGAGGAGTACTCGGTAAACGGCACGGAAAATGCTCGTATTGACGGGATGCTTAACTGGTTATCCCAGTTTCAAGGGCCGGAAGAAGCTATAAGTGCCTTGCTGAAATTTACAGACAAAGGAAAAGTCATAGTCCAAAAAGCACTTTGGAAAGGAATCAAAGAGTACAAGCTCATCTCTGGCTCTCTTGCCAAGTTCTTCTACTCAAATGTGCTTCCACAGTCAGCTTTGACAGGTCCTCTGCAAGTTCTACCTAAATGGACCTTGAGGCCTCTACTTGAGGGGAGGATGAGCTCCTCTGTTATCAATGTACTGGTACACCAAAGGGTTTTCTTGACACCCCAGGTTGAAAATTTCCAACTCCCTTGTAGCAGTGAAATCTCTCGTCCCATACGCCAGGTGATTTACGGGTTACTGTTGTTGGGAGGAAAACAGACAGCAAATAAACAAGCGTTAGCCGTTAAAGCAGTCACTGGCACAAGCAAGCGCTATGTAGAGGAATACGGGAGACAACACATAACACTAAGCAATCAGAAGGTTGAAGCCATACAGACCAAGGTGATGGAAGAACTTCAGCTGGAAACATTAGACAAGGTAATAAAGATGTCTTAGCACTGTTTTCAAGTGAAATGAAACTGTTTGTTTTACAGTGTTTGTCTTTCTAATGATTCTAGGAACCACATGACGTGCGACTTCAGGTGTTCCTTGACACTTTGGGTGTGTCGTCCGCAATGTTTAGAGGGATCCCACGTGCTCTACAGCTGCAAATGTTTGTGACACGTTACTGGCTTGTAAATGCGCAACCTCAGCCGTGCCAAGTGCATCTTTGGGGGCTGCTACTGGGAATGGTCAATGGAAAGCTGAGCAGTACGACTAAAACAGAAACCGGTATTGACATTATCATACATCATCATTCTGTTAGATGTTATTTTTTATAGCATGCAATAAAGTAATAAAGCAACCTCTGGCACATATGCCACCATTGTCATGCAAAAAGGTGATATGGTGTAATGATTAGCTAAATGTCATGGGCAAAATGGCGAAACATTGTTGAGGTTTTCTGAAATGTGTGTTGAGCCAGTTCATAACATTTTGGAAAAAAGAATGTCAAAACATGTTCATTTTTTATTTCTTTTTTTGGTTTTGGGGTTTAGACATGCTGTTGAGACTTAAACTACAAACTGGTCGAGGAAGGATCTATTTGGAGGATGAAGCAGCTCATCTATACAGCCAGTGGCAGTCGTGCCTGAGGTGGTCTCTCAATCTCAATCGTTTACTGTTGGATCCGCTATCTGAACCAGAGTGTGCACGGTACAACATCCTTTACTACTCCTAAACCATCCTTTTTTGATAATATTTATCCTTTTGATCTCCATTTTTACAAATCCCTGGTTCCTGATTGCCGATCCCATTCCTCTCTCTAACCTTTGCTTTCCTGTCTGATTTCTTCACAATAGACCATAACAAGGCCCAAAATATAACTTAATAATATAATACACAAGTTCTATATATAGAACAAGTTTTATATATATATATATATATAACTTGTTCTATATATAGAACTTGTGTATTATATTTTTACGTTATATTTTGGGCCTTGTTATGGTCTATGGTCCCCAAACCATATATGACTATTTACATCTTAGAAGAGTCCACTAGCTTTGTTGGAAATGAATACTAAGTGTGTTCTGGTGTTGTTTAGCTTGTACCGAGGAACACTGGTGCACCAGGTTGTTGGAGAGCTCAGGAGAGGCATCGCTCTGGAGTCTCTGCTGATGAGGGGCTCAAGCGCTGAACAACTCTTCAAACAGCTGAAGGATGCAATCGTGAGCTTAGTGGGTGAAGACTTCATCAAGAAAATGAAAACTGGGCTCGAGAACAGAGATGCTGGGAAAACACAGAGTGGCTACAAAGACCAGAATCAGCCTATAGATGATCTGAGCAGTTTCTTTGAACATCTGATGGATGGGGATATTGATGACAATGAAGATGATGATCTCAATGGGTGGAATAAGGCCAAGGGTCACAAGACGGAGATCCCTGACTGTTTGTACACTGCCCGTACCAGACACAAGACTAAAGTTCGCAATGTTAATAATCCCTCCAAGAAATATGAGAGGATATGCTTTCTATAGTAAAAACAAACAAAAAATCATTAGTTTGCAGTAATGCACTTACAATGGAAAAGGGCAAGGCATTGCACCAGAATGAATGTTAAAATGATATGTCCACTGTATGATATCAGAATCACGTCATGCACAATCCTATTTTTGCTATCCTGTATTATTTACTGCATGACTTTGCTTTTCTGATTTAAATTATAATTACTTTATAAGATATTTGTATTTAGCTGTTGGACATTGGTATCAATAAGGATACATTCTATTTACCAGAGTATTTTAAGGAACATATTTAAAAACATGAAACTTTTTAATTGAAGTATTAAATTATTTTTCCATTTTAATCTTTCTTTTGTAATAACTTTACAGATTTCTGTTTTACCACATAAATGTATGAACTTGCAACTTAAATAATCAGATTAGTCAGTGATCAACTTCAGATACAGATTTTATTTGTAATTTGTAAAAAATTGTATTGTACAATTGTGTTCTGAAATGACCACAACAGATTACTGGTTTCAGCTGTGCAAACCACAATAAAATAAATACAATCTCAAAAAATAAAAATAAAAAACGCTTTTTACCTATCACCCTTCATTTAATTTTGTTTATACTGTTTATTATCAGTGTATTACATTGTTTTGTTTTCAAATCTAGAGCGATGCTAGAAAACAGAATGGGCATTAAAGAAATTGCACAATGTGGCCATAAAGAACCACTATCTGCAACACAGAGGAGAGATGAGATCACACACTGTAAAAACTCAAGTGCATCATATTTCCATGTCCCACAGAAACAAGATACAGAGTTGGCAGATGGGAATAATTCAATGCTGGTGGGCTGCACTGAGGTGTTTCGACATGGGGTTAGTGTTAGTCTAACATTTCTGTACAGCCAACATGAGCACCCATTTAACCAACTACATCATTAAGCATTCACCTAACCAAGCACCAAGCTGGTGAGAATATAAATAACACTATAGATAAAAGCCAAAGTAAGGTGAAAAAGGCAAAATCTATCTTCAGATGGCCCAGATACCAGTGTATTAACATAAGGAAAGTAATAATATAGTACTGAAAATATGTAAATACAGAGGAACTGATAAGTAATTGTACAAGCCAGTTGTATTAACCATCAGTCTAATATAAAGGGAAAAGAACTTTTAGTGCATGTACCTTGAAGGTCGTCATAAGGTGGGACCCTGTAATCTCGTAATGCCATCATATTGTGGGATCCTGTATCTTCAACAGACTCAAAACAGGGCCGGTTGCAAGGAGTTCAATTTGGTAACATTTTTCTAAGTAAATGATGTGATGGTTTGGCACATCACGTACGCATTAATTCACACCCACAGTCTCATCATGACCCAAAACAAGTGGTCCGTTCCACCAAACACTGGAACACTCATGGTTTAAGAGGACAAAAGCTTTTTCCAACAGAAAATAAATGATTTTTCAAGCATAATTTAGATTAATTTTAGAATCTGGAATGCAGAAAGGCATTATCCACATTGTTCCACAAACCTCTAACCAGAAATGTTTAAACAATAGATTTAGAAAGCACAAAATCCTTTTAATAATAATAATAATAATAATAATAATAATACATCCCTTAAATCATGAAATCAAAACAGCCACTGTATGGACAGATACAGCATCTCATAAATAAAGTTCACCCAGATGCTATGGGAAGTAGTACAGTCATAAAGCAGCACACCAAAGTATCTCCTTCGGCAAGGGCGCACGTCAGATTGCTCCAAAATCAGCCCCTGGTCATGACCTTCAAAAAGGAACTGCACATACAGGTCGGGCCTGAATGATCACTCTGGATTGTTTCGTACGGTATGAGACCGGCCCGAGCGACATGCTAAACCACATGCCGCAGCCCCACCCACCATCTCCTGCACGGGACACAATGTGTGTCATACATCATGGAAATCCTCAGTGTCTGCCATTTTTTCTCCACCTCTGAGTCGCTCTAATTTCTTTATAACTTCCGATACCACACAGACAGAGGACGTGAGGCCCAGCAGGAACAGCAGATCTGCACGGAGAGGACGGTGCATATATCAGTGAACATGTTACGTGAAATATCCTAAACACAATAAGTGCCGGTACTCAAATAAATTAACAATTAAATACACAGAAAAATTGGTGTTCAATATTAACATAATACGCCAATAAATTTTTTTCATTAGAATTAAGAATGATTTTTTTATTAGCTGAACATATTGAGTCAAAATTTAAAATATGAAAATTAACATTTTGAGAATTAATATTTGGGGCCAGATTTACTAACAGCTTGCGCCAGGGCAAACCCTCTTTTGGCATTAAAAAACTACAGTCAGGATTTAATAAAGACATGCAGTGAAAAGAGCTGATAGTGCTGAAAAGGCATGGACATTATTTTTGTGGTTGACTTTACTGCATACGCATTTCCCTATTGGAGTAGGAGTTTCCCTTTCAGACACTTAAATTTATGGGAGGAAAGTATAACTGAATCATGTAAGGTGATTAACTAAGGTTTCCGCTAGTCAATTTACTAGTGTTTGCACCATTATTTACTGCCCAAAAAAACAGAGGCTAATTTGTGCTGCTCTTGATAGCTTGCATTGGTCATTATGGAAATGATCCGGCTGCGTCTGTGTTCTTTCATTTTCACTTCGTCAGTAGATCACATGCAGAACTTTCCATTCCCATCTTCGCTTTTTTGGAATTGCGCTCTCACGCTAATCTGCCCTTTAGTAAATCTGGCCCTTTATATTAAACTTGTGGATTTTTGAATGCTGCAATCATTAATGTGAACATGATAATCATGTTCTCTAGGACAGGGCTATTTACCACTAAAACCAAGTTTAAGAAAAAGTACAACTTTTTTTTTTAAACTGAAATAAAAATAAAGATAATTAGAAATTAACTAATAAAAATGACAAAACAACTAAAAATGGACAATCACAACAAAACGACTAAAAGTTAAACTAAAACTGAAAATATAATGAAATGAAAGTTAATTCAAAATACTACTATAATAGCGTATAAATAATACTAAAAGAACAAAAAGTTCTAGAATAATTCGAGAATGTTCCAATGAGCATCTTGAAATTCAATGGAAGCAAGAACATCTGACAGAGTTTGCATGATCAATGTCACATATTTCCTTATTAGAGAACTAGAAATAGCACAGAATCAATTTCTTCTGTATTTTACATATTTTTTTGGGCTCCACTGCGTGAGATAAGAAAAATGTGGTGTACTATGGTTTCCTGTATTTTTATGTTCGCATACCTAAAATGCTGAGACTCTCTGTTTGAAAGACCTTCTGTAGTGGAGGGAAGTATATGACCAGGAGTTGGCCCATGATGGAGCCCAGCACAGCATAGCAGAACATCCTGTTACTGCATAAGCCCATCTCGTGCACCATCCGTGTCTGCAGGATGACAAAAACAGTGAAGAGAGACCTCTAATGATGTACTGGCATAAAATCCAGGCCTTAAAGACACCAAAGCGCACACTGCCATTTTGAACTTTTTGAACAACATGACTCGTATTCCCTACAGCAGGTGGCAGTGTTTAGGATTCTGCTCACCACACATTCTTAATACATCCCATGAGAAAGTAAACCAGAAACATGCTTGTGCATTTTATTGATTTTTGATGTTGCTTATACCTGTGATCGAGAACTGAGAGCGTTGAACATATCGAAGAACACAAAACAGGTAAACGTCATGGTGGTGTCCCGTGGGGTGATCTCGTTGTCACGCAGCTAAAAACAAAAAAAACAAAAAAATATTTATTAGACTGAAGGGAGGTGGTGGGAGAAAAATCAAATAAAAATCAAGGACATGCTTTTGTGGTTCCTTGAAAAGCTTTTAGCATTGTTCCTGTAGCTTTCAGGAGACAATTATTTCATCAGGTTTAATGTACTTCATTTTCCAAAGCCGTTTCGATGCTACTTACCCAGAGAAAAACAGTACTTAATCATTTTACAGCTCTTGTTTAAAGTGTTGCAACCCAATTAAAAGCTAGGAAAGGTAATTGCACTCCTGTACCAAGGCTCCAAATTAATTCTCAAGTAGACGGGCAAAAAAACACCACAAAGGTAATATAGAAAAAGCATTGCATGATGCCTTTAACAAACACAAGTCACAGTGTTAACAAATCGTTTAGTCATTTACCTAATGCCCTGTTTTGAATATAAATGGAACACAAATGAAAAACAAAGCAGAACACAAATGATGTGCAGGGAGGCCTTCATCAGCTGAATACTGCCTACCTCTCTCCAGAACACAAACAGAGTGCCGCAAACGATGATGAAGGACGACACGAGGATTTTCACTATCAGACTGCGCGTGATGATGCTGTCTCGGACATTCCGCGGGGGTTTCCTGATCACGTCCCGATCAACAGGCTCCACTCCCAAACTAGAAAAAGATTTAAAGTTCATTCTTATTCGGACTATCAATATTCTTGCACCAAAAATAGTTTTCCTGACCAATGGTGGTGATAAATCTGTTTGTAATCAATTTATTACCTCTGGGCTGGCGGCCCATCCATGATGATGTTGATCCAGAGGATTTGCATGGCATTCAGAGGGTTGGGGAAATTCATAAGTGTTGCCAGGGAGATGAGAGTAAGGGCAGCAATGCTCCTAAAGAAAGTGAGCACAAAGATTTAGAGATTACTTTATCATTATTCATAACCTGGATCGTCTCAAGTATTATACACACAAGAAAAAAATTATTGTATAGTACAAGTAAAAGTAATAAACGTAAAATTAATACAAAAATATAAAGAATAGATAATATATACATTTAAATGTTTATATATAATCACATATAAATAATAAAATATAAAAAAGAAATGAATAATTCTGTTCATCAAGGATTTCAAATAAATTCGGTTCTTTTGAACTTTCTATTTCTATAACTTTATTAACATTATTAACAAGAAAAAAGTTTTTTTGACAACCAAATCAGCATAATAGAATGATTTCTGGAGGATCATGTGACACTAGCTATGTTTCCATTCCATTTTTTATGTGCATTTTGAAGTATCGCATCAGGAACAAGTGATGGAAACAGCAAAATTCAGGGGGAAAAATCCCTTAATTCACAAAAAAGTTTGTACGCTCGCTTGAGGTGGTTTTTGAAGGTTACTAGGTTACCAATACCGCCGTCATCCGCTCGAACAACTTAATAGAAACACACCTAATTCGCAGTTGTTGTTTTTTCTTTTTTTTGCAAATTTTGAAAAGATTTGCTTCACGTTTGGATGGAAACTTAGCTTCTGAAGCTAATGATGCTGAAAATTCAGCTTTAAAATAAATTTTTTATTTATATTATATAAATATGCCAACTCACGTGCTCAGCTGAAAGCGCACAAAGTTCTTAATGTTGTTGTAAATCCCTTTCCCTTCTTCAATGGCAGACCTAGAGTGAGAAACAAAGGCTTGAGGACATGTGTAAATGCATCAGATGTCACATCAACAGTCCGCAAGATTCTGATAAAGCCACAAAAAAACAAAACAAGAAACCATATGCTCACAAGATGGTTTGAAAGTCATCGTCTACGAGGATCATGTCTGCTGCCTCTTTGCAGACATCAGTGCCGGTCTGACCCATAGCCACACCAATGTCTGCTGCCTTCAGAGCCACTGCGTCATTAACACCGTCTCCCGTCATAGCCACAACTGCACCGATGTTCTGTAAGGACTGAAGCCAGAAAAACAGGTTAATAAACATGGCCATATGCGGAGTACAATCACAAACAATCTGTTTGGTGCACTCACCTTAACTATCTTTAACTTGTGTCTAGGGCTGGCTCTGTAGAATACCGCTATCTGTGGAGACAGGTAACATATTCATTTCATGCTGCTTCTTAGGGCCGGTTCACACAGAACCCGTTTTTGCTGTTAAAAACGTGAGACATCATGTCAGTGGAACGAAGAAAAAAAAAAGTGTTTTAACTTTTAACTTGAGAGGCAAATTTTTAAAACGCTCATCCGTCTAGCACGTGTTTACATTGAAAAAAAAGTAGAACAATAGTGCAGTGGAATGGAAAAGACCAAAAGGCTGCTCTTATTTGTATCAGCTAATGTACAATGCTCAAGACTGTTCAACACTTGTGGATTTGAAACCCATTCAAAACTATGCTGTGGATCTTTTGGATCGTAGTGCTGAGAGGAAGCTTGGAGTGTGTTAAGGCATGTTCATACCCTGGACACTATCTGAGAGAGATGCTGGATGTCCATCTGGTCGACTTCATCTCCAGACAGAGATTGAGAACCTTTGGCATAGAGACCCAGTCGACTTGCTGTGGTGAAGATAGGCAATAGAATAAATGTATGCGAGTAGAGTGTCATATTGAATATTCATGATATATTCACGATGGCTTTGCTGATGTTGCAAAATTAATTATTTGAAATGCTTTCTACTTGGCCATTAAGTCTACTTAAATTAGTTCCTCCTAGTCTTGCTACTCATAAGAATGACAATATACGTGTGTGTGTGTGTGTGTGTGTGTGTATAATAACAAAAATACATATTGTGCATATATTTATTTAAAAATAAGCATATTCAGAATGTTTAATGTCAGAACTAAAAAGTAAAAATCTATAAAGGCATCTTTTATTTTTACACTTGATTCAAACTTGTGACTTCAAACTCAAAAACAAAGGCATTAGAGTTAGTAAGTACAAAATCTATTTCCAAGAATCACTACTTTCATGAATTGATGCAAAACTGTGATTCAACAACTTGTTTGCATTATTACCAAAATTTTTTTGTAATGTATTCAAATGGTTTAGTAAACATATTGTTTATACTAATAATATATTAATGTTAATATTTAATTGTTTGTCACTACATTGCTGTGTCTATAAAATGATTAAATATTCTTCTAAATGTTCATTTACAGGAATTTTTTTTTTTTTACTTTTTAGTTCTGACATTAAAGGGTTAATTCACCCAAAAATGAAAATTCTGTCATTAATTATTCACCCTCATGTCATTCTAAACCCGTAAGACTTTCGTTTATCTTCGGAACACAAATGAAGATATTTTTTATGAAATCTGAGAGCTTTCTGTCCCTCCACTGACAGAATAAACGCCTAAATTTAATCTGTACATCATATAAAGTGATCGGGTCTCTTCAGAAAATTTGGACTAAATCACTCAATTCATAGGGATTACTTTTACAATGTCTTTATGAACTTTTTGAAGAGTCAAAGTGGTAGTTGCATAGCTGTCAATGGAGGGCTCAAATATTTCATTAAAGAGATCTACATTTGTGTTCCAAGTTGAACAAAAGTCTTAATGGGTTTGGAACGACAGGAGGGTTTAGTAATTAATGAAATAATTTTCATTTTTGGGTGAACTATCCCTTTAAACATTCTAAGTCTACTCATAAGAGAGAGAGAGAGAGAGAGAGAGAGAGAGAGAGAGAGAGAGAGAGAGAGAGAGAGAGAGAGAGAGAGAGAGAGAGAGAGAGAGAGAGAGAGAGAGAGAATATTGTCAAAAGGCTGAAAAAATATCTAATTTGGTAGCTATATTTTGATGTTTATAATTGTTGAAGATGTAGAGAGACACCGCTGAGACAGAATAGGAATAACATGGTTGAATGTCATACCAATTGACACTGCAGTCTCTTTAGAATCCCCTGTGATCATCTTCACTGCCACTCCAGAGCTGATGAGAGTCACCACAGCCTCTTTCACTCCAGCTCTGGGAGGGTCGATGATGCCCACTAGCCCCAGGAAGGTAAGAGCGCCCATCTCAGATCCAGAAGCAAACGCCAGCACTGCCAGAGGACAGATGAAGAGCATCAGCTTCTGCCAAAACCTGCTTGATCTCAATATTATTACTGTGTCCTCCATGAAATGTCTTTAATTAAAGGAAGCTAATAGAGAGGAATGTCAATAAGTGAAAGCACTTCTCCTGCGTCCTCTGAGACAACTCTATCTTATCAAAACAAGCCAAATGATAAGCAGGCCAGCTGTAAGATGGAAAAAAGCCTCGCCAGGGAGCAACTAAGGAGACACTATAAGAGTTGACACAAAGAGCATGCGTGTCATTTCAAAGTTATGTGTGATTTGATAATGGCAGGAAAGCTGTTTGACATTAAGCCACAGTTCGGAAAACCAAAGGAGCTGAACTTTTCAGGAATGCTCTTAAGAATCATATAAGCTGTGACTGAAGTTTAAAGCATCCTTAAAGAATAAATGTATTCATTTCTTTAAAAAAAACAAAAACAAAAAACAATCTTACTGATCTTAAACTTTCAAGCGGTACCAGTGTAACAAGTGCTGTACCTCTGAGACCCGCAGTGCCCATATAGCTCTTCTGCTGCTGGTAGAGTTCTCTCTGCTGGTGAGTCAGAGGCAGAGTGACACCTTTACTGTTGTAGGAAGTACAGAAGCGGATGATCTGCTCATAGGCGCCCTTCACAAAGAACATGGCAGGCTTATCCTGTTATTTAAATCAGATGTAAGGAAAGATATAATTAGTTTCGTATAACCAGACTTTTGACTACAGAATAACTTTGTAGCTTATTCAGAGCAAGTACTGCCCAGTTAGAAAGGAAAGGGCTGTGTAATTTATATGTAAAGTGACCACCCTTTTAACATTTAAGGCCCTGATATACTTCAAGCTAAAACGAAGAATGAACTGATGTGACATCTTTTCGAACAAAATCAGGCCAAAATTAACTTTGTTTAAAGTTCGTTTTAGGAGTTCGAAACAGCTTGCCAAAGCGAACTCTCCGGAAAAGTTTGTTACAGCTGGTAAAAATTTACATATTCATCTAACCGTCGCACTCAGCAGTGTGGGTGGCGTCAGATGCTTAGTGCTTACTAACAGTATATCGCTGCTCAAGTATTTCAAACATCAGTTTACACTTTTACACTAGGCGAATAATGAAAAAGACATTTCCATGAGTATATCAGGGCCTTGAAGGGGTCACCACCATATTAACAGAACAACATGCAATAAAATGGTAGCTCATTTAAATGATTACTTAAGTCTTCCGAGAATGGTCCTACACACAAACCAGATAAAACGATTGATTGAAGACTCTATGATCAGAATTGATTAATTAAGTTCCGACAAATTCCCTTTAAGGCAAGTCATTTCACTCGGTGGCCATCTTTGAAACGCCACTCGGGCAACTATTTCAGTCATGCAAGTACAGCTCCTATCTGTTTTAAATGAGGAAACATTAAATTCTCCAAAGCTGTTCACCAAGCTTACGATTAAATTTTTATATTTTAAATCACCAATGAAATCTGACAACGGTCTCATAAATGGTGTTTCTTATGCTCAAATAGCGTTAAAAAAGCTTATTTTTCAGGCTAGACCAGCCAATGCACATGTGCGGTCTTAAGCAAGCATCTTAGAATAGCAACCGGAGCTTCTAACGGCAGCTGAGGTGCTGATCGTCAATTGGCTCTTTTATATAGAAGACGGGACTTATTCCTTATGGCGGGACAAATGAATATGAGCGCACAGTCTTTGTGTACATAAAGTCTTTGGTACAGATTATTTCCAAGGCATAACACAGAAAACAAAGCAGTGAATCTAGCAAATAGTTGTTCTTATGCAGCAGCCTGGTACCTAAACACACTTGTTTCCCGGTGGACTGATAAACAGTTGTGCATCCTGACTTACATAAACTGCATGAAGCTGGCCACACAGATTGGATCTTAAGATTTCCAGAGAGTACTTTAAGAGCACTCAGTCTCAGCCTGAGAGTAATAATAAATAGCCAGCCAAGTGGAAAAACATTTGGGCACTGTCCATCCATTTTAAGACATGTTTGTTAAGTAAATCAATAGGATCAGCAAAGTGAATGTAAATTTCAACATGCACTATTGTGATATTGCCAAGGAATTTCAGCTCCAATTACCTTCCATCATCTACTCTAAATTTACAAAGTGCTTTACGCCATGTGGCACGGCTTACTTGCTGAGTGCGATGGACGACGCGGACTGCCATCCACTTCTGCTCTGAGGAAAAGGGAATCTCTTCCAACCGCACAAACTCCTGCTGCAGTCCCTCCAAACCCATCTATAAACAACAGAAAATAAATGGACATGTGGTTACATACTCAGCTCACTTGAATCCTTAAAGGAAGATACAGAAAATCCAATCTAATCTCAAAGAGACTGATCAGTTCCGGTTCCACGAAAAACTCAGATAAAACAGAGTGGATAGATACAAAATCAGAATATAAAAGAAAGGCAAGGTCAGATAATACGAGACGAGGTCTTTGCCGCTCATGTGGAAAACTGAAGCAAGGATGCCTCAACAAACATAAAAATTGTAGTGCCCAATACAGCAAGTGAAAAGTCTGAAACTCTTTCACACAGGCCCCTGTGCAATTCTTATAGTTAAGGGCCTGACCTAGAACACCCTAAAATTGTGGCTTCTGAGTTTTGTGCAGACAAGAAAAACGTAAAAATCTAGTTCTTTTTATTCTTGTATTTGAATCACAATTCTCTCAGTTTAAATCCCAAGTAAATGTCCCTGTGGTAGAAACAATATTATTTTTATTTTTTTTTGGCCAAAAAAAAAAAAAAGGAAAAAAGAAGAAAAAAAAAGGGGGGGGGGAAAAAAAAAAAAAAAAAAAGAAAAAAAGAAACAATATTATTAATGTACCAGACGTTAACAACCGGGACCCTCAAGGGAGGTGCTGTTGCCACAG
Source organism: Squalius cephalus (assembly GCF_949319135.1). Classification (NCBI taxonomy): domain Eukaryota; kingdom Metazoa; phylum Chordata; class Actinopteri; order Cypriniformes; family Leuciscidae; genus Squalius; species Squalius cephalus. Next base: position 8,235,991 of record NC_137136.1, on the reverse strand, counting down.
CAAACTGTTCTATGGGGTGTGAAAGCATGTCTGCTCATCTTAATTAGCATGAGTGAGCTGATTCAAACACTCTCTGTTTGCCTAAATAAGGTGACACAAGGTGACAGACAGTACCATGCAGGCATTATTGCCACAGGCTGCCTCATGTTTGAACAGGTGGGAAGAGGCAACACAGGCACGTCCAACCATAGTGTTTGGGTTTAGTTATGATACAGTTGCATGTGATATCACAAAAGAACAATAATTATCAGAATATCATGCAGGACGCAACATACTGTACCTTCATAGCCAGGGCGATGAGGGCGCCTTCAGTAGGGCGGCCCATTAGGGTGTTGCTTCTGATCAAGGCATCATTGCACACACAGCCAGCCTACAGAATTTCAGACACCAAACGAAATGTGTCACATTATAGTATCCAAAAAGCTCTGCTTTTCATAATATTTACCTCTTAACCTCACCTCCACGATCTTGCTGATGGAGGTGTTGGAGAAACCATGCACCACCTCTCCATCCAGCAATACCTCGCCAGAATTGTTGTACCCGACGCCGGTGACCTGTAAAAGAAGCTAAATCAGTTAAGAAACATCTGAACACCTTTAAAGTCAACATGAAACGTTCACAACCTATTTAACTTAAGTAGTATGACATTTATAAGTGAAACAAAAAAGTAGGATGGGACTATGTCGAATTGAGATTTATAGAGATACAAGACTTTATTTTTAAAAGAAACTGAAGGAATCATGAAACATTCTTTCCAAGGAAGTTATTACATTTTGAGTAAAGACTTTAAACTTTAACATACATGCAAATGCACTGTCACACAAAGCTCGAACACAGACGATAGATGACTTTTAGCAGTCTTTTTGACAGTGCTCTGTTTGAAGCCCAGAGGGATGTGAAATAAAAAAGCATGATGTAATAGACCTGGGAGAAGCGACCTAGTAAGTTTAAATAGTGAGAGACTCAATCTACTCCTCAGCCGACTGCTTTGAAGATTTATTAGAGCACGCCGATAGCACAGCAATGAATTCAGGACTATACACTGATGCCATCAGGCATCTGAGACACTGCTTCTGTTCCTGGGAGAGAAAACCAGAGGCTTCTCTTCAGATCCATAGGGCTGATGAAACACTGCAGCATTAACACTTCAGATTGCATATTTCTAATGTGGTAATGGCTTTAGGACAAACGAGACCTAACAGAGCAAGGCACAACAATAACAAATTTTGACCCGTTCAAAGTTTGGAGTTGGTAAGATTTTTGTAATGTTTTTGAAAGAAGTCTCTTATGCTCACCAAGGCTACAATTATTTGATCAAAAATACAGCAAAAGTAGTAACACTGTGAATTATTATTACAATTTTAAAAAGTTGTTTTCTGTTAATATATTTTAGATTGTAATTTATTGTAATTAAATAATTTTCAGCACCCATTACTGAAGTCTTCAAAATCACATGATCCTTCAGAGATCATTCTGATGTAATGATTTAATGCTCAAAAAAGATTTCCAATTATAAATTTTAAAAACACTAGTGTTGCTTAATTTTGTGGACGCTCTGATAAATTTCATTAATTGAAAGTTCAAAAGAGAAATCTGTTGTAATATTACAAACATATTTACTGTCATTTTGATCAATTTAATGTGTGTTTGCTGATAAAAAGTATTAATTTAATAAGAAAACTGACCCCAAACTTTTGAACTGTAGTGTAAATATATATTAAATACTCATTCTAACTGATGTTCCAAAGACTTTCACTAGTCATTCTTTCAAATTGAACCTATCCTTGTGTGGCCAGCCAGCCACTTTGGTAACAGGCATCATCAGTTTCGAGAGCAAATCGCTGCATTAATTTTCCAATGTGGGGTGGAAAATCTTCCTAAAATGGGAGCTATAAGGACTGATTAACTACCCATTAAAATTAAGTGCCCAACAATCACATATGGCTTTAAGTGTTTGGGTGCCCACATTCTTTGGTCATGTAGTGTAATTTTACCCTCCTGAAAGTTTCAAGGCTCTTACCTCAGCATGCTGTCCATCAGAGCTGAACAGGTGAGTAACTGTCATTTCATTTTTAGTGAGAGTGCCTGTCTTATCAGAGCAGATCACATTACAGCAGCCTGGAGAGGAGAGGGAGGTTTCTCAGTTTAATACAGGCAACAAAGATATTCTGATTTCCATGAAATCAGTGCAAGAGAAAATGCAAATGAGACCCAGTATTAAAAATACTGTCCAAGACACCTACACAAAGATATTTTCACATATTAACACAAACAACATTTGTGTGGAGTGACAACACCCCTATGATAAAATGTAAATGTATGGCCTTTAAGTGGTAACTGTTTTACAAATGGGAAATGACTCATCTAATAATATTTGAGTTGACTTTTTTTTTTTTTTTTAAATAAATTAAATATTTGTTGTTTTATTAAAAAATAAATAATGATGTCAAATAATTAAATATATTTTATAAAATATGTTTATAAAACAGTTCCAGTCCTGTATTGTGATTGGTCAATCATCTAACCATCTGCGATTAGTTCAACCCAGACTTACAATCAAATATAGTTTTAGAGATAAACTACTCTGCACGCTGCACCAAACAATCCTGGTCCTGACTATGTCCACAATATAGCACATCTTTAAGTGCTACTAAGCAAAAGCATTGTTTCATTATTAGTAAAAAGCTATTAAGTTCATCACATGATTGAAAATGGTTCTAAGCAAAGCAATAAACATTTCTTGAAAATGTTAAAATGTTACTGACACCCACAAGAGCATTTTGGTCCGATTGAATGTGTTTACTCCGCATGATATTAGTGCATGTTCAGTGTGAGTGTGGCTAGTCATTTGACTCTGTGGGCTGACTGATTCTCATGACTGATGATTATGTAAGGCCACAGAGGGTAGAAACTACCAAAGTGACTTTTTTGTTCTCCTGTGAGCTGGCCAACAGGAAGGAACTTCCTGACACAAGGACTTTGTCAGAGCATTAGATGAGAGTTCCACTGACAATAGAATACAGATCATTTACAGCGTGTCCTTTAATTCAATTGATCAGTGTTTTGTGAACATTCCCAACCCTTTGCAGATAGCATGAAAAACAACTTGCTAAATAAATTCAAAGGTATTTTGCAAAAAATTCATTGCGACTTGATTAATTCTAGCCAGACACCAACACAAGTAGGTTTGCGTGTCATGCCCTCAGACTTGGAATGTGGGAATGAATAACTGCCCACTACAATGTGCTTTGAGAGAGAAACCATTAAAACTTTTTGCATGATAAACAATTTTGGTAATCTACTGGGTCACCACATGATGTCCAAAGCAAAATGTGGGTCATGAACCAAAACCACTGGTTTACGTCACAATGTAGAGCATACCCAGAGTCTCCACTATGGGCAATTTTTTAATGATCGCTCGTTTCTTCACCATCCTCATCACTCCCAGTGCCAAAGTCACCGTCACCACGATGGGGAGGCCTTCTGGGATAGCTGCCACAGCCAGGCTGAAGAGAAGAGCAATGATGCAATACTTAAAAGACTGAAACCTGCACTACACATCAAGTCACATTCTTCTAGGCTAATTAAGAACGTACCTGACGCCTATGGTGAACATGTCTAGAATATTCTTCCCCTGAAGCCATCCGACCATCATGATCACCCCTGAAAATGTAAATATATTAGTGCCATCACAGACAGCGAAGGCAGGTATGACAGAGCAGAAATTAGGGTTTGCATATTTAATGAGATGTTATGTATCACTAGCTCATGAAAGTGCAATGAATGTTAATTGGACAATCTTAACAAGATGTCTACCGATTATCCCAAAGGAATAAAGGGAGAGCTGTTTTCCCAGCAAATCCATGCTTTTCTGTAATGGGGTTTTAGGAGCCTGTTTAAAAAGCAAAAAAGAAAGAAAGAAAACATTTAAATATGAAGCAAATGTGTTTTTTAGAGCATCAATCTCTCTGGTTTATGCTTGATTACCTCCTCTGCTTGCATCATCTTAAAAACTTCACCAAATTCAGAATTTTCTCCAGTGCCTATGACAATGCCCTACAATTTAAAAGCAAAATTATTAAAAATGTGTGCAAATGATTAATCTCATTTAATGAAAAATAGAAAAATGTCTCACATAGATTCTTTATACTTTTTTCACATTTTCTAATTATGTAGGGAAAACTGAAGAATGGATAAATAACCAAATAAATAAACAAACACTATTTAATATGATAAAATAAACAATTATTCAATATTTATTTTTATTCCACTAAAAAAAATACAAAACAATAATTAAGTGAATATCTGAGTACTTGGACATCAACAATGGACGTTCAGGAGAACAATAACTGTGTGACTTGACTTTGAACTTCAAAACTTTTCACACAGATCACAATTCAGTGATAACTATAAACAAACATGTTTAAAAGGGGCATTTTTTACATTTTGCAAATGGTTATGGTGTTATTATTGGTGGTGCAGAACTTGTCAAAAGTTTTGGAAACATTACCATTTTTAATGTTTTTGAAAGAAGGCTGCATTTATTTAACCAAAAATACAGTAAAAACAGTAATATTGTAAAATATCATTACAATTTAAAATAATTGTTTTCTATTTTAATACATTTAAAAATGTAATTTATTCCTGTGATGACAAAGCTGAATTTTCAGCATCATTACTCCAGTCTTCAGTGTCAATCATTCTAATATGCTGATTTGCTGCTCAAGAAACATTTATTATTATTATTATTATTATTATTATTATTGTTGTTTTCAAACTTTTGACAGGTGCTGTACCTTGTGGTCCGATGCATCAAATAGCTATTACAAAGGTGTAACAGTACCTTAGCCTTCCCACAGTGCACCAGCAAAATTTTACCTTATTGAAACATTTACTCTTTCAAAATGCAATTATACTGAAGAAAAACAAAAACATGCAAGCAGTGGGGGATATGTATAATTTTATGAATGAAGGCAGCTTGAATTATGAGTTCTTTGAGGACCTCTATGGAGGGGTAGAATCAGTTCAGGTCTAGATGTAACTGTACCTTGGCCTTCCCACAGCGCACCAGCGTACCCATGAAGGCAATGTTACTGCGGGACGTGATATCGCCATTGGTGGCAGACGGCTGAGGGGCAGAGGTCTTGGTGCAGGGTGTGGTCTCTCCTGTCAAACTGGACTCATCAACTGTCAGATCCAACGCCTGCAGGGCAGGGAAGGTTCAGCTTCACTAACAGGCCATTAGAACATTGCTGCTATTTCAAGCACAAGAATTTCCACCAACTGCCATTTGAATGTGCAATTCAGAAAGACGCAAAGCACATATTTGTGCATACATGTGCATCACTTTCCAATTAAGTTCAATTCTGGATAAGCCATCATTTAATATAACACAAAATTAACTTTGTTTGGACATTCTGTTACAGTGAATATTCTGAATTAAATGTCTGTAGAAACTGTAGTACTGGCTTAATCTGTTTATGGTAATAATAAATAATTGGAGTTTACATAATCAGAATATGACCTAATTATAATTCATAATAGAATATTGTGCATAAAAGAGACACATGGAAGAGGAGAAAGAGACAAGGATATATATATATATTCATTTCACACCTCGAAAAGACGCAGGTCAGCTGGGACTCTCTCTCCGACTGATAGACAGACAGTGTCTCCAGGTACAAGCTCTCGAGCCAGAAGATGCTCCAGACGTCCTTCTCGAACACTGGAGTACAAGGAGAGAGGAGATGAGTTGGAAAGAGAAATAGAGAGGGCATCAGAGGGATTGAGCGTTGAACGGTTTAAAATTAGGCCAGTGAAGTCGTGTGGACAGACCTTGAGATTTGTGCCCTGCGGACTAGATGAAGGTCATAGACTTTTGTGAATGTAGTTCCAACAGTCTTGGCAATAAAAAACTGCTTGTTGCCAGAATCAGAGTGGCAGAGAAAAGGAGGATAACACATTGTGGTGCGCGCTGAGTGCTGTTCTACAGGTGTTTGAGAACAGAGCTCAAGACTGGCGCGGCCCAGTTTTGAAGTGCAAATATGAGACTTTGTGTGTTTGAAATGGAAATTACATCTCCCTTTCTAACTCTCCATATGTTGTCTGAAAGGCTGTCTTTTTCTCACACATTTGGTGGGTGTAAAGCTCTGGAAAATACACCTAAGACATCAAGACCTTACCCACAGATAACCCTCACATATCAAATAGTAAAAAAAAAAAATTTAAAGAAAGAAGCTTATTTTTTAAATCTATTTTTAAGGTAAAATCCAGGTTAACATAATAGATAAAACATCTTATGTAGGTTTTTAGTTGTTTAAGATTTATTTTTAAAAAAGAACTGAGGATTTCAGTAGAATGAAAAACAGTGTTCTTAGAGGATTTTAAATATCACAGTCCAATAAAATATGTTTCACAGACAGTGACCCTGGTATGAGGCACATTTGGTGGATCGTCATCTGATAGTAAAAATGTGTGACTAATGTATGCGTTTACTAATCATCATCAAAAGTAAAAGACTTTTGTTCCAGAAATTATTCAAATGAAACACACACTACCGTTCAAAAGTTAGAGATCAAACTTTTTTTAAAGAAATTATTACTATTACTCAATGAGGATGCATTAATTGATCAAAATGGACAATAACGATTTAACAAAGGATTTTTAAAGATCTCCATTTCAAATAAATGCTGTTCTTTTTAACTTTCTATTTGGATCCTGAAAAAAGCGTACCACTGCTTCCTCAAAAATATTAAGAAGCACAATTGTTTTCAACAATGATAATAAGAAATATCACCAAATCAGCATATTAGAATGATTTCTGAAGGATCACGTGACACTGATGACTGGAATAATGGCTGATGAATATTCAGCTTTGCCATCACAAATTTTAAATTGAAAAACTATTTCACAATATTACAGTTTTACTGTATTTTTTAGCAAATAAATGCAGCTTTGGTGAGCATAAGAGACTTACTGCAAAACAATGGAACAGTAGTGTAAATACTTTCCCAAAAGCAGGTTTGATTTAGTGTCATTTATTTATTAAACCTGAGCCAATTCTAATAGCCACTTATTTTTGACATATAATCTATTAAAGCTGTGGAAGGTAAAGCACTTTTTGAATTCTGTAGACAATGCTCACCAATGGCATTCTGGAGGCACAAGTTTCCCTAGTTCCTCAAGCGATTTTTCTGAGCGGTATTCCTGAAATGAAGCAGAACAAAGCTGACAGTAAATGTCCACCACATACACTCTCACTACACCTCATTATATAGACTTCAAGTTTTTCCAAAGTATCTCAAAAGTATTCTGACATTTGCATACGCTCTCAGGTCTATAGCTTCAGGTAATGTCATCAGTGTATGTTGGATTTACCTGTACAAAGGCAACTGTAACAACGATAATAATGGCCTGCAAAAAGAATGACACAAGAGTGTTAATAAACTGATCAAGTACTTCAAGGAAATCAAAAGTCTGACAGAGGGGGAGTGAGCAGGAACTTACCACGGTGATACTGACGGCATCGTCAAACTGACGCATCAACACGCTGATGACAGCGGACGCCAGCAGCAACAGGATGAGTGGGTCTTTAAACTGGAGACCAAAAGAAAGAGAGAAAAAAATCAGAAAAATAGACTGCATGGGGGCACAATGCTTCTCAGAATTCATTGTATCCCACATCTCAAGGTGAAGGTCTGAGTTTATCTGCCTCTGGGTTTAAAGTAGAATAATCAACGTTAGCTATACATGACAGCAACAAATATCGACCTCTTTGTTATATAGTCTGCTTTTTCAGATACCACAGGTACATACGCATGCGTTTTCACAGACAACAAGAGACCACAGCCCGAAACGATTTGCAGTATTGGTCTACAGTGCTCAGACAAATTTTCTATGCTGTAAAATAAGTTAGTTTAGTAGGAAAAATCTCAAAAGTTGGATATTTCTATTGGTTGACGAAAATTACTTATTTTGAAATGTACATTTCAGTGAATCAGTTAAAAACCATGATTTAATTATTTGTTTGAGTTATCATCACTAAAAAATATCACTAAAAACTCTCTCTCTCTCTCTCTCTATATATATATATTATAAATACATTATATAAATAATTAATTTTACTAAATAAATACCTTAACCACGTTGTGTTTTGTTCTTCACTCATATTTAAAATATTAAAAACATTAAATATTTTCTTCATATTTTGCTGGTTTAAAAAAACTTTTAGGGTTATTAAAAACAAATATATCCCCTCCAGACATCACTTTTAGCCACTACTGTATAATTAAGTGGAAACTTTGTTGTTTAAATAGATTTTTACTCAATTTACTGAGCAAATACATATTAAGATGTACTGAATATCATCAGAAACCTGAAAATGCTTAAAATTTGAATATGATAAAAAAAAAACGTATCTGCATCACCCAGCCCTAGGAGAGACATGCGTCATGCAAAAAAACATAAATGATAGACAGGGTATAGAAATATATTAGTTCTCGTTCTACAAACACCAGTTTTATAGTCTACTGAAAAGAAAGGCCTGGTTTCAGAGACAGGGCTTAGACTAAGCCAGGATTAGGCCTTCGTTCAATTAGGACATTTAAGTAGCTTTTATAAACATGCCTTAGAAAAAACATTACTGGTGTGCATCTTGAGAGTTGAGACAAAACAATGGCACTGACATATCTTAAAGTCCCCCTGTAGTCAATAATTTTATCCCTTAAAACTCATCTTTGATCACCAAAATTACATATTTAACATGTTTTCCTTGAAAAAAAATCTTCATGCCTTAAAATAGCTTTTATTTTAGTATATGCGGTTCTATGAATATGCAAATAAGCCCCGCCTCCACTCACAGCAGCTCAGAGATCCACTCGTTGACGATCACACGTTGTTGTGTGATTGGTTACAACAAGGTAGTTTGTGACGTCAGAAACACCAGCGTTTCCAAAAAGTATTTGAACACATGAAGAAAGGGAGGCGCAAAAAGGCATGGAAGCCAAGACAACTGCTGAAAACTTACAGTAAATAAAAAGCAATCCAGCCCCCTGTCAGTGGAAATTAATAACAGCTGGTTCAGTCCTAAATGATGGCCTACAAAAAGGTCTCATTGCCAAGGTGTCACACAAGACACATCTCATGATGGGTAAAAGCAAATAGCTGTCTCAAGACCTTCGCAACCTAATTGTTGCAAAACATAATGATGGCATTGGTTATAGGCGCCATTCTAAGCTTCTGAATGGTCCAGTGAGCACTTTTGGGGCCATAAAACGGAAGTGGAAAGACAATTTCACCATAAATTTGCCTCGACCAGTGCTCCTCGCAAGATTTCTGATAGAGGAGTGAAAAGAATAATCAGAAGAGTTGTCCAAGAGCCAACACCAAGTTGTATGGTGTTTTTAGGGTAATGTGCAGTGCCATTTCTCCTCCAAACATGGTGTGTATTATGGCATCCAAACAGTTCAATTTTGGTCTCATGTGACCACACTATATTCTCCCAGTATTTCACTGGCTTTTCCAAATGTTGTGCAGCAAACTTTAAATGAGCTTCAACATGCTTTTTTTCTTCAGTAATGGAGTCTTGCGTGGTGAGCATGCATACAGGCCATGGAGGTGGAGTGCATTAGCATTACTTACTGTTTTCTTTGAGAACACAGTACCTGCTATCTGCAGGTCTTTTTGAAGCTCTCCACAAGTGATCCTTGGCTCTTGGACAACTCTTCTGATTATTCTTTTCACTCCTCTATCAGACATCATGCGAGGAGCACTGGTCGAGGCAAATTTATGGTGAAATTATTGTCTTTCCACTTCCGTATTATGGCCCCAAAAGTGCTCACTGGACCATTCAGAAGCTTAGAATGGCGCCTATAACCAATGCCATCATTATATTTTGCAACAATTAGGTTGCGAAGGTCTTGAGACAGCTCTTTGCTTTTACCCATCATGAGATGTGTCTTGTGTGACACCTTGGCAATGAGACCTTTTTGTAGGCCATCATTTGGGACTGAACCAGCTGTTATTAATTTCCACTGGCAGGGGGCTGGATTGCTTTTTATTTACTGTAAGTTTTCAGCAGTTGTCTTGGCTTTCCATGCCTTTTTGCGCCTCCCTTTCTTCATGTGTTCAATACTTTTTCCCTGTGTCATTTCACATTATTACACATAACTTAATTTCTGAACTTATTTTTGTTTGTTTCTTTGTATGTACTGATTCCTTGGGTTGTTACCAACATCTGGTGAAAATGTCATGTCAATAGCACCTTTGGAAATATATTTACTGAGAAAAATTATGACGTGTTCAATACTTATTTCCCCCGCTGTATGTTATTTGGTTTATTTCAAAACCCCCAAGGTCACCTGATAAACAACGGCACCAGAAATGACTAATGACATGCTGGTAAAGCTCTAGAAAGTTTAAGAAGATTAAAACGATGGGAGTGTGGGTTGCTTTCTTTGATTGGCCACATAAAGAGAATGCAGCTTTAATCTATGGCAGGATCTGAAACCTGCGGATCATCGCGTCTGCATAACCGGCAATTAACAGCATCACACAAGATGAGCTCATCATTTCTTTTGAGCGAGCAATACGGCAGACTTTTTAAAACCAAACCACGGCCACACAGTAACAGGCAGGTTACACACAGGAAAGCAAAACAAGCTGGGTTTGACTTTGCTCTCTGTTGAAAGTCCTTTGACGTTCTCTCACGTCTACTGTGACACATCAGGATTTACGGCGTGTTTTTAAGCTTAGGGCTGGTGGCGCTGTGATAAAAATACTGTTGAGAATTTGAATAAATCAGAAGGGAAAAGAAAGAAGTATGGGAGATTATTTTAAAGCAGTGCTGGTGGTCGCGCCTGACAAACAAAAAACCCTGTCTGATACGTTCTGGTCCGTGAAGCATGGTGCAGTAAACGGGGAGGGTGCCTAGAAGAGAGAGAGAGAAAGCAGGGGGGAAAACAAAAGAGAGAGACCGAGGGAGGTCGGCACATCCCAAAGCAAAAAGCGAATGTGAAGTGACAGATTAAAGGCATGACAGCTTCTTGCTCTTAAAACGACTCTCTGAGACGCAAGTGATACCTCAGACAGCTTTGTTCACAGACTCAGACGCTTTTACTCACCCAAAAAAACAAGACTTTTCTACTGTGAAAAGCAGAGGTAAGACAAGGGTGAAACTGGGAACTGAGCTTTGGCGTCTTCAGAAAATTAGTGTGATCACAGGTGTTAAATAAGACAAGAAGCCGCCTTTGTAATTAAGAACTAAAAAGATTAGCGGTAATGAGAAATAAAGGCCAGTACATTTTCACGCAACAATTATCAGCATGAACCACATCGCACTTGACAGTCGTGACATGTGACATATTTGTAAGTTTACCAGTTAGAAATGCACACATGCTTTGCCATTTTAAAGAAATGGGGGTGTAAAATATCGCACTGCAGGGGAAGCCAAAGAGGATGAAGGCGGCAAAGTGTGCCAGCTCTGAAGAAGGCCCGGGTGACTGTGGGAAAAAATACAATTCCTCCCAGTTATAATGCTATATTTAGCCAATCAGCACAAACCTCCTGACCAGAGTGGACTGAAATCTTTCTACAGAGGACAGCGACCTGTCATCTCTATATCTGAAGAAAGAACTGGATGAACCGGGTCGTTTTACAGCTTTAAGGCATATTCACAATAGTGTTATTTTTTTGTTGCAAGACTTCAAATAGAAACAATGCTTATGGAGCCCTTCAAACAGGGTGCAAAAATTCAGTGACTTTTTTTTTACAGTGTGGGCCAACATTTTTTCTTCGATGTCTAAAGAAAACTCACGACCAATAGGGCTGGGTCTACAACCCCACAGCAAAGGAAGTCATATTCTACAGTCTGAACTCAACGAGATAACATTACAGTGTTGCTGATTCACAAGCAAATGATTCTTACCTTGCTTTTGAGCCATTTCTTCATTCATTCTTAACTGTTTTTATTTTATTGCTATTAATTTATTTTTTCAGAATTTTAATGTTGACTCTGTACACATTACTTATTCAAGTAAAGAGTTTATAAATAATTGTTTTAAATTAATTAGATAATATTTATATTCAAATTTAACTTAAAGGACTGTGTAATTGTGTTATTTGTGGTATCAAAATTCACTAGAAATTCTGGTATCATATTAGCAAGTTAAGGATTTTTTTGTATTATATTTTTTTGCTTTTATTTTTTTAGCCACCCAACCTGAGATATATATTTTTTCCAGAGTGGTTCATCTTCGCTGATGTCAAACTCGTTCCATCCATGGTAGACGCGACGTCGTGAAACCTCCTCCTGGGTGAGACCGAACTGCAGGTCAGCCTAACAGAGGGAGAGAGGGAGGGAATTAAAGTCAGAAAAATGCAGCCTTCCCAAAATAACACACATCAGATGTGTAACCATGACAACTGACATTAACCACTAACAAATAAGAATGCTGGAGCCATGGAAACAACTAATAAAGCCAGTGTCCTGGAACTTGAGCTTTAGTAAGTCTCTTGTTAGACAGCAGTCACCCACAATGCATCTCTGCTCCCTGTGTGGAGAAAGATCTTGAGACCGGAGCACTACATCGTGAACATGAGAGAGCATAAAAGCTAGATCCCTGCACCTAAAGACCTGCTGTCTGGGCAGTATTAGGAATGGGGGTCAAAATATTGCTGAGATCAAGCAAATCTGACCACTTTGTATTATTTTACAACAAACTTCTGATGGCACACAAATGAAAAACATGTTCTGTTTTATTTTCTATTGAAATAGTAATAACCAAGGCCTACTATTCATAGCTTAAGTGCTTCCTAGAGACTGTGATTGAATGTTGATGACAGTGGTCTTCAAAAGACTCAGAAGACGAGCAGATGGTCATGTCAGTGTGGTGATGGACATGGCACTACAAGCTCGATCATCCACGCTGACACTGCAAGAGCATCCCAGCACTCTCTAATCTTCCTGGCGTGATTCATTAAGGGACACTGTGTGATATCCGCAGGGATGGGCTTTGAATTCCTCAGTGTCAAGGCATGCAGTCTGTGCTTTTGGTGCATGTTTGACTGCATAACGAAATTCAATTGGGCTTTCGCTGCTGCTGTTTCTATAGGTTGTTGCTATACACTCAAAGTTTAAAGATTTAAACAAGTAGAACATGATCCAGGATCAAGATCCTGTCTTGTTCCTGAAACATAATTCCTATCAAACAATCATAGTCCTACCCCTTACCCTGGCATTAAAATCAGATGGCAGTGCTGATCCAAGAACAACAAAGGATATTGACTTAAAGTCAACACTCAATTTAGTTCCTAGAAGTTCCTAGAAATTGTTTTCTGGAATGCCTGATTCGAATTGGTCAATTGTGGCATTCTGCAGTCAAATATTTATTTATTAGTATAATAACTACTTCACATTGTTATCCTGATTTTCCTGCCTTTGGAAATGAGGAGAAAGCGGCACATCCGCGCTATGTTAGACGCGATATGTAAACGGCCCCTAAGATCTACGGGCGATGTGCGCGCATTTTAATGAAAATATTGAGCGCTCGCTATATCGAAAAATTTTATATTGTTACCGAAAATGGTGTACAGGCGACAAATACTGATACTGTTTTATCGCCCAGCCCTACTTGGGCATTTGATTAAATTGCATAGAAACAGTCCAAACCACCAATAATAGTTCAAAATGTGACATGGAACAGATATGCAACTGTACTATGGTCAACAAACCCTTTTTTATAGTCTCTTTCATAATCAACAACCTTGAATGAGTAAAGTCAAAACAAAGAATTCAACAATTCTGTAGCAAAATGACAATTTCTCTGATAATTATATAATTAAATAATGTTGTATGAATAGCATAATTGCAGGGAGTTGCTTTTTGTTAACTTGTGCAGCTATTAGAGCTGTCAATAAATGAAATATCTAATTGCAAATAATTAAAAACAAATTAACAGTTTAATACATTTAGTCCCTTTTTAAGAAGAGATCAAATCATGTGTGACATGAATACACTGTACCTGCAGTGTACAGGCAGCCTCGTTCACAGGTAGTTCACTGGCTTTTTTTGAAGTCAGTACTGGAACCATGGTCTCATTTTCACAGTGGGGTTGATACTCGGCAAGCTGCAAAAAGCAAAACAAAAATAAATTTATTTTAAACAGATTAAAACACAACATCAACAGAGGAGGATGTTAACATGTAAAACTGATAACCCATGTGATCTCACAGAGAAAATGTCATCATAAACTAATCTCTCCTCAAAAAAACGTGAGTGCAATGTACAAAAGGATTACAGGACCAGAAACTTTGACCCCTTCAGTGCTGCACATGGAAACCATAAAAAAAAATCTAGGCAAAACACATGGACTATTTTGACCAGACCAACCAGGCATAGGACGGAAGTAAAAATCATCTGAAACTTTCTCAAATTGCATAGGCTTTCAGCTACAAAAAGCACCATTAAAGCAAGCCACAGCTGTGCCTCAGTCTGACTGGAGAAAGATCGTTGACAGCAATAATGGAGCCCAACAGATGGACTGGAGCGCATTAGGGAAGAGAATGACATTAAAATCTAGATAGCCATGAACATCAGGTTCAGCCTCACAAAGAGCATTATGAACATCCTTGCAACATCCTATCCTATTTGCTTTGCTGCATATTGATCTGGTCAACTAACCAGAATCTTTTTTTCAACACCATCTGCCACTCAAACTCACAAACAAACATACAAAGGGTGATTCAGTATCAGTAAACAACAAGCAGACAGGATAAATATAATAGATTTTCAAATATTCTGATGAAAACACGAGCAACACTTGCCTATGCAAAACTTGGTCGCTAAAGTGTTCTGGCTGGTTACTGAATTAAGTCAGCACCATCATTCCTCGTTCAATATTAGTTTAGAAGATTGGGATCAGTGTGTTTGCTATTTTTATATTATATTATACTTTTAAATATTCAAATATATGCACCCTTGGTGAGCAGAAGAGACTACTTTCAAAAACAAAGACATCTTACCAACCGCAAAAAGTGAACGGTAATATAAGTCTATAGCATTTGTGGATTGCTTGAAAAACAACACTCTTTGGCTACGTTCACACTGCAGGGCTTAATGCTCAATTCCGATTTTTTGAAAAAATTCGATTTTTTTGCAAGGCCGTTCACATTTCCAATTAAATGCGACCTTTTGTGATCTCCTGTGTGAACGTGAAATGACCCAGAAGTGACCCGCATGCGCAGAAGAGTACTCAACGGTCAACGACGTCACTTGTTGTTTGCGGAAGTAGCTAAACTTGAACTAACTGTGATTCTCTCACACACACACACACACACACACACACACACACACACACGAGCGCGCGCAGCGACCGTTACACAAAAGCCAGACAGCAGCCGCTGACCTATCTAATATCAGATTCAGCACAAATAAGTTAACATAACGTATATACAATGGCCGTGGGCTTTTTTTTTTTTTTTAATTAACGGGCTCGTCGAGGTCGACCCGTTCGGCAGATTTACCTCAGCTCGACGAATATGCAGTCCGTTTTCAAACCGACGACTACAGAATTATGACGTTTTTCGCGTATTAATGACGTGCGGGTCGGATACATGCGACCTGGCCGTTCAGACTGAAGTCGCATTTCAAAAGATCGGATATGTATCGGATTTGGGACCACATACCCAAGTGGCCTGGGTCGCATTTGAAAAGATCGGATCTGTGTCGTTCAGACTGTCATGAAAAGATCAGATACAGGTCGCATAGGGGCAAAAAAATCGGAATTGGGTCGTTTCAGCCTGCAGTGTGAACGTAGCCTTTGACTTGTCAAGTATGAGCAATTGTAATTTTAATAGTGGCCAGGGTCAAACTACATTCTCTGCCAGTTTGTTTTTTTCTAAGTTCAGGAAGTTTCAGCTTCCCTTTGACCAATTATTTACGTCGTTTACTATAACTTGTGATAGGTAGATGAACAGAAGTTAAGTTAATGAAATGTAGATATATTCTTGGGTCATTCGGAACTACCCAAGGTTAAATGTTCAGAGTTTATATTAGAGTGCTATGTTTTAAACAAACTAGGTTACAGTGGAAAGAACAAAACAACCCAGATGGGTGTTTACATTTTTAGGCACAACATGCAAATCGAAACAAAATCTTGCTGTGACTAGATTTCAGGACACGGCTGCAAAAGAGACCAGACAGACAATTCGCTCAGAGCCCATTCTAAACACTCTGAGAATGTCCTTTTAAGAGAGCTCCCCTCAGGAAGGATGTCCTTGTAAGTCGCGTTTGGATAAAAGCATCCGCTAAATGAATAAATGTAAATGTCACTGGCAGGTATCATTCAGAGTGATGCCCTTCTAAATGACAACAAAGAGAAGGCGACGGAGAAGATATCTTAAAAGAAATAGAAAATCAGGGCTACCTTTTACAGTCCGTATCATGTTAAGCATCAAATCCAGCATGAATCGTACAGCGACTTATACATCAGCTTAGCATCTTGAAGTGTTACACATCATTCTTCCTGCACTTTCACTCAGCAGTTCCAGCGTAAAGCTAAACGTATCTTACTGAAGATCTAGTGAGTCTGAGCCTGAGCGGATTCCCATAATCAAGAGTGGCAACAGCTTAAACCTGGATGAACCAATCCCTTGTTCTCACCTCTCTCTGAACAGACTCTTTAAACTAATGAATAAATGCTATCTGAGCTATCCGGGTCAATTTGCAAATTGATGGTCCTAGAGATGTCATGATTCCTCGATTTAATTCGAGTACTACATTTTTAAAAGTCCTTGATTGCTTCGATTAACCGGCAAAATACCGCAAAGTATCAAAAAAAAAATACTGCATTCCACAGATGAGAATCCATGAACCGCATTATTAGACCATTTTCAAAGGCTGCATGATATATTAAAACCATTTAAAAATAATAATATAGCATAGTGCTATTGTGAAATCCCAAAGGCTGCGATTCAGTTAAATAAATCTATGCACTGAGGGTTTCTGGGTGAAGTGCGGTACTCCATTTCTGCATATGCTGCAAGTTAGTGTTGCTTATAACGTTCATCTGGGAATGCAACGTGTGCCATTTCACTGGATTTGTAACATAAATCATTTATACACCTAAGCCAACACAGGAGAATACATCAATGTTTCTAAATATGCTATATTGCATGTTTTGATGTCTACAGGTTCTTGTTCAAGAAATTACAGTGGCTGCAGCATCGTAAAGTGGCCAAATATTAAAGGTTAAGTGGACATTTGAATTAAAAGATTGTTGCCCAATATTATATTACATTGTGGATTTTAAGAGTGTTGGCCAATAAACCCATATGATTACTTGCTTTTGAAACTTTATTTGAAACATTTTATTAAACCGATTATTCATCAGAATAACTGACCGATTACTTGATTACTTAGCCTAAATAATCCTTAGTGACAGCTTTAGATGGTACTGTACCGTGGTACATTTTTATACCATGCAAATACCGGTATAAAATGCATACCTCCTCAGAAACACCCTGACACTTTATCATTGTCTGTTGTCATTCGCAACTGTGAACATTACTTTTGGGACAGCAGTTTGATTTATTTATTCCAAAATAAAGTTTATGCACAATAGTTTATAAAAAAATAGGTATCACAGTGTTTATTTGTCTAACCCAGGGGTGTCAAACTCAGTTCCTGGAGGGCCACAGCCCTGCAGAGTTTAGCTTCAACCCTAATTAAACACACCTGATCAGCTAATCAAGTCCTTCAGGCTTATTTGAAAACTGCAGGTGTGTGTGTGTTGAAGCAGGGTTGGAACAAAACTGTGTAGGGCTGTGGCCCTCCAGGAACTGAGTTTGACACCTGTGGTCTAACCGGTCCCCCCAAAAAAAAAAAAAAAAAGTTTAGGGTCGGTACAATTTTTTGTTTGTTTTTAAAATAAGTCTCTTATGCTCACCGAGGCTGCATTTATTTGATTAAAAAAAAAACGTAAAAACTTATATTGCGAAATATTATCCCAATTTAAAAGAACTGTTTGCTTCTTAAATATATTTTAAAGTGTAATTTCTTCTTGTGATGGCACAGCTGAATTTTCAGCATCATTACTCCAGTCTTCTGTGTCACAGAAATCATTCTAAAATGTTGATTTACTGTTCAAGAAACATTTCTGTGAAACAGTTGTGTGGCTTAATATTTTTGTGGTTAATACATAAAAAGAACAACATTTATTTGACATTTATTATACACCTCTGAAATATAAGTTTGTCAATTTTGTTCAATTTAATGTGTCCCTTGCGGAATATAAGTATTAATTTCTTTCATAAAAAGAAAACTAGATTATCAATTAACTGATGAGCTATGGTAGAGTTCTTAAATTATATTCACGCTTGTGTTCAATAATAAAAAAAGACAATTAAAAAGCATTATGCCAGGTTTGACGTCATTAAACACCATTGATTCTTGCATCTTTTGTAATTTGTAATGTAGGCGAGTTTGAAAACAAATGCAAATTAGATGGTTCTTTGCGCACAGCAAATGTGTAGTTTCAGAGGACTAGAAATACTCATGCAGTTGTTGTATATGGACTACTTTTCTGGTCCATTTTGTCCATCCACTTTCTTTGAATGGAAACAGAAGCTCAAAAAAAAAAAAAAAAACTCCTCATGTTTCGAAAAAAGAATAAAGAAAATAACATAGGGTTGGAATAACCTTTAACATTTTTAGAGATCTAATAATAGCTCAACATCTCTCTAACTGTATTAGGAATATGATGTGGCTCTATCTATTATAACTAAGATGTACTATTTGATTGTTTTTCCTCTACATTTACATCATGTTTCAATAGTAAAACTCTAAATCAATTACTAACAATTGTGATATCGAAAGCAAGATCAACCATTTATCTTCTCACTTAGCTGGTGACACACATCTAAAATAAATAAATAAATAAATAAATAAATCAAGCTTTAATTGTTTTGCATCTCCCGGGCCCCCGATCTGGGTCTCAATTACAAACTGTGCCTGATTCTCCCTCTGACAGAATTGGGCCAAGCGCAGGTTCAAGGCCAAACAGACACAGAACAAACTCTCTCAGGGTTCTCCATTAGATGATCGAGACTGATCGTCTGCAGGCCACTGAGAGGCACAAGGTCACATTCACTCTAGCAGAGCCTCCACGGAGTTGAAACCGCACCCTCTCGCATCAACCTCTCTTCACCTTTTCCAACTGTTCTAGGGTAGGAGCTTACGTATGCGGTATGAAAAGAATCTGTTAAGAAATGCTTATTGCACAAAAAGAATAAGGAAAAATGCAGTTCACTAAGACACCCCAGCGCCAAGCCCCAG
This sequence comes from Squalius cephalus, assembly GCF_949319135.1. Classification (NCBI taxonomy): domain Eukaryota; kingdom Metazoa; phylum Chordata; class Actinopteri; order Cypriniformes; family Leuciscidae; genus Squalius; species Squalius cephalus. The sequence goes on along the minus strand of NC_137136.1, from coordinate 8,216,661 downwards.
CCATGCCCTTAACAAACCTCCATATGACAAGTTGAGGCTTACACAATGCTCCTAAACAAACCAGAACACAAATACGCACAAAATTGTCTTTGAATAGCCACACCTCTATTTCTTTGATTTTAACCAGTCTATGGAAATTCTTGGACATTTGATAGTCAAAAGTCAAGGGGAGGGGAGACCTTTATTCCTTTGCTTTGTGTTGTGTTATGTTATGTTGTAGGTCAGTCTGCAGGTCAGAGATAGAGAGAGAGAACAACACCACATAATTAATTTCTCTCTTACCATGTACAAAGCTGAACAGAAGTTGGGTTGGGCGATACACAGAACATTCAAAATGTTTTCAATACTATGAATAAATAATAAAAAAAAATGTACCAACATCGTGAACACCTGTGCCTTAGATATTTTCTGTGCTGTAACTTTATTGCTGTAACAATAACTTTAGTTATTGCATTAACTAACATCATCTAACAATGAGCAACAGCTAAATTTGTTACAGTAGTTATTATTCTTAGGCCCCGTTTACACAAAGGAAACCTCTCATTTACACGAAAACCTTGTTTTTATCACAGAAAACGATTATTTCCGGCCAAAGTAACGCCGGTTATGTGTTGCCGTGTCAAGAAACGGGGTTTTAGGTTCTCAAACGTCACATTATGCGCCAGAAAATGCTTAACGTCATGTGAGCGCCCTATGTTTACAGTTCTGATTGGCTTGCATGGCTTTATCCTTCTCCCTACACTGCCGCCCATAGGTTTGGCATAGTTATGATGGCGCTCAATGGCGTATTTATGCAGGACAGGTTGATGTAAATGACAACTTTTTTGAAAACGATGTTGTGTGCACGATGTTATTATTGAAAACGGAGGGGGGGAAATATTTGTTTCTCTAAATACCTGGCTATGTGTAAATGTGGCCTTATTATTCCAAGATATTTTTAGAAATGTCTCAGTATTTTTCATCCATATAATGGAACTAAAAAAATATTTTATTATGCGTTTCAAAGATGAAAACAGTAAAAGGTTTGGAATGACATTTTGAGTGCGCTATCCCTTTAAGTATTGGTGGAATATTATAAGAAAAAAACATGTGATATGATATTATTGACACAGCCCTACTAATAAGTATGAAGTTATGAACAGTGCTTATAATGCCCTATTAAGCACAACTAATAAGATGAGAATAAAACATATCCTGAGAAAGAGGTCTATTTGGTGTGTTAGTGACCAAATTAAAAGGAGTAAACCTTGATTCCTTATTTACAAAGCGGATTCAGGATACAAATTCAGCATAAGAACAAATAAAAGATTATCATTTACAATGGAATAAGTCCAGGCTCAGAGATCATACAGTTCAGCGAAAACAAAAAGCACTATTGTCAACTTTGAGAGTCTTCTCTGAGAAGAGTGTTGTTGAAACAAGAACAGAGCTTCCCACAGAGAAAGAAAATCTTTTTTTCTCCAAAACCAAGGTAAACAAGGGACCAAATATCCCAGCACTGGCTGCTCAGCGGTGGGAAAATAGAAAGATTGATTCCACTTGTGAAAATACCAAACTAAAACTTTCAGGATTGCATCACAATGTTATACTGAAACACATGCTACCAACTGCCTTACTTCCTAATTAATATCACAAATACTTTTGTTCTGAATTTGTTGTTGCATTTCCTTAAAATTGTGCATTTCTGAACAAGACTGGGTTAGGCCCCGATCACACCCATCACACCTGTGAAAATACATTCATGATTCTATATTAAAATGTCAATACAATGTAATGTATTTTCTCTGGCTCTTGTTTTAAATGATGTTGTCCCGTTATTATGCTTGTTGTCGTCATCTGATGACGTTGTACAAGCAGAATGTGGCGGTTGGTCGGTGTGGTATTAGTCCCGCCCCTCCTCCACTGTGAGTGCAGAATGAATGGAGGTCTATGGCAGTATACCCATCAAAATCCACTTTTCTCAGGATATAATTTTTTGTCTAGTAATTTGAATATTGTATTCGAAAGGAGATGCAAAGAAATTACACATTGCTGGGTGTTAGATTTTTTAGAGTCACTTATTTGCTTTAAAAAGTCTTTTAAAGTGTCAATGACGTCATACACATCGTACGACCAGAGATACTGCTTTACGGCAATCCTTCAGTCACTTTGGTGCTTTCGCGCTCTGCACTTTCTTTTCTCTCGAGGCATCGACAACAGTTGACACAGGTAAATACATGTGCTAGAAGAGTTTTGTTTTGTTTGTTTCTGGTCCCGCTTCGGATGCCACGATGCCATCAAGCGGCATCTCTGGTCGTAATCAGTCCTTCACTGACCAATCAGCGTTCATTAGCAGAATGCTAGCGTGTTATGGGCAACAACAACTCAACCTGTAAGAAATCGAAAGGACATAAGTACTCGTTCATTCAACTTTCGACCTATAACCCATGTTGAACTTGCAAAACCTACAATCAAATCTGAGATTTCTCAATGGCAATTGGGTGAAAGAGACAAATTTAGCCTTCTAGCTCCATAGACTCCCATTCATTTTGCACTCATGGGCGATCGCCCCCAGTGGAACTCTGGTGGAACTACAACCAAAATTCGGTACAATAGGACTTAATAGGGAGTGGGCAGGCTCTCCGTAGACGGGCTCTGAAATTCTTCAACTCTCGGCGACCTGTAAAAAACGCAGAGCGCTCAGCACTTCAGTGTGAAAAAAACGCTCAGCGCCTCGTTACGCTCATGGCGTTTTAAAAATGCGGCGCTCTCATTGAAAACAATTGAAAAAATACGCCAGCCGCGTGAAAAAACGCTTTGGTGGACAGGACACATGGCCTATGCGCCTCAGACGCCTTGCGTTTTTGCAGTTGAAAAAAAAAAAGCAAATTTGAGCATTCTGTGTGATTGGGGCCGATTGGCAGTGCGCTGTGTGCCTCGCGTTTTACAACCTGAAAAAGGCGCAAGGTGTGATCGGGGCCTTAAGCACCCTACACACCGGGACGAATATCGGCGCGCGTTATTCGCCAGCGTTTTTCCAACGCGTTTTTTGTGTTCACACCCAAGCGGTTTTCGCCGACGATGAGCCGAGTGAACATGCAAATTCATTCCCTGACATTAGATGGCGCTTAATGTAAAACAGAAATACCCCGGTACACAAGGTGCAATACCACTCCATAACAGTTCTCTTTTATCAAGATTTTTGTAGTCGCCGTCGCGTTTGTCATATAGTTCTTTATGTTCCGACACCAACGAGAGCAGCAGCTCTACATTCATATTGCCTTGCATCTTCCTCGTCTTATTTCTTTCTGGCAGTGTAGACGATACTTGGCGTATATCTTCTTCGCCATTACGTATATGTGCTCGGCAAGACCCTTTTGTGTTTGAGCGCCCCCAAGTTGTGTTTTACTCTAACTTCAGAAGCTCCAGACACGTGAGCAAAAGCGCCAATCTCATTTTTCGGATAGTTTTTGACGCGGCGCGTCAAACCCAAAAAAAGCGTTTTTTTTTTTAAAATGACGCTTTTACACGTGCCGTTTTTCGCGTCGGTGTGCACACTCACATTGTGCACACTCACTTTGTTTAATCACGAGGCGTTAAACGTCGGCAAATATCGCGCGCGAAATTCGTCCCGGTGTGAACAGGCCTTTAGGGTATAAAACAAACAGCGACAAAAATCAGTAACCACACACTTCCAGAATTTTCTCAATCTTCAATCTGTCTCCTAAAGCTAATGGGAGCTTCACAAGTTAAATGCACTGCATAGTTATATATAGATGGAGCAGGGGCTGCTGGGACAGAAAGCAGTTTATAATCTTCCTCCTGGCTGTCCTGACAGTGCCTACAGGCAGAGGCTCTCTGGAACTATTAGATAGCAGAGAGATGTCAGTCCACAAGTGCTGTGAAAAACAGAGAGAAACAGAGGACAGGGCAGCGGCAGAGAGGGAAATCCAGTGGAATGAGGCGGGCTTCTTCACACACGCAAATCCCATAACACACACATGGAAAGAGCAAACATATACCTTACTCATCATCATCCAAAAGGTGACCAGTCAGACACCCACTAAACTCTCCCTCACCTCCTCAATCATACACAAACACATCATACTCAGCGTTGCACAGAACTATTGGGTATTACTTCAGCCAGTAGAGCGCAACACTGACCGCCCGCTTTTAAGAATCCACTGTTATGTAAGTACTTGCCCTATTCAATGTCTCCACAGGGACTTAAAAAAAAAAAGTTCTGAGATGAATCACAAAATTACAAACCTAATTTAAAGCAAAAACAATACAATACACACTGCAACACATGCATAATACAATTTGTCACAATTAACCAGCGACATAACTGGTGGTTTCTGATTAAAACTTGTGTGAAACAGAGAGAATAAACTTCAAACGAACCTGGTTCACTTCACTTTTGTTCAATTCGCATTTAATAGAATCGTCTCTAATCACACTGAGAAACAACGGCTTTCAGAGTTTGCTTATTTATACAACCTTTTTCTTAATTAACTAGGCTAACTGTAGGAAATTAAATTAACACAACTTAAAAAAAATGTTTGAGACACAAAGAATTGATGCAATTACAATATTACATTGAATCTGCACAGGCCTAAATGTTAAGTCCAAATCTCAATCTGCACATAAGGTGTGTTCATTTTATGTTGTTAAAAACCAAGCTCTCTATAGTCTATAGATATAAAGAAAGGGGTTTTCACTTCCAGAAACCTATTGTTGTGCTCTAATTATGTGGCTCAAATTATCTAGTCACGTGACACTCGACTGGTTTTCTGTTCCACTTGCAGGCACATCAGAAAACGCAGAAATATGTTGACAGTCTAACGTGACGAGTCTGTGGCAACAATGCTATGGATCATAATACTATTGCAACATGCATGTCTGTAAATTACAACGACACCTATGGCACGCAATAACTGCGAGAAAAACCTCCTTGACTTCGGTCATTTTATCTGATCAAGTGTTTAAAAATCTTGAACTTGCCTACAATGCCTAAACATGCTGTCTAGCAGGCATCTAACTAAGTTTTGAGAGACAGCCTACATGAATGCATTGCATTCCCTCTGCCAGAGCACGATGAACTGGACTTTTTGTCATTGGTGCTTGTAAAAGCCTCTAGTCAAACACACCACACAGTGGCAATGGACTTTAAACACTCCATTAGCCAGAGAACGACGGCAGGTTGGCTGGGGTGCAGTTTAACTACTCATGTGATGCTTATTTGGTTACTCTGAGGCCTATTTCTCGAAATAATACAATAGTTCCTGCCCTGTTTGTTTAGGTGCAGATAGCAGACATAGCTGTAGATAACAGCTGAAAAATCAGGACACGTTTGACAGGATGTAACGTTAACTATAAAGTGCGCGCGACTGTATGTCAGATGAAACCGCTAAAATCTATATTTTTTTCAATGCTCTACTACAAATATATGTGTTACATACGACCAAAATAAACCAATTCAATCCCTACTCTTTGGCTGGATGTATCACTTATTCTCTCTCTCAACTAAAGTTTCAAGCGTCCTCAGCCGGAAATGCGCTTAAGTGCATCCTACTGATTTCATCTATAACACTAATACATGTCACGCGAGACGGTTAACGTTAACTGGTTATTTTGGTAGGACACTGACAGCACAGCACATGACGGCTGACCTTAAACCTTCTCCCGTCGCGTTTCTAGCCTGTGTACGTTGCTTTCCGTTGAAGCCGTCAATTTGAATGACGGTTGCTCGCCGAGCGCGAGCGGCGACACCATGCTTTCTGCTAATGTTTAAATCACACCAGCGGGCTTCTAATTATGTTTTAGCTGTGTTTCATGGCATACATTCACACACAACGTAGTGTGGAGTAACGTCTAAACAAACGAGGCTTTGTCTGAGCCTCGCAGTGGGTATTTTAGAGCGCTATAAAGCCGGCAATGGATCACGGAAAAAGGAAAAACGTCTTTTCTTGAAACTTACCAGCGGGTCCTTTTTCTTTTGCATCTTCCGTGAGCTTTCGTCGAGTCTGCCTGACGGCCACTGATGGCGTAATCGCGCAGGGCACGCAAAAGGGGCGGGGCGACGGAAAGAGACTTGGGAACTGTCAACAACTCGCTGATCGCAAGCATAGATCGCAAGTAAAGAAAAGTTGTTGATATAGTGGCATTGATGCGTTCTTAGAAATAAATTATAATCGTATAAAGGTTGACTATTTGCACTAGGAGTAAATGGCCTCTCCCAATAATATAACTAAGTATAACAAGTAGGCTACATGACAGCTTCTTTGTCTCTGAATTTTGAATCTAACGTTAATACTATTGTCTCTTTTTTTAAAAGTTATTTTCACTTAAATAATTGAACCAAAATAAATCAAATAAAGTCCAATAATAAAGTCCAATAATAATAACAACAATCTGTCTGTTTATGGTTAGCCTACCTTAAAGTGAATAGCAGTCTAATGTTTGGCTCAGGGTTTTATGGGTTTATAAGGGTTTTACATGTATGTATATGTATATAAAATATATATATATATATATATATATATATATATATATATACACACATGTAAAACCCATGTATATGTAAATATATATGTATATGTGTGTGTATATATATATATATATATACATATATGTATATATATATATATTATATATATATGTATATATATATATATTATATATATATATATATATATATATATATTTACGTATACATATATATATACATATGACTCCGAGTAATTTTATATTTTGTCAATTTTATGAGGATTTTTTACATTTCTCTCTCTCTCTCTCTCTCTCTCTCTCTCTCTCTCTCTCTCTATATATATATATATACAGTGCCCTCCACAATTAATGGCACCCCTGGTAAATATGATCAAAACTGGCTGTAAAAATAAATCTGCATCGTTTATCCTTTTGATCTTTCATTCAAAAAATGTGCAAAATTCTAACCTTTCATTGAAGTAAAAGAATTGAATGTGGGGGGGAAATCACATTATGAAATAAATGTTTTTCTCCAAAATACGTTGGCCACAATTATTGGCACCCCTAGAATTTTTTACGAGTAAAATATCTCTGAAGTATATTCCCATTAATATTTACCTTTTTTAGCACACCAGGGTGACTAGGAACATGAAACTGTTCAGCTATGACTTCTTGTTTCACAGGAGTTTAAATATGAGGAAACACAAAGGCCAAATCCCCTTAATCATCACAATGAGTAAAACCACAGAATATAGTTCTGATGCGCAGCAAAAGATTGTTGACCATCACAAAATAGAAAGTGGCTGTAAGACAATAGCTAAAGAATTGAAAATCCCCATTTTGACCATCAGGGCAATAATTAAGAAGTTCCAATCAACTAAAGATGTTACGAATCTGCCAGGATAAGGACGTGTGTCTATACTGTCTTAATGCACGGCGAGGATGAAAGTTTGAGTGGCCAAAGACTCTCCAATGATCACAGATGGAGAATTGCAGAGATTAGTTGAGTCTTGGGGTCAGAAAGCCAAAAAAAAAAAACTTAAAAAAAACCTACATCCCCACATGTTGTTTGGGAGGGTTTCAAGAAAAATCCTCCTCGCTCATCCAAAAACAAACTCCAGCAAATTTAATTGTCAGACATGACTGGAACTTCAGACGGCACAGGGTTCTGTGGTCAGATGAGACTAAAAAAAGAGCTTTTTGCCAGCAAACACGCTGGATGGGTTTGGTGCACACAAGGATAAAAAGTACCCCATGTGTACAATTTAATATACCATTGGATCTTTAATGTTGTGGGCATATTTTTCTGCTGGAGGTCCTGGACTTCTTGTTCAGATACATGGCATCGTGGATTCTATCAAATATCAACAGATAAAAAATCTAAACCTGACACCTTCTGCTAGAAATCTTATAATGGGCCTGGTTGGATCTTCCATCAGGACAACGATCCAAAACAAACATCAAAATCAACACAAAAATTTGTTGCGGAGCACAAAATGAAGCTTCTGCCATGACCGTCCCAGTCCCCTGACCTGATGAGTGGGCTGAACTGAAGAGGAGAAGCACCAACATGGATCTGGGAATCTGAAGGATCTGGAGAGATTTTGTATGGAGGAATGGTCTCTGATCTTTTGTCAGGTGTTCTCCAAACTCATCAGGCATTATAGGAGGAGACTCAGAGCTGGTATCTTGTCAAAAGGAGATTGCAAAAAGTATTTAATAAAAGGGTGCCAATAATTGTGGCCATCGTGTTTTGGAGAAAAACATTTATTTCATAATGTGATTTCCCCCCCACATTCAATTATTTTACTTCAATGAAAGGTTAGAATTTTGCAAATTTTTTGAATGAAAGATCAAAAGGATAAACAATGCAGATTTATTTTTTACAGCCAGTTTGGATCATATTTACCAGGGGTGCCATTAATTGTGGAGGGCACTGTATATATATACATATACATGTAAAACCATGTATACATGTAAATATATATATATATATATATATATATATATATATATATATATATATATATATATATATATATATATATGCATATGTATATATATGTGTGTGTATATATATATATATATATATACATACTGTATACATACATACATACATACATATATATATATATATATACACACATATATATATACATATATATATATACACACATATACATGACTCCGAGTAATTTTATATTTTGTCAATTTTATGAGGATTTTTTACATTTCTATTTTGTTTTATTTTTTTCAGTTTTAGTACTTAACTTATATATTATATTATTTTTTCAGTTAGTTGTCAAATCAACTACCAATTTTCTAATTTTACTAAATTTCTAATTTTAGTTTTTCATCTAATATTAGGCTATTTTAATTACCTTATTTCAGCTTCATTTCAATTAACGAAAACGAGTTTTAATAGTAACAGTAACAGCAATGCACGTTTTTATTTATTTATTTTCTGTTTGTTTGTTTCAAACTTTTAAATATATGGAGTTCATTCCCATATTTATTTTCTTCAAACTAAAGTAAACAAGCAGATCTGCAGCGCCACACAGTGGAGATTTGAATAAGTGAATCTTTCTCGTTTCCAACGACAACTGTTCAAACAAACTTCCCAGCACTGAAAACAAACTTAGTTTAGCACAGAAATTCGCGTGTAACTTAAAAAACAAAAACAAATAGGTTAAAGGTGTTGCTTTTCTAAATATCGTGTTCTTGGGAATTAGGAGGGGTTGTGTTTTACATTGTTTGTTGATACTTTTCTGTAACGTTATTCTATCTTCAGAACCGAATAAACTCGTGTTTTTGGAAACATGAGCTCACCGCTGTCCACCCTGAGGAAGAGCAGACGAGCTCCTCTACCAGAGATACAGAGAGATGATGATGATGGGTAAGTGATGACAAAATGCACTAGGCCTATAGTGAATGTTAAATACTGACAAATACTAAATCATAAATGTGTATATTTTATAAAAAGCTGTAAACACTGACACTAGAAAACATTAAATTATTTTTTAGGAAATCCAACAGCGCTAGAAATGACATTCTAGACATTCTTTTTCTCTGATTATCACATTTATTGTCATATATATATATATATATATATATATATATATATATATATATATATATATATATAGATAGATAGATAGATAGATAGATATAGATATACATACATATATAGCTCTCCCTCTCTCTCATTATATATATATATATATATGACCATTTTAAATGAACTTCGATTAGACAATTATGTTAGGTTCCTGTGCTTTGAAAGTCTGCTGTAGCCTTTTATTGAAAGACGTTCTTAAATGTCAACACAATCATATTGCATTTTTTAAAGTTACTATGCTCTGCGTTACAAGAATGACCCAGACAATCTTTGAAATAATCAGATGTCGTATCTGTTTTTGTGATCTAGGGAAAGAAAGCCATACAAAGAAAGGTCAGACACTGGTAAGACTTATAGACATTTTACAGTTTCCCCATCTTTCCTAACAAGCAAATGAAATGGCAAGATAAATGTCAAGAGTCGTAAGAGTTTGAACTGCTTTTCCAATGCCATACTTTACAGATTATACAAATGGCAGGTTTCACTCCATATATAATAAAAATATACAAAATGCAAAGAACACAATACATCAATACAAGCAATAAACCATCTGATCATATAAAATCACTTACATGTATACATTTTTATGTTTCAGACTACGAAGCTAAAGTATTCCGAAACATTTTCCCACAAAACCAGCCGGTGCCACACATCACGGACAATCTTTCCACTGTAAGATCAAACGTCATGCAAAAGAAGGCGGCAAAAGAAGGTACCACGTCTGAATCGACCAAATAAAGTAGATGTGTCTTCATCACAACTTTAAATATGGTGTCTTTTAAATCTTCTCTAAATGTCACAGCTCCACCGAGTGATTTTGAACTGATGTCGAGTATGATGCAGAAGATCAGTCAGCTTGAGAGAAAGGTGAAAACTCAAGCTGTGGATATAGAGCATAAGGTAAGACACTTGCTTTATTCTTACGGTCTCACTGTCCTACAGACTAAACACGTAAATCTGCTTTGCTGTACATTTTAAGTGTCCAAGTTTGTGTTCATAATTATCAGTGTTATGTCAGATGTCTCTGTGTGCACAAGTGATATCCTTTTTCATGTGTCATGTTGTATCAGCACTTCCTTTTTCTTACACTTCCTGCTCAAGGCAAGACGAATAGCAGTTCTGGAAGAGAAACTGAATCTTTTGCAAAAGGCAAAAGGTAATCATTATGTGTTAAACAAACAGGAGTTAAAATTGCAGCAAGATTAAGTTAGCAAGATAGAAATAAAATCAATAAAATCACCATTACAATAAGAACCCATAAAGAAAACCCATTACTACTAGATTTAAATACCTTTTAAATCCCCCCATTCACCTTACAGTAATGAGAAAATTATAATTATATATTATTTAAAATTGCGATTTATATAATATAATATAATTTCAAGCATTTATTGTTGTAATCTATGGTGTTTTTAATAATATAAAATAAATGAAAGTATTTATTGTAATCTGTTCTGATTTTAATTAAAATATATATATATATATATATATGTATCCATATATGATTCTCATCATTGTTTTTCTATTTTTGTTATAAGAATCAAATGAGACATGTCAAACATCTGGACATTATTACAGGGCTGAATAGATGATTTGGGGTTAACATTTAAGTACTAGTTTTTGCTAATACTTTTAACCAGTCATATAAAAGCTTGTCTAAACAAATGTGTTTGTCTTTGGCTTTAGAGAAATCTGCAAGTAATGAGAACCAAGATGAACAATTGGTTCAGCTGTGCCTCAAGCTTCAAAACCAAGTGTTGGAAATGGAGGTGAGGAGTTTGTGGGATTGTTGTGAGGTTTATAATGACGTTTCCTTCAACCCGTGTCAACTAATGTATGTTATGGTAGGCAGAAAACAATACACAGGTTATTCCTGTATAACTGCAACAAAATAGTTATTAGCAACTCAACACAATGGCATTTTCCCGCCCACATAGAAGTTTCTAAATGATTATGGAATGATCTGGATCGGAGGTTATGACGAGCACGCTAACAGACAACTTCCAGCAGTAACTTGCATACGCAAGAGTTTCAAAATGAACTATGACCTGGTCATGCAGAACATCCAAGATCTGAACATTGTGGCAGGGGAAGGGGAGTCCCATGTGACCGCCATTCCCGGTGGGGCCAAACTCACCCAGAAGTCTTCCATACCTCTTTGGCTCTACAAAAACGGCATTGTCATGTTCAATGGTCCATTCCGCTCCTATCAAGAGCCAACCACACAGGTTCAGTTGTTTTCCTGCTTTCAACTTACAGTACATCACTAAATTTGACTACAGAAATACTGTACATTTCTACAGCCAGCTTCGGTTTACTTTAGATGAATGATCAAATTGAGTGTTCTTTGTAAGATTTACCTTGTTGTTGCAGGAATGCCTGCAGGACTTGATGGATGGGTTTTTCCCTTCTGAGCTTCAGGAAAGGTTTCCTAATGGTGTGCCGTTACAGGTGTGTACTGGGAATTTATGCAGTTATCATCATTAGTATCATTACTACAATTACTATTGCTCATATAGGGTAAAAGATATACCAAACCTCTAACCCTACACTAATGTTTTGGGTCTGTAAGATTTTTAAATGTTTTTGAAAGTCTATTATGCTCACCAAGGCTGCATTTATTTTATTCAATCAAAAATACAGTAAAAAAAAAAAAGAAAAAAAGTAGGCTATGTCATGAAATATAAAATTTATCATTTTAAAATTTAACTTATTAATGTGATGACAAACCTGAATTTTCAGCATCATTAAGCCAGTCTTAAAGGGATAGTTCACCCAAAAACTTCACTCACCCTCATGTTGTTCCAAACCTGTATGAGTTCCTTTCTTCTGTTGAACACAAAAGAATGAAGAATGCTGATAATCGGGAAATAATACCATGGAAGTCAATGGCAACCATCAATTGTTTACCAACGTTCTTCAAAATATCATCTTTTGTGTTCAACTGAAGAAAGAAACTCATACAGGTTTGGAACAACATGGGTGAGTAGATGACAAAATGTTCATTTCTGGGTGAACTATCCCTTTAAGCGTCACATGATCCAAGTGTACATTAGACATGCATTATACCTTTTACCAAATCTTGTGACCTGTTGAGAAGACATACGTTTTCTACTTGGCATGTGTAAAATCCCATATACTTGAATTAATGGAAGGACTCTGTTTATTAGTTATAATGTTCTTGAACCACACAAACAGGTTCATGACAAACGGGACGAGGAGTTCGTAGTTAGGCGACCATGGTCTGAGTTTCCTGGAAGAGGACAAACTATAGATGGAGCAAGAAGGCAGTTGGTGGACAGATCTGAGCAGACCCTCTCCACAGTACCAAAACAGAGTCAGATACCAGGTTTGAACCTGTTATTGGTATGACTTGACAATGTACTGCTACTGTATTATTGTACTTTACATCTTGGATTTGAATCCATCTTTGTGGCATTTAGGCAAAAAACTGTCTATGGAACAGTTTCTGCGAAAGCTCCCAGAGACTGTAGTGAAGGCAGGCAAAGTGATTAGTATACGCGACTCAGTGAAGGCTCATCTACAGGTCAGTGTAGTCATGTTTCAGTCTGTTCTGTTTAGGGTCGTTCAATCACATTTCCCATTGAACTGAATTTTTTTGTTAAGGGCTTCCCTGATGGTGCCAAGAGTTATTCAGCAACCACTGTGGAAACATCCGCTTTGAGAGAACGGTATCAAAAACCTTATCTTTAAGTCATGACCAAACAGAAGAGCTTTGATATATAGCATAAAAGTTTATTAGAGTTGCGGACTTGAATAATTAACTTTTCCAATCCATGTGGTGTGATTCAGTGAGATAGATTTTACACTATCTGCAAAAGACGTCACCACACTGCGAGTGAAGTCTGAGGATGGTATGGAGACATTTATCATGAAAATGTACTTCACTGAAACTGTTGGAGATCTCCGTCATTACCTGGACATGAAAAGGTTTGAGATACTACTAGCATTTTAAATGATCAGAAATATGCTTGAAACAAAATCTTATCTTGCCCTACATTTTGTCTTGTTCGAGAAGCCATTTCACTTGAATATGCGGCATAATACGAAAGACCATCATGACTTCCGTTTCATGCCGACTTTAAGGCCAAATTTTAAAGGGATAGTTCACCCAAAGATGAAAATTCTGTCATCATTTACTCACCCTCAAGTTGTTGCAAACCTGTATGAATTTCTTTTTTTTCCTGAACACAAAAGAAGATATTTTGAAGAATGTCGGTAATCAAACAGTTGATGGGACTCCATAGACTTCCATAATATTTTTTTTTCCATACTATGGAAGTCAATGAGGACCATTAACTGTTTGGTAACCCATATTCTTTAAAATATATATTTTTTGTTCAGCAGAAGAAAGAAATTCATACAGGTTTGGAACACCTTGAGGGTGAGTAAATGATGACAGAATTTTAATTTTTGGGTGAACTATCCCTTAAGGCAGCATTCTGTATAATCTTGCCAAAATGCACTGTATCTTGTAGATCAGGAGAAATTCAGAAAGAAATACTTGTAATTCATTCAATACTGAAACGTAACAACAACAAAAAATGCATAAAATAATTAAAAACCCACAATGTATGTATGCATTCTATAATAATAAGCAGAATTACTGCAGAAGTTTTCATACTTTTCCAGACAATAATTTGAGCCAATCTATTTTGACAGAGGACTGGGTGCTGCGCCATATGACATCATTAGCGCATTTCCACAGCGGTGCTACAGTGATGACACCCAGACGCTTCTGTCCTGTGGTCTGACTCCAAATGCAGCGCTGCTCCTGCGTCCACAAGCTGCATCTCGCAGACAGAACAACGCTTAACTAAAACTGAACAACCATTCTCACGTGATGTTAAAAAAAACAAGCACGCATCGTCATTAGCACACTTTCACAGCATTGCCGACTCCAAATGACTCAATGATCATACATCAACAAGAATGTTTTAGAAATTCATAAATCCATAATGAAATGTCCAAACATATAAAAAAAAGAACAATCAATTTGATTAAATTATAAATAAAAAACCACCCCAAATTACAATATTTAAAGGGATAGTTCACCCAAAAATGAAAATTAGCCCATGATTTACTCATCTTCAAGTCATACTAGGTGTATATGACATTCTTCATTCAGACGAATACAATCGGAGTTGTCTATATATATATATATATATTAGGGCTGTCAAACGATTAATCGCGATTAATCGCATCCAAAATAAAAGTTTGTGTTTACATAATATATGTGTGTGTGTATGGAGTATAATTATTTTCTATATATAAATACACACACATGCATATATATTTAAGAAAAATGTGTTATTTATATATAAAATATTTATATATAATATAAATTATATATAATATAAATATATATATACACAGTATATACATGCAAATATTTCTTAAATATATACATGCATGTATGTGTATTTATATAGAAAATAATTATACACCGCACACACACATATATTATGTAAAAACAAACTTTTATTTTGGATGCGATTTGACAGCCCTAATATATATATATATATATATATATATATATATATATATATATATATATATATATATATATAAATAAATAAAATATTCCAAGCTTTATAATGACAGTGAATTGCTGTTTCTGTTTGGAAGCCCATAGAAGTGCATCTATTCATTATAAAGCTTGGAAGAGCCAGGACATTTTTTAATATAAATCCGATTGTATTCGTCTGAAAGAAAAATGTCATACACACCTAGGATGACTTGAGGTAAGTAAATCATGGGCTAATTAAAATTTTTGGGTAAACCATCTCTTTAAGTTATGATAAAATGGAAAACTTTATTTTTCTGTTATCTGTAAATGAACCAGGATGTGATGCTGTTGAAGTGGTTTATGGTTTGTTAAACTCACATGTTATTGTAAATCTTTCAACTGTTGAACATATGGCACTATTTGTATACATTTCCAGGGAAATGTTTTAACTTATAAATTGTCTTTGTGAGGTCAGTTACACTGAAACATCCAGCTATTAACAGGTTTGGCTGTTTGAGCTACTCCCGTTTTTTTGTAGAATACTACTACTTTTCTGTTTTAATGAAAATGGAAATTTTATCATTCCTATATTACCAAATTATAATTAACTATTAGAAGTTCTAATAATTTCTATATTACCAAAAGAGAATTTGGGCAAGCAGGGTGGGTCCAAGAGCTGTAGGAACGGTGCGAGGCTGGTGGCACGGGTGTTAAAGGTCCCATTGCATGAAAATTTCATTTTATGAGGTTTTTTAACCTTAATATGAGTTTCCCTAGCCTGCCGATGGTCCCCCAGTGGCTAGACGTTTTGATGGGTGTAAACCAAGCCCTGGGTATTTTTGAGAAAATGAAAGCTCAGACGGGCGAATCTAGAAATCTTCCCCATATGTCGTCATAAGGGGAAAGGTTACCTCCCCTTTCTCTTTGCCCGCAAAAAGAATTTGGCCCGCCCATGAGAAAATGAGCTACGCAAGCACGATATTGGTTTTTCCTCGAGAGACATCATGGCTTGCAAACGAGCGAAGCATGGCAGTTGCTCAGTGTTTGGATGTACAAATGAACACAAAAATATTTTTTAGTTCCTTCATCCGAGCCTCTGAAGAACCAGTGGGTTATGTGAATTTCTGATGTGTAATTGTTCAAGTTCAGACAGATCATCTTTCTCTCAAAGTCATTCAATACTGTTTATGCATCAGTACATCAAGCCAGTAACTAAACGATCAACTTCATGTCGTTTCTCTTAGCAGGATGAAAATAATCTCAATTAAACTGTGATTAATATATATACAGAAAGCGATCAAAGAACAATCCCTTTCCAATCGCTCAAGCTGTCAATCACACAGCGCGAGTTTATCTGGACACTTGCCAAAACTCGTTATGAAATCAATGACGCTGTTACGCTGCACAACGAAGCTCTTACTGTACGTACATCATGTTTGCATTGGTGAAATCATTAGTGAGAGTGCAGAAACTGCGTTGCAATGATAAGATCTTCATTCACGCGATCAACAGGCTGTCATCTGCTCAATGCTCATCACTGCAACCTTTTATGTGATGGGAATAGATCTAAATACTTCTCACGGTTCCTTAAAACAGTAAAAACATATAATAGCTGTAATAGTAAAAGTTTTCGAGAGAGTTCCAAATGTAATGCTAGATATTTCATATGCAAGCATGTCAGCCAATCACAACAGTGGGCGTTTACACTGAAGTCTCACAGCAGACATGCCCCTTCAAACAGAGCATTAAAATTCTAAATTATAATAACTTTTGATCTAAAAAACATACTAACATTATAAGGGCACCCCAGGAAACATTCTAAAATAATAAAATAATCCATGCAATGGGACCTTTAATGAGCGTTACCTGGACGCCACACCAGCCTCGAGTCCCATGGAGGAGCTCCGGAAGGAAAGGAGTGACGACAGTGCAAGACGAGAGAGGACCAGGCCTGGACCATTTATGTTGTGTTTTATTGTTTCTATGCGGCAGCCGTCCATGAGGGGCTGCCGCTTTACTTTCATTTTGTAGTGTCTATTTATTTTGATATTAAAGTTTATGTTGAACGTTCGCCGGTTCCCGCCGCCTCCTTCCCTGAGCCTTTAAACCTCGTTACAATAATATTATTTGATAGATGACACTGCTCAAATACTCAAGATTAGGACACATTCACAGAATATCATTATACATAGGCTACTGGAAACAAACATTTCAACATAATGTTACATATGAAATACAAATCTTTATTTCTAAAAACGGAAACAATTAAGAAATATTTATATATATTATAAACAGAGACATTTAGTGTGTTGTTATAAAGTTTTTGGCATATAAAGCTTGCCTGGCTGGTTTTGTATTAAGATCTTACAACAGAAAACACATCTGCTGCATCGTCTAATTATATTCACACTTGTTAGTGATGTTTCTGGACCAAAGACAACTATTTATCATGCAATACTTCCCACAATTTATGGTCCCTTTTTGTAAAAGAATCCCAATACCTTGGCATTCGCACATTACAGTAGAGAAATACAGTTAGTGTCTACATTGGTATATTGTGCTGTAAAACTTCAGTAAATACAGATTACGACACTGAACACAAGGCACCTGTTACCATGTTTGACTTTCATTAATACAATATTTGCTTCACCAGTTCATTTCCTCTGATGTATTGATTCAGTGGCGTGGCTATTATTATAGCTGACTAAAATTATAAACCAGACAGTAAATATGGATTAGAACAAAGTACATCATATATATTATTATTTTACTGGCAAGATGGTCCTGCCCCTCAACACACATACAGAAGCAAATGTTACCCGTTTAAATTATATGACCAAAAAATATATATATTCTAAAATATTTTTTGTCTGTGTTAATTTTGCAGCAGTAAAGAACCTAATAATGCAATGAGGTTCTCAGGACAACTTTGAAAATAATGATTATTTAAGAGATCAACTTAGAGCATGAACACTGTTTACAGAATTTGTATATGTATCTTAAGGAATAGAACTTTAGACCTTTTTTATTTAAGAGAGAACCAGAATTTAATATTATGCCTACAAACCTGTCTTGCTTTAAAATGTCCCTATTTATTGGTCTGCATAATGCTCTGTACATCTAGACTCTGAAATGTTTCTGACAGGTTTGCCTTTGATCATATTGAACTTTGGTTGTTATATAATATTAGGGAATGTCTATCCACCACCTTAACATCAAAACAGATCATCTATGTGTGATCTCAAACAGCTAGAGGTGGCCAAATATTTCCATAGCCTTAGATTTGTGTTTGATGTGGCACGCTATGTTCACTGTAAGATAATGGATGCTAGTTAATGACCTGTCGTTACACACCCCCGAGCGTCACTCGAAACTACAGGTTAGAGATTAGATATTTTCAGTTGATAGTCAACATCATCACAGGCATTCCCAAATACATGGAAAGGTTTATATTAAATCATTCTCTTTCCATCACACACAAAGTCATCAGAATCTTAGAAAAATATCTTATGAAACCTTTGTATAAAAATAGCGCTCTGTTTTGCGAGATTACAATGTCCTTAGTGTCGTTAGTCCTTCGTGAAGAAGATTTGTTTTGGTAGAGATTGTAGTGTCTTTAAAGGCACTCGTGATGTGCAGTTACCCTCACTGAGCACAAGCCGTACTGTCCGAGCTCACTGAGTGATGCAGTTTTCTCCCATATCCTGAGCATAGTGGTCAGAGACTGTGGTTCTCAGTTCCTCGACATCTCGACGGAGTTGCTGAGCTTCAAGCAGCTTCTTCTGCAGCCCCTCGGGGCTCAACCAGTCTTCCCACTGCTCTCCAACTGGAGGGGGAGCTGCTGCAAACAGACAGACATGGAGTCAGTCACAGCTGATAACGGCCACAACACAGGTAACACAACATTAAAATTAAAATTTCAATTTATCAACAATTAAAATTAAATATTCTTTTCATTAATTCCTTTAAAATTCATTTAATTCCTTGATCATTTAGAATTTTACTGTTTTAAAGGGGTGGTTGATTATGATTTCACTTTTCTAACTTTAGTTAGTGTGTTATGTTGCTGTTTGAGCATAAACAACATCTGCAAAGTTACAACGCTCAAAGTTCAAAGCAAAGGGAGATATTTTCTTTTAAAGAAATCACTTTTTAAGGACTACAACAAATGGCTGGTTGGGACTACATGACTTTTCTCCCGAGTTAGTGACTTCATGAACCCTAAAATGTACATAAACCCCGCCCCCAGAACACAATTTATAGATCATCAAGACAGAATATGCTAATCAATGACTAGAAGATAACTACACATAAGCTACATAAAATCATCAACTAACCATTCAGAAATGTTATCTACATGTTGTCACTTCTTCTTGAGTCTCTATCTTTGTCTGACTCCGGTTTGAACATAAAAGGCTAAAAGTTTTTGAAATTTTCAGTGCATGTCTGTGTGAGTGGAAGCCGTTGAAGTTCTGCCCTCTGTGCCGGGAGCAGCAGCTCATTTGCATTTAAAGGGACACACTCAAAAATGGTGCGTTTTTGCTCACCCTCAAAAAGCGACAATTTTAACATGCCATATTAAAATATCTGTGGGGTATTTTGAGCTAAAACTTCACATACACACTCTGGGGACATCAAAGACTTATTTTACATCTTGTGAAAAGGGCATTATACCATCCCTTTAATTCTTGCATTAAACATTTCAATCTTTAAAGCTACACTATATAACTTTTTTAAAACTCCAACTTTGGTAAACCTATAATAATGATGTATATTTTCGAGCTGTCTGTATGGATTTCGCTCATAATTGCATACGTATGTCATTCCCACATGCATCACATCGATTCCATAAAAGTGAAAAGTAGCTCCAGCTACTGTGGTGCTTTTATGGTGTGCAAGTAGAAAGTTTGACGGACTAAAAAAAAAAAAAAAAAAGGACCATAAATCATTTAAAAACAGCAAGCCTCTGGGAATCGCCAGCTGTATAAATACAAAAACGTTTTTTATTAGCCTATCTACTCTTATAAGATATCCTGTATCCATGTGTATCTGTACACATGTGCCTCGAACCACATCCGCATTCATCCGCACAGAGGAGCAGACAGTAAAAGCAAAAGGATGTTGTTCCACAAGGCACATGCAGTTTTATTTTTAACCGCTAGAGGGACAAATGTTACATTGTGTAGCTTTAAAGGACAAGTTCGGTATTTTACACTTAAAGCCCTGTTTACAGATCGTTTCTGATGAAATAGAACGGTTAAGATTAAAATGTGGACACATGCTGCTGTCCCGAGAATTTTAGGTTTATTTCGCTTTCCCCCCCACCTACACAATGGCAGCCTATGGGCACTGGAACAATCCTTCATAAAACGCATTAAACTTTCGTTTACAAAGACGTGAAACTCACCGAGTGGTCAGGGGTGTTCAATGATATGCTCACAAAAAAATCGCTGCAAAAGATGCTTTCCAACAGGTGTTTTACCATTCGTTGTAAAACTGTGGACCTATTTTTCCAAACGTCTCACACCCGTAGATTCTTCCGTTGAGAGCTTGAATAATAAACACTCCAGCCCAGTTGGTGGCGATAATGCACCTTTGCCAATTACAAGCAAACCACTGGCATTTAATTGAATACACAGAAGAAGCAGAAGAAGAAGCGGCGGAGTAATACCGTACCGCACACAGCCCATCCAATTCAAGTCAATGGAGTTGGACAAAAACTACGATAAAACCTGTTGGAAAGCATCTTTTGCAGCGATTTTTGTGTGAGCATACCAGTGAACACCCCTGACCACTCGGTGAGTTTCACGTCTTTGTAATCGAAAGTTTAATGCGTTTTAGGAAGGATTGTTCCAGTGCCCATAGGCTGCCATTGTGTAGGTGGGGGGGAGAAGCGAAATAAACCTAAAATTCTCGGGACAGCAGCATGTGTCCACATTTTTATCTCAACCGTTCTATTTCATCAGAAACGATCTGTAAACAGGGCTTTAAGTGTAAAATACCGAACTTGTCCTTTAACATTGACAATAATGGCTATTTTGTTGAATTGTAAATAGATTGTTGAAAAAAAAGGAACAAAGAAACAAAATCTCATAAGCCATTGTAAAGCAAATATAGAGATTATGGATTATTCCATAAAAAAAAAAAAAAAAAAGATTACAATGCAGGTGTATATAGTCAATTATATCTAGGCATTATCTGATGGAGTCCTAGTCTTCTCTATAGCATGAATACAGCAGAGGGCGCACTTACATGCAATGCCGAGCAGCATGGAGAGGTTTGGGTCGTGGCCCTGAGCCCGCTGGGTGAGGACGTTGCAGAGGGAGCGGAGGTCACACAGACAGGCGGCCATCTCTCCATACAGCCTCTGGGTGAGCCGGGCTCCCACGGGGAGCAAACCACGGCCACCCTGCGGCTCCTCACCCTGAAGACGCTCTTGCAGTGTCAGATTGTGTTCCATCAGCTCCTGGTTCTGCACTGAAAGCTGAAATACAAACACAAGCACACCTCAATTCTCCTGTGTGCTGTGAAAACACAAAGGCAAAGAGCTGAATATGCATTATGGTCAACAACTAACCTCCTTCATAGCAGTGCGTAACTGCAGCAGCCTCTCCTCTTTCTCTGCCACCTCTTCTCGCAGGGCCTGACTACTGCAGTCCTCCTGAGAGAGCTGCTCCTCCAGAGTCTAAGTCAACACACACACATTATTAAGGTTGTAAACTAAACATGTGGCTAATATAAACTAAACTGCGACTGTTTTTGGTGCAAGATAGTTTGACTAACATTGTAAATAGACATGGGTTAGAAAATGCTCTAAAAAGTGTCAAATATATAGACTTATATATATTAGACTTATATATAAAAAAATATCAGGTATTTCTAAAGAAGCCTCCTACTTTGCGGAAGCTGTTTGTAAAGATTCCTCACATCATAGTTACTATTGTAAGTACATAGCTGAGGATTTAATGATAGAATATGATGCCTGGCTCTTAGTGATGGGGATTTACTTAAATTACAGATAATTACAGTCTTCAAGTTGAGATTAAAAAGACCAATTCTTATTCAGAACCAGTTCCATTTAAAAAAAAATACTAGAACAGAAAGATGCTCGTTTTCCTTTAACGGTTCTTAAATATCATTTCCCATCTGCACTACCATTTCAAAGGTTTGGGGTCAGCAAGATGTTTTTAAAGAAATTAATACTTTTATTCAGAAGCACTGAATTGATCAAAAGTGACTGTGAAAGACATTTATAATGTTACAAAAGATTTCCTTTAAAAATTCCTATCAATGAATCCTGGGGAAAAAGTTAGATTTCACAAAAATATGAAGCAGCACAACATTGATAAGAAATGTTTCTTGACCACCAAATCAGTATATTTGAATGATTTCTGAAGGATCATGTGATACTGAAGACTGGAGTAATGGCAAAAATTCAGCTTTACCATCAAAGGAATAAATTACATTTTAAAATATATCAAAAAAGAAACCACTTATTTTGAAAAGTATTAATATTTTACAATATTACTGTTTTTACTGTATTGTTTTAAGTGAAGCAGGGTGAACAAAAGAGTCTTCTTTCAAAAACATTAAGAAATCCTAGTATGAAACCCAAACTTTTGAATGGTAGTGTATGCAGACAGAACGCTGTAATAAAATACTCTGAACAGTGTTTCTTAAACCAGTAATCAGCAGCAGTGCCAATTATGCACCTGTTAAACAAAATAAAACTTTACCCTGATCTGTGAGCCAAGCTGCTCCATTATCCTGAGTTGTTTTTCGATGACCTTAAAAGAAAAATTCATCAAGATAGTACCTTAATATATTTCTACAGAACATACATTCACATTAATCAACAGAGCCATGATACAGCACTGCTAACAAACCTATTTAGGTGTTACTGCAATTGTTTAACAATTCCTTTAAGAAACTAATGTGAATAAAAACCTTTTTGAGTCGCTGCTGCTCATCTTTCAAGGTAGTGTTTTCTTCTCGTAGCTTCTCTATGTCAAGAGAGGGCAATCTCACTCCATCCTCAAGGCTCTCCTGCACTCTGTTCTGGAGACTAAAACCACAAGCAAATCAAATAATATTAGACATTAGCATAGCAATGCTCCAAATTTTTATCAGTAGACTCCTGGTTTTGAAACATCCATTGTGTCTTTTGTGCATGGTTGAATGGGTTTGCATGGTTTTTCCTACCTGGTGACTGTTGTAAGTAGTTCTCTCTCCTTGCGTCTCTGTTCTTCCAATTGGGTCTCTTTGTTGCGCACAGCACTGCAGGCCCCCTCCAGTTGGACTTCTAGATCTCCGACGGTGGCCTGCAACTGAGCTGCCCTCTCCTCTACCTCCTCTAGCTGCAACACAACATCCAGAACCACACTATAACCAACTGAGAACAACAGTTGCTCAAAATAGTGGTCAACCGATATGGGTCTTTCAATAGGCGATGCCAATACCAATATCTAAAGAGTCAGGTGATAAATGAGCAATATAATATACAACATAAGTATACTACCATTCAAAAGTTTGGGGTCTATATGAATTTTTAATGTTTCGTTGAAAGTAGACTCATGCTCACTAATGCTGCATTTATTTGATCAAAAATAAGTAAAAATAAAATAATGTGAAATATTGCAATTTAGAATAACAGTTTTCTATTTAAAATATCATTATTCCTGTGATGGCAAAGCTGAATTTACAGCATCATTACTCCAGTATTCAGTGATCATTTTTTGCAGGATTCTTTGATTAAGAATTTCAAAAGGACAGCATTTATTTGAAATAAATTAGAAAAATGTAACATTATAAATGTCTTAACTGTCACTCTGATCAAAATGGATGCGCTCTTTCTGAAAAACTAAATAATATATTACAGACCCTAAACCTTTGAATGGTATTGTAAAAGAAAAAGAAAAAAGTACAATACCAAATGAAGTATGTGAGATCTCACTATGTGAGATTCTGAAACTGGATGATACTCACTAAAATAAAATCTCATCCTTGCCATCTAATGCAAACAACATTATTTGTTCTAAGGCTATTATAAATGGCAAGAACAGGGTATAATCAGCTAAAATCACTAAGTAAACAAGTTAATAAAAATATTTAAAAGGCATAAACAAACAGGTTAAATAATTTACAGAAAAATAAAATCTAAGATGTTTTGGTGCATTTGAGATTAAAAAAATACTTTAGCAACCAAAGCACAATCAAAAACAATGACTTGGAGAAAAAGCTGAGTGGGGCAGGGATTTTGTGAGCCAGCAGGGTAAGGAGTATGTTATTTTAAGATAAAGAATACAATAGGACCAGATGTGTGATATATGGGTGCAGTGGATGCTATAAAGGTGTCTGGCAATAAAACACAAGAGAACATCTCAAGCTGAGCATTAAGAGCAATTGTTCTGAGACCACAGGAAAAAAAGGCTTTTGTTTTGTTGGCTGACCATCAGAGAGAGCAGTACCTTTTTGTGCTGGGCCTGGTAGTCTTCCATGGTCGGGAGGTCAGCCAGATATCGCTCGAGTGTTTCAATCCGCTGTTGTTTTTCTCTGTTCTGCTCCGACTCCTTCTGGCATTTCTTTTTCAAACTGTTGATGTGCTTGTCCCGACTGCGGATCTGTGTCGTAAAGAGCAGCAACACGATATAAAATCAAACATGAGTTCAATGAGATTCAGAGTCATATGTGGTAGGCCACATGAAGAAGCTTGGATATGCTCACCCTCTCCTCTTGTTTCTTTAACTCCTCTGCATGTTTTTCACTGCTCTCTTTCAAGACCTCGTTCAGACGTTGCGTTTCTGCTTCCACTGCGCCCAGTCTCCGGTCTGCTTCTAGCTTCTCCTTGGTAAAGCAGTCGTTGCGCTCTGCAAACTGGGCTCGCAAAAAGGCATTTTCCCGCTGGGCTTCCTATCACACACACAGAAAGACAGACGATTCACTGAGATGTTTTGATATAGAGTGAGGAAAAGGCTATGTGCATGCATGTGTGCTAACCTGTAGTCTCAACAGACACACATCGGTGTAAGGGGCTCCACGTCCCATGAGGGCACTGTGCACCTGCAGTTCACTCTCTCTGAGACGCTGTTCCAGCTGAGACATTTGCTGCTTCTGCCTGCAATGCACAAGTTCCTACGTTTAGCAAGTTAATGTTCACAATCTTTGTAGGATATAAGACACTACTGAAAACTTGGCATTACCTTTCAATGGTAAGTTCTTTCTCTTTCAGTAAGTTCTCGTTGGCTTTAATGATAGCATCCCACTTGCTGTTCTCCGTGTGAGGAGTTGCTGGATACAGAGATGCATACTGTCCACTTCCTCCAGTCATTAACTGCAATAAAAATAAATAAATAAATAAAATAGTAGGTGAAGCAGGAACTCTTATTTAAAACAGGCATAAAAACACAGTAAGCCCTAGACTGACACCTATGTTAACTTTAAAGCAATGCCAAATGACACTGAATATTAAACAAAAAGAAAAATACTTCCTGTCAATCAAAAGAAGAAGAATTTGTTGGACCATTACAAACTCATGCAGTGAAGAAAATGTCTCTGGCACGAAGTTGACAGCAGAGTTGCAATTTGAAGCGTGAAAGCAGGGCAATTCACACTCATAATATGTGGTGCTTTTTGTTTCAGTGTTTGTTAATAGCAGTTTGAATTTTAGATGTATAGAATCAAATGTGTAGTTTATTACTGTCAGAAATATTAACAGCACTGATTTTCAATCTCTGCTATAATTCAATATTGAGAAACTGTTATAAATCAAGTTATCTTGTTAGCTAAATAAACATGTAAAACATGCTATAGATAACTATTTAAACCATA
The DNA here is from genome assembly GCF_949319135.1 of Squalius cephalus. NCBI lineage: Eukaryota > Metazoa > Chordata > Actinopteri > Cypriniformes > Leuciscidae > Squalius > Squalius cephalus. The sequence continues at coordinate 8,190,718 of NC_137136.1, read as the reverse complement.
AATTATTCAAAACCAAGACAGCAGAAAAAAAACAGAACACCAAACTATCAGGTAATGTTATAAATAGTCTGTTACTGGTATCGGCACACTAATTTTACATCTCAAGTTATTAGTTGTTAGCCTAAATTGCAATTGATTTACATTTTCCCTGGCTGCATGGCCTACGTAAATAAAGAAAAGAAAAGTTGTTTTAGAGGCAGAGCATTACATTTTACATGTTTGTTAACTAACAAAAAAAACTATTAAAAACACTTTTGTTAACTAAAATGAAGCTGAAATAAAATATCAATATTAGGTGAAAACTTAGCAACTAACTGAAATAAATAAAGTACTAAAATTATTAAAATAGAAATAAAAATAAAAGCAAAACTGAAACATTTAAAACAAAAAACTAATAAAAATTACGCACATACAAACTTTACTAAAACTTAAACTAAAATTAAAAATCTATAAATAATAGCCAATTCAAAAAAAAAAAAAATACTAACGTATACAAATATATTAAAATAACACTGATTGATGAAAGATATAACAAAGTCAAACACGGTCTATTTTTGGAACCTCATGCACTGAAGAATTATAATTCACAATAAGACTCAGTGTTGAATTACGCAGAGTTAATTTCTTACTGGTTTTAGATAGATGATTCACGATTACATAACTGTTCCCTTTTCCTTTCATGTATGCAGCAGGACACAAGCTGAACTCTAACCTGCATTTGTTCCACCTGAAGCCGCAGACTCTCGAGTTTCTGCTTCTGCTGCTGCCAGCTGGCCAGCTCACAACAGCGTTCCTGCAGTAACGGATCATAAGCGCCTGTGTTGGACTGGTCCCTCAGGAGAGCCTGAGTCTGCAGGCCCTGAGGTACGGAGAACATCCTGCCAGAGGCACCAGACCCTGGATGAATGTTCCTTTGGCTGTATGGGTCTACAGGACAAGCGAGACCTGCCCTAGCCTCCGGTAGAACTTTATAAGTCTGTTCCAGCAAGCCTGTATTGTCCTCAAGCCCGGTCAATTGCAGCTGCTGTCGTACATCAGGGCAAAGGCCCCCGAGCAGAGCCGACTGATTAAGCGTTGGCTCCATGGCAGGTACATCAAATTTCTGGGCTTCATCCAGCCGCGTCTGATCTCCAGAGGGGAAGAGCGAGTGGTCGAGACCGTTTACTAGGCTGAGATATCGGCTCAGGCAATCAGGCTTGACTGCATTCAACTCTAAATTTCCATCGTGCTGAGCATCCAGGTTGGGGGAAGATGCAGATTTGGGGAGGGATGACTTAGAGCTGGAAGAGCTGGAGGACGCCCGGGTTTCTTCAGAAACATGTGGCTTGATCTTAGAGGCCAGAGTTCCGGCCGTGGAAGGCATGACATGGGCGGTGGGGATGGGGATCTGACTGCGGATGGGCTGGAAGGATGGACTGCTGCTAGTGCTGTAGATGTCTAGAACAGAAAATGGAGTAAGACATAAATGAAACCAAAAAAAAAAAAAAAAAAAAAAAAAAAAAGCTGTCTTTGGTGTTCTTTGTATAGCGGTAAAAAAAAATGAAATTTTTTTTTTTTGGTTTCAATTAAATTAATGTGCTTTATTTTAGTTTGATAATGTTTTTTGTTATTTAATATTTTGTATTTTATGGGGATTTATGGCACCAAATTTGATTTATGCAGTAGTTATAATCCATTCACTTTTGGAGCATAGACCTGAAAATGAAATTTCCAACTTAAACTAATAAATCTTGAATGCTTTGGAACACAGTCTTAAGTTTGGTCTCTTTTTAAAGAAGACACTAGGCAGATTGCTGCCAAAAGTTTTAAAAAGTTAAGATTATTGTTATGAGAAAAGAAAACAAAAAAATTACTATTTTCAATTTTTATATGAAATATACATTTTTCAAAACATAATTTACTCTAAAACTGCAAGAAACTCTAAAACTGCTTTCAGTAAGATTTTGTTTGGGCGCATTACCAAACGTTTCTACCAGTCATCTATGTGTGACTATTTTTCATGACTTTTTTTTTTTTTTTAAACGTACAATTTTTTGGTCAAAAATGACCGAAGAGCACCAGAGAGTTAAAGTTAATATTTAACCAAATGTCTATGATTAGGCTATACAGTTGTACAGTAATGGCATATTTTCAATGTTTATTTTCTAAATAACTGTTTGTTATTCACTGATAGACATTGTTTCACACATTAAATTGGAGAAAGCCTGGAATATTACTTAAAGTCAGTAATATTTGAGCTGTATATCAAATTATACCAAGGCAAAATAGCTCTTCAATTTTGCCCCACAGTTAAATCATAAATCCTTAACAAATTATATAGACATTATATAACAGCAAAAAGGATGTTGCTAAATTAGCCAACCTTTCTATTTTGGCAAAGAATAACAAATTAATGCTAGCTAGTTTTGACATCTAACAAACAACAAACCATTGCAAAAAAAATAAAAATAAATGGTACTCACCTTGCTAGCAGTAAAAGCGATACCAAAACATGATAACATATTCATACAATGAAGGACAGTAAGGCATAAAAAAACACTCCTCCAAGTGCATCTTCAGTAAGTGGTTTAGACAAACTACTGATCTTAAAACACGCCCACTCCGTCTGACAGAATTCGTCCTTCAAAAACTGAAAGTCAAGCTCAGGCAAGGTGAGTACCTGCTATGAGAGTTTGTTCTCTCTCCTACAACTGTGTTAGTTCAGGAGAGCATACACACAGAAAGGTTAGCGGTATTTATAGAGCACTCTCATGTTACGCTGTGAGGTGTCTATGTGTGGGCCTCCTGCTTTAACCATACAGCTCACCTCACACTCATACATGCCTAATGGTCCTTAATACTGTAATACTTCTGAAGTGCATTTAAACAAGTTAAGTTAACACACACAAATCAAGTGGGGAAGTCAAGAGGCAGGCAGCAGTAAGAGGGTCTGCCCTGCGGGTGTCTCTTTTAAACATCTGCTGTGGACAGGTTTAAACAATTCTTTGGGTCGACGAAAGATTCTTAGAGGCTTTCTTGCCATTACAAGAAACACCCAGAGCAAAACAAAGCCGTCACCATCGCAACACCGAAGCCCACAGACATTCAACCATATATTTAGAACCTCTAAAGTGAAACGGCTGCCAAGAACTTTCGTGCCACCACCGTTTTGGCCGTTTTAAAAACAAATAAAAGCCGTCTTATTAGTGTGTCAGACTCAGAATAAGTTATACTTAGTTGCTAGGTGCCACAATTGTATGTATGAAAACTCAATAGATTGAGCAGTTAATCATTACTGTTTCTATGGGAACTATCTGAGAGTTGTTTCAGGATAATGACAACAAAAAAGACAGATTTATGCTTTTCAGTAGCTGATACCAATATCTAAATAACAGGCTGGTCAGATAAAAACAGGATCTAATTGGACTAATGAATTTTCTTGACCTTTTCAGTCATTTATGATAACAATTTTAAAATCTTTTTGATTCAGACTCATGCACTAAAGATTTTTTTATTTTTTTTATTCATATTTTATTCAGCAAGGCTGCATGAAATTTAACTTAATGTACAGACTTCACATATAAATAAATGCCGTTCTTTTGAACTTTCTATTCAATAGCATCCGGAATAAAAATGTATCACAGTTTCCACAAATTAATCTTAAGCAGCAGCACTACTGTTTTCAACATTGATAATAATTAAGAAAGAAAAGAAAAAAAATTAAGCACCAAATCGCCATTACTATTTTTACTGTATCTCTTTGATCAAATACATGCAGCCTTGGTGAGCATAACAAATTTCTTCAAAAAACAGTGTCTATAACTTCTATAGAAAATTCCACGACTTTACCAGACCTGGAAAGAAAACATTTTAAATTTCTCTGATATTTCCAGGTTTCCCTATGAATGTAAATGGTGATCCTGGATAAAATGATAAATTACAGCAAGTGAGTCAGAAATAATAATGTCGACGTCATTATGTTTTGGAAATCGCATAAAAGGGTATAAAACTTCTGTTAATCGGGCATGGTTATGCCAATAATCAGCCTAACTGATATGTCAGTCTATCACTGAAAATAAACAATCACACCAGGCCAAACAACACTATTACACTATTGTAAACATAAGCTATACATTAACACAGAAATGTTTTTAAACCCACTGCACATTCAGTACAGATCTGTGGTAATCGACAAACACCAGCTCTTCAGTACAGCTAATCTTTGTGTATTACATGCTTAACAAGGCAGAGAGAAGGAAACAAGACCGGGATCAGAGTTTCCATTCGGCCCTCCAGGTCAGGCCCTCCTAATGAGACCCCCATCAGTGGAAGTGCAACACCGCCTGGAGGAATCTATGGTATGGAATATCATATCCTCCTCCAAATCTCATAGGAGTTCCAGAACTCTGAGCACATCTCCATGACTAAGAATATTACAGCTTAGTCTAAAAACAGCCAGCGGGATGTCTGCTGTAAATTAAAAAGGGTTCTCTTTAAAACCAATGATTGTTCGGTGGAATTTAAAAAAAAAAAGTCACTAATTAATTCAAATTGGATCCATGATGTCTGAAGATGAATCTATTAATTCTTAAGGTGACAAAACTTCTATTCTTGTACATGTGTACGCAAGCATTGTTCAATTCCTGGAAATCAAATTTTATTTTTTTCAATTACATGACTAATGTTAAAATGAAGGGGCTGATGAGGACTTGCTCACGTGAACTCGGGTCTGTTACACAACAGGCAAGTCAATGAATATGACAATATCTGAACACCCGCAGAGTTCTCACCTTCAGTGTGGTCAGAGGTACCCAGTCCCGTGTCCCCACTGTCCGCTGTGCTGGGCCGCCATCCAAAACGGCTCTGGAACTTCTCAGACACAGCAGGTGTCAGCCACTCTGTGTCAGAGTGTCCTGCTGGAGCAGAAAATAACCACACTATGTGACAATCTATTATGGTTATGAGGTACATGACATAACATAAAAGGATAGTTCGCCCAAAAATGAAAATTCTGTCATAAATTACTCGCCCTCGTGTCGTTCCAAACCCTTAAGACTTCTGTTCATCTTCAGAACACAAATGATATTTTCAATGAAATCTGAGAGATTTCTGTCCCTCTATGGACAGCTACGTACTGTAACTGAAACTGACACTTCAAAAAGTTCATAAAGAGATCGTAAAACTAATCCATATGAATAAAGCGGTTTAGTCAAAATTTTCTGAAGAGACATGATCACTTTATATGATGAACAGATTTAATTTAGGCTTTTATTTACATTTAAACACTGATCAGCGAACATTAACAGAAGCTCAACCAAACGAGAAACCTCATTGGTTCCTGCTGAAGCTCAAACGTGCTGCGTAACACGAGAATGAACCTCATTGGTTCTCACACGTCAAGCGAACATGCTTGAGCTTCCGTTTACCACAACTGATGTGTGAGTTGATGAATGTTAATATGTGAATAAAAGCCTAAATTCAATCTGTTCATCATATAAAGAGATTGTTTCTCTTCAGAAATTTAGGACTAAACCGCTCAATTCATATGGATTCATTTTACGATCCCTTTATGAACTTTTTAAAGAGTCAAAGTAGTAGTTGTGTAGCTGTCAATGGAGGGACAGAAAGCTCTCAGATTTCATCAAAAAGACCTTCATTTATGTTTTAAAGATAAATGAAAGTCTTACAGGTTTGGCGAGTAATTAATGACAGAATTTTCATTTTTGGGTGAACTATCCCTTTAAGTTCATCCCTAGATTCTGTACCTGTGATTTTGGGGTTCTGGTATTTCTGTGAAGTGGTCATTCCTGTGGCAGTCACCTGTGGACCAGATACATTAATGAATTAAGTGTAATATTATTATAATAATTTCATAATAATACTATTATTCTTAATATAATTTTTAGTAGTAGTGGTTTTCAAGAACTACTGTTTATTTACATATATATTTATACGCAAAATCATTCGTTGATTAACTTAACTCTTTCAAAATATATTTTTTGCAAAACATAAAGCAGAAAATACTGTCCAAAGCTTAGAGCTGGAATAGTTGTCAAAGTTAACTACGTTACATTCATGCTATTTTTTATGCTAACTTACATGTGCCTTTATTTCTTAATTTACAGAAGATATCCCTAGAAATGTTATCAAGAGTCCCAGATTATTAAGGCATTAAACTCATTTAAATGTTCTTAATAACTTTGAAAACCACCTCTCCATATGTTGCTACGTCAAACAAACACATTCACACATCGCACAGATAACCAAGTTAGCTAACGTAAAGAGTTTAAAAGGCCGGTAAAAAGTAAACAACTCCACGTAACTTACCTTAACTCACGGGCTGAAAGGGTCTTTACTAAAGTTAACAATGACGCGAACACAGCCCAGAGGGACAATAATAAGCTTCATCACATGAGACGCGCTGATTGGATGCTAAAGTCAACAACAACGACACAAAGCAGCAAAACTAAAAGCGGCCTCGAGCTTCAAATACCCGCCGACCGTGGAGCCACTGAAACTCGCGACTCTTTTTTCAACCGTTATTCTAATTCTTCCTCTGCGTTTGGCTCGCGTGCCAGGCTGAGACCACAAGCGCCCCCTGTCGCTTTCCTCGTGAGCTGCAGGTGCGCAAACCAGACACACGTCTGCTTTTATTACGATTTTTATTTTTATTTTAAATGAGTTATTCGCGAGTCAATGCCATATTAAAATATTAGATTCAATTCAGGAGGGGGTTCCAACTAACAATACACCATATTTTGGGGGCCCTGGCATAAAAAAAAGTTTGGAAAACCCTGCTCTGGGGTACACATAGCTCACCCCCGGTTGGAAAACACAGTAAGCACTCCAGCCCAATAAGGGGAGCTTGTCCGCAAGTCAGTTCATGCACCTTCATTGAACAGAAGCAGCAATAGCAGCAGTAATCGGTGGCACGCTGGTGGCAAACTGGCAAAGCAACGTTTATTCCCTTGTAATTATCTCAAAATATTGATTTTGTGAATGATTGCACGCCGGTGCCCGTACAATAGATTGCAATGGCACCGGGCTGGCAAGAGATCGCTTCACAGCATGTGGAGCAGATAACGGGATATGTCAGAGAAACCCTGTCGACCGGCCTCGTCTATCTGAAGTCTGAGCTGGGAATAGACTTGGGCTTGAATCCTGATCTGTGCGCTCCATGGCTGCTCCTTTTAACAGCTTGGGTCGGACTGGTTTTCTTGGTCATTTTATCGGTCTCGGTCTGTCGTGGTTTCTCTAAAAGGCTTACAGGGACAGAGACCGGAGACACCCCCGAAAACACCGGTCCAGGGCAGCCGGTGAAGAAGGCAGATGAGCCCAAGAGAAGGAACAGAAAGAAGAATGCTGAAAAGGTTTGCTTCGTTTAGATGGGAGGGTTACTGACTCGTTTCTTTTGAATCGGTACCAAAAAGATTCGTTTAGTGCAGGTTGCATTGCTACGCCTATTGGTGGAGACAAGCGAATTGAATCATTTACTCAAACGATTCATTAGTCATTCACGTTTAAAACAACTCTAACTGACATTTAGGCATCCAAATTCTATTAAAAACCGCTTTCAAATGGCATAATTTTAAATCTTAATGAAAATATCAGTAACTTTTACATGTATTACTATCTCATTGTGCTTTATTTTAAAATAAATGTTTCACAGAAGGCCCAGAGAAATGGACTTGCTGTTGAACCGCAGGAAGATGCCAAAGTGCTGGACGATCAAGAACTACCAGGAGTGAAGACTGACAAGGTCATAATGATATGCATTGTGTCATTTACTTTGACATTTAGGTTTAAAGGGATAGTTCAGCCAAAAATCTAAATACTGTCATTTATTTATTCTGATGTTCTTGATGGTTTTAGGCAAAGAAGAATAAGAAAAAGCCAAAGCCTCCTGTTAAAGAGAAAAAATCTTCTATGTCTGTTGACGGCAAAGAACCTGATGAAGGTATATTTTGATTAATATGAATCCCATACTTTATAAAAAGTACACAGAATTAGTACAAAGGTTGTAAACAAATGATTTATAGATAGATAAATGGCCTACATGCATAATGGTATTTTATATATATCACGATTAATCGATTCTAAAATAAAAGTTTGTGTTTATATATGTGTGTATGTATTTTATTATATATATGTATATTTGTGTGTGTGTATGTGTGCACAGAAACATATTATGTAGTATGCATATATATTTGCTATACATATATATATATGTATATGTGTAGCTATATATAATTGCTATATATATCAAATTGGCAGTAATATATGTTTTACATATTATATTATATTATAATATAACTTTTTTGGGGGGCTGGTGTTTCGATTTAAATGGGCAAATGCTTAAGAGTCAATGATTGGACCATTATTGCAGTGATTATTATGTTTCTGGCATGTTCTATGTTTGCCAACAGTTATTCTAACCCTAATTGATGGAGTGTGTAGCTTTTCATTTCTTAAACAACCATGCAGGAACAAGACACATCATGGCCATATTCAAAGTTGACAATGTCAAGATTTATCAGGCTCAAATTGTGAAAATGTTTAGAGGGAGCATGAAGAATCATTTTCACACATGTATTAGCACCTCTGACTCCAGACCTTAAATTCAATGAAAGTCTTTGGATGTGCTGGAGGAGACTTTACATAGTGCAGGACTCTTGCATTGTCAATACAAGATCTTGACCAAACATGGATGCACCTCTTGATGCAAATTGCCAAGATCTTGTATTGACAATGCAAGAGTCAAGAATTGTATGCTAAATATTCCAAGAATGTATGTATTTTTGTGTGTGTGTATATATATATATATATATATATATATATATATATATATATATATATATATATATATATATATATATATATATATATATTAGGGCTGTCAAACGATTAATCGCGATTAATCGCATCCAAAATAAAAGTTTGTCTTTACATAATATATGTGTGTGTACGGTGTATAATTATTTTCTATATAAATACACACACATGCATGTATATATTTAAGAAATATTTGCATGTATATACTGTGTATATATATTTATATTATATATAATTTATATTATATATAAATATTTTATATATAAATAACACATTTTTCTTAAATATATATGCATGTGTGTGTATTTATATATAGAAAATAATTATACTCCATACACACACATATATTATGTAAACACAAACTTTTATTTTGGATGCGATTAATCGCGATTAATCGTTTGACAGCCCTAATATATATTATAAATAATAGTTCACAGAAGTTATTTGCCTAATAAATTCTTGTGGCTCAGAACTTGAATTTTATTTGCATAATGGTTGGAACATGTTTGTCATTGTAATTGTATCTGTCAGGTACCTGGGAGACCAAGGTCAGTAACCGTGAGAAACGACAACTGAAGCGGAAGGACAAGACTCCAGGTGATGGGTCAGGCAGCCCAGTAGCAGCAGCAGCAGCTTTGACTGATATTAGTACAATGGAGCAGGTCCAAACCACCCCAGAAGAACAAGAAACCAACATCACCACCACTGTTTCTACACCTCCAGTCCAAAGAGAAGTGGAAGGTATATATGATCACTGTTTATAATTTGTTATGGTACATTACAGTTATGAATATATATAATGGTTGAAACAAAACAATTTTCCCCCCAACATTTTAGTTGACCCACCTGAAATTGAAGCAAGTTTTGTACGAGATGCTGTCGTTCCTCAAGGTAATAAATCAAATGTTAACAGATTATAATGTGAAATATAGATAGACTTATTTGTTTGTTTGATCATGGTAGTGACACCATGTTGGGAGGAAGGGCTGGCTGTTAATGGTTCTGGCTTGAGTGATGTGGGCCTGCAGCTTCCTCCTCAGATGGCCAGTGTTCAGGCAGAGAGCTGGACCAGCATGACTGTCCCGACTGAGCGTCAGACTAGTGAACCCTCTGTCTGGTCCCAAGATATGGAAGGTACTGAGAAAAAAAGTTTCAGGAATCACAATTTCTTCACGAGAAGGGCATGTTTTCTCTTAATATATCACTTATTGTTTGTGTCTTATAAAATTATGGGCTGGTTGAGCCTTGGTGCTCATGCAGGAGATGCATGGTGTGAATCTGACTTGAAACTTGTCAATCACATTTATCTTAAGACATCTTAATGTCTTCTCTATTAACTCAATGAAAGCTATTTATGAACACCTCTTTATGTATTATTCAGTGAGTTGTTGTTAATACTTTAAATTAATTCCTTAATTAATACCAATCAAAAATGATAGTAAAAACATTTCAAATGTTACAAAAGAATTCTATTTCAAATAAATGAAGTTTCCATTCAAGAATGAATCCTAAAAACAATTATCATGGTTTCCACAAAGATATTAAGCAGCAGAACTGTTTTCAACATTGATAATAATAAGAAATGTTTTTAAGTAGCATATCAGAATTATTTCTGAAGGATCATGTGACACTGAAGACTGGAGTAATGATGCTGAAAATTCAGCTTTGCATCACAATAATAAATTAAATTTTAAAAATATATTAACATAGAAAACCATTATTTTAATATATAATAATATTTCACAATATTACAATTATTTTCTGAGCATAAGATACTTTTTTGTGTATACATTGTATGTAAAATGCAAGTAGATTAATTTGTTTATTTTTTATTCTTAATACAGGCTCATGGACCATTGTTTCATTCAGTGGATTGAATGCTGGTAATTACAAACTTATGAAATAAATGCGTAACTAAACTCAACTGTAGCTCTGCTCATATTCAGCCAGGAGCTGTTTCTCTGTACCACTTAATCATGTACAGTATCTCCAGTTTCACCATGATCTGTCGCATATAAAAAAAAACTACATCCAAAAAATTAAAAACGTGTTTACTCTGTTTACAGTCCCTGACCTGAGTTGGAGTCCTCATCCTCCTGTACCAGTGGATGACGAGTGGTCTGGAATAAGTAAGAATCTATACATGCCCAGATCCTGCTTTCATTCACATAGAGTTACAGACTTACTAAGAGTTGCTGTTGTGTTCCTAAGAAAGCACATCTGCAGATCCATCGTGTGACTGGAACGCTCCATCAGAGGAGTGGGGGAACTATGTTGAGCAACAGCCCGTGAGCGCACTACCGCTGGAGCCGCCGGTCCCAGAAGTGGCACAGGTCAGTCCTGGAAGTGGCACAGGTCAGTTCGTTGTGCAGCTGTAGGCCTGTGGAAACAAACTTCATTTTTACCTCTCTGAATTAATAACGAGAAGGAATCGAAATCAGTTTCTGATCTGGGTTTTGATCAGAATCTCTTTCTACATTTTAGAAATATTATTGATGGTGATGAGAGCGAGAGAGAAAGACTGCTGTTGCAAATAGACTTTTCACACTACAAACAAACATAGTTTTATTACAAACTGCAGGGGGGTTGTGACTTGATAAAGCTAATAATTATATCACAAAAAAAAAGTCAAATAAATAATAATTTAAAAATAAAACCTATTAATAAATATTTTGTTTACCTGCATGTCATGTGACTATAAACCGATATCAAAGGACATGCGAATGGGTTGAAATATTACATTGAAATCTGAGGGGGTAATAGAAAATATTTTAGATCAAAGGGGAAAAAATGTACAAAAAAAATAGGGAATCCTTGGGGTTACTAATGTAGTCCCATTAAAGAACAAATGACTCTTATGAGTCGGTTCTTTTAATGAATCAGTCAAAATGACTCACAAATGAATCTCTATAATCCCCGACTTCAAATAAATGCATTAAAGATAAAGCATTTTGAGTAAGGTTTTACAATAAAGTTCCATTAGTTAACACGAACTAACGATGTAAAATACTTCTAAAGCATTTAGATTTCAGCATTTACTAATATATTATTAAAAGCCAGAGTTGTATCTATAAAAAAGTATTGGATGGACGTTAACTAACTTGAACAAGGAACAGTTTTTAACAAAAAAAATAGTAAATACTGGGTAACACTTTACAATAAGGTTCATTAGTTAACATTAATGTATTAACTAACATGAACAATACATTTGTTATAGTGTTTATTAATATTTGTTAATGTTAGTTAATAAAAATACAGCTTATCATTGTTTGTTCATGTTAGTTCACAATGCATTAACTAATGTTAACAAATACAACCTTTGATTTTAATAACGTATTAGTAAATATTGAGATTAATATTAACTAAAATGCATAAATGCTGAAGAAGTATTGTTCATTCTTAGTTCATGTTAAGTAATGAACGAACCTAAGAAATGTATTGCTAAAATGAACTACTGGGACTTTATTGGAAAGTGTTGCCCAGTTTTGTTGTAATAAATGGTACTTTGAAAAAGCATTGTTAAAATAGTATGGTTAAAGAATCGTTAATAGAATCAAAATTGAAGTAAATCGTGACAATTCGCATCCCTATAACCAAGAAGTTGAAGCAAGCAAGGCTGAAAACTGCCTCATTTTTTTCATTACAGGAGTCTGATGACGAGAAAGATAAAGACGAAGCAGGCGCCCCTGGTAGCGTTAAAGCTAAGAAGAAGAAAAAGAAGAAGAAGAAAGTGGAAGATGCTGGACCTTCTGCTCCGGTGAGGATGTTTCCAGAAATTATTCACAAAGGACTGAACTGTTACTTCAAACCTAATGCAGAAAATCTGTATCATATTCAGTCGCAGATGAAGGCAGAGAGAGACACGAGCGTTGCGACACCGGCACAGAGCGTGACGGGAAACGTCTCAGCTGCCACAGCAGGGGTGAGAACTCTGTTTTTCAACATTCATCTGGCTATTAGCAACAAAAACTAGCTCCTAAATCTGTCATCATCTTCACAGCCACCGTCAGCTCCGGTACAGACGCAACAGAGAACGAGTGGACCCGAGCCGGCTGACAAATCCACTCCTGTACCAACACAAAGTACGTTCAACCACCATATAAAAGCGTTTAAGTTTAAAGTGCCCCAATTGTGCTATTTTGAAGGTTCCTAATTTTGTTTTGAAGGTCTCCTACAATTGGTTTATATGCATCCAAGGTCGAAAAACATTTTAATTTTCTTATAATATACATAGTAGAATCACCTGTTTTGTCATTGTCTGAAACTGTTTAACAAAGAATTCAGTCTCTCTAAACCCCTCATTTCTGAGAGCCTGCTCTGCTCTGATTGGTCAGATGGCCCAGTCTGTTGTGATTGGTCTACCGCTTACAGCACATGTCGGAAACGGAACGCCCATTACCATATCTGAATTTCCGCTCTGGAGGCTTCAAACAGTAATGATGGTGGCAGTTTTACCATATCAATTCGAGCCCGAGTCCTCATCCTTTGGAAGTGCATGCGGAGTAAATTTGCTTTTGCTTAAAACAGCGTCTTCTCGACATGTCGAACCAAACTCTTCCAGGCCTCAGCTGCAACTGCAGTGTTTGAGGGCGGGTCAAAGTGTTGGTGGTAGCCAATGAAAACCACAGGCTGGCATTATGCAAATTAGGTTACGTTGATTCATGCAGGAAGTGAGACTGGAATTACCGACGACTTTCAGGCAGTTCAGAATCGGTTCTTTCTTTCGGGAGACAATAAAGCTATATTACACACAAAATGAAAAGTAATTTCCAAAAAAAGCATAATTGGGGAACTTTAAAGGTCTGCAAAACACTCTCTCTTCTCCACCAGAAAAAACAGATGACAGCCGGGAGTCCCCGAAACCACCAGTCAAAAAGAAGAAAGCTAGAAGAGAGACATGAAGAGTACGGAAGAGATGACAACATATGCAATCTTGGGGTTGTACAGAATTTCATACTTCCCGAGTGACTCGTTTTTTGATACCCTTAATGATACCCTTAATGTTGTGAATCCCATCCTAGTGTCCACATCCCATTAGGCATATCTAGACAACGTACTGTAACGTTACCCGTCACATGAAGGGACACTTCAGATTAGTTTCTTTTTTTTTTATGTTAATTGCTAATTATACAGTAAATTTGAAATGATTTGTATTTGCAGCAAAATGTTTTTGTAAGAAGATCCTGGTGATCCTCATGAAGCACTAGGGACGAATCAAGAACACTTAAGATTACGCACAGAAACCTATAGATCATTGAGCTGTTACATGAGAGCGTTGTCTCATCTTTCATTCATGAAACACTATGGCGGATTAGAGTGCACTAATTTAGCCGCGCTGTTTTGTTTTTCTGTCGTTAGGAGGAAAAGCAAGAAATCAAGCCATATGTGAAAACCGTACCGAACTCTGAGAGACTTGCTGCTGGTGAGCACGAGTAGATGATGCTATTATCAGACAAACAACTTCTTACTGTACGCTTTGGTGAAGTAGTAGTGACGTCGGCCGGGTTTTTTGTGATCAATGTTACACCAGGTACAGCAGTGTCAGGAAAATTTTAATGCCTTAACTTGTGTTGTGCAAGATGGCAGCAACGATCTGTCAGCTGCATGCGGTTTCCTCTTTCGTATTTATTGGTTAATAGAAGTCATGTTTAACGAGTATTACAGATTAAAGCGTTTCTTTGCACAGCTGTGTTAATGTCTGATTATTCGGTTTTAAATTTGGTCATTTTCACTCAAAAATGAAAATTCTATGAAACGCACAAGAAGATATTTTGAAAGATGGGTTCCAGAGACTCCAGTGTTGTATTGTGAACCACTGACTTCAACTGCATGGACAAAAACAATAAAAACATTCTTTAAAATATGGGTAACTTTACAATAAGGTCTTATTTGTTAATTTACACCAATACGTTAGCTTACATGCTCTAACTATGAGCAATATATTTTTTATATAATTAATCTTTGTTAATGTTAGTTAATAATGAGACATTGTGACGATTATCGAAGAAAAAAATTAGGATGGGATCCTGGTTTTATTCATCAGTTGTTGATTGTATTTTAAGATGTTGGCGTTGTAATTAAAAAATAAATGTGAGTTTGCTGTCGATTGTGAAGCGGCTGGGTTTAAGCGGACAATGATGGGAGAATCCCGCATATGTCAGCAGGGTGGATTAATCCTTGATTTGTTTAAATATTACAAGGACGAATCTCTCACAATAACATATTTACAAAATAGGCTGAATTTTTTTATTTAATGCTGAGTTTAAGAAGAATAAATGCTGTAAAAGTATTGTTTGCTAGTTTTTGTTCATGTTAAATGGTTAAACTTTACAATAAGGTTCAATATATGTTTATAGAGGTCAACCAATAAGGGTTTTTTTAATGACCAATGATATGTTAAGTGGCAGATATTACTTGTGCATAATACAATTCAATGATAGTAAATCAGAATTAGCTTTATTGCCAAGTACGTTTACTGGTATGAGGAATTTGTCTTGATGACAGAAGCTTCCACAGCACAGACAGAATGACAGCGACAAGACACGAATAATAAAAATATATGATACACAATACAAATATAAAATAGTGTATACACAAATGTAAGGGTTGTGAGTACTAAAGTATCTGAGCTGATCCAAACAGAATGAATGAAAAGGTATTTTACAGTTACTCAATTGATGAAAAATTGAAAACTGCAATTACGATATACATTGCATTCACAAAGCTGTCAGTGGAAATTAGAAAAACTTTTCAGATTGGATCTGTGGCAACATTTCCACAATCACAAGTGGTTAAAACATCACGTAGTACTTATCCAATCAATGCTTCTGACCTCATAAATATGCAAATAAGGTTAACCCAATATTTACTGACTATCCAGGGTGAAGTATGAGCCTTACATTTACCCAATATTAAAGCAACGGTATTTCTTTTTAATGAAGGGTTGTAAAGAGTTTTTTTGGCAGCAGTTTAATCCACTGTCATTAAAAAAAAAACAAATCAAATAGACCCTTAATTGCACAAATCTCTAAAACACACCAGTCACAAAACACATGAGCCATTTAGTACATTAACATTTTATTAAATCATCATAAGGCCGCTGAGTAGTGTGCAGACTTCTTAAAGAGAAACATATACCCCAAACGTTTTCAGAGCACTGCCCACTGAAGAACTGGAGAAAACTGATGCCCAGTAAGGCACATTTAGAAACATCTAATCCATCACCCCACCTGAGTAGTGTGCAGCCTGTCATCTGTAGAAATCAAACTATGCAATTCATTTTTCAAAGTACCTTCTATGATGATGATCTGAACAATTATCAAATATAAATTCTGAATGTGAAGAATACACATCTCGGGCCACCCATTACATCCAAAAATAACTCAAATGTTTACAGTCATTACACTCAGGTGATATTCTATGTGAGCCAACAGACTTGGGTAAGGGACAGATTTAATTAACCTGACCATTAATGACCACTTTAACATTTTGTAATTGTAAAAAAAAAAAAAACAAGAATAGTTCTGTTAAGCAATAAAAAAAAAAAAAACATGCTTTCAAAAAAAAGATATGAATTTTTGGTATCTCTGCCTTAATGACTTCTTTCAATGACCCAACAACATATTTTTTCAAATGCCCCATCACAAGCTCCCAACAGCATACAAATTCTTCCACCTTTCACATTCCCACAGAGAACAGCAGCAATCGGAAAACAATGTATGATCGAGTTCTCTGTCTCACAAACATAAATTTGAAATGCAAGTATGCCTTCATTTACTTGCCACACATGCACAGATAAGTTTGAAACAACTGGACCATCACAGAGTCCATGTCACCATGACACTTAATGCAGAAGACGTTTAGAGGTTAGACAGAAACGAGACAAGGCATGGCAAAAACAAGGTTTACATTAGCCATTGAAGGCCAGGATTTAGACTCATTTTTAATAGTGATATTTTCCTAAATTAATAAACAGTTTTGCAGTTGCATCTTTAAAGGTGAAACAAACAATTTAAAGTGTATTTTGTCATTCGGGTCAGTCAGCAAGAATTAACTTTTTTTCTTCGTCAGATTTTGCCAATAACGGGTCTCATTCATGAACAAGTAGAACAACCAATGTGTCAATTGTTCGGTTGCATTGAATGTTTTGTGAACATTGGCACATGGAATTTAAGGGGATAGTTTACATAGGAATGGTTCTATGATTGAAAGCACATGATTCACTGCAACTATTTATGTAAAAATGGTTTTACAAACATTTGTGTATTAAATTTGAAATGCAACAATTTACGTAAGAATGGTTTAACAAATATTGACGCATTTGACAATGCAATAATTTAACAAAGAATGGTTAAGGACATTCACGCATTAAATTCAATGTAACAATTTTCTTAAGAATGGTTTATGAATTTTAACTTAATTTAATGCAAAAATGTACATTGATTTCATGATTGTTGGCGCATTTGATTTGTTGCACCAATTTACGCAAGAATAGTTAAGGAGATTTGCGCGTTTAATTTCATGCGGCAGTTTACTTAAGAATGGTTTTACAAAAGTTAGTGCATTTGATTCAAGGAACAATTTTACTGTAAAAAGTGATCAGTTGACAACTTAAAAAGACTGAGGAAACCCATTGCCTTAAAATTATTAAGTAAATAAACCATGCATAATTGAAAAAAAAAATAAGTTATGTGAAAAAATTAATTACGCGTGAAGTTTATTTACTTGATAATTTTAAGGCAACAGGTTTCATCACTTTAAGTTAAATCAACATAACAGTTTTATGTAAAAATGGTTTTACAAATGTTAACGCATTCAATTCAATCCAACAATTTACATAATGGTTTTAAAGTTAACGCATTTCGATTAATTGATTACACCAATTTACATTAGAATGTTTTTTTACAAATATTAGGGCATTTTATTCAATGGGACAATTTACGTGAGAATGGTTTTACGAATAATTTACACTTAAATGAAACTGAATGTCTTTCTAATGATTCTAGGCAAAAATGTAGTAAATGTTGGACTCAAAGCAGCATAAACTCTTTACGAAGCCAACCCGAAAAGAATCAACGTGATGACCAAGAAGAGAGATACGGCTACATTCAACAGCACTATTACTAATCCAAAGCAAATGACAACACCGCACACAGCCGGCCAATCATAAAAAAGGATAAAATACAATGTGTTGAGTAATTCATGAAAATGAGAGGCAGCGCGTTGATTATTAAAGCCAACGTTTTTACTAAGACAACCAAAGGCAAAAGGAGAACATCAGTATATGTAGAGTGGTTATTACTACCAAAGAGGCCAGTTCTGAGCGAGTTACCCGAAATGGAAGATGTATAACAAAATATCACTCCATTTGTCTGGATAACAATACAGTACATAACCAAAAGTACTAATTTACTGAACAGGAAATGCACCAGACTCACAGAGTAGTGCAGAAAACAGGGTTGCTTAAGCAGTACATCGGCCTGCTTCACTGTTTCCATCACATGGCAAAAAAAACAAACTTTACCCTTCCCTAAGAGTCGGCCTCACCCTACTACGGGAGGCCGAATCTATGTTTCAGTCGTCATGAAAGAAATGTAAAGAGAGTGCAGCTTGATTCTAAGGCAAAAGAGGTTTTTAAATGGTGCCCATGGGCACAGAGGATGTTTGAACAGTCTGTCCGTCAGGAAACACATCCTTTCTGCAGAGTGGTCCAATACCGATTCTGCGAAGTGGTCAATATGTGGACCAGTTGATGAAGTTTCTGCAGCATCCTGACTTATAAAGTGAACCAGAGAGCACAAGATCAAAATGTTAAACTTTGGAGGGAGAGGGAGAGGGAGAGAGAGAGAGAGAGAGAGAGAGAGAGAGAGGGTCATGTGACCACTAGATGGAACCACCATTACAGAAGAAAAGTCTGTGGTGCAGTAAAGACATGATGTCCCGTGGATTCACTGGCCATGTGCATGTGGGCGAGTGGTCTGCAGGCAGAGCGGCATTGGCGCTAAGACTTGTGCCTCGGGGATCCACAAGAATGCTGGGAGCATGCTAAGAAGTAGTCTTTTTATTGGGCGGGTGCAGCCCTGCCTCGGTGCCAATGTCGACCGTGATGTTGGTGAAAAGAGGTTGATAATCCCGGGACACGATCTCATACTCCACCGTATTCATACCGTCATTTTTCCATGTGTGCCGGGTCTTAGCCAACATGTTAAACCTGCATGAGAGCAAACATCTTAAACAGAGGAAGTACTAGGAGATGATTTCATCATTTTAAAGGGAAATGTTTTAAGGTGCAGTCACGTTTCCATTGGGCGTACGTCAGAGTCGATCATTCTTTAAAGATGATGCGGTATGTTTGGACAGAAGACGAGACAGAGTTATTTACTAAACTCATAAAAAACAAAAGTATCACAGGAATACTGGATTCTAAACAACAAAAGAAGACCTTGAAGCAGATAGGAAGGAGATGTGGCCACTCCCAAGTACAAGGGGCTTTCCTTGCCATTAATGCTTGAATAACACGCCTACGTCTTCTTCGATTAAAAATAATGGCTAGCGCACTGGCTGGGATACACATAAACCTACCAACATCCGTTGACTTGATTTATGACTTAAGTGACTTATCGCAAGAGGAAAAAAAATTACGTTTTAGATGCATAACATAGGTTAATGGAAACGCCATAATTTCGCAATAGTTTTAATTGCAATTAATAGTGTGACATGGTCATTATTCGAAATTAAAAAAAATATTGCAAAAGTTTTGCGCTAATCTGTAATGGAATTACAGCCGGGTGGCTATTGTTTGGTGAATTTTGTGGGCAAAATGCAGTCATTTCAATAGGAATCCATGCCAATGGGAATTTCACGTGAGGGCGAAATTTTTCCAAAAAAAGATTGCTCCACACTGACCAATAGAAAGCTGCTTGGTTAGAAAATGACTTCTGTGTGAGCTGTGTCTCATATCACTATTAACGACAGACAATTAAGCTTTTTTGACTGTGAAATTTCGCTAACGTGACCGCACCTTTAGAATGTTAATGCACTATGGAATGATGTTAAAACATCTTGTCAAAGTTTGGGCATTTATCAGATGCTTGTAAGGCGATTCTACCTTTTGGGATTCACTTCATTGCCTTTGTCATGCTTGTGTTTGATCATCTTATATCGGCCCACTTTTAGAGACGGACGACTGATCAGCATTCCTCCGAGCGAGACCCTGAGAAGATGAAGAATGTTAGATAGTGTGCAAAAAAAACAGACGGAGACACTCAGGATTAAGTGTCCCACTACCTCAGGAAGCTGTATTTGGAATTTGAATCAGAATGGCAGGAAGAGGAATTTACTGAATTTTATTCAAAGAACTTCAACACAGGTAAAGATTTTCATTTCAAACAAATGCTGTTCTTTTTAATCCTGACAAAATTGATCAAAATTGACAAAATCACAGGTTCCCCCAAAATATTACGCTGCACAAATTTGTTCAAGATAATAATTTGAAATGTTTCTTGAGCAGCAAATCAGCATATTACAATGATTTCTGAAGGATCATGTGACACTCAAGACTGGCGTAATGATGCTGAAAATTTCACAGGAATAAATTACATTTTAAAATATGTTAAAATAGAAAACAGTACTTTAAATTGTAACACTATTTCACAATTTTTACTGTATTTTGAACAAATAAATAGAATAAATATACCCTTGGTGAAGAGACTCGTTTCAAAAACAAAAACAAATCTTAGTGACCCCAAATTTTTAAACAGTAATGTATATAAACTAAAATTCTATAAGTGGCATTTAAAACATATAAATCTTCAAACTTTAAAACTTTACAGTTATATGACTTTTAGGGCTGCGCGATATTGGATAAAACTGACATATTTTGTTTTTTTGCAATATATACTGCAATATAAAAATTTTCACCAGATGACTTAAATAGCTCTTACGTTCACTTAAGACATAAGCAACAAGAATTTTTGCCGAGACAGGCATTTTGACAATTTTGCTAATAATAGTATCTGGCCAGGCACAAAAAAAATTTGGTTTTTGCATGGCTCTGTGTGCACACAGAAAACAGGGAGAGTGTTCCGAATTGAGTTTTGCATCTTCTTGTCCTTGAATGCTTTAAACTCACTTGAATGTTTAAACTGACAGGACTTAAAAACAAGTGTAATCATGTAAAAACTTTCACTCTGTGATGGTTAAACTTTGCAATTAATCCGGAAATCTCAAGCGTTCCAAACCAAGGGGACTGGTCGGTACTGATCCTGGATAAACTACGATTCCTATAACTTGACATGGCACATCCTGCGATCGTGCAATGTGACTACCGTGGATGCGCACATTGTGTTGTCGATGCTATAGCGATATATCATGAATTTCTTTGTATTTAAACTGATTTTAAAATGTATAGCATAACAATATTTGATCCTTTGTGGCTGAGCTGGTGAGCCATGACTCTGGCTATAACTTAATAAAACATCAGAACACACAATCCATCCCTATAAAGCACAGTAACACACCCTCAGATGTTGACACCCTAGCTTTGAACTTGACAAAGCAAGCAAAATACAGATGGTTCATGGCCAGCTGCATCACAAGGACAGATCTCCTCCCATGCAAACCTCTCCATTAATGTACACACACTCAACCCACCCCAGCAAATAAACACACTCGCTCACTCACCGGATGCCAATGTCGTCGTCCTCACCACCCCAGCCCCAGTAATTGTTTGGGAAACCATTCATTTTGAGGTATTGATCGGGGGTCAGAGCCGACACTCCTCCAAAATACATCTTATAAGGCAGTCTGAGTGGTAACAGGAAGGAAAAAATGCACAAAAATACTATAAATGTATTTATTCAGTTTAGTACAGTGACATATTAGTTCATGTGTTATGAGTGTTTATTCAACTATAGGCATTTTATTATTACAGGGATTTTTCACATTTTTGTTGTTTGAAAGTCTTTTATCATCATTTATTTTTGCTACTTTTAAAATATACATTTTGTGTGGGAATCCAATAAAATATATTATTTATTTATTATTATTTAAATATTATATCATTTTTAGCGAGCATAAAATGGTAAAGAGTAATTTTATTCCACAAATTCTTATTTATTCCACAAATACATGTGTTGTAAATTGATCTGATAGTAAATCATATACATGTACATAATCTATATGTGTAGGTGTTGAAGTAGAAAACTAAAACAAATTAAGTCAAATGAAATGCAGAGCTGAACACTGACTTGTATCCAAATTTGTCCATGGCAATGGCGGCGTGTTTTGGGTGAGCGTCGCAGGCGTAGGTGTTACGGTCGTCCTCGGGAATAAGGTCCACGTCATGAAAGAAGAGGCAGTCCCAATCCTCCTCCCTCATGGCCTCACGAAATCCCACGTTCATCAACTTTGCTCGGTTAAAGGTGTAATTACCAGCCTACGCACACAGTGTCATTGTTATGACAATTTATAATGACAAGATATACAGACTCAGCAGTGCATAGATTTATACTCATAAATATGGACTGAATCTATAATGTGGTCAGGATTTTCAGAGACGAGATTGAGGATTACGGTCTAATCCTTGCCCTCTTGATAAGAGATGGGAATATCAAAGTCAGAGACGCATATGAAAGGAGATGATTTTCTTTGATAGTAATCCACTGTTTTATAGTCTATAAACAGTATTTATTTGAAATACATTTTTTTGTAACAGTGAAAGTCTTTTCTGTCACTTTCGATCAGTTGAAAGCATATTCATTTCTTTCTTTCTTTTTTTAAGTCTGATTACAACAGCACAAAACATGTGACCAAATAAAAGTTCAACTCAACTAGCACAAATGGGATTTCAATCTCGTCGAGCCTCTCAGGTCAGGAGCAAAAACAATTCTATTCAAAACTCTGCAAACGTTTCATGCCGTACATCTATAATCCTACATAAAACTGTATTAACCTAGGAAACCCACAATAATAAATATCGAAGCTCTGAATCTGGCACACTGTTGTATTAGGATCGTTGTTCACTAAAATGGGAGATCAGCAAGGGGAGAGCAAAAGACGACCAGCGATTGACCTGTCAGAGTGAGTTGTACAGGTTTGCATCTAGATTGACAGATATAACACGATAAAGTGATTACAAAAGGCTCTGGCAGGAAACTGCAGGAGGCACGGTTGAGTTGTATAGCTGCATATCTGATATGTAACCAAGCAACAAATACATTTTATACACCACGTGAAACTGTGAGAACACGGTCTAAAATGAACACTCACCAAAGTGCCAAATGAGAAAAAAAAATTTGCTTTGGTAACCAAATAATGTACGGCTTAAATTAGGGTTTAATGTAAGAACGATAGTCTGACCTTTGTTGATGTGAGGGAATCAAAATAAAAGATACAACAGAAGAGATCAAACATTTTTCAAAAGGGTTTGATTGACAATTTCTGGGAAATATACCATTAGCCACTTAGCTATGAAGCCTGAAGGTTTCTAATTTCATTGTCGTATCGGTCCCGTCATTGCAATGTTTGCTGTCATTTCACTGAGAGACTATGTAATGCTGAAAGTGACACAATGACCCATAGACTAACTATTTCTTGCTGGTCATGGAACTAGATTTTGAATATTTATGAGCAGTATTTTTGGGGGGAACATTTAAATTTGAGCGATTTCTGCATCACCAAATAAAATTACAACAATAACAGACTGCAGGCGCACCTGGTGAATGATATAGATGCCATAATTGAGCTGCTGTCGCTGTAGGAAGGGATGCAGGTAGTAGAGGAGGAACTTGAGGTGGTGCTCCCTATTTCTGTGGGGAATGATTACTGCAGTGCGATGGCGTGCCTCACAGTTTGGTGGCCTGTAGCGCCCCCCACGGACAACAAGGGGATTCTTCCTCTCAATCTCGGCAAGTGTAAGCCCAGAGGGGAAAGTGACATGAATAGGTCCACCTGAACATAAGAAAAGAGTGTGAACAGGATGTATTGACTTAAAAGACTTTTAATAAGTTCTAGATAAGTTCTAGATTCTAGTTCTAATAAGTTCTAGACTGTAAAAGTTGCCTAAACCTAGATTTCCCATGCTATCCATGATCTATTTTTATTATTTTTAGGGTTTCCATCTCTTTTGACCATTGAATTTTTGAATTCAGAAATACTTTATTTTTCTTAATTTATTCATACATTTATTGAATTTTCCCCTCAATTACAAAAAAATGGAAAAAAATAAAATAAATGAAATGCGTATATTTATATTACTAATATATTTTTTATATCAATTTTGGGTGGTTGTTTTTATTTAAAAAAAAATTATCTCAGTTATACCGAGAGGAAGCTACCAGGCTATTTATTACAACTAACACACTGATATGATGCATTCACAATAGAGAGATCAGAAACTTGATAACACACTACTGAACTCACCAATCAGAGGAGACTGCTTCGGGCAGTAGGGCATGTCCTCTTTACTAACAGGGGGGCCTAAAAGGGAGAGGTTGGCATAGACATCCGTGTGGTTGCGTGCAACGACTGCATGTCCCGTTGTAGGATCAGGCTTCCGAAAAATCCGGAAAAAATATGACACTCTTTTCTGGTAGCCCTCTCTGGAAAGAAGAGCCATGACCACTAACTGGACACCCAAGAACATGATCAGGTAACGCCATTTGGACTGCAGCGTGTACATGGTGACGGATCCGTACAGTGGAAGTGCTGCACTACGTCTGAGAGTCAGATGAACAGTCTGAGTGAGTTTAGGTTTTGCTAAGTTTGAGTAACTAAACTCTACGGTGGTCTCATTCCTCGTATCTCAGATACTTCAGAGTGTAACTCTTATGCACGCAAACAGAAACAAACAAAAAAACAGATATGTCTTGGAAAGCTATAAGGCCTGGAAATGTAAACAAATGAAACTTAAGGACTGGATCAGATATGTGGATTAGAGGTAAACAACAGTTGGATGGAATACAAGGCACTTCAGATGTGGTGGATGCAATGGCTAAGGAGAGGTATCATTTCTTCAAACAGACGTTCAGACCTGCTGCAGGTTGAATTAGATTTGCTTTGCTCACTGGCAGTCTTTAGCCTATTAATGTACAACTCCAAAGGGAAACTCCCAGTGGTCCTCTGGTGTTTTCATGATTCAATGATCAACTGAGCTTCCGTCAAGCTCCACCAAAGCCGTAGGAACTGGAAGGATGTGCCTACTCGCTGGAAGGAAATTGATTGTTTTGTTCCCAAAGGGTTCTCAACAACAGCAGCAGTCCTGTAAAAGTCTCATGGCCCCTACAAAGTAAAGCATGGGGGCCAGAGAGGTCCAGGGTACTGTTTAGTAGTGTGTTGGTGTAAGATAGTGAGTATGTATGTGTCTTGGATATGTAGGAGGGGGAAACAAAGAGGAGGGGGGAGGGATGATGTCCAACACCCCCAGCTATTGTCTCATTCTGTCACTGTGCAGGGGGAGGGTCCAACACCCCGTCCAACGCCAGCTGGTCCAATGACAGGAGTCAGTGTCTGAAAAACAAAGAGGAAGACATGAGAAGTGACCTAAAACAGAGGCTTTACAATATGTTAAAATTGTTTATTTGCCTCGATACTCAATTCACTCATGCTTCTGGATGATAAGGGTACAAAACTTAAGAGGGGTCTTGACATTTTTGTGAAAATGCAGTTTTAATGAATAGTGACACAATGAAATATTTTTTGCAATTTACATGCAAAGAATACACACCACTAGCCTAGAAATCTAGACGCACCCCAGCGGCAGCAAAATGTATTTTGCAGCCAGGGTAGTCTAGCAACTCTCCGTTGACTTTCGGAGCTGTAAAAACCTAAATTGGGTCAGGCCAATCACATCGTGTATAGAGTAGGCGGGGCGGGCTTAACATAATGACGACAGAGTTGCGACGGTTCCCTGCTACTCGAAAACAAAGAATGACGGCTGCTGCTGCTGGAGAACAGTCTTTCGAATCGGCTTTGGCCGCGACTCTGGAGGACTTGGAGTTAAGTTTTTCTTTAAGAAAAGAGCAAAGAACGGCACTTAAGTCATTCTTAAAAAAGGAAGATGTGTTCGTAGTTTTGGCGGCCAGATTCAAAAGTTGAATCTATCAACTAACGTTAGCTCCGCTGTTGGGAAAACGCTCTGGTTGGTTGAAGCGCTGTCCTATTGCGTACAGAGGGAATTTGAAAGACAGCCGTTTATCCCGCCCCTCGGATTGAGCCGTGTCTATGGTGAGTAGCCAGACCTAACATCTTGATTCAAGTGCAGCTTTTTGGTCAAGACGCAGCCGACACCACCACAAGTTCTTTGAAGTCGGCTTGGTGTGTCCCAGGCTTTAGAATGATTTCTGAAGGATCATGTGACAAAGACTGGTGTTTTTTGTTGCTGGAAATTCAGCTTTACCATAACAGAAAAAATAAAATATCTAAAATATATTAAAATAGCAGTTATTTTAAATTGTAATAATATTTCACAATATTATTGTTTTTGACTGTATATTTGCTCAAATAAATGCAACCTTAAAGAACAAACTCTCAAAAACAAATCTCACTGACCCCAAACTTTTCAACTGTAGTTTATATAATATGAATAATATAAAAGTAATATTATTAGTATTATTAATAAAACAGGAAAAATGGTTTCAAGGCTAGTACGCAATGTTTATAGTTAGTACATTTCCACCTCACAGGCAGGTGTGGCAAAAAGTACATTTTGGACCCTATGTACAACTGTTGGAGAGCAGACACTACCAGCTTGTGTCGCTCCTCCCTCCACTCCTCTAAAATGTGTTTAGAAGAATAAAGCCTGCACTTGGTCATGGCTGACTTCCCAGACACTGGCCTTGTCCAAGGGGAAGAGGGCAAACACTCTCAGCAGGAACTCTGTAAGATCAGTCCTGAAAGCCACACACCCCTGCTGGGAGTTCTGTCCCACCACTACCAGGATAACACATTGGAGGGGGGCAAAAAAAGAGACCTGGGGCTTCAAACAAGCTTCATT
Source organism: Squalius cephalus (assembly GCF_949319135.1). Taxonomy (NCBI): domain Eukaryota; kingdom Metazoa; phylum Chordata; class Actinopteri; order Cypriniformes; family Leuciscidae; genus Squalius; species Squalius cephalus. Next base: position 8,163,915 of record NC_137136.1, on the reverse strand, counting down.
TAATCTTCCTGACACAGTCTGGTGGATCTGTGCTTACAAATCAATTACAGCTCATTAAAACCAGCACTCACAGGCCGATAATCCTAATCTGGGGAATGGCACAGGGATTGGTGGATTGGCACGAGGGGAAAATGAGGCGACGATGTGAGGAGAAGAGTCGTCTCTTACTAATGTCATCTTCAGCTGTTCCTTCTCACACTTTTGGTAAGGGTTCAGTGCTTTCAGGAAGAATGAGAGATGGTTTATACATCTCTATGTTATGAACGAAGATCAAGGAGAGGAAGCTAAAGAGAGAAGCAATAGAAGGCTAGAAGAGATACTGTAAATTACATCATTCCACTATGGTAAATATAGTCAGAGAGCATGAGGTTTGACTCTGTGCTGCTGACTAACACACATTCTGCCTCAACCTCACCCATTAGAATCGACATTAAAGTTATTTTCTACTCTACTTTATGGCCTATGAACTACATCAATGTTGATTACCACATCAATGTTGATTACCACTAACAACCAGTTAAATATATATATGAAGAGTTCAGATGCAAAAGCCTCTATAGAATGATCATTTTTATCAAGCTTGTATATTTAAGTTCAGTAATTTCACTTCAATGATAATTAATAGGTAATCTTCATTGGCATTTAAGTGAAATTATTGAATTTAAATATACAAGCTTAATAAAAATGATCATTCTATAAGAAACTTTCAGATGGCATTTAGAGGCTTTTGCATCTGAACTCTTCATATATATATATATATATATATATATATAGACCATCAGCACAATAAACTCTGCTTCTAAATTCGTACCTTTTAAAAGAGAAATTACATCTTAGTGAGTCTCTAAGAAATACGTCAGATTGGGGTCAACCCAAACCAACCATTATATCTGTAACTAACTACACATTGTCAAAAGGAGATTTGATATGGGTTAATGAACACTAAAGTACACAAAAGATGCTTAATATCTAGATTAGCATTACTAAAATAATAATAATTTTCAGTTCAGTAAGTGAGATTCATTATGCTGACTTCGTAACCGCTGAATCTTTCAGCGAAGGATTCATGATACTGATTCAAGTTTTATTGGCATCCTTTTCTCACCATATTCAAATCAATATGAATCACAAAATATGATTTCTTGGTACTAGATATTCTACTAAACAGGTTTCCAAATTCATTTTTAAACTGCATATTTTTGTCTGTAGTAATTGACAGTATGCCAGATGTGGGACACACACATTAAATTGAAAATAACCAGAATATTGCTTTAAACATCAGCGTATAACCTTCAAGTGATGCTCTGAAACAATCTGACTGGCAAGATGACTCAAATTTCATAATCTTTGTAGCATTAATGATACCAAAAAATAATAATTGAATAACCTAGAGGCACTCAAGAAAACCAAAAAGCTTTCTGGGAAGTGTAGTCAAGCGTAACAGGTCTGTAGCTTCTGGACTGGAACAAAGTAACAGTCTTACTAATGAACTAATGGAGATGGGAAGAAAGATGGACAGATAACCAATATTAAAATGGAATAAAGAAGATGGAAAGAGAATATTGTGTGCTTTTCTTGCCGAAACATGTCGCACGGACCATTTGCGACATGACAGACTTCCATTCTGGCTTCAAATGGACAGCAGTGACATGACTAACTCCATCTTCACAAGCCAAGACACACAATCTTTTATCTTCTTCCTTTCACTCCCCTCAAACAGCAGCGATCCATGCATCATGCACAATGTACCATGCCCAAGGGCTTTAAAATTATTTTTATATACACTACATAGACCACTAACAAACACAGTATAATGGGCAGATGAATGGGTAAACAAAGTGCATTAACATAAACATACTGAAAGATCTTTCCTGCTGCGCAGCCCGTGGCGACTCGTGTGGCTTTGCTCAGCAGAACAGCATAGAGAAAAGTGAAGAACTGCATGAGGTTTATATGAGGCACCAATACTCCGGCTTGACTGAATAATGAGATAGCATCTGCGCTAGCATCTAACAAGATTATATTACCATCAGCCAATAACTGTGTGTAATTAACATAAGTGGACATTCTTTTTAATGTCTGTTGTTCTAAAATCTAGCAACAGACTTGCCATTGGAAACTGCATGTTTTCTGTTTACATATATTGTGAATTGTGCAAAATAATTTCATATATATATATAGGGTAATCTTATATTAGTTCATGTATAACCTTATTTTTATTTTAAACTAAATGTACATTATAAATATTTATATATTTTGTATAATTTTACTGTAGCAAATTAAATGTTGTATTATATTTGAATTAAATTAAATTTCACTGTATCAAATAAGATAAATGCATTGTATCAGTCAATGGCTCTTGATCATATACCTACCTACATAAATCAATAAGCTACATAATAAAAATCTGGATTTTTACATATAAATGTAAATAAAAAAATACAGGAAAATTCCCTTTTATGAGCATTAACAATCTGTTTAGAAACATTCCCTGATAATTACTAAGCATAATACTACAAGTTCGAAAAGAGAGCAAGTATTATAAGCGAAAGGAAGAGTGAATAAAAGTTGAGAGGCTTCAAACCATAAAAATTCTTAGCCAAGTCAGCGAGACAAATGAAACGTTGGCTGGAGCTATACCGAGCATCTGGATTCCATGTGTTAGATTATGAAAACGGTAAGAATAGTCTAAAGGATTTTGAGTAGAGGGTTGGATTCCCTGGATCCTGCAGCCTGCTGTCAATCAAATCTTAGAGAAAACAATCCCTCGCTCTCCTGCTTCATTGTCACAAGAGGTCAACAGTCAGTCTATCAGCCAATTCACCAACATCTGTCCATGTATAGCAAAGCATGTCCCGCTAAAGCCTAGAAGATCACTCAAATACACACCATCTGTACAGTAAGCTACACAGCGTACAATAACAATGTAGCACAACCCAACACCAGTATGTAACTTCACAGTGCCTGATTGGCAGTACTTTTCAAACATGTCTACAAAAGGCAGATTGTGTCACAAAAGTCTTAAAACAACAAACTACACCTTTAAAACAAATGTCATTAACACATGGAAACATACAAGACAGTCACCCTTATTTGCTCATTACTATAAAGGTTAACAACAGAGCCCAAACTATTAGCCTAAATTCAATTGATATTTATTTTTAGATACAATAAATCAACACTAATCAACAAATTGTATGCAAACACGTAAACTGCATATAAGGCAGTTTTTGCATTAATTTCTAAATCTAATTATAAAATTATGTTTTTACTCCAATTCGTGATTGAAATAATCATTTACACAATGGCTGTTATTTTGATGACAGATTTATTTAAACATACATTAAATAATCAAGCTTCACTAACAGTTTAAGTAAAATCTAATGAATATATAGGCTAATGTAGTCAGTGCATATATTTAGCGAACCAACTTGACTGAGGTAAATGTAATGCAGTAATGCTCAAACACTGATTGAGCGATTACATGAGATACGATACGTCTCAGTAAGTTGTATTGTATCTTTCAAGATACCTTACTTCAGATGTTCATTCATGTTTATCCTGTAACTAGTAAGAAATGACGCACGATTGACAAACTTTAAACCATGCTGCGCTATATTCAGTTGCCCACTATGACGTACTCATGGCATTTTTACTGTGCTGTAAGTAAAATTTGTTTTTTTAATATGGTTCAGTGTGAACAAACTTACCAGATTACTAAGTGCCCTGTTGGTTACAGTGTTTACTTTCTTTTTATTCATATTTTTTAAAAACATTTTTTGTAAATAAATAAATAATAATAATAATATAATACTGTAATTTGATTACAGAATCAAGAAGTTGGCATCTAATGTACAAGTCTGTTTAATTTATAGATATATATTTTTTTATTTATGTCTAATTTATTACATTTTCAGGTACTTCATCCACCACCCATGCAGTGTTTTCATCTTATATGATCTCATACCTTTCTTTTTTGATTTGTGCTTGTGATTTGAAATAATGTCACCTTAGGGTTTAGGGGGAAAGTCTTCAGCACATTGTGGAAATTTGAATCTTGGTGCTTCCAACCAGAATGTTAAATGCAATATCCTGAAATATTTGCATAAACAAAACACAGATGGAAATCCCTAAACATCAAATGCACGTGGCACTTCCTGATCAAATTCTAGATCCAAAAGTACGATTAAAAAAAAAAAGAGAAAAAAACTTAAATTAATATAATATAAAATGACAGCTGGGCACAAATGGTTTCACAATTGCATGTGTAAAAACAGGCCTGAGCTCAAAGTACATCAGAACAACTAAAGGGAAAAAGGTCACTCTTTAAGGACTATGGCATTTGGCTGTCACAACTTTAACTCGGTCAAATCCGGAGCATTTATATAACATCTCTGCACATAACCTGAAGGGAAAGTAAGAGCCAAGCATGCCGAATCCAGACAGACTTGATGCAACAGAAAAAAGGATCTTCCTTGAAAATAAACAACACACAACATCAGAGTTGTTTGTGTAAGCTATGGGTTCAAACGAATCAAGGAAAAAATATCAATTTCCTGATCCGGGAGGGCAGCGGCTGCGGGAATAATAGTCAATGGTGACGCAGACAATCATTTGTAGTGCTAGAGGATTTGGTTTGTGCCCACAGCAAGAGTACCAGGAAATATTTTCCCTCAGCTATATTACTCGGCTTACTAAAGCTGCTTTCAATGTCTCACATGGAAACAATGAGGGGAATCAACTGGAATTTATCAACGCATGAAAGTGAAAATAAGAGGTCCATTTACAACAAACTAGAAACTACCATTTACAACAAACAGTTGCTTTTTTATCTAAAAAGGCTTCATCTTTATAGGCAGAATGTTGCGCAAACGTTGAATGTCGACGTGGCTTGATGCCTTGCCTTCCTAATGTCCATATACTGTCTGCGAAGTAAACACGTTGAAAAGCCTTGGTAGAAAACATTCCGGTGACTCAGTAAACCTGGATCTGATGATCCAGTAATTGAACAAGCAAGCACCATAAAAAAATTAAAATAAATCACGGTACAGCCCTGCACATGGTGTACAAGTACACAAAAACAAACTCTACTGGGGCTAACTAACTAGTCTTAAAATGCATCTGGTTGATGAATTCCCATGTTACAAAAGAACTGCGACTGACAAGAGTTCAGATCAGATCAAGATCTTCAAGACCTTTTCAAAACCTAACACCTTGTACCATTTCCAAAAGTTAGAACGTTATAATAGAGCAAGCAAACATCCGGACTCCTCTGTAATGTCAATGTATAAAGTAGAAGTGATCAATTAACTCTCAACAGATATAATTTCTTTGACCATGATGGTTTAAAATGAGCCTGCTGATTTAAAGCTAGACATATTTCACTGACCCATTTTGGATTTCACCGTTCCTGCTTTGTGCCTTATGAGCCACAGGGAGAGCAAAGCTACAGGGAGAGCAAAGCCTAGAGACTAGAGCAAGCAGAACGACCTGCTGCTTGGATCTGTAACCAAGCGATAAGATCCAGGGGGACTAAAAACGGCAACCCATTAAAAAAGTCATGGTTTCAAAACAAAGCATAGAAATGTATTATCAGGAATAAGTAAAAATAAGGACTATAAGTAAAACAGGACTAGACAACAGCTTTCGCCAGAGAATAACAACCACACATTCCTACCTGGTAAAATGATGATACAGAAATAATAATATTTTCTAAATTAACAAATCACACAGGGCTTTCTTTCTAACAATTCTGTCTGGTCCTTAAGCAGTTCATGAATCACCTACAAAGGAGCACAAATATCATGAATTCTATCTTAAGCCTCCTTATCACGGTATATATCACCTCTTCCTCAAAGGAAGTTCAAAGCTCTTAAATACATTTCATTCCTCATGATGCCTTACAAGAAATATTTAAAACAGACAAATTTAATCTACTCACTGACTGTGATATTTACCTAAACAGTTCCGCCAAAGGCAAACTTTCAACAAATGATTTAGGCAAAACCTTTCTACATTGCCAAATACTACGAATTTGCATGGCAAAAGGTTATAAGAGATTTCCGGTTAAACTGTCCAGAACAGGTTTTTTTTTTACAAATAATACACACAAAATAAAAAAGATGACTATCTTCTTATAAAGTGTTAACGTTTCCCTGACCTGAAATGCAGACTGATCTACTTTAAGTAAGGTGATACTATCTTGCGCAATCATGTCAAGAGAAACCAAATATCAGACTTGAAACTGAACCATTTCAATAGTACTAAACAAATCTGAGATTTGGCTAAAAAATGAAATAAAAACTGGTTATTTAATAAAAAGTTGCTTATAACACAACAATAATTTGATCAACAAACTGTTATCTTGTTCTGTTGAAATAGACAACAGTAAAATTAAAACGCAAACTAACAGAAACAAAAGTGTGTAAATATGCAAGCATGTATTATATCATATTTTGTAGTAATGGGAAACACAGCAAGACACTACACAGACGTTAGACAGTCACACAGGCGAATAACACAATATTCTATATTATAAATATAGTAACACTCATAATTTCATTAGACTATAATTTTTTAGATAATTAAAATATATATATTGTTTTATTTCTGCTGATCTTTAGATTTTGTTGTATCGGGCCTACCAATAAATTGCACCATTTGGTGGGTTTCTAAAAAACACACACACACAAAAAAAAAAAAAAAACACCAAAAGTAAAAAGCAAAACAACAAAAGTATTCATAGGTAAAGTAATTATATTGGGTAACAATTTAGAATAAGTTCCCATTAGTTAAAATTGGATAATGCATAAACTAACATTTGATCTAGTATTAATCGTTGTTAACGTTAATTAAAATAAAAATACAACGGTTTATTGTTAGCTCTTGTTAGAGCAGGAACCTTATTGTAAAGTACATGCATCAATAACAACAACAACAACAACAAAAAAGATAATTATATAATATTTAAATAGTTTATTGATCGTTACGCAAGTTTTGATAAAAGTGGAACTTATTTAAAAATCTAAGCGGTAATCTAATAAGAGGTAAGATAGCTGTCGAGCTCTAATAGACATGGATATGTATCAAGGTAAATATTGAATATGTGACAGTGGTGCGTCGTGATAATTGTGTTTAACAGTCACAGCTGGATATAATGACACACTATAGCCGCTGAGGCTGATGCTGTAGGTGTTATCAGGGCGCCTGTAAAACGCAAAAAAGTCGTTTCCACATAAACATGGGTTTTTTTTTTTTAGACCTCAACTTGAGAGGAAACGATGCTGTGAGGTTAGCTACAGCAGGCTAGCACAACTGGGGCTTCTCACATACTCACTAACCCTCCAAAAGGTGAGGAAATTACACTTCAACAAAGCCCAAACGAGGAAAAAAAGACCTTGATACGAGACTTTAGAACTTACCTGGTTAAACTCGGACAGTTTGGTGGAGTATTCCCCTAGATATTCCGTTCCTCCTGTCTATTTGTCTGACTTCGTCGACTCCGACGGTTGTCCAGTCGGAGTTGAAAGCGCCCAGCATGCACACTTGTACAGGAAGTGATGCGCGCTCACGCTGTTATGCTGTGCTGTAGTGAGCGTATGTGCGCGCACACTAGAGCACTTCTCTTTTTGCGTAGTGAGGGTTGAGACCCGTTTTATGTATGAACACACATTTTACCACACCCTCTGTGTTTTTGTGCCGTTTGTCATTAACCTTGATATAACATTCGTCTGTTTCAAATAGCTACAATCTATTCGTCCATAATCATAGCTACATTAATAGTTCCTCAACCTAATTTACTGTGGTTTGCAACACTAATAAAGAACATGGATATTTTAAAAGTGTGTGAATATATTGTAATAATTAATAGATTTACTTAGAAGGCTACTTTATTAACTCTTGTCTTGTAAATCCTAACTTTTTTAACATAATCTTCCAACTTCTGCTGTGTCACCTCAGGATGATCATGTATTATTGTAATTTCTTTCCTGTAGCTCATTTCTAATTGGCTAAACTGATAGTGTTACTATGTTACAACACTAGTATGACATCAGCCACCCACCATTCATAAATGAATTCATAAATCATTATTTTCCCTCATGCAATTGAGATAAGATATTTAGGCCTACTGATAAAAGCAGTAGCAAACAAAGTTATAAATGAAGTGTGACAGCACTGAGCCTTAGTCACTACAAATAAATTCCAATAGGCTAATTAAAATACAATTTTAGATGATTTTTAGATGACCTTATAGGGCAGAGCTTTGTAGTTAGGGGCACAGGCGGTGGCAAGAGATAATCTTTTGCATCTCTGTTCCAAAACTGCTCAGGCCTGTTGAATCTGTGGCCTGTTTCACAAAGCTGGTTTCAGTTGCTACCCAGGTAAGTTCAAGATAAGTTTGAGCAAACTCTGTTTTTTTCAGGCTCAGGAATGTGGATTGGTTTTTAGCAGGATTCGTCGCCATGGTAACTTACTGACACAGCTAACCTTCTCCAGAGCAGGTTTTATTCTTATTAAGAGATCGCAGACCAAAACTGGGCCAGTCAGCTGTGAGCAAAGTGACATCTGATGCAATAAAGCCACTTCCCCGGTATCTCTCGCTCCAAAATAAAGCAGTTTATAGTGGAAAACTCTAATTTTGTCTCTATCTATCCTAATTATTTATTATATTTATATTATATGAATTATAATAACTTTTAAAATATTAATAAAATTAGCCTATTATAGCCTATTAACTGATAAGTAATATTAAACTGTGCTTTTAAATTAATACAAACATAATACATGCGTGTGATTGGCTGTTCGCTACTGATGTCACACCTAAACTCAGGATCAAAGCCTGAGTTTGATAGTATCATCATGATACCAACAAAGCCTGGTTGGACTGGTTTGGTTTTGTCAACTCTAAACTAATCCTTTAACCCTGAGTTTGTTCAACTATCATCATGGTACAGGCCCCAGGTGCACGCGCTTCAGAGTTATTCGCAAACTCTGGATCAAACCTGAGTTGACAGAGTACGTTTAGCTTTGTGAGACCACTAAACCTGATGGATTTATCTGGATTTGTCAACACTAAACCTACCCTGAAATTTAGAGTTTGTTCAGGTAGCTTCGTGCGGGCCACTGTTGTTATAAAAACAAACATGAATGTGCAAAACAATGCATTGTTGCTTAACCCAGTGTTTCCCAACCCTGTTCCTGGAGGCACACCAACACTACACATTTTCCAACTCTTCACACCTGAATCAGACTCCAAGGTCAGAAATAAATGGGTCAGATAAGAGAGACATCCAAAATATGCACTGTTGGTGTGCATCCAGGAGCAGGGCTGGGAAACACTGGCTTAGCCTTCAAGTGGCAGCCATTCACAATGATAAGAGAACGGCAAAGCATAAAAGGTTTTTTTTTACTTTTCTTTTTTTCATAATATTGAGAAGGTCAGTGCACGTTTTATTTATTACCAAACTCTATCTTGTGGTGAAAGACAATAATGAAATACTTGCGATTCAAAATAAGGAAATTATGAAAGAGGTTTGGTTTGAAATTGAGGTTTAGCTACTTGCAATCTCAGGACAAGGTTATTTCTTAGAAACCTCAGGTGTTTTATATGTTTATATAAGGGCTATTACAGTTAACTGAAACTAAAACCATAAAAAAAAAAAACATTTTTGTTGCTGAAATAAAATATTAAAAACCTTAAACGTATTTTATTTCAGCTATTTATTTCAACTTTATTTAGTTTAACCTAGTGTACTAAAATAACTAAAACTGAAACAAACAAAAAAAAAAAATTTAATTTTTTTTTTTTTTTAAATACTAAAATTAAAATTACAATGGAAAATATAAAGATAAAAACTAATTCAAAATATGAACAAAAACTATAATAGTATCTGAATGACACCAAAATAACAGTGGTTTAAAAATAACAGTGCTGGATGTAATCTTGATTACACTGTCAAAAATAAATGTAATTTTACAGGTAATGGTCTGTATTTTTTTAACAAATTTTCCCGTTTTGTCATTATAAAATGAAATACCTGTTGTTTTACAGATATTTGCTGTAATTTAAATTTCCGCTGATTACATGATTAATTTCTTGATTACATTATTACTTAATATTCACAAAATGGCAGTAAATTATTCATAATTCATTCATCCTGATTCTTTTTTTATTTTTAATCAAACAGTAGTCAGATTCTATTACCTAAATAGTCTAATAGATTACATTACTAAGTACAGTTTTGAATTCAGTAATGGACTACAATTTGTAAGCACATATACTGCAGATAAAGTAACTTGGCACAGAATAGTGCCAAGTTACTTTTCTTAAGCTGTGTGGGTAAACTTGCAGACAGCTTTTTACAGGAAGAAGAGTTGATGTTGTTCCACTCAATGTTAATGGCTTCAAACAGCTCACGAGTAGTTGAAAAAATGTCTCCCAGTTCGTTTCAGTTTAACGTGAGACTAAATATTCACTATAGGGTTCATATTTGGACCTGGGGCCTGTACCATGATGGTAGTTGAACAAACTCTGGGTTGCAGGATTAGTTTCGAGTTGACAAAACCAAACCAGTCCAACCAGGCTTTGTTGGTACCATGATGCTTTGATCCTGAGTTTAGGAGTTTAAGAGTGACATCAGTAGCGAACAGCCAATCACATGCTGAGAAAGAGTAAAACTGCGATTAATTTCTCGCAAGAGAAGCAGCGCGATTCACTTTTTAAATAAAAGTATTAAAATATTAAGAATTGAAACAAATATACACAGCAAGAAGAAAATAGCTGTCTATGAAAGAGGACAACTAAAAGAAAGTCTCACTACTGTATATCAGTGCAAGTAAAAGTTGTGAAGTTAGTTTATACAGTTGATAAAGTTATAGAGAGAATTAAACATTTAAGCTCACATGTAGTCATTTTATTGTAGCTTATTTTATTGTAGCTTACTTATATAGCTTCATCTATTGATTCTAAAGCGTATTTATATTACCTTTATATATTTATTCATTTAAACTCTGCGAAATAATAACTGATGAACTAAAATTGTACAAGTGTGATCGATTAAGGGTAGCCTATAATAATTACATAATATCTAAATCATGTATTATTCTAAATAAGCATTACTAAAAGCCAGACGATTTTGTCTTTAAAAGTCATTTGCTATGTAGTAACCTTTAATTTGGAGTAGAAACAGGTGGAGTGACTATCCTTTGCTCAGAGCTGATCGGTCCAAGTTCGTATTGCAACCTCTTACCTGGAACATAACCTGTCCCAGAGCAGGTTTGCGTGGAGCGTAATTTACTATGGCGATGAACACTGCTAAAAGCCAAACCACTTATATTGGGCCTAAAATCCAGGGTTGGCACCTGGCTAGCCACCGAAACCGGCCTCATGGTATAGGCCCCAGGCCAAAACATGAGTCTGATGGACTTGTTCTCAAGCCACTTCTTGGTTGTCTTTGCAATTTGTGCAGGAGCATTAATTTCTTGTTGAAAAATAACATCTGGTCATTCCTCTTTAGATAACTGTTCAGTTGTTGGAATATTTTACAATGCTCTCCTGTACTCCAAAGCATTAAATGGCTTTTCAGTGAAGCAGCTCACAATGACACCTCTTTCTGTGGTAGAGATGCATTCATTACTATACTTCCATCATGCAACTCACTTTACCATGATTCATCACTCAACACAACTCTGCTGAACCAAACTTGACAAATTCTGTCAAAAACTTCATTGTCTTTGGTGTTTTTCTGAGACAGCAATGGCTTTGTAAGTAGTGCATTTGCTTACATTCTGCTAATCTCCTTGACAATTAAAAGAGTTTAGCCATTTTGGGCCCAACCCATTTTTTTTTGTGTATATATTAAAAAAACATTACACTTTGCAACATTATTATGTCCAACAACAATTACCTCTTGCAAAAAAAAGTGTTAGTATCAGCAGGGTGAAATCTGTGTATTTGTCAAATATAAATGTTATTTCTAAAATTCCTTTCATGTCTGTGCTGAAAATCACCTAAACTATTATCTCCCAGCATTCATTAGGGTTGTATTCAAAAACATGTTTATTTAGAGTCATTATGGAAACATTTTTAATGGTTGTCTTTGTGGTTGTCTTTCTTATTCACTAAACAGAATACATAAAATGCTTACAAGATGTACATGTTTGTTTTTCCATCCATATTTTATATAATGTAAATCTGAAACAATCCTTTGAAATCAAAGTCCCAGTACAAGCAGTGTAAACCCTGAAGGTTTAAATCAAGGTTCAAGTGTTATGTCCTCAACATTACACTGTACGTACAAATAAAGGCTGAAACAAACAAAGTAAAAGCTAATGCCGATATCTAGTTGAGTATTCTATTTGTAGAACTCGTGTTCCTGCTCGTCTTTCTTGATAACAGTCTTGTAGGCCTTCTCGAAGTCCTTAGCCAGCACAATATAACGGTTCTCACGGACAGCCAGCATTCCAGCCTGTAGACACAAGAAACGAGATTGATCAAAACAGAAAACATATGCTTGCTGAAGAAATGTAATCACAACTAAAACATCAATAAATAAACCAGTAAAAATGTTTCATCTCTCTTCTAACTCACCTCCTGGCAAATTGAGTTGATATCTGCACCAGAGATCTTGTCAGGCCTTGCAACATCTGCATTTTTGTTAAGTGCAATTATAAAATAAGTATTTGGTCTTGACAGTCACGTATAACAGTCTTCGAATACAAGAGATTCAGTACCATTCAAAAGTTTGGGGTCAGTAAGATTTTTTTAAAGAAGTCTTTTATGCTCACCAAAGCTGCCTTTATTTTCTCAAAATACAATAAAATAGTAATGTTGTACATTTTTTATAACAAATAACTTGTAAATAAAATTATTTGTGATGCAAAGCTGAATTTTCAGCATCATTAATCCAATCTTCAGTGTCACGTGAACCTTCAGAAATTGTTTTGCTTAATGTTTTTGTGGAAACAAACTTTTTTAGGATACTTTGATGAATAGAAAATTCAAAAGAACATCATTTAAATAGAAATCTTTTGTAATATTATAAAATGTCTTCACATCCATAAAATATTAATATTTTCAAGAATTATTTTACTGACTCCAAACTTTTTTTCTGAAAAAAACTTCTCTCATATTTTCTTCTACTCGCATGTATTGAGTTTCCCTCATTTCTTCTTCTAAACGATTAAATGTAATCATATTCATAATGAGAAAAACATAATTTAGGGTCAAGAGGATACAGTCCTCCAGATCAACCTCCTCAGAGAGGTTCATCTTGCTGGTAATGGTGGTGAACACCAGGCGTTTCTGTCGACGGTCAGGCAGAGGGAACTCAATCTTACGGTCCAGTCTGCCTGGGCGCAAAAGGGCTGGGTCCAGTGTGTCAGCCCTGTTGGTGGCCATGATAACCTGTCAATGAAAGAATAAATCACAATGTCAAAAAAGGCTGATACTGTATTAGAGCAGAACAGAACGAAGAGAGTAACACTATACCACACATTCATAAAAAACAAGAAATGACAAAAAACATTTTTTTGCTAACCTTCACATTCACATTCTGGTCAAACCCATCCATTTGATTAAGGAGCTCAAGCAAGATTCTCTGCACTTCTCTATCAGCTGCAAACATGTATAAAAAATATTTTTAGTTCACATTAACAAATCTCTGTTTATGGGATTAGTAGACTTGAAATACAGTGCATAACTTGTGTCCCTAAATATCTTCTTCAGGATGCCATGAAATGAGGCATGATTGATGAGTGAATTATGACAATTTAAATTTTTTGGCTAATATGTACACTTCTGTTCAAACGTTTGTGGTCAGTCACTGAGGTTGCATTTATTAGATCAAAAATGCAATAAAAACAGGAAAATTACATTAAAAATAACTTTTCAATTTGAATATATTTTACATTTTTATTTCTTTAATGGCAAAGCAATTACATTCAAAAAAGCAAGTTGTTATTCAGCAAGGACGCATTAAAGGGATAGTTCACCCAAAAATGTAAAACTATCCCTTTAATGCGTGCATCCTTGCTGAATAAAAGTATTAATTTCTTTTTAAAAAAACTTTGACCCCAAACTTTTGAAAGGAAGTTTTTATTATTCATAAAAAAGTTAATACCACATATCTAAAATACCCAAGCAAAAGATTTGAAAGGTAACAAAAGTTAGAAAAACCTGAGAGGGACGCATACCTCCAGTCTGTGCATCAAAACGCTTGGTAGCAATGGCATCAATCTCATCAATAAAGATGATGGCTGGGGCATTCTCTTTGGCCAGTCGAAAGACATCTCGCACCATGCGTGGACCCTCTCCAAGATACTTCTGCACAAACTCAGATCCCACCACACGAATAAAGGCCGCTATAGAACATAAAAACACAATTATAACAGTTGTAATATAACCATGCGCTTCAGATCTAATAATTTTTACATCTATGTTCAGGAATGAACTTCAAAGCTCAATAAAGCCGCTTTTCCACCATCAGGCCGAACGGTTCTATGAGCGGTAAAGAATGGTTCCAGTTATATTTCCACTTGAGCTTGGTTTGGCACGGCACGGTTACAAACTGTTCTCGACTTGGAATTCCCGTGCTGGTAGAATGTGTGTAATGGATTGGTCACTGACTTGCCAGTTTCTCTGTAGCTGACCTGACAGTGGAAAAGCAGCTATTGACAGCCTCTAGCCACAACTGAGTCTACCTGTAGTGTGGTGAGCCACAGCTTTTGCCAACATAGTCTTGCCACAGCCAGGTGGGCCATACATGAGCACTCCTCTAGGTGGGTCAATACCAATCTGAGAACAACAACAGAAAGTGAGTGGACAAACAAAACTGCTACACACCCACTTGTTTTCCACAAGCACTTGAATGCACATGCTAACCTGTTTATAGAGCTCAAAATGTGTGAGAGGGAGCTCCACGGCTTCCCTCACTTCCTGTTTCTGGATGTCCATTCCTCCGATGTCTGCGTACATCACATCTGGCTTCTGATCTAGGATCAGGTAGAGAGGAAGCGCATTAAAAGTAAAACAGAGGCGCAACTGACTCAGAAGTGGGAAATGAATATCATAATACAGGATAAACAAGGAACTGTTTGATACCTGAAGTGAGCATCATGATGCTGCTGTCAGCCTCTGGAGGCAGAACGTCCACCAGAGCATTGCTGTGCTTGTGCAGCGCAACGGAGGCATTGGGCTTCAGCAGCTCTCTGTCAATTGTGCTCAGAATCCGAACATAATAATTGGACCCTGAAGGAATTAAAAAAAAAATTACTGTTTTACAATTACTGAAAGCCAAATTGTGTAGTATCAAATGACGAACATTTACAATGTCATAAAGTGTCTAATGTACACTTAAGCATTTGGCAGATTATTTTATCCAAGCAACTTAAGGCCTATAGTTAACTATAAAGATAACTATAACAATAACTACATTAGCGTCGACACCAGCAGATGATATCGTTCTGTTTATTCTTAAAGGGGCTATATGCTTTTTTCTGAAATTTAAACTCGCGACTGACACCTGTGGCCAAAAAACAGAACTGCTCTTCCTTTCTGCTCGCTCGTACGTGCACACTTTACAAGTCATCCGCTGCAAAGAAGTCAACATTATGTTTACTGAGGTAAGAACAGTCAAATACATATATTGTTGACTAGCGGTGGTGGCAGAGTGATCTGAAACGTTTAACATGAACGCGCTTGACGTCACATCCGCAGACAGCGCGGGAAAAATCCGACCCGACAGAAAATAGGAAAAATATAATACAGGCTTATAGGTGCACCCACTGTGAGCGGACAAGGTGTCAGTATGCTCATCAGGAGATGTTTGAGTCATAAATGGTAAAATAAAAAGGCTATTGTTACGTTTATTTTGGGGAAAGAGTTGCATATAGCCCCTTTAAGGCCCTGATATACTCTCGATTAAGTTATTTTTCATTCTTCTTAAAAAGTTCAAAATACATATACTTAGCGAACATCCTGATGCTGCCCACATTGTTGAGAGCGCCATTTAGATGAATATGTAAATAAATATGCAGCGTGTTTTCCTCTCAATGCCAATAACTAAGAAAGCACCTGATCATAGCGATGTGGATATGTTTGCACAAGCTCTGCAAATTGGCACTCCAGTTTATTCAAATATTTTATACAATGTATTGCTTTAGTTTAGAGCAAGCGGTATTAAACGTGAAAAAACATTGCCCGTGTCTCTTTCAATTAGAATTAGAAGGCTGAGGCCCAGAGCCACACGTGCCTACATCGTCGTCACAGAACAATGGTTTGAAGGTGTTTACCAGCGGGAGCGAAATTTTCTTGAAAGTTTACTTTGGCAAGCTGTTTCGGACTCTTAAAACGCATTTCGTTTTGGCCTGATTTTGTTCGAAAGGACGTCACAATTTCACTTGAAGTATATATCAGGACCTTTAGTGCACTCTGCAGTTTTGTCGCCTGCCACTTAAAATGCTTAAGCTCTTTAAAAATTGGATGGATTCTGATTGTCTGTCAATATTTCTATCGTTCATCAGTTGGAAAAAATCATTCTGAAAGTGATTCCAATGATATCGTTTCTCTGTGCCGTCATCTTTACAGTTGTGGTATGCACTCTGATATTCTTTTATATTTGGAACAATTTTTAGAACTATATCTTTTTTGTAACAGTTATCATCCTTGGTGTGAACGGACCTTTGCAGTGCTTTCAATATCAAGGTATACATCTTAAATTACATTATACACGTTAAAGACATTTTGAAACTTAAGATAGAGTAAATTAAAGTCTATGGATGATACTGTAATTAATACTATAAGATCAGTCCTTTTACCTGTGGTTGAACCCACAATGGCAGTATTCTGGTCGACTGCTTCCAGGAACTGTCCAATGACCAGAGGGATGCTCTGTATCCTCTTCACCTCCTCTTGGGCATGAAGAAACTCCTTTTTCAGATTCTTCTGTTCATCTTTAATGTATTCCTCCTGCACCTCCAGAAACTCTAGCTCCTGCTGCAACTTCTGCCATGTGGAAATGAGGGCCAGTTAACATTGGTGAATACATGTCAACAAGTGGGGTAGTGTCAAAATTCAGTGGACAATATTGTGAAAGACAAGTAGCATGTCAATAACGCACAAAAAAACAAAACAAAAACTCACAACCATACAAACCTTATATCTGCTGTAAAGGTCCTCCAGATCTTCTGGTTCAGGGGCCAAGAAAGACAAGCCGGTCTGGGGCCTTGAATTCAGCAGGGCCGGCACATCCTCCTGTAGGGGGAAAAAAGATCACAAATATGTAGATGCAAGGCAATATTTCATGAACACACAATTAAATTAAATCTAAAAGACAGAGATTTTTTATAATAATCAGGGTTGGAAATGGGGGGTATATCTGTTCAAAAATATAAAATATGTCCTCAACTAGCGTTGCGACGGAAGCTAATCAATCAAAACTAACTTTAGCTGAAAAATAACTTTATTAAAGAACCGCTATAAAGCCAAAACAATCTCTGTTACCATAAATTATACGTTTATCTCTGTAAAGCTGCTTTGAAACAATCTACATTGTTAAAAGCGCTATATAAATTAGGATGACTTGACTAGCGTCCCCTAGTGAATCTCTGCCATTTCCATTACTTATATGAATAACTATTATTATTATTATTATTAAGCCCCTGACTTTTTAGATTTAACTTTATTAATAATTCAAAATAAACAATTATCACACAAAATTAGAATAACATGCATAACAGATCATAAATTAACTTAACGTTATTCAAACTGTTATGAGCATCAAGAAACAGATAAATTATTTATTTATTCATACATTTCAAATTTGAAAGTAAATGCACTACAGTTCTGTTAAGCATTATATAAGGTGTGTTAAAAAATAGTCCTTATAAGATGTTAATAAAATGACAAATACAATTGCTATGCTACATAGCTAACCTATAGGTTAACCGATGTATGTCATGTGGCTGTGAACGAATAAAGAAATATTTTCATAATAGTTATATACAGCTCAAATATGATCAAAAGTAAATATTTGAATTTGACAGGTTAGCAGTGAGCATTACTCTTCTGTAAATTAACGTGAGAACACATGCTAACGTTAGCCGCTGTCAGAGAATGGCATGACTGAGCATTTGCGGCGAGCTGAATGAATCGGCATCTTTTCACTGTTTATTTTAAGCTTTAGAGTTGTGTTCTTGCTATATATATGTTTTGTTTGCATAGAAGAGAACTTATTAAAGATAATAATGATGTATATGCCAGCCCTGACTTCGTAAAATGCTTAAAAACACAGCATAACATCTCACCTGAGGTTTCTCAACCATCACTCCACCGTCCTCCATGTTTGCTTGCAGCAACTGACGTCACGTCGCAGAATATATGTGAAGTTCCGTCAATAATCACCGGGTCCTAAAGGACTCCGCTTCTAACGCAATCCCAAGTAGAATTGTAACATTATTAGGAAACCTTGGATTCTCCCCTCTTAACCAACAACCTTTCATAGTGATACTGTATTTATTGAAGATATTAATATTGCAAAAGATAACATTAGAAGTGTAAGATATTAAAGAAAAAATATTTGTCAGTGTTTTGGTCATCTATGAAAACATTCAGTGGAAAAAAGGAATGTTCAATAACAACAAACACATTTTTAGAAATAATAAAGTAGAGAGGTGTCCTTTAAAATTGTACACAGAATTTACCCTGTTAAGGGGTTAGGCTAACATTTCAATTTGGAAGACTTGTGTGAAATGTGTGGTGTTGCTAAATAATCTGTAATCCATTGTTTCTTTGTATTTTCGAGATTTTTTTGGTTGGATGTCTCTAACTTCATTTTAATCTGTATGATGTCGTTTTCTTTTTTTGTACAAGATTCCACTGACTCCAAAATAACTTTTAATCATAACTTTTTATTTTACTTGGAAAATATCACACTGTGGAGAAATGGGCTAAAGCTAAGCCAAATTGTGAACATTTTATAAAAGAAATTAAACAAAATGGCACTACTTTGGATATTAAAAACAAAAATACTTACAAAGCATTTCGTCACTTTAACTTCTTGTAATTTTTTTTACCTCTGGCATGAATTGTTTTTCTTTATACACTCCTCATATACAGCGGGGGAAATAAGTATTGAATAAGTCATCATTTTTCTCAGTAAATATATATCCAAAGGTGCTATTGACATGAAATGTTCACCAGATGTTGGTAACAACCCAAGTAAGCCATACATACAAAGAAACAAACAAAAATAAGATAAAAAATTAAGTTATGTGTAATAATGTGAAATGACACAGGGAAAAAGTATTGAACACATGAAGAAAGGGAGGCGCAAAAAGGCATGGAAAGCCAAGACAACTGCTGAAAACGTACAGTAATTAAAAAGCAATCCAGCCCCCTGTCAGTGGAAATTAATAACAGCTGGTTCAGTCCCAAATGATGGCCTACAAAAAGGTATCATTACCAAGGTGTCACACAAGACACATCTCATGATGGGTAAAAGCAAAGAGCTGTCTCAAGACCTTCGCAACCTAATTGTTGCAAAACATAATGATGGCATTGGTTATAGGCGCCATTCTAAGCTTCTGAATGGTCCAGTGAGCATTTTTGGGGCCATAAAACGGAAGTGGAAAGACAATAATTTCACCATAAATTTGCCTCGACCAGTGCTCCTCGCATGATGTCTGATAGAGGAGTGAAAAGAATAATCAGAAGAGTTACTGCCCACTAGGCTATTGGGTATAGCTATTATTTGCAATGTGATATATATTAGAACCTCAGTGTGTCAGAAATATGGGGGGAACAGAATCCGACGGCAAAAAAAACAGCAGTCGCACTTGAACTCGGGTCGCTCAAAGCTAAAAAAAAACATATTGTCAGGGCACTGACCACTAGGCTATTGAGGCTAGAAGTTTGCTACAATTTGATAAATATTAGAACCTTATTGTGTAATAAACATGGGGGGAACAGAATCCGACGGCAAATAGTTCAGCTGTCGAAATCCGTTTCCCCACCCCAATGACGAGAGATGTTGATGTATCGGCTTAAAATATGCTTATTCTATTCTGTGTGTGGATGGAGCTTAAACAGCATCAATTTGATAAATATTAGAACCTCAGTGTGTCAGAAATATGGGGGGAACAGAATCCGACGGCAAAAATAACAGCTGTCGGACTTGAACTCGGGTCGCTCAAAGCTAAAAAAAAATATTACTGTTAGGGCACTGACCACTAGGCTATTGGGTCTAACTATTTGTTGCAATGTGATATATATTAGAACCTCATTGTGCAAGAAACATAGGGGGAACAGAATCCGACAGCAAATAGTTCAGCTGTCGAAATCCGTTCCCCCACCCCAATGATGAGAGATGTTGATGTATCGGCTTAAAATATGCTTATTCTATTCTGTGTGTGGATGGGGCTTAAACACTATCAATTTGATACATATTAGAACCTCAGTGTGTCAGAAATATGGGGGGAACAGAATCCGACGGCAAAAAAAACAGCTGTCGGAATCCGTTCCCCCACTCCCATTATGAGAGGTGTTGATGTAATGGCTTAAAAAATGCTGATTTTATTTTTGTGTGTGGATGGAGCTTAACTTGCATCAGTTTAAAGAATATATTTTTTTGCCTTTTATTATGATAGGACAGTATAGTATCAAGAAAGTTGGACGACCCGGGACTTGAACTCGTTTGGCAATAAGCTGAAAAAATTATGATTATCAGTGCACTGCCCACTTGGCTATTGGGTCTAATTATCAGTTGCAATGTGATATATATTAGAACCTCATTGTGTAAGAAACATAGCGGGAACAGATTCCGACGGCAAATAGTTCAGCTGTCGAAATCCGTTTCCCCACCCCAATGATGAGAGATGTTGATGTATCGGCTTAAAATATGCTTATTCTATTCTGTGTGTGGATGGAGCTTAAACACTATCAATTTGATAAATATTAGAACCTCAGTGTGTCAGAAATATCGGGGGGAACAGGATCCGACAGCACAAAAAACAGCTGTCGGACTTGAACTCGGGTCGCTCATAGCTAAAAAAGACATACTGTCAGGGTACTGACCACTAGGCTATTGAGGCTAGTAATCTACTGCAATTTGATAAATATTAGAACCTTATTGTGTAATAAACAGGGGGAACAGAATCCGACAGCTAATATTTCAGCTGTTGAAATCCGTTCCCCCACCTCAATGATGAGAGATGTTGATGTATTGGCTTAATATATGCTTATTCTATTCTGTGTGTGGATGGAAATTAAACGGCATCAATTTGATAAATATTAGAACCTCAGTGTGTCAGAAATATGGTGGGGAACAGAATCCTACGGCAAAAAAAACAGCTGTCGGACTTGAACTCAGGTCGCTCATAGCTAAAAAAAAAAACATATTGTCAGGGTACTGACCATGGGCTATTGAGGCTAGTAATCTGCTGCAATTTGAAAAATATTATAACCTTATTGTGTAATAACCATAGGGGGAACAGAATCCGACAGCTAATAGTTCAGCTGTCGAAATCCGTTCCCCCACCCCAATGATGAGAGATGTTGATGTATCGGCTTAAAATATGCTTATTCTATTCTGTGTGTGGATGGAGCTTAAACGGCATAAATTTGATAAATATTAGAACCTCAGTGTGTCAGAAATATGGGGTTGAACAGAATCCGACGGCAAAAAAAAAAACAGCTGTCGGAATCCGTTTCCCCACTCCCATTATGAGAGGTGTTGATGTAATGGCTTAAAAAATGCTGATTTTATTTTTGTGTGTGGATGGAGCTTAACTTGCATCAGTTTAAAGAATATATTTTTTTGCCTTTTACTATGATAGGACAGTATAGTATCAAGAAAGTTGGATGACCAGGGACTTGAACTCGGTTGGCAATAAGCTGAAAAATTAATGAGTATCAGTGCACTGCCCACTTGGCAATTGGGTCCAGCAATTATTTGCAATGTGATATATATTAGAACCTCATTGTGTAAGAAACATAGGGGGAACAGAATCCGACGGCAAATAGTTCAGCTGTCGAAATCCGTTCCCCCACCCCAATGATGAGAGATGTTGATGTATCGGCTTAAAATAAGCTTATTCTATTCTGTGTGTGGATGGAGCTTAAACAGCATCAATTTGATAAATATTAGAACCTAGGTGTGTCAGAAATATGGGGGGAACAGAATCTGACGGCAAAAAAAACAGCTGTCGGACTTGAACTCGGGTCGCTCAAAGCTAAAAAAAAACAACATATTGTCAGGGCACTGACCACTAGGCTATTGAGGCTAGTAGTTTACTGCAATTTGATAAATATTAGAACCTTATTGTGTAATAAACATGGGGGAACAGAATCCGACGGCAAATAGTTCAGCTGTCGAAATCCGTTCCCCCACCCCAATGATGAGAGATGTTGATGTATCGGCTTAAAATATGCTTATTCTATTCTGTGTGTGGATGGAGCTTAAACGGCATAAATTTGATAAATATTAGAACCTCAGTGTGTCAGAAATATGGGGGGAACAGAATCCGACGGCAAAAAAAACAGCTGTCGGAATCCGTTCCCCCACTCCCATTATGAGAGGTGTTGATGTAATGGCTTAAAAAATGCTGATTTTATTTTTGTGTGTGGATGCAGCTTAACTTGCGCTAGTTTAAAGAATATATTTTTTTGCCTTTTATTATGATAGGACAGTATAGTATCAAGAAAGTTGGACAACCCGGGACTTGAACTCGGTTTGCAATAAGCTGAAAACTTAATGAATATCAGTGCACTGCCCACTTGGCTATTGGGTCTAGTCATTAATTGCAATGTGATATATATTAGAACCTCATTGTGTAAGAAACATGGGGGGAACAGAATCCGACGGCAAATAATTCAGCTGTCGAAATCCGTTCCCCCACCCCAATGATGAGAGATGTTGATGTATCGGCTTAAAATATGCTTATTCTATTCTGTGTGTGGATGGGGCTTAAACACTATCAATTTGATAAATATTAGAACCTCAGTGTGTCAGAAATATGGGGGGAACAGAATCCGACAGCAAAAAAAACAGCTGTCGGACTTGAACTCAGGTCGCTCATAGCTAAACAAAAAACATACTGTCAGGGTACTGACCACTGGGCTATTGAGGCTAGTAATCTGCTGCAATTTGAAAAATATTATAACCTTATTGTGTAATAACCATAGGGGGAACAGAATCCGACAGCAAATAGTTCAGCTGTCGAAATCCGTTCCCCCACCCCAATGATGAGAGATGTTGATGTATCGGCTTAAAATATGCTTATTCTATTCTGTGTGTGGATGGGGCTTAAACACTATCAATTTGATAAATATTAGAACCTCAGTGTGTCAGAAATATGGGGGGAACAGAATCCGACAGCAAAAAAAACAGCTGTCGGACTTGAACTCAGGTCGCTCATAGCTAAAAAAAAACATATTGTCAGGGTACTGACCACTTGGCTATTGAGGCTAGTAATCTGCTGCAATTTGAAAAATATTAGAACCTTATTGTGTAATAACCATAGGGGGAACAGAATCCGACAGCTAATAGTTCAGCTGTCGAAATCCGTTCCCCCACCCCAATGATGAGAGATGTTGATGTATCGGCTTAAAATATGCTTATTCTATTCTGTGTGTGGATGGAGCTTAAACACTATCAATTTGGTAAATATTAGAACCTCAGTGTGTCAGAAATATGGGGGGAAAAGAATCCGACAGCAAAAAAAACAGCTGTCGGACTTGAACTCCGGTCGCTCAAAGCTAAAAAAAATATTATTGTCAGGGCACTGACCACTAGGCTATTGGGTCTAACTATTTGCTGCAATGTGATATATATTAGAACCTCATTGTGTAATAACCATAGGGGGAACAGAATCCGACAGCAAATAGTTCAGCTGTCGAAATCCGTTCCCCCACCCCAATGATGAGAGATGTTGATGTATCGGCTTAAAATATGCTTATTCTATTCTGTGTGTGGATGGAGCTTAAACGGCATAAATTTAATAAATATTAGAACCTCAGTGTGTCAGAAATATGGGGGGAACAGAATCTGACGGCAAAAAAAACCAGCTGTCGGAATCCGTTCCCCCACTCCCATTATGAGAGGTGTTGATGTAATGGCTTAAAAAATGCTGATTTTATTTTTGTGTGTGGATGCAGCTTAACTTGCGCTAGTTTAAAGAATATATTTTTTTGCCTTTTATTATGATAGGACAGTATAGTATCAAGAAAGATGGACGACCCGGGACTTGAACTCAGTTGGCAATAAGCTGAAAAATTAATGAATATCAGTGCACTGCCCACTTGGCTATTGGGTCTAGTAATCAGTTGCAATGTGATATATATTAGAACCTCATTGTGTAAGAAACATAGGGGGAACAGAATCCGACGGCAAATAATTCAGCTGTCGAAATCCGTTCCCCCACCCCAATGATGAGAGATGTTGATGTATCGGCTTAAAATATGCTTATTCTATTCTGTGTGTGGATGGAGCTTAAACGGCATAAATTTGATAAATATTAGAACCTCAGTGTGTCAGAAATATGGGGGGAACAGAATCTGACGGCAAAAAAAAACAGCTGTCGGAATCCGTTCCCCCACTCCCATTATGAGAGGTGTTGATGTAATGGCTTAAAAAATGCTGATTTTATTTTTGTGTGTGGATGCAGCTTAACTTGCGCTAGTTTAAAGAATATATTTTTTTGCCTTTTATTATGATAGGACAGTATAGTATCAAGAAAGTTGGACGACCCGGGACTTGAACTCGGTTTGCAATAAGCTGAAAACTTAATGAATATCAGTGCACTGCCCACTTGGCTATTGGGTCTAGTCATTAATTGCAATGTGATATATATTAGAACCTCATTGTGTAAGAAACATGGGGGGAACAGAATCCGACGGCAAATAATTCAGCTGTCGAAATCCGTTCCCCCACCCCAATGATGAGAGATGTTGATGTATCGGCTTAAAATATGCTTCTTCTATTCTGTGTGTGGATGGAGCTTAAACGGCATCAATTTGATAAATATTAGAACCTCAGTGTGTCAGAAATATGGGGGGAACAAAATCCGAAGGCAAATAAAACAGCTGTCGGACTTGAACTCTGGTCGCTCAAAGCTAAAAAAAACCCATATTGTCAGGGCACTGACCACTAGGCTATTGAGGCTAGTAGTTTCCTGCAATTTGATAAATATTAGAACCTTATTGTGTAATAAACATAGGGGGAACAGAATCCGACGGCAAAAAAACCAGCTGTCGGAATCCGTTCCCCCACTCCCATTATGAGAGGTGTTGATGTAATGGCTTAAAAAATGCTGATTTTATTTTTGTGTGTGGATGGAGCTTAACTTGCATCAGTTTAAAGAATTTATTTTTTTGCCTTTTATTATGATAGGACAGTATAGTATCAAGAAAGTTGGACGACCAGGGACTTGAACTCTGGTCGCAATAAGCTGAAAAACCAACGAATGTCAGTGTACTTTCCACTAGGCTATTAGGTCTAGCAATTTGTTGCAATGTGATATATATTAGAACCTCATTGTGTAAGAAACATAGGGGGAACAGAATCCGACAGCAAATAGTTCAGCTGTCGAAATCCGTTCCCCCACCCCAATGATGAGAGATGTTGATGTATCGGCTTAAAATATGCTTATTCTATGCTGTGTGTGGATGGAGCTTAAACAGCATCAATTTGATAAATATTAGAACCTCAGTGTGTCAGAAATATGGGGGGAACAGAATCCGACGGCAAAAATAACAGCTGTCGGCCTTGAACTCGGGTCGCTCAAAGCTAAAAAAAAATATTACTGTCAGGGCACTGACCACTAGGCTATTGGGTCTAACTATTTGTTGCAATGTGATATATATTAGAACCTCATTGTGCAAGAAACATAGGGGGAACATAATCCGACATCAAATAGTTCAGCTGTCGAAATCCGTTCCCCCACCCCAATGATGAGAGATGTTGATGTATCGGCTTAAAATATGCTTATTCTATTCTGTGTGTGGATGGGGCTTAAACACTATCAATTTGATAAATATTAGAACCTCAGTGTGTCAGAAATATGGGGGGAACAGAATCCGACAGCAAAAAAAACAGCTGTCGGACTTGAACTCAGGTCGCTCATAGCTAAAAAAAAACATATTGTCAGGGTACTGACCACTGGGCTATTGAGGCTAGTAATATGCTGCAATTTGAAAAATATTAGAACCTTATTGTGTAATAACCATAGGGGGAACAGAATCCGACAGCTAATAGTTCAGCTGTCGAAATCCGTTCCCCCACCCCAATGATGAGAGATGTTGATGTATCGGCTTAAAATATGCTTATTCTATTCTGTGTGTGGATGGAGCTTAAACGGCATAAATTTGATAAATATTAGAACCTCAGTGTGTCAGAAATATGGGGGGAACAGAATCCGACGGCAAAAAAACCCAGCTGTCGGAATCCGTTCCCCCACTCCCATTATGAGAGGTGTTGATGTAATGGCTTAAAAAATGCTGATTTTATTTTTGTGTGTGGATGCAGCTTAACTTGCGCTAGTTTAAAGAATATATATTTTTTGCCTTTTATTATGATAGGACAGTATAGTATCAAGAAAGTTGGACGACCCGGGACTTGAACTCGGTTTGCAATAAGCTGAAAACTTAATGAATATCAGTGCACTGCCCACTTGGCTATTGGGTCTAGTCACTAATTGCAATGTGATATATATTAGAACTTCATTGTGTAAGAAACATGGGGGGAACAGAATCCGACGGCAAATAATTCAGCTGTCGAAATCCGTTCCCCCACCCCAATGATGAGAGATGTTGATGTATCGGCTTAAAATATGCTTATTCTATTCTGTGTGTGGATGGAGCTTAAACACTATCAATTTGATAAATATTAGAACCTCAGTGTGTCAGAAATATGGGGGGAACAGAATCCGACAGCAAAAAAAAACAGCTGTCGGACTTGAACTCCGGTCGCTCAAAGCTAAAAAAAATATTATTGTCAGGGCACTGACCACTAGGCTATTGGGTCTAACTATTTGTTGCAATGTGATATATATTAGAACCTCATTGTGCAAGAAACATAGGGGGAACAGAATCCGACGGCAAATAGTTCAGCTGTCGAAATCCGTTCCCCCACCCCAATGATGAGAGATGTTGATGTATCGGCTTAAAATATGCTTATTCTATTCTGTGTGTGGATGGACCTTAAACAGCATCAATTTGATAAATATTAAAACCTCAGTGTGTCAGAAATATGGGGGGAACAGAATCCGACGGCAAAAAAAATAGTTCAGCTGTCGAAATCCGTTCCCCCACCCCAATGATGAGAGATGTTGATGTATCGGCTTAAAATATGCTTATTCTATTCTGTGTGTGGATGGAGCTTAAACAGCATCAATTTGATAAATATTAGAACCTCAGTGTGTCAGAAATATGGGGAGAACAGAATCCAACGGCAAAAAAAACAGCTGTCGGAATCCGTTCCCCCACTCCCATTATGAGAGGTGTTGATGTAATGGCTTAAAAAATGCTGATTTTATTTTTGTGTGTGGATGGAGCTTAACTTTCATCAGTTTAAATAATATATTTTTTTGCCATTTATTATGATAGGACAGTATAGTATCAAGAAAGTTGGACGACCCGGGACTTGAACTCAGTTGGCAATAAGCTGAAAAATTAATGAATATCAGTGCACTGCCCACTTGGCTATTGGGTCTAGTAATCAGTTGCAATGTGATATATATTAGAACCTCATTGTGTAAGAAACATAGGGGGAACAGAATCGACGGCAAATAGTTCAGCTGTCGAAATCCGTTCCCCCACCCCAATGATGAGAGATGTTGATGTATCGGCTTAAAATATGCTTATTCTATTCTGTGTGTGGATGGAGCTTAAACACTATCAATTTGAAAAATATTAGAACCTCAGTGTGTCAGAAATATGGGGGGAACAGAATCCGACAGCAAAAAAAACAGCTGTCGGACTTGAACTCAGGTCGCTCATAGCTAAACAAAAAACATATTGTCAGGGTACTGACCACTGGGCTATTGAGGCTAGTACTCTGCTGCAATTTGAAAAATATTATAACCTTATTGTGTAATAACCATAGGGGGAACAGAATCCGACAGCAAATAGTTCAGCTGTCGAAATCCGTTCCCCCACCCCAATGATGAGAGATGTTGATGTATCGGCTTAAAATATGCTTATTCTATTCTGTGTGTGGATGGGGCTTAAACACTATCAATTTGATAAATATTAGAACCTCAGTGTGTCAGAAATATGGGGGGAACAGAATCCGACAGCAAAAAAAACAGCTGTCGGACTTGAACTCAGGTCGCTCATAGCTAAAAAAAAACATATTGTCAGGGTACTGACCACTGGGCTATTGAGGCTAGTAATCTGCTGCAATTTGAAAAATATTAGAACCTTATTGTGTAATAACCATAGGGGGAACAGAATCCAACAGCTAATAGTTCAGCTATCGAAATCCGTTCCCCCACCCCAATGATGAGAGATGTTGATGTATCGGCTTAAAATATGCTTATTCTATTCTGTGTGTGGATGGAGCTTAAACACTATCAATTTGATAAATATTAGAACCTCAGTGTGTCAGAAATATGGGGGGAACAGAATCCGACAGCAAAAAAAACAGCTGTCGGACTTGAACTCCGGTCGCTCAAAGCTAAAAAAAATATTATTGTCAGGGCACTGACCACTAGGCTATTGGGTCTAACTATTTGCTGCAATGTGATATATATTAGAACCTCATTGTGCAAGAAACATAGGGGGAACAGAATCCGACAGCAAATAGTTCAGCTGTCGAAATCCGTTCCCCCACCCCAATGATGAGAGATGTTGATGTATCGGCTTAAAATATGCTTATTCTATTCTGTGTGTGGATGGGGCTTAAACACTATCAATTAGATAAATATTAGAACCTCAGTGTGTCAGAAATATGGGGGGAACAGAATCCGACAGCAAAAAAAACAGCTGTCGGACTTGAACTCAGGTCGCTCATAGCTAAAAAAAAAACATATTGTCAGGGTACTGACCACTGGGCTATTGAGGCTAGTAATCTGCAGCAATTTGAAAAATATTAGAACCTTATTGTGTAATAACCACAGGGGGAACAGAATCCGACAGCTAATAGTTCAGCTGTCGAAATCCGTTCCCCCACCCCAATGATGAGAGATGTTGATGTATCGGCTTAAAATATGCTTATTCTATTCTGTGTGTGGATGGAGCTTAAACGGCATAAATTTGATAAATATTAGAACCTCAGTGTGTCAGAAATATGGGGGGAACAGAATCCGACGGCAAAAAAAAAACAGCTGTCGGAATCCGTTCCCCCACTCCCATTATGAGAGGTGTTGATGTAATGGCTTAAAAAATGCTGATTTTATTTTTGTGTGTGGATGCAGCTTAACTTGCGCTAGTTTAAAGAATATATTTTTTTGCCTTTTATTATGATAGGACAGTATAGTATCAAGAAAGTTGGACGACCCGGGACTTGAACTCGGTTTGCAATAAGCTGAAAACTTAATGAATATCAGTGCACTGCCCACTTGGCTATTGGGTCTAGTTATTAATTGCAATGTGATATATATTAGAACCTCATTGTGTAAGAAACATGGGGGGAACAGAATCCGACGGCAAATAATTCAGCTGTCGAAATCCGTTCCCCCACCCCAATGATGAGAGATGTTGATGTATCGGCTTAAAATATGCTTCTTCTATTCTGTGTGTGGATGGAGCTTAAACGGCATCAATTTGATAAATATTAGAACCTCAGTGTGTCAGAAATATGGGGGGAACAGAATCCGAAGGCAAATAAAACAGCTGTCGGACTTGAACTCTGGTCGCTCAAAGCTAAAAAAAAAACATATTGTCAGGGCACTGACCACTAGGCTATTGAGGCTAGTAGTTTCCTGCAATTTGATAAATATTAGAACCTTATTGTGTAATAAACATAGGGGGAACAGAATCCGACGGCAAAAAAACAAGCTGTCGGAATCCGTTCCCCCACTCCCATTATGAGAGGTGTTGATGTAATGGCTTAAAAAATGCTGATTTTATTTTTGTGTGTGGATGGAGCTTAACTTGCATCAGTTTAAAGAATTTATTTTTTTGCCTTTTATTATGATAGGACAGTATAGTATCAAGAAAGTTGGACGACCAGGGACTTGAACTCTGGTCGCAATAAGCTGAAAAATCAACGAATGTCAGTGTACTTTCCACTAGGCTATTAGGTCTAGCTATTTGTTGCAATGTGATATATATTAGAACCTCATTGTGTAAGAAACATAGGGGGAACAGAATCCGACAGCAAATAGTTCAGCTGTCGAAATCCGTTCCCCCACCCCAATGATGAGAGATGTTGATGTATCGGCTTAAAATATGCTTATTCTATGCTGTGTGTGGATGGAGCTTAAACAGCATCAATTTGATAAATATTAGAACCTCAGTGTGTCAGAAATATGGGGGGAACAGAATCCGACGGCAAAAATAACAGCTGTCGGCCTTGAACTCGGGTCGCTCAAAGCTAAAAAAAAATATTACTGTCAGGGCACTGACCACTAGGCTATTGGGTCTAACTATTTGTTGCAATGTGATATATATTAGAACCTCATTGTGCAAGAAACATAGGGGGAACAGAATCCGACAGCAAATAGTTCAGCTGTCGAAATCCGTTCCCCCACCCCAATGATGAGAGATGTTGATGTATCGGCTTAAAATATGCTTATTCTATTCTGTGTGTGGATGGGGCTTAAACACTATCAATTTGATAAATATTAGAACCTCAGTGTGTCAGAAATATGGAGGGAACAGAATCCGACAGCAAAAAAAACAGCTGTCGGACTTGAACTCAGGTCGCTCATAGCTAAACAAAAAACACATTGGCAGGGTACTGACCACTGGGCTATTGAGGCTAGTAATCTGCTGCAATTTGAAAAATATTATAACCTTATTGTGTAATAACCATAGGGGGAACAGAATCCGACAGCAAATAGTTCAGCTGTCGAAATCCGTTCCCCCACCCCAATGATGAGAGATGTTGATGTATCGGCTTAAAATATGCTTATTCTATTCTGTGTGTGGATGGAGCTTAAACGGCATAAATTTGATAAATATTAGAACCTCAGTGTGTCAGAAATATGGGGGGAACAGAATCCGACGGCAAAAAAAAACAGCTGTCGGAATCCGTTCCCCCACTCCCATTATGAGAGGTGTTGATGTAATGGCTTAAAAAATGCTGATTTTATTTTTGTGTGTGGATGGAGCTTAACTTTCATCAGTTTAAATAATATATTTTTTGCCATTTATTATGATAGGACAGTATAGTATCAAGAAAGATGGACGACCCGGGACTTGAACTCAGTTGGCAATAAGCTGAAAAATTAATGAATATCAGTGCACTGCCCACTTGGCTATTGGGTCTAGTAATCAGTTGCAATGTGATATATATTAGAACCTCATTGTGTAAGAAACATAGGGGGAACAGAATCCGACGGCAAATAGTTCAGCTGTCGAAATCCGTTCCCCCACCCCAATGATGAGAGATGTTGATGTATCGGCTTAAAATATGCTTATTCTATTCTGTGTGTGGATGGGGCTTAAACACTATCAATTTGATAAATATTAGAACCTCAGTGTGTCAGAAATATGGGGGGAACAGAATCCGACAGCAAAAAAAACAGCTGTCGGACTTGAACTCAGGTCGCTCATAGCTAAACAAAAAACATACTGTCAGGGTACTGACCACTGGGCTATTGAGGCTAGTAATCTGCTGCAATTTGAAAAATATTATAACCTTATTGTGTAATAACCATAGGGGGAACAGAATCCGACAGCAAATAGTTCAGCTGTCGAAATCCGTTCCCCCACCCCAATGATGAGAGATGTTGATGTATCGGCTTAAAATATGCTTATTCTATTCTGTGTGTGGATGGGGCTTAAACACTATCAATTTGATAAATATTAGAACCTCAGTGTGTCAGAAATATGGGGGGAACAGAATCCGACAGCAAAAAAAACAGCTGTCGGACTTGAACTCAGGTCGCTCATAGCTAAAAAAAAACATATTGTCAGGGTACTGACCACTTGGCTATTGAGGCTAGTAATCTGCTGCAATTTGAAAAATATTAGAACCTTATTGTGTAATAACCATAGGGGGAACAGAATCCGACAGCTAATAGTTCAGCTGTCGAAATCCGTTCCCCCACCCCAATGATGAGAGATGTTGATGTATCGGCTTAAAATATGCTTATTCTATTCTGTGTGTGGATGGAGCTTAAACACTATCAATTTGGTAAATATTAGAACCTCAGTGTGTCAGAAATATGGGGGGAACAGAATCCGACAGCAAAAAAAACAGCTGTCGGACTTGAACTCCGGTCGCTCAAAGCTAAAAAAAATATTATTGTCAGGGCACTGACCACTAGGCTATTGGGTCTAACTATTTGCTGCAATGTGATATATATTAGAACCTCATTGTGTAATAACCATAGGGGGAACAGAATCCGACAGCAAATAGTTCAGCTGTCGAAATCCGTTCCCCCACCCCAATGATGAGAGATGTTGATGTATCGGCTTAAAATATGCTTATTCTATTCTGTGTGTGGATGGGGCTTAAACACTATCAATTTGATAAATATTAGAACCTCAGTGTGTCAGAAATATGGGGGGAACAGAATCCGACAGCAAAAAAAACAGCTGTCGGACTTGAACTCAGGTCGCTCATAGCTAAAAAAAAACATATTGTCAGGGTACTGACCACTTGGCTATTGAGGCTAGTAATCTGCTGCAATTTGAAAAATATTAGAACCTTATTGTGTAATAACCATAGGGGGAACAGAATCCGACAGCTAATAGTTCAGCTGTCGAAATCCGTTCCCCCACCCCAATGATGAGAGATGTTGATGTATCGGCTTAAAATATGCTTATTCTATTCTGTGTGTGGATGGAGCTTAAACACTATCAATTTGGTAAATATTAGAACCTCAGTGTGTCAGAAATATGGGGGGAACAGAATCCGACAGCAAAAAAAACAGCTGTCGGACTTGAACTCCGGTCGCTCAAAGCTAAAAAAAATATTATTGTCAGGGCACTGACCACTAGGCTATTGGGTCTAACTATTTGCTGCAATGTGATATATATTAGAACCTCATTGTGTAATAACCATAGGGGGAACAGAATCCGACCGCAAATAGTTCAGCTGTCGAAATCCGTTCCCCCACCCCAATGATGAGAGATGTTGATGTATCGGCTTAAAATATGCTTATTCTATTCTGTGTGTGGATGGAGCTTAAACGGCATAAATTTGATAAATATTAGAACCTCAGTGTGTCAGAAATATGGGGGGAACAGAATCCGACGGCAAAAAAACCCAGCTGTCGGAATCCGTTCCCCCACTCCCATTATGAGAGGTGTTGATGTAATGGCTTAAAAAATGCTGATTTTATTTTTGTGTGTGGATGCAGCTTAACTTGCGCTAGTTTAAAGAATATATATTTTTTGCCTTTTATTATGATAGGACAGTATAGTATCAAGAAAGTTGGACGACCCGGGACTTGAACTCGGTTTGCAATAAGCTGAAAACTTAATGAATATCAGTGCACTGCCCACTTGGCTATTGGGTCTAGTCACTAATTGCAATGTGATATATATTAGAACTTCATTGTGTAAGAAACATGGGGGGAACAGAATCCGACGGCAAATAATTCAGCTGTCGAAATCCGTTCCCCCACCCCAATGATGAGAGATGTTGATGTATCGGCTTAAAATATGCTTATTCTATTCTGTGTGTGGATGGAGCTTAAACACTATCAATTTGATAAATATTAGAACCTCAGTGTGTCAGAAATATGGGGGGAACAGAATCCGACAGCAAAAAAAAACAGCTGTCGGACTTGAACTCCGGTCGCTCAAAGCTAAAAAAAATATTATTGTCAGGGCACTGACCACTAGGCTATTGGGTCTAACTATTTGTTGCAATGTGATATATATTAGAACCTCATTGTGCAAGAAACATAGGGGGAACAGAATCCGACGGCAAATAGTTCAGCTGTCGAAATCCGTTCCCCCACCCCAATGATGAGAGATGTTGATGTATCGGCTTAAAATATGCTTATTCTATTCTGTGTGTGGATGGACCTTAACCCTTGTGCATCAATTTAAAAAAGTTACTCATAGGTCCAAAGAGGACAAAAATGTCCATGTCAAAAAACGGTCATAAAAAGTTGAAGCTTGGGAGCACAGACTTAACTTTGGTATCATTTTAAAGAATACCCTTGGCAGATTATTGCTGAAGTTACATTTTTTTTATAAGTAAATCCAAAAAAAAGTTATATAGGTTTAAGTTTATGAAAATTATTTATGAATATTATTTTATATAAAATATATATTTTATGAAACAAGTTGAACTCTAAAACGGCTAGAAAATCAAAGCCATAAATCTAAATAAGTTGTGTTCCAAATTTGAGGTTGATATCTCAAAAAATGAGCTTTCAGTAAGATTTTGTTTGGGCGCAGTACCAAACTTTCCCCATTGGATCCCAGCAAAACTCCTCTGGTCACACAGTGATTGGCTTTGTTATTTGCAGTTGAGTTTTTCTCTATCAATACTACAAACACACAAACACATTTTTTTTTATATAACACACATACCAACCACACTCTGACATCCATACCAACACACCCACACAATTATCATTGCATAATTTATCCAGTTGGCTCTATAATAGCTCAAAATTCATGCAGTTAACAGTAACAAAAAACAAAAACTTACTCATAGGTCCAAAAGGGACAAAAATGTCCATGTCAAAAAACTCTCATAAAAATGTTATGCTTGGGAGCAAAAACTTAAGTTTGGTCTCATTTTAAAGAAGACCCTTTGCAGATTGTTGTTGAAGTGAAAAAAGTGAAAAACGTGCAACCAAATTTTTTTTATAGAAGTTTAAGTTTATGAAAAATATTTATGAACATTAAAATTAATATTTTATATAAAATATATACAAGTATTTTGTATAACTAGTGCAACATTTTTTTTTCAAATGAAATGGGGGTGAAATAGTAAAATTACAATAAAAATAGACACCTGTGCCAAAATTTTATGCAGTAAACATTAAAAAAAACCAAAAACTTACACATAGGTCCAAAAGGGACAAAAATGTCCAAGTCAAAAAACTCTCATAAAAATGTTATGCTTGGGAGCAAATACTTAAGTTTGGTCTCATTTTAAAGATGTCCCTTGGCAGATTGTTGTTGAAGTGAAAAAATTTAAAAAAGTGCAACCAAAATTTTTTTATAGAAGTTTAAGTTTATGAAAAATATTTATGAACATTATAATCAATATTTTATATAAAAAATATATTTTATAAAACATTTGGAACTCTAAAACTGATATAAATTCAAAGCCATAAATCTAAACAGGTTGTGTTCCGAATTTGAGGATGATATCTCAAAAAATGAGCTTTCAGTAAGATTTTGTTTGGGCGCAGTACCAGACTTTCCCCATTGGATGCCAGCAAAACTCCACTGGTGAACACAGTGATTGGATTTTCGATTTGCAGTTGAGTTTTTCTCTCTCAAATATTACAAGCACACAAACACACTTTTTATTTTATTACACACATACAAACCACACTTAGACATCCATACCAACAAACCCACACAATTATCGTTGCATAATTTATCCAGTTGGCTCTATAATATGCCGAAGCAGAAAACAGGAATAAAGCGAGTATTTGCTTTATAGGCCTAACCTGAAAAAATGGCACCATCTGATAAAAAATGGTAAAAATGTCAATTTTGAAGCCTTGCCAACAGAATGAAAGCCTATTAAAAAAGATTGCATCATTTTATAGTTAAACGGCACAGGGATTAAAAAATGCAGTTTTAATGGGTTTCAATGGGGACATTTTTGTCCAAAAGGCGCTAAGAGGAAGTATTTTGTGTAACTAGTGCAAAATAGATTTTTTAAAGGAAATGGTGATGAAATAGTAAAATTCCAATAAAAATACACACCTGTGCCAAATTTTATGCAGTTAGCATTAACACAGGCAAAGTGATCCAAAAAACAAAACTGAAAAGGACAAAAATGTCCTCAAGGATGCACAAGGGTTAAACAGCATCAATTTGATAAATATTAAAACCTCAGTGTGTCAGAAATATGGGGGGAACAGAATCCGACGGCAAAAAAAATAGTTCAGCTGTCGAAATCCGTTCCCCCACGGCAATGATGAGAGATGTTGATGTATCGGCTTAAAATATGCTTATTCTATTCTGTGTGTGGATGGAGCTTAAACAGCATCAATTTGATAAATATTAGAACCTCAGTGTGTCAGAAATATGGGGAGAACAGAATCCGACGGCAAAAAAAACAGCTGTCGGAATCCGTTCCCCCACTCCCATTATGAGAGGTGTTGATGTAATGGCTTAAAAAATGCTGATTTTATTTTTGTGTGTGGATGGAGCTTAACTTTCATCAGTTTAAATAATATATTTTTTTGCCATTTATTATGATAGGACAGTATAGTATCAAGAAAGTTGGACGACCCGGGACTTGAACTCAGTTGGCAATAAGCTGAAAAATTAATGAATATCAGTGCACTGCCCACTTGGCTATTGGGTCTAGTAATCAGTTGCAATGTGATATATATTAGAACCTCATTGTGTAAGAAACATAGGGGGAACAGAATCCGACGGCAAATAGTTCAGCTGTCGAAATCCGTTCCCCCACCCCAATGATGAGAGATGTTGATGTATCGGCTTAAAATATGCTTATTCTATTCTGTGTGTGGATGGAGCTTAAACACTATCAATTTGAAAAATATTAGAACCTCAGTGTGTCAGAAATATGGGGGGAACAGAATCCGACGGCAAAAATAACAGCTGTCGGCCTTGAACTCGGGTCGCTCAAAGCTAAAAAAAATATTACTGTCAGGGCACTGACCACTAGGCTATTGGGTCTAACTATTTGTTGCAATGTGATATATATATTAGAACCTCATTGTGCAAGAAACATAGGGGGAACAGAATCCGACAGCAAATAGTTCAGCTGTCGAAATCCGTTCCCCCACCCCAATGATGAGAGATGTTGATGTATCGGCTTAAAATATGCTTATTCTATTCTGTGTGTGGATGGGGCTTAAACACTATCAATTTGATAAATATTAGAACCTCAGTGTGTCAGAAATATGGGGGGAACAGAATCCGACAGCAAAAAAAACAGCTGTCGGACTTGAACTCAGGTCGCTCATAGCTAAAAAAAAACATATTGTCAGGGTACTGACCACTGGGCTATTGAGGCTAGTAATCTGCTGCAATTTGAAAAATATTATAACCTTATTGTGTAATAACCATAGGGGGAACAGAATCCGACAGCTAATAGTTCAGCTGTTGAAATCCGTTCCCCCACCCCAATGATGAGAGATGTTGATGTATCGGCTTAAAATATGCTTATTCTATTCTGTGTGTGGATGGGGCTTAAACACTATCAATTTGATAAATATTAGAACCTCAGTGTGTCAGAAATATGGGGGGAACAGAATCCGACAGCAAAAAAAACAGCTGTCGGACTTGAACTCAGGTCGCTCATAGCTAAAAAAAAAACATATTGTCAGGGTACTGACCACTGGGCTATTGAGGCTAGTAATCTGCTGCAATTTGAAAAATATTAGAACCTTATTGTGTAATAACCATAGGGGGAACAGAATCCGACAGCTAATAGTTCAGCTGTCGAAATCCGTTCCCCCACCCCAATGATGAGAGATGTTGATGTATCGGCTTAAAATATGCTTATTCTATTCTGTGTGTGGATGGAGCTTAAACAGCATCAATTTGATAAATATTAGAACCTCAGTGTGTCAGAAATATGGGGAGAACAGAATCCAACGGCAAAAAAACAGCTGTCGGAATCCGTTCCCCCACTCCCATTATGAGAGGTGTTGATGTAATGGGTTAAAAAATGCTGATTTTATTTTTGTGTGTGGATGGAGCTTAACTTGCATCAGTTTAAAGAATATATTTTTTTTGCCTTTTACTATGATAGGGCAGTATAGTATCAAGAAAGTTGGATGACCAGGGACTTGAACTCGGTTGGCAATAAGCTGAAAAATTAATGAGAATCAGTGCACTGCCCACTTGGCTATTGGGTCTAGCAATTATTTGCAATGTGATATATATTAGAACCTCATTGTGTAAGAAACATAGGGGGAACAGAATCCGACGGCAAATAGTTCAGCTGTCGAAATCCGTTCCCCCACCCCAATGATGAGAGATGTTGATGTATCGGCTTAAAATATGCTTATTCTATTCTGTGTGTGGATGGACCTTAAACAGCATCAATTTGATAAATATTAGAACCTCAGTGTGTCAGAAATATGGGGGGAACAGAATCCGACGGCAAAAAAAATAGTTCAGCTGTCGAAATCCGTTCCCCCACCCCAATGATGAGAGATGTTGATGTATCGGCTTAAAATATGCTTATTCTATTCTGTGTGTGGATGGAGCTTAAACAGCATCAATTTGATAAATATTAGAACCTCAGTGTGTCAGAAATATGGGGAGAACAGAATCCAACGGCAAAAAAAACAGCTGTCGGAATCCGTTCCCCCACTCCCATTATGAGAGGTGTTGATGTAATGGCTTAAAAAATGCTGATTTTATTTTTGTGTGTGGATGGAGCTTAACTTTCATCAGTTTAAATAATATATTTTTTTTGCCATTTATTATGATAGGACAGTATAGTATCAAGAAAGTTGGACGACCCGGGACTTGAACTCAGTTGGCAATAAGCTGAAAAATTAATGACTATCAGTGCACTTCCCACTTGGCTATTGGGTCTAGTAATCAGTTGCAATGTGATATATATTAGAACCTCATTGTGTAAGAAACATAGGGGGAACAGAATCCGACGGCAAATAGTTCAGCTGTCGAAATCCGTTCCCCCACCCCAATGATGAGAGATGTTGATGTATCGGCTTAAAATATGCTTATTCTATTCTGTGTGTGGATGGAGCTTAAACACTATCAATTTGAAAAATATTAGAACCTCAGTGTGTCAGAAATATGGGGGGAACAGAATCCGACGGCAAAAATAACAGCTGTCGGCCTTGAACTCGGGTCGCTCAAAGCTAAAAAAATATTACTGTCAGGGCACTGACCTCTAGGCTATTGGGTCTAACTATTTGTTGCAATGTGATATATATATTAGAACCTCATTGTGCAAGAAACATAGGGGGAACAGAATCCGACAGCAAATAGTTCAGCTGTCGAAATCCGTTCCCCCACCCCAATGATGAGAGATGTTGATGTATTGGCTTAAAATATGCTTATTCTATTCTGTGTGTGGATGGGGCTTAAACACTATCAATTTGATAAATATTAGAACCTCAGTGTGTCAGAAATATGGGGGGAACAGAATCCGACAGCAAAAAAAACAGCTGTCGGACTTGAACTCAGGTCGCTCATAGCTAAAAAAAAACATATTGTCAGGGTACTGACCACTGGGCTATTGAGGCTAGTAATCTGCTGCAATTTGAAAAATATTAGAACCTTATTGTGTAATAACCATAGGGGGAACAGAATCCGACAGCTAATAGTTCAGCTGTCGAAATCCGTTCCCCCACCCCAATGATGAGAGATGTTGATGTATCGGCTTAAAATATGCTTATTCTATTCTGTGTGTGGATGGAGCTTAAACGGCATAAATTTGATAAATATTAGAACCTCAGTGTGTCAGAAATATGGGGGGAACAGAATCCGACGGCAAAAAAAAACAGCTGTCGGAATCCGTTCCCCCACTCCCATTATGAGAGGTGTTGATGTAATGGCTTAAAAAAATGCTGATTTTATTTTTGTGTGTGGATGCAGCTTAACTTGCGCTAGTTTAAAGAATATATTTTTTTGCCTTTTATTATGATAGGACAGTATAGTATCAAGAAAGTTGGACGACCCGGGACTTGAACTCGGTTTGCAATAAGCTGAAAACTTAATGAATATCAGTGCACTGCCCACTTGGCTATTGGGTCTAGTCATAAATTGCAATGTGATATATATTAGAACCTCATTGTGAAAGAAACATGGGGGGAACAGAATCCGACGGCAAATAATTCAGCTGTCGAAATCCGTTCCCCCACCCCAATGATGAGAGATGTTGATGTATCGGCTTAAAATATGCTTATTCTATGCTGTGTGTGGATGGAGCTTAAACAGCATCAATTTGATAAATATTAGAACCTCAGTGTGTCAGAAATATGGGGGGAACAGAATCCAACAGCAAAAAAAACAGCTGTCGGACTTGAACTCAGGTCGCTCATAGCTAAAAAAAAAACATATTGTCAGGGTACTGACCACTGGGCTATTGAGGCTAGTAATCTGCTGCAATTTGAAAAATATTAGAACCTTATTGTGTAATAACCATAGGGGGAACAGAATCCGACAGCTAATAGTTCAGCTGTCGAAATCCGTTCCCCCACCCCAATGATGAGAGATGGTGATGTATCGGCTTAAAATATGCTTATTCTATTCTGTGTGTGGATGGAGCTTAAACGGCATAAATTTGATAAATATTAGAACCTCAGTGTGTCAGAAATATGGGGGGAACAGAATCCGACGGCAAAAAAACCCAGCTGTCGGAATCCGTTCCCCCACTCCCATTATGAGAGGTGTTGATGTAATGGCTTAAAAAATGCTGATTTTATTTTTGTGTGTGGATGCAGCTTAACTTGCGCTAGTTTAAAGAATATATTTTTTTGCCTTTTATTATGATAGGACAGTATAGTATCAAGAAAGTTGGACGACCCGGGACTTGAACTCGGTTTGCAATAAGCTGAAAACTTAATGAATATCAGTGCACTGCCCACTTGGCTATTGGGTCTAGTCATAAATTGCAATGTGATATATATTAGAACCTCATTGTGAAAGAAACATGGGGGGAACAGAATCCGACGGCAAATAATTCAGCTGTCAAAATCCGTTCCCCCACCCCAATGATGAGAGATGTTGATGTATCGGCTTAAAATATGCTTATTCTATGCTGTGTGTGGATGGAGCTTAAACAGCATCAATTTGATAAATATTAGAACCTCAGTGTGTCAGAAATATGGGGGGAACAGAATCCAACAGCAAAAAAAACAGCTGTCGGACTTGAACTCAGGTCGCTCATAGCTAAAAAAAAAACATATTGTCAGGGTACTGACCACTGGGCTATTGAGGCTAGTAATCTGCTGCAATTTGAAAAATATTAGAACCTTATTGTGTAATAACCATAGGGGGAACAGAATCCGACAGCTAATAGTTCAGCTGTCGAAATCCGTTCCCCCACCCCAATGATGAGAGATGGTGATGTATCGGCTTAAAATATGCTTATTCTATTCTGTGTGTGGATGGAGCTTAACCGGCATAAATTTGATAAATATTAGAACCTCAGTGTGTCAGAAATATGGGGGGAACAGAATCCGACGGCAAAAAAACCCAGCTGTCGGAATCCGTTCCCCCACTCCCATTATGAGAGGTGTTGATGTAATGGCTTAAAAAATGCTGATTTTATTTTTGTGTGTGGATGCAGCTTAACTTGCGCTAGTTTAAAGAATATATTTTTTTGCCTTTTATTATGATAGGACAGTATAGTATCAAGAAAGTTGGACGACCCGGGACTTGAACTCGGTTTGCAATAAGCTGAAAACTTAATGAATATCAGTGCACTGCCCACTTGGCTATTGGGTCTAGTCATTAATTGCAATGTGATATATATTAGAACCTCATTGTGTAAGAAACATGGGGGGAACAGAATCCGACGGCAAATAATTCAGCTGTCGAAATCCGTTCCCCCACCCCAATGATGAGAGATGTTGATGTATCGGCTTAAAATATGCTTATTCTATTCTGTGTGTGGATGGAGCTTAAACACTATCAATTTGATAAATATTAGAACCTCAGTGTGTCAGAAATATGGGGGGAACAGAATCCGACAGCAAAAAAAACAGCTGTCGGACTTGAACTCCGGTCGCTCAAAGCTAAAAAAAAATATTATTGTCAGGGCACTGACCACTAGGCTATTGGGTCTAACTATTTGTTGCAATGTGATATATATTAGAACCTCATTGTGCAAGAAACATAGGGGGAACAGAATCCGACGGCAAATAGTTCAGCTGTCGAAATCCGTTCCCCCACCCCAATGCTGAGAGATGTTGATGTATCGGCTTAAAATATGCTTATTCTATTCTGTGTGTGGATGGACCTTAAACAGCATCGATTTGATAAATATTAGAACCTCAGTGTGTCAGAAATATGGGGGGAACAGAATCCGACGGCAAAAAAAATAGTTCAGCTGTCGAAATCCGTTCCCCCACCCCAATGATGAGAGATGTTGATGTATCGGCTTAAAATATGCTTATTCTATTCTGTGTGTGGATGGACCTTAAACAGCATCAATTTGATAAATATTAGAACCTCAGTGTGTCAGAAATATGGGGAGAACAGAATCC
Organism: Squalius cephalus; assembly: GCF_949319135.1. Classification (NCBI taxonomy): domain Eukaryota; kingdom Metazoa; phylum Chordata; class Actinopteri; order Cypriniformes; family Leuciscidae; genus Squalius; species Squalius cephalus. The sequence goes on along the minus strand of NC_137136.1, from coordinate 8,121,438 downwards.
AACGGCAAAAAAAACAGCTGTCGGAATCCGTTCCCCCACTCCCATTATGAGAGGTGTTGATGTAATGGCTTAAAAAATGCTGATTTTATTTTTGTGTGTGGATGGAGCTTAACTTTCATCAGTTTAAATAATATATTTTTTTGCCATTTATTATGATAGGACAGTATAGTATCAAGAAAGTTGGACGACCCGGGACTTGAACTCAGTTGGCAATAAGCTGAAAAATTAATGAATATCAGTGCACTGCCCACTTGGCTATTGGGTCTAGTAATCAGTTGCAATGTGATATATATTAGAACCTCATTGTGTAAGAAACATAGGGGGAACAGAATCCGAAGGCAAATAGTTCAGCTGTCGAAATCCGTTCCCCCACCCCAATGATGAGAGATGTTGATGTATCGGCTTAAAATATGCTTATTCTATTCTGTGTGTGGATGGAGCTTAAACACTATCAATTTGATAAATATTAGAACCTCAGTGTGTCAGAAATATGGGGGGAACAGAATCCGACGGCAAAAATAACAGCTGTCGGCCTTGAACTCGGGTCGCTCAAAGCTAAAAAAAAATATTACTGTCAGGGCACTGACCACTAGGCTATTGGGTCTAACTATTTGTTGCAATGTGATATATATTAGAACCTCATTGTGCAAGAAACATAGGGGGAACAGAATCCGACAGCAAATAGTTCAGCTGTCGAAATCCGTTCCCCCACCCCAATGATGAGAGATGTTGATGTATCGGCTTAAAATATGCTTATTCTATTCTGTGTGTGGATGGGGCTTAAACACTATCAATTTGATAAATATTAGAACCTCAGTGTGTCAGAAATATGGGGGGAACAGAATCCGACAGCAAAAAAAACAGCTGTCGGACTTGAACTCAGGTCGCTCATAGCTAAACAAAAAACATATTGTCAGGGTACTGACCACTGGGCTATTGAGGCTAGTAACCTGCTGCAATTTGAAAAATATTAGAACCTTATTGTGTAATAACCATAGGGGGAACAGAATCCGACAGCAAATAGTTCAGCTGTCGAAATCCGTTCCCCCACCCCAATGATGAGAGATGTTGATGTATCGGCTTAAAATATGCTTATTCTATTCTGTGTGTGGATGGAGCTTAAACACTATCAATTTGATAAATATTAGAACCTCAGTGTGTCAGAAATATGGGGGGAACAGAATCCGACAGCAAAAAAAACAGCTGTCGGACTTGAACTCCGGTCGCTCAAAGCTAAAAAAAATATTATTGTCAGGGCACTGACCACTAGGCTATTGGGTCTAACTATTTGTTGCAATGTGATATATATTAGAACCTCATTGTGCAAGAAACATAGGGGGAACAGAATCCGACGGCAAATAGTTCAGCTGTCGAAATCCGTTCCCCCACCCCAATGATGAGAGATGTTGATGTATCGGCTTAAAATATGCTTATTCTATTCTGTGTGTGGATGGGGCTTAAACACTATCAATTTGATAAATATTAGAACCTCAGTGTGTCAGAAATATGGGGGGAACAGAATCCGACAGCAAAAAAAACAGCTGTCGGACTTGAACTCAGGTCGCTCATAGCTAAAAAAAAAACATATTGTCAGGGTACTGACCACTGGGCTATTGAGGCTAGTAATCTGCTGCAATTTGAAAAATATTAGAACCTTATTGTGTAATAACCATAGGGGGAACAGAATCCGACAGCTAATAGTTCAGCTGTCGAAATCCGTTCCCCCACCCCAATGATGAGAGATGGTGATGTATCGGCTTAAAATATGCTTATTCTATTCTGTGTGTGGATGGAGCTTAAACGGCATAAATTTGATAAATATTAGAACCTCAGTGTGTCAGAAATATGGGGGGAACAGAATCCGACGGCAAAAAAACCCAGCTGTCGGAATCCGTTCCCCCACTCCCATTATGAGAGGTGTTGATGTAATGGCTTAAAAAATGCTGATTTTATTTTTGTGTGTGGATGCAGCTTAACTTGCGCTAGTTTAAAGAATATATTTTTTTGCCTTTTATTATGATAGGACAGTATAGTATCAAGAAAGTTGGACGACCCGGGACTTGAACTCGGTTTGCAATAAGCTGAAAACTTAATGAATATCAGTGCACTGCCCACTTGGCTATTGGGTCTAGTCATTAATTGCAATGTGATATATATTAGAACCTCATTGTGTAAGAAACATGGGGGGAACAGAATCCGACGGCAAATAATTCAGCTGTCGAAATCCGTTCCCCCACCCCAATGATGAGAGATGTTGATGTATCGGCTTAAAATATGCTTATTCTATTCTGTGTGTGGATGGAGCTTAAACACTATCAATTTGATAAATATTAGAACCTCAGTGTGTCAGAAATATGGGGGGAACAGAATCCGACAGCAAAAAAAACAGCTGTCGGACTTGAACTCCGGTCGCTCAAAGCTAAAAAAAATATCATTGTCAGGGCACTGACCACTAGGCTATTGGGTCTAACTATTTGTTGCAATGTGATATATATTAGAACCTCATTGTGCAAGAAACATAGGGGGAACAGAATCCGACGGCAAATAGTTCAGCTGTCGAAATCCGTTCCCCCACCCCAATGCTGAGAGATGTTGATGTATCGGCTTAAAATATGCTTATTCTATTCTGTGTGTGGATGGACCTTAAACAGCATCAATTTGATAAATATTAGAACCTCAGTGTGTCAGAAATATGGGGGGAACAGAATCCGACGGCAAAAAAAATAGTTCAGCTGTCGAAATCCGTTCCCCCACCCCAATGATGAGAGATGTTGATGTATCGGCTTAAAATATGCTTATTCTATTCTGTGTGTGGATGGACCTTAAACAGCATCAATTTGATAAATATTAGAACCTCAGTGTGTCAGAAATATGGGGAGAACAGAATCCAACGGCAAAAAAACAGCTGTCGGAATCCGTTCCCCCACTCCCATTATGAGAGGTGTTGATGTAATGGCTTAAAAAATGCTGATTTTATTTTTGTGTGTGGATGGAGCTTAACTTTCATCAGTTTAAATAATATATTTTTTTGCCATTTATTATGATAGGACAGTATAGTATCAAGAAAGTTGGACGACCCGGGACTTGAACTCAGTTGGCAATAAGCTGAAAAATTAATGAATATCAGTGCACTGCCCACTTGGCTATTGGGTCTAGTAATCAGTTGCAATGTGATATATATTAGAACCTCATTGTGTAAGAAACATAGGGGGAACAGAATCCGAAGGCAAATAGTTCAGCTGTCGAAATCCGTTCCCCCACCCCAATGATGAGAGATGTTGATGTATCGGCTTAAAATATGCTTATTCTATTCTGTGTGTGGATGGAGCTTAAACACTATCAATTTGATAAATATTAGAACCTCAGTGTGTCAGAAATATGGGGGGAACAGAATCCGACGGCAAAAATAACAGCTGTCGGCCTTGAACTCGGGTCGCTCAAAGCTAAAAAAAAATATTACTGTCAGGGCACTGACCACTAGGCTATTGGGTCTAACTATTTGTTGCAATGTGATATATATTAGAACCTCATTGTGCAAGAAACATAGGGGGAACAGAATCCGACAGCAAATAGTTCAGCTGTCGAAATCCGTTCCCCCACCCCAATGATGAGAGATGTTGATGTATCGGCTTAAAATATGCTTATTCTATTCTGTGTGTGGATGGGGCTTAAACACTATCAATTTGATAAATATTAGAACCTCAGTGTGTCAGAAATATGGGGGGAACAGAATCCGACAGCAAAAAAAACAGCTGTCGGACTTGAACTCAGGTCGCTCATAGCTAAACAAAAAACATATTGTCAGGGTACTGACCACTGGGCTATTGAGGCTAGTAATCTGCTGCAATTTGAAAAATATTAGAACCTTATTGTGTAATAACCATAGGGGGAACAGAATCCGACAGCAAATAGTTCAGCTGTCGAAATCCGTTCCCCCACCCCAATGATGAGAGATGTTGATGTATCGGCTTAAAATATGCTTATTCTATTCTGTGTGTGGATGGAGCTTAAACACTATCAATTTGATAAATATTAGAACCTCAGTGTGTCAGAAATATGGGGGGAACAGAATCCGACAGCAAAAAAAACAGCTGTCGGACTTGAACTCCGGTCGCTCAAAGCTAAAAAAAATATTATTGTCAGGGCACTGACCACTAGGCTATTGGGTCTAACTATTTGTTGCAATGTGATATATATTAGAACCTCATTGTGCAAGAAACATAGGGGGAACAGAATCCGACGGCAAATAGTTCAGCTGTCGAAATCCGTTCCCCCACCCCAATGATGAGAGATGTTGATGTATCGGCTTAAAATATGCTTATTCTATTCTGTGTGTGGATGGGGCTTAAACACTATCAATTTGATAAATATTAGAACCTCAGTGTGTCAGAAATATGGGGGGAACAGAATCCAACAGCAAAAAAAAACAGCTGTCGGACTTGAACTCAGGTCGCTCATAGCTAAAAAAAAACATATTGTCAGGGTACTGAACACTGGGCTATTGAGGCTAGTAATCTGCTGCAATTTGAAAAATATTAGAACCTTATTGTGTAATAACCATAGGGGGAACAGAATCCGACAGCTAATAGTTCAGCTGTCGAAATCCGTTCCCCCACCCCAATGATGAGAGATGTTGATGTATCGGCTTAAAATATGCTTATTCTATTCTGTGTGTGGATGGAGCTTAAACGGCATAAATTTGATAAATATTAGAACCTCAGTGTGTCAGAAATATGGGGGGAACAGAATCCGACGGCAAAAAAACCCAGCTGTCGGAATCCGTTCCCCCACTCCCATTATGAGAGGTGTTGATGTAATGGCTTAAAAAATGCTGATTTTATTTTTGTGTGTGGATGGAGCTTAACTTGCGCTAGTTTAAAGAATATATTTTTTGCTTTTTATTATGATAGGACAGTATAGTATCAAGAAAGTTGGACGACCCGGGACTTGAACTCGGATTGCAATAAGCTGAAAACTTAATGAATATCAGTGCACTGCCCACTTGGCTATTGGGTCTAGTCATTAATTGCAATGTGATATATATTAGAACCTCATTGTGTAAGAAACATGGGGGTAACAGAATCCGACGGCAAATAATTCAGCTGTCGAAATCCGTTCCCCCACCCCAATGATGAGAGATGTTGATGTATCGGCTTAAAATATGCTTATTCTATTCTTTGTGTGGATGGAGCTTAAACACTATCAATTTGATAAATATTAGAACCTCAGTGTGTCAGAAATATGGGGGGAACAGAATCCGACAGCAAAAAAAACAGCTGTCGGACTTGAACTCAGGTCGCTCATAGCTAAAAAAAAACCATATTGTCAGGGTATTGACCATGGGCTATTGAGGCTAGTAATCTGCTGCAATTTGAAAAATATTAGAACCTTATTGTGTAATAACCATAGGGGGAACAGAATCTGACAGCTAATAGTTCAGCTGTCGAAATCCGTTCCCCCACCCCAATGATGAGAGATGTTGATGTATCGGCTTAAAATATGCTTATTCTATTCTGTGTGTGGATGGAGCTTAAACTGCATAAATTTGATAAATATTAGAACCTCAGTGTGTCAGAAATATGGGGGGAACAGAATCCGACGGCAAAAAAAACCAGCTGTCGGAATCCGTTCCCCCACTCCCATTATGAGAGGTGTTGATGTAATGGCTTAAAAAATGCTGATTTTATTTTTGTGTGTGGATGGAGCTTAACTTGCATCAGTTTAAAGAATATATTTTTTTTGCCTTTTACTATGATAGGACAGTATAGTATCAAGAAAGTTGGATGACCAGGGACTTGAACTCGGTTGGCAATAAGCTGAAAAATTAATGAGAATCAGTGCACTGCCCACTTGGCTATTGGGTCTAGCAAATATTTGCAATGTGATATATATTAGAACCTCATTGTGTAAGAAACATAGGGGGAACAGAATCCGACGGCAAATAGTTCAGCTGTCGAAATCCGTTCCCCCACCCCAATGATGAGAGATGTTGATGTATCGGCTTAAAATATGCTTATTCTATTCTGTGTGTGGATGGAGCTTAAACAGCATCAATTTGATAAATATTAGAACCTAGGTGTGTCAGAAATATGGGGGGAACAGAATCTGACGGCAAAAAAAACAGCTGTCGGACTTGAACTCGGGTCGCTCAAAGCTAAAAAAAACCCCATATTGTCAGGGCACTGACCACTAGGCTATTGAGGCTAGTAATTTACTGCAATTTGATAAATATTAGAACCTTATTGTGTAATAAACATAGGGGGAACAGAATCCGACGGCAAAAAAAACAGCTGTCGGAATCCGTTCCCCCACTCCCATTATGAGAGGTGTTGATGTAATGGCTTAAAAAATGCTGATTTTATTTTTGTGTGTGGATGGAGCTTAACTTGCATCAGTTTAAAGAATTAATTTTTTTGCCTTTTATTATGATAGGACAGTATAGTATCAAGAAAGTTGGATGACCCGGGACTTGAACTCTGGTCGCAATAAGCTGAAAAATCAACGAATGTCAGTGTACTGTCCACTAGGCTATTGGGTCTAACTATTTGTTGCAATGTGATATATATTAGAACCTCATTGTGTAAGAAACATAGGGGGAACAGAATCCGACAGCAAATAGTTCAGCTGTCGAAATCCGTTCCCCCACCCCAATGATGAGAGATGTTGATGTATCGGCTTAAAATATGCTTATTCTATGCTGTGTGTGGATGGAGCTTAAACAGCATCAATTTGATAAATATTAGAACCTCAGTGTGTCAGAAATATGGGGGGAACAGAATCCGACGGCAAAAATAACAGCTGTCGGACTTGAACTCGGGTCGCTCAAAGCTAAAAAAAAATATTACTGTCAGGGCACTGACCACTAGGCTATTGAGGATAGTAATCTTCTGCAATTTGATAAATATTAGAACCTTATTGTGTAATAAACATTGGGGGAACAGAATCCGACAACTAATAGTTCAGCTGTCAAAATCCGTTCCCCCACCCCAATGACGAGAGATGTTGATGTATCGGCTTGAAATATGCTTATTCTATTCTGTGTGTGGATGGAGCTTAAACATTATCAATTTGATGAATATTAGAACCTCAGTGTGTCAGAAATATGGGGGGAACAGAATCCGATGGCAAAAAAAAACAGCTGTCGGCATCCGTTCCCCCACTCCCATTATGAGAGGTGTTGATGTAATGGCTTAAAAAATGCTGATTTTATTTTTGTGTGTGGATGGAGCTTAACTTGCATCAGTTTAAAGTAGCCTTTCATTTCTCTACAATTGTGGCTCACACACCTCAAATGAAAGTGTACCTCCCTCTAGAGGTGAAACACCGATATTACAACTGGCTTTAATTCAGTCCAAATGAAATTACTGTCTGTGGATTTACTCAAACTCGTTTCAAACCTGTAATTTCTTCTGGCAAAACGAAAAGGATACGATATCTTTGTGAGGAACAGATGAAAATTTCAGTCACTGAAACTCCCGAAACATGCTGTGTCGTGATGTTCGATTCGTGAATGAATCATGGTGAACCTTTTCATAACTCGGATCCAATTCACAAACAAACAAAACTGGTTCTCGATTTCATAGACTGGATTTTTGCTAGATTTTTTCATAGACTGGATCGATCTCTTTCTCACACAAAGTCAACGTTATGCGTTTTAGAATATCCCCTTCAGACGACTTGAAGTGGAGAGCACAAGTTCTATGGACCACTTATAAGACAATGCCCCCTTTTAAAAGCTTGATGGGCCTGCTTTCATATCTACATATCCCCTTCTGGCCATTCAAAATAATTTTGGATATTTTTTTATGTAAATGTGTAGCCTATCTGATTGATTTTGGGCAGAGATGCTGCTTCATATTATTAACGTGATGAGATTTCTCCCAATTTCTAGACTCTAGAATAATCTGTTCTCGAATGATCCGACAGCCTAGGCTACTCTAATGATTTAAGATAAGACGCGTCTTGCATCGCGATTCGCGCGTCACGTTTCAGTAGGCTACTGCGCCTCCGAATGAATAAACGTAAGGATGATAAACCATCTATTTACGCTGACTTGAAATTATAACTCCCAGAAATCATGCTTTCCATCCATCCCACTTTACTGCAATGCATCAGTCTGCATATCCCTCCCCCATCCCTGCTCACCTCCCAGTCCCTCCTCGCCTATCCCGAACGCAGCATCTTCCCTGTACAGAGCAGATATCGTCAATGAACGCACCACGTTTTGGCTTAACGCGTGGTGCTGCGGTCCTAACGGATTCTTTTGTGCATATCATAATTTCAAGACCGAACATTTATGCAGGAACGGCAGCACAATCTGGTTAATTTCCGTGAACCTGAAATAAACACCCCGCGTGACGTGACCAACGGATTGATTTAACCGCGCGAGCGAAGCGACTTCATCCACAGAGAAGCCGTTTTTTTTGGGATCCTAACCAACTGAATGAAGACCAAACGTGGGGAAGAAATGTTGTTTTGACTAAATACGTGTGGTAATCGGAAACGGTAGGCTGAGAGATATTCAAACCTCAAAACAAGCACCCTGAAGTCACGTAAGAAATAAGAAAAAGGCACGTTGTACCCACTGAATATTCAAAAGACTAAAGGGAGTGTATTTGAAATTATCTTTAATTCATTTATATGTAATGTAGACCCATGAATTATGTATTATTAACATATTTTTGGTGATCATTACGCGCTGTTAGACATGCCTTGATGTTTGACATTTGGAAATACAGACGCTTTGGCAAAAATAACAGATGGCATGAGTATATTACATCCGGTCATAGTAGGCTAAACATTTACTGCATGTGTTAGCGACTTCACATGCATTTATTTAAATGAGAGAAAGACACAAACATTAAACCAAGTATTGAATAGGCAGCCTGCTAAATCTACTGTTTATATTTTATGTACAGTGCAATGTAGGCTAAATTACCCCATTTCATACATTTAGCTGATCATTCCTATTCATAATTGTCTATAAGTCTATAACTTAAAGTTAAGATCAAGATCCTAAGAGATATATCATCTCATTCACTCATTAACATAAGCAATAATTCACAAAATACATAAGCAATAAATATAATTTAGCGTAGAAGCAAATGTCTTAATGTACGTTTGCATGAAGCCAAAGACACATAATCATTAAGGAGATCCATTTTCCAATTTAAACTCACTGTGGCAAAGATTGGATCACTTCAAATGTTTTTTTTTTTCTTCTCAGGTTAAATCAAATGATGTTTAATGTAAATTTATAACACAAAACCCTTAGTTAATGTCACTTGTCTTCCATTATCTGCATAACATTCTCATTCAAAACTAATCACAACCTCAGCTCCAAGTCTTCCACTGTAAAGAAAACAAGAAACTTTGTCGTTTAGTGAATATCTCTCTATATTTTAGAAATCAGATATTTTAGATATTCATCAGAATATTTAATCACTTAAAAAAGTTTATTAATATAATTATTAAGTAAGTACTGGCTAACAAATAAATAGGTCAAGAAGAACCGTTACTGACTGAAACTCGAGTGTGGCATCTCAGCTCTTTTTTCTTTCATGGAGTAACTGAATACTCTGGACTTGTTGGATCAATTTCCTGCACAGAGGGCGGGCGTCACATCTCTGATACTCCCTCACTGGACTCCCTTGCTCCTCATCAAAACACTCATCTCCCACCCGACAGGAAGGACAGGAGGAAAACATCATCTGTTTTCCACACTGTCAAGCTCATCTGTTCACAGATCCAGGGGACGCATTTCCTTCGCAGAGCTCCTGTCTCACTGTGGACTACTTGCCGAGACCTCCTGCTCTTCAGTTTGAGCCTGTTTTGTGTCTGTGTGAGTGTGTGTGTGTGTGTGTGTGTGTGTGTGAAAGACAGAAGCACGACTCTGAAAGCAGCGGCTGTCACCTGTGAGGATGTCTGCAGTGCGACTTCTGTGGGTCCCTGTCCTGTTGTGTTTAACACACGGTGAGTGTCTTAAGCGCACTATGAAACATTTGAGACACACATTTTAAGCCTCACACCCTTTATCTGTGTCTGTCTGTGTCAGTCAGGCCATGATAAAGCTGCAGGTACATGTATAGCAGGAATCCGCTTTCAAGATAAATTATATCATGCGTTTTTTATTAGTATTTTTATAGAATTTTAAAGTGTCTTGAATAGATAGATAGATGGATACTATAACACTATACACTATAATAAAGATAATTTCAGTTTACACAATATACATTATATAGATAAGCATTTATTATTATTTATAGATTTTTAATTTTATATTTCTATTTCATATATATATTAAATGATACTATATATATATACTATTTACTGTGTGTATATATAGGATCATTTAATATATATTGTAAATATATATAGGCTACACTATATTAAAATAATTATGTATATTATATACTCTATATATATATATATATATATATATATATATATATAAATCACTTTATCGTTATCACAAGAAATAGCTCATGTATTCTTGAGATTTTTGTAATGAATTATTAGATGTTATATTAAAAATAATATGCAACTGATAAATTGCTTTAATGACACTGATTTTTATTTTTATTTCTTGCTGGCCCAGTCAGGGCAATTTAACACCGGTCCAGTAATAGTATGTCTTTGCTTTTTGTTTAAGTCTTAGCTCAACGTGGTTGTGTTTATGGGTTTTGGGGTTCCTGTATTGTTGAGTAAAAAAAAAAAAACCAGCTGTCACTTTTAGTAGAGCATGTGTTGATGTTAAAATGGAGTCATGGGTGATCAAGGTGGTCCAGACAGAATTATAGCTCTTGCCCAAGCTCGGTTGCTTCTGTCACAAGCTGTTATTATCTTCCATTAGGTCGTGAATTCTTTGTTTTGTGTTGTGATTCTTGAATACTAGGTTTTATGGTGGGTGTTTAAAATATGTGGCTGTCGGCGCTTGTTCATAGCCTGTATATCTTTTGTCTGTGATTGTAAGAAGGGAAGTGATGGAAATAAATCGCTCTCCGGGGAACAGGTGTTGTCAATTATGCCTCAGTGATAGATGTCCTAGTTTACGCAGTGAGGATTTGTATCTCTCCTCTCCTCATGACTTGTGTCGGGACACCCATTATGAGGATATGTGTTCAGTATATCCTGTACTAGCAGGTTATGTAAACTGACCAGTTATCAGCTGCTATAATGTTAATTTTTTTATTATGCCTAACGAATGCAAGTCTTTATTATTTCATATGCTAATTCTCTTGAAGTATTGTAACTAAATGATACAAACCTTTTAAGTCACTTTTGTAAGTTTGTGTCTGCTGAAAAAAAAATTAATTTCATCTTTTTGCATGATGAACTGAAAAAAAATTTAATATTGCTTCATATTTCCTTAATACTAGGGAAGGAGAAAAATTATTGGTGCAGAAGGTTCAAATAAGAAAAGGAGAAAGTTCAAAAGGAGAGCTGTTACACAACTTAACTTTTTGGTACAGTAATTAATCTCACATGATCACCAAGAAATAGGGGGTTTAAGGAAATGTTTTTATTCAGATTAAACATTTTATTGGAGATGAAACGTAGGAGTGAGCAAAGGCAGATGGACAGAAAAATGTGTGAGAATGAAAGCGTGAGACAGAAAGAGAGTTCGCTGTGTTCGCCTATCTCCTTGTATTACACACTCTCAGAATGTCCAAACCACAGTCTCTGATTTGATCAAATTGTCACATGGTCAGGGCTGGTGTAAATTATTCCTAGCATTTATTGGCAACTTCACCATTATAATGGCACTACAAACGTATTACAGTGACATTCCCCCTTGAGCAACCTGAGGTTAAATGCCTTTTCAAGGGCACAACGGTAATGGCTTATCATGATGACTTCACCTTACGTATGAGCAATTATGATAAATGGTGATTCTAAGGCAATTAAAGATTACAGTGAAGAAACTGAATACATAAATCACTACTGTGACAAAACCAAATGACGAAAAAAAATATGGTTTCCATATTGCTTGATTCTTGCTGATCAAGCAATCTTTGATGGATCTGCTGGCCAACAGTCAAGACGGCACCGCTGAGCATTAGCAGACAGGAAGGCTATTTTGCTGATTAGACCTATTCGTACAGCCTAGAAAGGCTCGGGGGAGAAGGAAGATGGCGATTAATAGTTTAACAGAGGTTGAAAACGGTGGCCTAGAAACAGGCAAACCAATGAGGAGTGAGGTCTTTGTATTCTAAGCAGATTTTCAGCAGAATCCAGCACTGTCATGCTCCTTCAGAAAGCAGTTTTGCAGGCCTCAGGCACGGCAGGTCTGGCACTGTGGAAAACTGATGTGCATGTGAGGAAAGGTGTGTCTGAGTGCGTGTGTGTGCGTGTCGGAAAGAGGATGAGAGAGCGTGAATGCTAAATCTGGGCAAGGGTGAACGAGGACATATTATATGAAGGACTGTCTCTTGCTGGTTATTCCTTATGGAAATTGCAGCACACTCGTTATCCCAGCATCAAGAACCGATTGTGAGAATCCCAGTGTCTTAAAGCTAAAAAAGAAGAGGCTTTAGATCTGGTCGCCTGGGGAAATTTCACTGGCGTTTGCCATTTACCCTCGACTAGTGGGTCACCAACAGTATTGTTCATTGTAGATTCATTTTAGAGATTAGATTGGACGGAGATGAGAATATGTGGGTTCAACAGGACGATTGTTAGACCATAGTGACTAAAATACTGGCCAACATCATGTCACATATTGGGCGATGTATCAAAGAGCTTTTGTTTCTATGGAAAATCTCCACCCTGGAGCTCAGTGTTCGTCACAGATCTTTGCCATTTCCCAAGAGGCCAGATTGTATATGTCACTGCTATACAGTTTGAGACTGCTGGCTGGCATGGAAACCCTGTCCTCGGCTTCTTGTTTACATGTAGGAAGCCTGAATCAGCTCTCAAAAGGCTTTTTCTTCTCTTTCCTTGAATCTCTCATTGCACCACAGTGTTCCTGTAGCTCAAACAGTAGAACATGGTGCAAAGAAATGGGTTCAATTCCCAAGAAATGTATAACTGATTAAATTTACCTTGAATGCAATGCAAATTGCTTCGGATAAAAGCGTTTGCAAAATTGTATGTCTCTCACTCTCACATTTCCGTCCAAAAAAGCAATTGTAAAAATTCTACTAATTCTTTAGTGCATTAATTCAATCCTGGGATTAAGCGGGCATTGTGCAGTCTAATCTGGAATAAGTTGCATAATGTAATCTCTGTAAAAAGGGGGTTATGTAATGACCCTGCCCCCGCAGTGACATTGACAGAAGTTTAGACGGCAGTTTTTGACTGTCTGAGGTCAGCTTATTGCGTGCACACTGTCCCTCCTTGGCTTTTAAAGGGAAAGGGAGATGTCTCCTTTCCTCCCACCCTTTATTGTGTCCTTTGATGTCCCCAGAAAAAAATCCCCAGATCTTCTTTGCTGTCACTAAAAGTCGGCATGAAATCAAAATTCTAATTGTAAATGCATGTTATTAATCTTATTGTGAAGTATGCCAATCAGCCAATGCATAGAACCCAGTCCCTGTCCTACATTTTTTCCGTTACACTCGGATGCAAATTAAAAGAACAGATCTGACGTTACTTACATTTCATCACGACTTTAAAGATAATAGCTAAAAACAATAATAACACCGTTCAATGTAAATCTCAAAATTGAAATTCATTGTCATACTGTACATTCCAAAGTTGTGATGCCTCATTAAAATGAATAGTTTAATGTTTTGAATTAGTCATTGTAAAGAATTGAAATATCAGCCATTTATTGGCCTGCTTGTTTTAGGAATGTGTCAGCATGATGTGATCAGACCCTTCCTCCCCTTTCCTCTGAAACTGTAGTACTTCTGTATTGATCATTGTTTTTCCTCTCCAATCTACCCTTGTTCTTCCTCTCTGCAGCCAATAAATCAATAATCTGTCAATGATAATCAGTGATGTGATGGATGTAACACTGAAAACGTTTAACTCTCTGTTTCCCTCTTTTTCCCTTGTTTTCTTCCCTCTCTTGTCTTCCAGTTGGGGTGGCACCAATTTTTACTTTTTCATCCTTCCTCCTTTTCTCTTAGCAATCAAAAGCAAATTATAAATGTTGTTTTCCTGAATATTACAGTAAAGAGATGCCTGTAAAAAATCGAAACAGCAGGACGACTGTAGTTAATAATGTAAAGCTGTTGCTGTGATTGATGTGTGTGCAATGTTTCTTGTCCCTCATCTCATTGCACATATATAAATACTTCTCCAGAGGTCAGAATTGCAAAAAGATCATTGGTTGAGAGCGATGCAGATGTCTCTGTGGGAACAGCAGGGTGAAGTGTGAGAGAAAGATACTTGGAATATCAGGTGTGTTCCTTTCTGCAAGTGTTTGCGACTTCTAGGCATATATAGAGACGTCTATATATTGCATCTATATATGAAAATAGATGAATGACTCAAAAAGGATCACAGTTCACAACAAACTATTTATTTCCCCTCAAAGAATTTTGAAGACAAAAAAAAAAAACATTTAAGCAAATACTGTGGTCTGAGATGCACAGTTAATTAGGACTATTTTAACTGCACAATCAGTTTTTATGAGTGGAAATAAAGCTTGCAAGAAAATGCTCTGCCTTGAACTAAAAATGCCATCATGCATAATCCCCCCCCCCCCAGAAAAAGGGAATGCATGCAAGATTTAAACGTACTAATGCCTGTCAGTTCAAAACAAAATGTGGGCATCAGTAAGACTTAATAGAGCATTTTACGAACTGAAGAAGGTGTGTCTATGTTTCTGTCACTGAATGTCTTCCTCTTCCTGTAGCTTGGCTCTGCCACGGGGCGTGTGTGGAGGTGGACTCCGACACGGAGGCAGTGGCGGGTGAAGGCTTCAAATTGGGCTGTATCTCTTGCAAGATGAGAGGGGAAGTGCCGGCCTCTGCCACAGTGGACTGGTGGTTCAAGGCCACAGACGAGAGTGAATTTACACACGTGAGTATGAGACCAAACACCAGACTTTACAGCTTGACTTCACGTGTTTGAGAGACACAGATGCTGTTCCCCCCGCACAACGCATTACCTAAATGAATGTGCAGATGCCTTTTTACACGTGCAAAAGCTCTAGCACAGCTGTGTGGGTGCCTACTGACATACACACAGGAATCAATGACACTTAATTATTTCCATTGTAAAATAAAACATCCAAACCCCAAAGCAGATTTGAGACTGCTGCATTTTTCATGCAAGGACAATATCATGCATTATTTATGACCATCTTTGTGGCCAGAAGTGAATTACAGCACTTTACTTTGAGTATGTTTACGAGGAGGGTAAAGAAGTCCTCTGCCATTAGAACTAGTTATACTACCAAATAGTGTGTGAGATAGTTTAGCATAGAATATTACTAGAATTATATTTGTTATGTAAGAATGAAAGAGCATGAGATACACTTTTTGACTGTTTAATATTT
The DNA here is from genome assembly GCF_949319135.1 of Squalius cephalus. Lineage (NCBI taxonomy): Eukaryota > Metazoa > Chordata > Actinopteri > Cypriniformes > Leuciscidae > Squalius > Squalius cephalus. The sequence continues at coordinate 8,105,987 of NC_137136.1, read as the reverse complement.
ACTTTTTTTTTTTAACATTTAACATAATATTTCTATTAAAATGTGAAATTATTTGTGTATTTAAAGTAACGCACAGCATTATTATGTCCTGCAATTTCCTACACTTTTGTGGGAATTAATTTCCATGACCTCTCCAGATATTCTAACAGGATAAGGTGTAATAAGGTGTAAATGTCATAAATGCATTCGATTATACTTATTAGAGTCTAACAGCAATTATGTTATCACTGTGGCTTGTGGCAGATTTTACTCTACTAAGACCAAAATCTAGCCTATGAACTGATTTAAACCAGACTAAAACTCCTTTCCTATAGATTTGAATCATTGCATTGACTTTGGAAAACCAAAATTAAAAATTACATGGCATTTAGAGCTTTATGACAGTTATCGTCATAGTTCTCTTCTGTAGACAGGGAGCGGTGTTGAGCAAAATACAGACAACAACAACAGTCAATCACTGACCGTGTCTCTTTTAACTGCTATTTATAGACAAAATTTTGGAGAATAACAAAAAGCTTGTTTTGGGTACTGAATCAAATATTGTGCTGGTTATTTGCCATAGAGGTCTCACTCTTATTTCTTACAATTAGATCTACAGTTATGCAGATATGTCAAGCTACATACTGGATGACCGATTCGATGAGCGCCTGGCCTGGAACGGCAGTAAAAAAACTGATGATGTGCAAGACGGCTCAATTTACATCCTCAACGTCACCTTCAACGACACCGGCATCTACCGATGCTATTTCGACCGCATGCTCTACTTCCCCTATTATCAGTCCCGCTCCAACACCACCAAGTTTATCACCCTCACCGTAGTGGGCCATGGTATGTCAGTTAAAAGAGAGTGAAATTTACATAAGAGGAAACAAATGTAAACAGGTTTTGAAATGTATTATACAAATCAGAGTTAGAGGGTTATTACATCATTGGCCTGACAGAACACACACACAATCCTCTGCAAGTGTGTTCATGAAGACAGATGAGTCAACACTGAATAGAAATGCCTTTGAAATGCCAAAAGCAAGGACACTGTCATTGCCTTTTCATGGCCCTGAAAGCAAAGTGTTTTCATCGCAGCAACACCAGGGCTTTCATTTCCTGTGTCCTTGACTCACCAATGAAAGCAAGGTGTTTTATTTGAGTTATTTGCATTTTTCTTTTTTCAATATTTGCATTATTTATATTGTGGATTGACTTAGCACCATTATACATTTTTCTTTCAGCTTTTTCTCAAATCAGTACTTTAACTGCTCCAATAATCCTAGTGTGTCATATGAGGAAAACTGTTTCTTATTTTTGCCACCCCTGCTAAAGATGCTGATCATGTTCCATATGTCAAGTAGTCAACTGTTGTTTTTGGTAAATAAAACTATTGTATATCATTTTTGTCAATTAAAATAAAGCTGAGATACAAATATTATATGAAAAACTTAACGAAAATAAAATATGTTTAAGTTGAAATACTAAAGCTACCAAAACTGAAAAAGACATAAAAAATAAATACTGTAAATATTGAAAAACTAATAACAATTACAAAGCCACATAGCAAAATTACTCAAATTAAAATAAAAACTGAAATGAAAATGAAAAATACCAAAATAACAGTGGTAGTGAAGTAGTGTAAGGGGACCAGGATCTATGGAAGCCTATTTCCACAAATAAAAATAAAACTTCTTTTGTGTCTTTTATTTCTCTTGTAATAATGTTATTTCTCACAATTAGGACTTACTGTAATCGTCATTTCCCAAGTAAAAACAGGCTTCAAACCCCAAACTAATATACAATTCTAAACATTTTGACAGCCAGTGATCACAAGGCAAAATCTCCTTTTTGTAGTGTATGAGGGTATTTTTGACAAACACTTTCCCCCTTCAATACAATGTAAAATAAATGGCCAAATTATCAAATTGTAATTTTTTGTTGGAAGCTACACTCAAAATCAACTTCTGAGGAATCTGAAGGGCCACGTGTTTGGTTTGACGCTTCTGCTGAGAACATGTCTGTCCACTGGGACAGAAGCCGTCTTGTCACATATGCTGACGGTGATAATTCAATCAGAATTCCTACATCAGCACTGATGTCACTACAGATGTGTATGTCTTACATAATACTGACTCTGAGTGCTGAAACCTGCACAAATATATTCAGAACATACTTTAAACTTCCTTCTATCAGTGTTTGATCATCATTTTAAGAGTAGCAATTCAGAATAAGTCTGATCAGATCACGATTAAGGATTATATGAAAATGTGAAAGTTCTGAAAGAACCAAATATAGATTTGTGAACTGAATTTGATCTCACTTACCCCCTAGCTACACGAGGCATGGCGTCCATCTTATCTGAGGTCATGATGTACGTGTCTATCATCGGGCTGCAGTTATGGCTGTTGGTGGAGATGGTCTATTGTTACAGGAAGATTGCAGCAGCGGGAGAGGAAGCGCTGAGAGAGAGCGAGTGAGTCACGTTTCCATTTTCTAAACACTTCCTCACGGTTTGCTCTTACTTGATGACAAACACCTGTCTACCACATTAGGGACCATTAAGGATGTCCTATTAAAACAGGATATTTGGGGCAAAATATACTGAAGGGCGAGGAAGTGGAAGATAAGCTGAACTCTTTCTGGAGTGCATTAAAGCAAACAAACATGTACTAAAAAACTTCAAATTAAATTTGATGTATTTAATTAATACATGTGTGTCAAAAGTTTGGAATAATTAAGGTTTTGTAATGTTTTTGAGTTAAGTCTCTTATGCTCAACAAGGCTTATTTGATCAAAAATACAGTGAAAACAGTAATATTGTGAAATATTATCAATAACATTATCATCAGTGTTGAAAACAGTTGATACACTACTATTTAAATGTTTGAGCTAGACACATTAAATTGATTCAAGTAACAGTAAATACATTTAAAATGTTAGAAAATATTTCTATTTCAAATAAATGCGGGCCTTTTGAACTTTCTAGAGTCTGTCTAGAGAAATTACACAATGATTTCTGTAGGATAATGAGACACCGCAGACTGGATTAATGATGCTGAAAATTCAGCTTTGCATTACAAAAGAATGTGTTATTTTAAAAATGTAATAATATTTCACAGTTTTACTGTATTTTTGATCAAATAAACAGTTCAGAAAATATGAATTATTCCAAACTTTTGACAGCCAGCGTAAAATAGAAGACAATTACATTTCCGCCTGTCTTTTATTAGTTCCCACTGCTTTTCTTCCTTCAAATCTATATTTCCCACAATCTCAAAAATGTCTATATCTTTCTACAAGCTGCTGCTCTCATAACTTTTGAAGTTCTTGTTGCTGTTCTTTTCTTCATTACCTTTTCTGTCCCTTCTGCCTTCTTTCCATCCTTCCTATTCTCTTAGGGCGGAATATTTAGCTATAACCTCGGAGAGCAAAGATAACTGTACAGGTGTAGCGGTGGCAGAATAACACAAGGTGGGATTGTTAAATGTAACTCTTATGGTCACATCCAGACTTCCTCTATTCCGTGTCTGTTTAACCATCTGCCTTTTGTTTCATTTCAGGTCCAAAAAAAGTCTCAAGCCAAAAGCTTGAAGCACCATCCATTATGACATCACCAACGGCCTCCTTCATCACCCACACCGGCGCTCTGCCATAACCACAGGGCTGCTCTTTTCACAACAACTGTGACAGAACCGCCATTCTAAACCATCAGGGAAATGCAGTCACACATTACGTAAAAAGTGTTGTTTTAAGGTCCTAGACAACAACTTTAAGGTTAACGAATGAATGATGCATTAATGATGCATGAGTCTCTAACACTGAACACAACAAATTGTACTGAACATGACTTGTACGTACATGTTTTAGCTTTTAACACCTTTTTTTACTTTTTTCCACACGACAAATCAGCTTTAAAAGTGATACAAAATGACTCACCAGTATATCTACTGAGCCAGAGGACATCAGAAATATTATAGTGTATAAAATCTGTCACTAGTATATTTACTGAGCAAGAGCAAAAAAAATAAAATATATATATAAAAACATGATCGAATTATATATGTGAAAACATATCTATTTATATCATTATTTTAAAGATCACAAATACATAAAGTAATATAAAAATAGGAAAATAAAAAAACATTAAAATATATATATATATATATATTAGGGGTGTAACACTGAACGTTCGAACTGATGCGGCGTTGTTTTAATGCAGAATTTTTCTGTATGCAGAATGTAATTTGAGTTTTGCACTTTTTGCACTTTTGGGTGGGAAAGTTGCATGTAAATGTATGAAATTCACGCCAGTATTTCTATTTTGCAAAATGCAAAACAAGTCTCCATTAATCTCCACAGACTTTGCTGAATGACGGTTTTGTGCCAAATTTAACACTCTTCCAAATTGTTAGACCCCTCGTTGAGGCCGCTATGGGAACTCAGGGGGGTAATAATCTGGCGGGGGTCGTCCTGACTTCTGACTCCCGCCCCAGTATAGGTAGGTTTAGGATTAGGTATGGGGGTGGGGTTAGGATTAGGCAATTAAATAGAGGCTTCAACAAGGACTAATCATTTTGCAGGGAGTTGAAATTAGGCACAACACCTGTGTGCATTAGAATGGGACCGCAAGAATTCTGACTAAAATATACATTATGCAAAAATATTTTGCATTCAAAATTGGAAGCACTTCAAATATTTTCCTGAAAAAACATTAAATGGCAGTAGGAAGAGTGTTTTGTAGCCATTAGCTGCAGTATTGACATAGTGCTTTAGTGAACAAACTATGTTTTTGTCTGTTTCCCCTCCTGCTGTACCAAAAACACACCAAACCATGACTTAAAGGTACGTATCGAACCATTATTTTTGTGTACACCGTTTAACCCCTAATATATATATATATATAAAGGAGAAATCAGACAGAAAATCTCAAATTTGGCAGCTGGGAACTGTGATTAGCATTACATAACTAATGCCAACAAATAATAATTAACAACAAGAGCTTCCTATCTGAGTACAGTCCCTCTCACATACAGGGGATTTGAACCAGAACTAATTTAACAAACCACATGTAAGCTAACCATTACTTTTAAAACTTTCTTACTGAATCATAACAGTTCACTTAAAGGTACACTATGTAACTTTTGGCCCTCTAGTAGTAAAAAAAAAAAAACCTGCATGCATTTTGAGAAAGAATATTGTTTTGGTTGTGCTTCGGATATGCTTGACTTCGGGTATGAATATGCCCCTTCACAATAGATATTGCTTTACAGCTAACTCTGTTGGAGAGCTACATGGCAATTTATCTGTTCAATAAAATACCTTACCCGTTGAGTAATAAAACGCCATCTCCGCCACACTTTTACAACATTTCAAATCCCTCAGTTCGTCACGTTCTCTTTTTGCCAGCAGACTGGATGTTCGAGATTTAGCGTTCTCCGTGTCTCCTTTCTTGCTCGTTGTAACTACTAACCTATGCGCCAGACCAGCAGTCTCAAGCTGTGTCCCATTTCTAAGGCTGCATCCTTCGAAGGTCGGACTGAGCGTTGTATTTGAGCAAGTTGAAACCCAATAAAAGTTTAAAAGTGTAATCCGGCAATTTCTCTAAAAATAAAATAAAACTCCTGTCTTCACTGGCGCGCAATGAATTATGGGGTAGGTAAGGTCGTGAAGGATCCATCTGTTGTATCCTTCATTTCACGGGAAACGAAAGAGGCATTTGAAGGAGCCTTCGTCACGCAGCGGTAAGGCAATCGGCCTTCGAATGCGCCTTTGGAAGGATGCAGCCTCTGAATTGGGACGTGGCATCAGACTGGTGTTGGGCATTTGTTAAGGTTGAGCTTAGGCCCTGTTTACACCAAGAGTGCCACACAAGTCCTGAAAAGTGAAGCCAAAACGTTTCGCCCTCGGGTGGCTGGTCACAGTATAGGTCAAAAACCCTGTCCTCTTCACGGGACGAAGAGATTAGTATAGTGAATTAGGGTAAGATGTTTTGGAAGAAGTATTGATGATGTGACTTATTTAAATGTTGTTAATTTTGAACAAAAAAAGTTACATAGTGTACATTTAAATTGTTCTTTTCATTTACAAAACAGTACACCAGCTCTCTGTATTTAGTCTTTACTGTCTTGGTGTGAAACAGTAAATATATTTAGCACCATAAAGCACAAAATATCCATTCATGGTGAAAAGCAGACATTGCCAGTAGCATATAAAGCTATTCAAATCGTTCTCTTAAAAGAAATAAATGCAAGGCAAATGAATGTCACATATATGTTATAATCATAGACGTGAAGTACATTGTTGTCTAAAATGTCATAGTCTAGATCAGCTACCGAAACTAACGTGATAATTAAATATATCAAGAATGTGCCGTATAGGATCTGTGCTATTAATCATTTCTAATGTTGACCTGATCATCCCTCCGCTTTTCGTTTTGTCTTTGCTGACAAGATAATCAAGGGCTGCATGAAATCGATTGAGAATGACTCAGAAAGGACGGATGCGCAAGCCTCTGGCTCTTAATGCATGATGATTTCGAAAGAAAACGGATTGGGAAAGCAGGAATCAATTGTATTCATTCACAAGTGCGGTAAAAAAAAAAAAAAAAAAAACTTCCAGTCTTTCCTCTCCCTCTTAGTAGCCAATTTCGGGTAGTGACTACAGAGGGCAGCATTACACTGCGACAGTCTCACTGCCTTTTATGCATGAATGAACATTCTTGAGACTTCTTAGCTCTGGCTTTCTTACTTTTATATCTTTCATTCGTAGGTTGTTAAATTGGTAGATTTCTACTGCATGATTTGAAATGCACTTTTATGAACACCGTCATAAACGCGCAAAACTTTAACACGACCACATATGCTTTTAGTGCTGTGATTACTAAAACATAGATGGTATCATACTAACACTTCCATGTCACTATCTGACAATGTCTGCACCTCTGTGGAGTCTGTACAGTATATGCACACGACTTAACAGCCTCAACACTTCCAGGATGCATTTCATGTTGAAGTGAAAATGTTGCTTGCCAAATAAATGATGACAAGACATGATAGTATGAAATAAAATACATTTAAAAAATACAGCTGGTCTTTTTTTAAATATATATATATACACATCTCTTTTTCTGAATGTCTGCTGTTTTTACCATTTGGGGTTAAGAATGTTTTTAACATTTCAAAAGATCTCTACTTCAAATACATGCTGTTCTTTTGACGTTTCTATTTTGAAACGTCCAAAAAATCCTGGGGAGAAAAAAACTATACAGTTTCCACTTTTTTAAACATTGATAATAAGCGCCAAATCAGCATATTATAATAATTTCGGAAGGATCTTGTGAAAAATCTCAGAATAAATTCGATTTTAAAATATATTAAAATGGAAATCAGCTATTTTGTAACTTTTGTATTAATATTATTAAATTGACAGTTTTTACTGTATTTTATCTAAATAAATCCAGTCTTGGTGAGCATAAGATCTTTCATACACATGAAAAAAAAAAAAAAACATTTACCGACCACAAACATAAGTGTGCATGTATATACACACACAGGTTAAAGGAAATTATATTCCAATTAGTAATACACAAAAATTTTCACTTTTTTTTTGCATTTTATTATGCATTTCTGACTCACAAGTCATCTTTACAATCATGTCTATACAATACATCCCACCTTCGCTCTCTCCCTCCCTGACCCGAATAAATAGCACATGCTTTCATCACTCAGCAAGGGCTTTGCACAGCAGCGCCCGCAGACAGACATACAGACAAACACTCTGATAACACTCAGAGGAGGGAGAGATCACTGAGGCTGAAGGGCAGGACAAAAAATCATCAGTAACAGACTGTCCAAATGAAATAATCAAACATAAAACAGAGAGAGAGAAAAAAAAAACAAAAAAAAACTCATAGGTGAATCTCACCAAGCCTGTCAAGAATTTCAAATTAAAATCAATAGAAAAAATAAATATTTTGCATTGTGACAATATTTTCATAATGTCAAATTACCTAAGATTAATCATATATTTATATATTTTTGTTATTTATACCACTTGGCAGTATTTGTTTTACTGCTTTTAAATAATGCTTATTTTAATTTAGAAAAATAATTCATATAAGAAAAATTAACTAAAAATGAAAATAAAAAATAGTCTGGACAGGATATTTTCATTTCACAGTAATTGAGGGGTGCTTAATTGTCAGGAAATTGTAACAATGCAAATATACGACATATATATACTTCTTTTTTTCTTTTGATTTTGAGGTGAAACACATGGACATGTTCTATGTGAGATTCGCCCACAGTGTTGAGTGAAATGTACATCACATATTCCTCCTGACCTTGAGTTCTGCTTGGTCCTAAACGTCCAGTCCCAGGAACGACTGAAGTCCTCCAATCTGTGTGTGTGTGTGTGTTCAGCTGCTCGAGCTAACTAACTCTGAACAGTTCAAGTTTGATTCCAGTAAAACTCTACAAGTTTCCCGACACCTCGACTACATGAAACAGCTCCTCTCACCCCTAAGTTATAAATACACAGGGATTTAAAACAAAAATAATAACTGAAACATTAGGGAGAAAGAAGCAATGGTTAAAATTGTAACAGTGTGTAAAAACAATCGTCACTCAGATACTCTTATCTTAACAGCTGCACATTTTACTTGTACATTAACTTCTAATTGTCATTACGATTTTTCCATGTGATTATTGCTAAAATGGAAATTCATATTCATACCACTCGTTCCACCCATTTCTACACTGGTCCTCGTTTGAGCAGAAACACAATGATGTTAGACTGTAATTCAAGTCTATTAAATAAATACTGTAATGGTCTGACACACTTTCAACAAGTTGCAGCAACAGCTCTGAAATCATCAAAACAATACCAAAACAGAAGAGAAAATGAAATTTCTCTTCCATGAAAACACAAAAATACGTTTGTTGTGAAAAGACAAGTTGAGAGGTCTCTCGGAGCAGACTGGAGGTTGATTTCAAACCTCCTAAAGAAGAGAAAGACACTTCCCTCTTTGAAATCTCAAACGCATCTCTCAAAAAAGCTCTTAAAAAAAAAAAAAAAAGGTCCAAGATGAATTGTTTTCTACAAGCTCACATTGAGCTTCCTCAGACACTCAGTACGGACCAAAACGGCTCAAGATGCAGCACAGCTGAAAGTCACAAACGCTCCCGTACGTGCGTGTTATTGCTTCGGTCCCAGAGTTCATGGTGTTCAGAATCAGATTGATAGAAGAGTTGAGTTAGTTTATAGTCCTGTAGCTGCTGCTGGGGCACTTGGGTAACCTAAAAGCTACCCATATCAATCCCAACGTTGATGTCACTGAGTAGAGCACCGTCTCCTGTCCATGATTTATGTCACAGGGCCCAGAGTCAGTAAACAGTTGTGTGAAGGGGTTACCGTATGCTCTTCACTGATCCGTCAGCGTGTCTGGTGCTGGATCAGACTCCTGCTGCACCTCTGGTGTGATCATTCCTCCGTGGAGCTTCTCCAGAGACTGTTTCATCTACATTAGAGAGGGGGAACCATTTGAAATCAAAATCACCTTTTTACTTTCATAATAAATGCCCCTACATTATTTATCATAAATAAAACCTAATATCATAAGCCTAAACTGGTTTGTTGTCCCAGCCTGTGTAACGTAGGCCAGTAGTCGCTGTGCGTGTAAACCTCACTGCCTTGGCCTCAAGAGGCCCGCTAGCAGCCGATGCTGGAGGCTGCAGTCTTTAGCACGCCAGAGACCCCGGTTCAAATCCCACTCGGAGCGGGTCTAATAGGACCAGTTACACCTGGTCATGCAGGACTGCTTTTTTTTTTAAGGGGTTTTGGGCACTTCAGAGAGACATGGCAGCTTAGACTGGTTTACATCATTTTTTTCAGCAGGAACTAAAGTTTGTTTTTATAACCTTTATAACCTTAACCTTTATAACCTTAACCTTCATTAAAATGTATCTTTCTCCAGCTTTTTTCACACTAAAGAACAGAACATTCACAAGTATAAAGACAATAAGCTAAATATTCTAAGAGGGTTATACATGAGATTCTGAAATTGGCCATCGAGGGATTTATTCGGTAAATGTGTTTGTCTTCTTATCGGATACATTTTTTTTTATCTGCCTCATTTGAGTGCATGTTTTTTGAGTGCATTTTTAGAATTTATACGCATCTTGGCATTTCCATCCAGTGTTTTTTATATGATATCCCAAAATGCGCATAAAAATAAATGGATGGAAGCTATTGTCAAAGACAATATTCGAAGGGCACCATTTCTGGAATTTCTAGAAAATTAGCAGCTTTGTCATTAGTTTCATTTACAGAAACTAGGAGTAGAAATTTGAATATATAATATATATATATATATATATATATATTTTTTTTTTTTATAATAATAGTATTTTATTAAAATAATTTATTACAATAATTATAAATAATTAAATTCCATAAGCCATGTTGTGCCAAATTTCCATGATTTTTTCCAGGTCTGGAAATCACAAATAGAAAGTGGGCCCCGGACCCATGGTTGAGAATCACTGGTATAGATGCAAGACAAAATCTCCGAAAAAGTAATATAAATGTTCACACTCTGATGTTATTAATACTAATTTCTTTTTCTTTTTTTCAGAAAATACAACATTTCGAATGCCTGATGAAGAGCTGAACATCTTAAGTTTAAGTTTAGCTCAGGAACACACCTGATCCAGAAGTGTGACAGAAGACTGTAAAATCTGCTGCCATTTGTTCAACTGGGCCTGGTGGAACTGCCTCTGGAGCTGCAGTACCTGCGCCCACTCTCCTGCTGACTGGGGCAGAGGGCTGCGGACAAACACATTCCCGAATCAGCATGCCAAGAAGCACTATGTGTGTAACTGTAAGCCACTCGGATTGTTTTAGTATACCTGTCAGTTAAAGAGTACGAGTGCCAGGTCTCGAGCGTGTGTGCAGCCCGCTCGAGCGCCCAGAGTTTGTAGAACAGCATCATGTTCAGAGCCACCAGAACCACCAGACTGGAGGAAGACAAGAGATTTAAATATAGTCGTCTGCACTCATTTTGTGTCTTGAAAAATATGTGTTTTCCTTGAAGCACAAAGACAGAGGCTCTACCTGACACAGATCCTATGCGCAGGAGGAAGTGAGGAAAGCGAGACGAGAAAGACAAGAACAGCAAAGAGAGATATTAGTATGCAAAAAAAGGGAGGAACAGAAATGGAAAGAGAGAGAGAGAGAGAGAGAGAGAGAGAGAGAGAGAGAGACACTCCTTAGGTGATGTTGGTGTTATTATAAACGGGGTGTAATATTACTATGCACGGAAAAGTGTGTTAATAGGGATAGTTTACTCAGATATTATTTCTAATACCATATACTCACCCTCATGTCACATTGATTTTTTTCTTCAGTGGAACGCAAAAGGAAATATTTAGCAGCATGTCCAGGCTGCTCTTTTTATACAATGCAAGTGGATGGGGACTGGAGCAGTTAAGCACTAAAAATGACCATTAAAGTTGTCTACATGACTTGTATGCTATGTGCATAGTTTTCCACAGCCGTATGATAGCTTTCTGTGAAAAAATACTCATTTAAGTTAATATTTACTGAATAACAAGCTTTAAAGCCCCAGTCCCTATCCACTTGAATTGTATGGAAAAATGGAGCAAAACAATTCTGTCTTTTTGTGTTACACAGACGAAAAAGTGTTTCAAATGACATGAGAATGAGTAAAAGATGACAGATCTTTCATTGTCCTAAAAATAAACATCACCATGCTAGTTAATATGGTACATTCAAATCTTCAGAAATCAGAGCTGAGCTTAAAGTCCTCATGACCAGAAAAGATGCTGCCAACTGCAGTGATGACAACCTGTCAGTCTCAATGAGCTCAGATTGAATTTTGTTCATCTAAAGGGAGTTTGATTTCATCAGCAGCTCACATTAACGCTGACATTACACAAATGCACACAGAGGCAATGATCTTTACAGAATGCTAAAGCTAAAAACACTCACATGAAGCTCACAATGAGCAGAACGGTGGAGATGCTGCTGTTGTTGCCTCGCCACCTCTCTCCTAATTTCACATATTGAGCACCTGGAGAACAGCAAAAGAACTCATTAAGCAGCCATGTGATCAGCTACAACAAAGAAGGAAAACCTGAATTCTTAATTATTATTCTTCAAATTATTATTTATATTTTATTAAATTATACAATTATATAATTAGAGCTGTTATTTTAGAGGAAAATATTTATTTATAATATTAAGTTTTTTTTTTTTATTCTGATTATTTTATTTTGGATTTACGTAATTCATGTGGTTCATTAAGGTTGGAAAATATGGAAAACTCCCATCCTTGTTTATTCCAGTAAAAAAACATAAATAGATATGTTAATCTTTTACTGTTCTAAAATATTTAAATATTATTATTCAAAATATTAAAGTTTTATTCCATTAAATTACAATTACATAATTATTAAACAAATATTATTGTTATCTGTATTGTTTATTATTAAACAATACAGAAATATTAATACTGATGTACTGCATTTAATAATAATAATGAACAAATTGTTTTAAAGAGCAACAGTGAAATGTATATATTAATATTATGCTGTCTTCATTAATTAAAATTATTATTATTTTAAAATATTAGTTTTATTTCATTACATTTTAAAATGACATTTAAAAAAAATCAACAAAGATAGTATTGTACTGTAAAAAATAGTATTTATTAATAATAATATTATAATAATTAATTTTACATAACAGTATGGCTGTCTTAATTTTTTCAAACTTTCAATCATTAAACCAGAGAGCTGTTATTTTGATGGAAAATATTTATTTATATGATAAGGATTATATTTTTTCTCAGTCATACTTCTGAGGTTGGAAACTATGGAAATCAGCATAAAATATAGAAAAATGACAGTAAATCCAGTCAAAGCAATTCCACATTCCACCACTAGATGTCAATGTGTTTCACATGGAAATTCGGCTCATGCTCCTCTGTCGACTGACTCACCAGCTTCTCTCCTTTCGCGATCATCTCCAATTCCTCGGTCGCCCCGATCCCCGCCTCCTCCTCCCGCTCCCTCCCTTTCTCTCTCCCGCTCTCCTGCTCGTCTCGGACAGTTGCGTTTGCGTCTGCGCAGGCCGGGGGGCGTCTTGGCGGAGTCCGCGGAAGGCACTTCCCCAGAGCTCACCACGGAAACCTCCGACTGTAACAGCGTCTCCAACTTACACACCTCTGTCTCTGACAACGAATGCAGGGGATAATGTTTAGCACCAATGCCGCATTAAAGGTTTACACTTGGATGAGAACCTGCTTACCCATGTGTCTGTAATACTCTTCAATGCCGCTCCAAGTGTTCTTCTCTATCAGAGCTTTCACAAGACTCCACGGTTGCTTCCTGTAGCAGATATTAGACGAGACCCTGCAGACACACACACAATGGGTCCCTCAGCGGTGTTTGCATTTGAAGCATAACAATACGTGCATTACAATGGCCAGGAAGTTCTACCTGAGGCGGCTCTTTTGCTTGCTGACAGAGGTGAGGCAGTATCTGTGTACAGTGTAGAAGTAGTCCTGGTAGGGGATGCCTGAGGTTATGACCTCCGAGTCCACCACATGACACTCCCCCCGGGAGCTGCTCTTGTGGAGAGTCTGCGCAACATGACAAAATACACCAAACTGACATTACCATCTGCTTAAACCCATCATTAAAGGAAAGGTTCTGTTGTCCCTCATATTGTAAAAACAAAAACTGTGTTTACATGAATGCACTTTCAAAGGAAGTCTTTAACATTTGGGAATATTAAAAAGCAGCAACATGAAGCTTGTTTTTTTTTTCTGAAGCATTTATGTTTATGTGTGCATGAGCTGAAAAGGTGGATACATCGTTTTAGTGGTGGGTTTACGGTTCTAGGTGGATGAACGTCTAGTAATAAGTAAACCATGTGAATAGGGCACAACATTAACTAATATTAACTAGGGCTGAACAATTCATTGAAATAAAATCACAACATGGCTTAGAGCGATTATCAAATCGCAAATGCTGTGATTTAAATAACAAAAAAAGGGGGCTCTTTCTGGGATTTTCCACCAAAATAAAAAACTTGATGGTTAAATGTTTGAAAATGAAGAAATTAAGACAGGCACAAATATTAGTATTTTAATTTTAAAATAATAAAATTACATAATTTTTTTGAAAAATAAATATTAATGTTATATTTTCTTAAATACACAATTTTTTACAGTGAAATAGTATTATTAAAATAGTAAAATTGTTATTTTTATCATCATTATTTATAGTAATTTTGATATATGATCGCATTTTTTTTTACTAATTCTGCAGAACCACAAACAAGCTCAGTAAACCTGTGTTTATTTAAAAAATATTAATGTTTAATCTTTTTCTGGTATCTTTGCGCATATCATGAGAGTTACCAGATTTATCAGGTTTACATGGTCATGACAAGATTTGAAATATAACTGCACAAGTTTAGAAAGCAATTTTAAACTGATGTTAACATACTAACCCCCGGTTTCACAGACAAGGCTTGAGCCTATAGTCCCAGACTAAAATGCATGTTTGAGCTGTGTTAACTGAAAGTAACTTGCACTGACATGTCAGTGCCATTGTTTTGTCTCAAGATGCAATTTTTTTAAGGCGTATTACAGTTTTTTTCAATTGCTTAAGCACAATTTTGAACACAGGGCCCGGGTTTTCAAACCCCTTCACACAATTAGCACAACACTACACCAAAGTAACACAACACCTCAGATAATTTGCAAAATGGAACAATTTTGTCAAAACTACACAATGTCTTATAAAAACCTTATTTTGTTGTCATCATAACATAAACACAACCATCATATGGTCTGATTCTGTTTGAATCAGTTAAACACTCCTGTGCTCAACCTAAAACACTTTTAGCATTTACACAGAGAAAGTGTCAAAATAAATTCACCAACACCACATGACACCAATTGTGCAGACTAATGAAAATATTTATTTCTTTTCATGTACTCAAGTCAGTCAATACTGAACATTTCAACAAAACATTCATAACAAAACATTTTCCAGTTTTCATACAGTTTTACAGTATTGTTGAAGACAGGTGAACTTACCTGTTGCCTTTTTATAGTGCTTAGGGGTGTAACGGTACACAAAAATCACGGTTCGGTACGTACCTCGGTTTTAAAGTCACGGTTCGGTTTATTTTCGGTACAGTAAGGGAAAGAAATGCAAACATTAAACTGCAGGTTGTTTATTACTATAAACTTTTTTTTAACAATTTGTTTACACTTTTTTAAACACTTTTTAATAAAATATAATAAAATAGATAGAAAATAAAAAAAAAGAATAAGAAATAAAATACTGCTGCAAAGTTCTCCACTAAATAAAATACTCTCAGTCTCAAACCAATATCACATAATAAAATATAATGAAAAATACAAATAAATAACTATGATTACAGTGCAGCATTACCAATCCCAGCTTGTAGGCCTGCTCATATTTAAAAATTAAGGCTGGGAATCGATAAAAAAAAAAAGAACTAATTAATTGCACAATTTGCTGTAATTAATTGCAATTCCTCCAAGCTTGTAATCATCAATAATTAAACTTATAATCACCTAATTAAATGAAACACGGGGAAAAAAGGAACAGAAAATAGCCCTATATTAAAATAATATTAAACATAAATATATCAATGTATTATTATTTTTCAATAATCAATCAACATAATCAATTTAAGAATTTTTTTTTTTTTCACTTTTTTAATAATTATCAAAATAAAATATAGTCCAAAGCTATTATTACCAGAGCTTGTGATCAGAGCAGGTCATTTTACCATTTTTGCCAGCATAACTAAACCAGCTCAGCAAACAGAAGTGTACTACTGAGAAATTTCACCTGTTTTGGGTGTTTTGAGTGTTTGGGCCGTTAACGACAGAGCAGAACGCGCAGCGCAAACACGGACTCGAACATTGAGCAGAGAGCGCAGCGGGCCGACACACACACACACACACACACACACACACGAAACGGAGAGTGCGGCGGCGCACACGGAGCGGAAAAGCTTTTTTTCGCCCTGCAGTCTATTTTATTGGTTTAGGTTACAGTGACGACGGATAAAACGCTGGTAAAACATTAGAATCAGCTGCAGGGCGGGATTTGCGCTGAACGCGGAGACTTCCGCCACTTAATATGTTCGTGTAGAAACACGAAAATGTACCTATGTTCCGCACACAAAATATTGCATGCAGTCATTCGGTACACACGTGCACCGAACCGAAAGCCCTGTACCGAAACGGTTCGGTACGAATACACGTACCGTTACACCCCTAATAGTGCTTACTGTAAACCTGATTGGTGTGTCTACAATTAAGCACCAGTGTGTTGTGGCTGTGTAACCAGTGGCAACCAGTGGCTGTGTTTAACCAATTGGTTCATTTGAATGCCTTTGATTTGAAATTGCAAGGAAATTACATCATGATAAATTTCTGTGTCAAATGCATGCAAGTGTGTTTAGTGTTTTGCAAATCACTGTGTGTAATGTTTTGCAAAAAGTGCGAAGCTGACAATGTGCTTACAGTTGTGCAAACCTAGGCCGGTGTTTTGCTCCTTGAGCGTAAGGTTTTGCTAATTGTGGGAAAGTTTTAATTTTAGTGTGTAAGCAATTGAAAAAAACTGTCATAAAAGTTACTTAAATGCCCTAATTGAACTAAGGCCTAATCCTGGTTTAATTTAAGCCCTGTCTGTAAAACCAGACCATAATAATGTTTAAATATTGCAGATATAAGTGTGTATTTTAGTACTTATTTTAGTGCAATGCCTTAGTGCGTAGACTTCCATTGTAACTGTATCTCTATAAAGAATTTTTCTTTTGTCAAAAGTCAGAAATATTTTTGTGATATCAGTAGAGCTTAACTTGTATTTAACCCGCAAACATTTTGTTCATTATAGTCTAGGATATAAAATAATAATAGTCTATTACATCAAATTTCAGGGTTAAAACTTTACTTTAATTGCATGGCTTTGTTCTTTCAAATGTAAAGGAATGTAAAGCAAGTGTTCACCTATAAATGAAAATTATGCCATCATTTACTCACCCTCACATAGTTTCAAACCTGCATGACTTTCTTTCAATAGTGGAACACAAATTAACATTGTTCATACAATGGAGTCCAAAACAATATTGGACCCATTGTACAAAAAGTCTAAATAGCTTCTTTTTTGTTTGGCAAAAAGAAATACATACAAGGTTTGAAGCAACATGTGGGTGAGTAAATGATGACAGGCTTTTAATTTTGGGGGGGAACTGCCCCTTTAATAAAAACGAGGGAGACTGAGGAACAGCTGAGATAAAAACAAAGAAAAAGAGCTGTGAGGACCCACCTGTGTTTCCACCACAGGAGCGGTTTTTGGGCCCAACGGGTTGTTGATGGCGATGGTGTAACTCAGAACTCTACTGCTGTTCCCACTGCTGCTGTCCTGCTGCCACTCGTGCACAGAGAGATCTGAACCAATCACACGAGAGAGAGAGAGAGCAGAAAAAGAACAGTTAGAGAAGAGGAAGGAAGAATGATGTGTGATTACAGTCAGAGCACTTGCAGGGGCACAGAGAAGGGGGCAATTATCCATGCAGACAACATAGACAAAAGAGCTCAGCATGTGAAAAAAACAATTCTCACACTGTAGTGCGGAGGCTATCATCTCTTGATCTATCATGAATATTTCTGAAATTATTTGCTGTACAATGTAAATAAAGTTACCAAGAGAGAAACAAGAATGAGACCATGGTACTTTATGCTATAGAACATAGTGAAACCAAATAGTGAGTTCTCATTATCTGCTCCAAAGGCCCCTATAGGACAAACAGCATGAAAAGAGAAAAAGGGAGGGGGGGAATGAGGACACGTGGGATCTGAAAACTGCAGGAAAAGGCAATTACAAATCGGCCATGCATAGAATAGTTATCAACACAGTCAAAGATAAAATGCTAGCAGGAACTCCAATCCACTAGAGGCAGTATTTCAATAAGTAAAGTATGCTAAAGGGCAAATGAGTACTACAGTAGGGTTCTGGAAGAAAAAAAATGGATTCACAAGCTGATTCCTTTGATATTTTCCTATGGGGTTTAATAATGGGGTTTTTGATAGCAATCATATATAATATATAACATCTGTGGAAGGCATAGGACCATAAAATGTTCGCCAAATCATTGCATTTGGTCTGAATGCTATGCAGAGTTAGACAGATGTCAGTCAACGCCTTTTACAGTTCCACCTGAACCAAAACAATGAACTTATGCTGCTTTCACACCATAACTACTGTATTTTGGAAGAGCCTCTCTATTCGTAGCCTCTCCGAAAACTACCTACCCTACCTTTAATTGCTGTACTTCCAATGAGAGACCCACCAATCAGAGAAGGTGATGTAACCATAATAATAGGAACATCTGTAAATATAGAATAGCTAATCCAGCTAGCTACCCTTTAATGTTAGAATAATATGGGATGTAAAAGCATAAAAGATAGCAGAAATCTTTTCTGTTCATGAAACATATTAAAAAGACACAAATCAAACTAATTGTATTATATAATTCAAAATATTTAAATATAATTAATATCATTCACATTTACATTTTTAAAATTTATTTAATATACTTTATCATTTAGATTAACAGTTCATTTTTTTCCTAGTCTTTTTACCACATTTTTGCATTTTAAATTAAATATAGTACGGTAGTGATTCAATTTGGAAAATAAAAGTATATAGAAGTCGCAAGAATGGAAAACAAAAAAAAAATCAACTGACCAGTGAAGTGCCGTTGTGAGAAGAGGTGCTGTATGAAGTGAGTGTCCGAGAACAGAAGGTCGTAGAGCTTGTCCACGCTCATGCGAACAACTGTGTTGATATGCAGTCGGCCGTTGAGGTCTGGACAGAAAGACTCCACCTCACCTGTGGAGAGTAAAAGTGTTCAAATGAACCAGTCTGACTTTCAAGGACATATCTACTTTATGCATCTGCATCTACTCTGTACAGAGAATGGTTTCAAATCTTTTTTTTAATCTGAGGTCAATTCTCTCACTCACTCTCTTCTTGAGTGTCAGAGGAATTGCTGGGGTCAGTTGGGAGATCCTCATCATTGGTAATATCCAATGAGGAGAGGTTTCCCAGGCTGTGTGGGACAGTGAGAGGGGACTGAAGTGACTGATTGGCTGATTCTGATTGGCTGTCCCCACCTTCTTCCAAGATCTATAAAAAGAAGAGAGAGGAAGAGAATAAGCAAACACTCTCAAAACAAGTGTTGTTATTGTTAAAACTAAAACCACTAAAAATTGTTTCATTAATTGAAATAAATAAATAAATAAAAAGCATACCTATACCTATATACCTATATATATGTGTGTGTGTGTGTGTGTATCTGTATATAATTATTACACTTTGATACATTGTATCATTAGTCATTTGATCTATCCATATCAATGTATTGTTACACCCCTACTAAATAGACATTTTTAAAAAACGAAAACAAACAAAAATTTACATTAAAGGACAAGTTCGGTATTTTACACTTAAAGCCCTGTTTTCAGATCGTTTCTGATGAAATACAATGGTTAAGATTGAAATTTGGACAAAAAAGTAATCTGGTCTGTCCTGTCTGTCAGCGTCTTGTCAGTGTCCTCTCTGCTCAGCGATGTATTTTTCACTCCGTGAGAACATGGTGGGGCGTGAGAACGACGTGGCTTGTCGGACATAGCAACAGTAACTATAGGGGGTGGGTCAATTAAACCGCATTTACAAGACTGCATTAAAAAAACAGGTTATTTCCTGGTGGTGACGTCAAAACGTAAGCATTCATGTAAGTCACTCAGAGTATTCTATATTTATGTGAGTTGTTATGTTAAATAAAGCATTAAAACGCCAGAGTACTTAAAAAAAAAAATCAGCGGGAAACTTGCAGAGACTCGCTCTCCTCTCATATTGGAAGTTTCTAGAATTGTACCACTTGTCCTTTGGCTGCACTAGATGAGAACGCATTTTTTACATTTCTGAAGAGTCAAGAAAAAGTTGATATATTTCTTCTCCCCTACTGCGAAACACTTACTATGGCAGGATGCCCTTAAATCTGCTGTGTAAGGACGCTTTCCTGTCACATATCACACATGCACACTTAAATAAGCCGACAGAACGAAGGTTAAGCTGTTTAAATGCCGGGGCGAAATCAGAGTAAGGGAAAAAAAAATGTAGCTCTGTCGATTGGTTTATTATTAAGCCGTTTATGACCTTATACCGATAAAGAAAAATGGTTAAAAGCGTTTACATGACCACACGCGTTGTCGGCGGCTTATTAAGCATAATCGGTTTAAGAACGAGCATGTAAACGCACTCATTAAGACTGATTTGTTAACAGATTAATAGAAAAGAAATGACACTCAATGATTCACCCAGATACTAAGTAGCATACTATGCACACAAGCAGCATATTTCTGAAATATTTATGCATCACAGTGCATCAATGGATTTTTGCAACCTTTTGTGTATAAATCTTCCATTGTAATGTTTTTTGAGCATAACCAAGCTGACTGGTATTTCACAGTAGCTTGACACTTACGGTTGAGGACAGGGCAGTTCCAGTGTTTGTGGTTGGGGTTAGTGAGCTCTGGGAGCCGGTTGGACTGGGCTCAAGTTCGAAGGTGGCCCGAGTAGATGGCACCTCCACAGGCTGGCAGGAAGAGGAAGAGGAGGATGGAGGTGAAGATCCTGAAGCACAGGGAAGAATTGAGGCAGACGAGGGTGGAGAGGAGCCCACCAGAGCCACCGGCACTGATCCCAGATCCAGCAGGTCAGTGACGGAGACCGGCTCCTCACCTGGCCTACAGCACAGAGACAGTGAGACGCAGGTGTCAGGCTTGTTAAAGGGGACATTTTCTGCTACTAGACATAGTCTAATGTACAGAACACCCTGATTATTTATTGAAGCCAAGCTGCAAAAATGTAATTTGTTGTGTTGCGCTATTTCAATTACTTTTGTTTGATTTGTTCATTGCAAACAGCTGAAAGTCTGGAAATTTTGCCAATAAACCTGATTTGCAATGGGGGTGAATAATTTCGATTGCAACTGTATATAATTCAAGTAATGTATAGAATACGGCCTATTTGAACAAAACAAAAAAATTAATAAAAATATGGAGTGTATGTATATGTATGTGGTGAAGATAGATAAGTCTACTATACTACCTATCTATCTAGATAAGTACATTTTAATAAATAAAATGTATTAAACTATTTAAATTCTAGTCATGTATATAATTGTGGCCTTTTTGAACCAAAACCTTAAAATAAAGATACAGGTACACAGTGACCTTCTGTCTGTCCTCGTGTTTATCAGGTAAATTTCATAAATAAAATTTCATAAACAGATTCCTCTCAGTGTGGACTCACAGCAGGCCGTTCATATGTTCAGCAGTAGGGGAGACATAATCATCATCTTCACTAGTGAGCCCCAGCTCAGTGCCGTAACACTGGTGAACGATGTGCCATAACTCCTTAGGAGACAGAGTCTGTGGATGAGAAACATAATATCAGTACTTCAAGTAGAAGATCGGTATGTCCTTACAGGCTAAAATTGCTTAAATAGCATGTCTGTGAGGCAAGAGGTGATGACTGATTTAAGACTTTAAAACGCCATTTAATGACACGAATCAGCCTGCTAATGCTTTAGGCAAACAGTGTAATAAGGACAAAGAATGCATTACAAAAACTGTGTGAAATAGTATATTTCATTAACTATTTTCATCTTGATTATATTTTAATAACATTATTTTAATTACAGATATTATTTAACTACTTTTTTTATAAATAAATAAAAAGTATATTTATAAGCAACATTTCCATTGACTCCATTGGTTGCAATGCATTCTGAAAATGATTTACTCACGTAAAATAAATGCAATTTTGTGATGCCTACTAGTTTGGAACAATGCATATGATCTAAAAATAATAAAGTACTGTTAAAGACTTGAGTTATTTTTACGTTTGACAGATTTTTATACTATATTTTTAACTAAAACTTACAGCAGAGGAACACATTTCAGCAGTTGTTGAACTGTTAGTTGAACAAAATAAGCAGCAGTAGCTTTTTATTATTGTTAAATTCTAACCGACAAGCTTGCTGAATATTGCAATGCATCTGTACAGTCACCACCTGCATCTTGCCAAATGCTAATTATTGTGGCCGATGGCCAAGCGATGTTGGTCGCCTGCCATATGAAATTTTCTACACTGACA
Source organism: Squalius cephalus (assembly GCF_949319135.1). Taxonomy (NCBI): domain Eukaryota; kingdom Metazoa; phylum Chordata; class Actinopteri; order Cypriniformes; family Leuciscidae; genus Squalius; species Squalius cephalus. Next base: position 8,083,701 of record NC_137136.1, on the reverse strand, counting down.
AATGCACAGCGCACATTCTGACAGGAGATTTATGTCTTATGGCTATGTCTTATACACAAATGAAATGTGCACTAGTGCAATTCTTACCTTATCCATCAGTGCATTCTGCCATAGTCTGAAGATCATCATGTAGCTGCGATCCCTTGCCCCGAATGATGTGAAGAAGTGCTGACAAATGTAAGATCGGAATTTTAATCAAAGGCAGATTATTTATTGGCTTGGGAGTTTCAAAATGGAGCTAACAAAAGAAATCCTTTTAGCATGCATATCCGATGTCTGCAGCACGGTACCTTCTCGTGTTCAGTGCTAATCTGGATGGCGTTAGGGATGAGCTTGGCTGTCTTCTCCTTGGTCAGACTGGTCACATCTTTCAGCAGTATGGTTATCTGGTGATACAAAGAAGGAGAACGAATATTAAGGATTTACAAATACGGTTTGCCTGAGCTAACTGTGACAAAATGACATAAAAGTTCTAATAAATAAATTAAATGTGTAAATGTTTGTTACACGATTCCCAATTATTTCCATTTTTCACGGCAAGTATTTGTACAGGCTTTACACTTTTTTTCAGTGTCAAGAGTAGCCTATTGTAATTAACAATTCATTTAATTTTACACGTGAAGCGGATTTGCTATAACGCATAAAGTCTCTTAAAGGCATAAAGTTTCTTAAATGTCAAGAACACATTTCTTATCTAAAATATATTTTTTTAAAACGTTATCTGCATCCCCTGCACAGCATCAAGCCACCCACATAATAGCTGTCACAATTCAAATTAATGTGCGGTTTATGTCAAATCGTCAACAGTAATATCCACATAACTTGGTAATCCATGTACGAAGAACGGGCCCCAGGTATGATTACTACTTACAAATTATTTTTTATGTAGGAGAGTACTCTTTATTTTTATTTTTTTATTTTATCTTTAATGTTTAATTCCCTTAAAACAATACTTTTAAACAACCAATATTGTTTTGATCCAAACAAATATGCATCTTTCTTTCTTTTTTGCACACCATTTGACTGACATTCATGTGCATTCTCTATGAAATACTTGAAGTTTATCCACTAGGAAATTTATTTTTGATTATTTTCATTATTGAGTCGTTGTTGGAGCACTAGTTAATGTGAGGATTACCGTTGTCTCCCATCGGAATATATTACTATAGAAGCAGAGCCAGTTCTCAGACAGGTAAAGACGGCCCTGGAGCAGTATGTCCTTCTGCAGTGCGCATGAGTAATCTAGACATAAAAATAAAATAAACACAACAAAAGGCCATGTGATCATCAGATAATCACTCCAAGGACTGTGCTAGACTTAAAATAATATCACTCATTACATTCTGCTTGCTTTACTCATGAAATAGTAAAACTCACCCACTATGAGACGCTCTGTATCAGGCAGCTTTTTAAAGAGTTTACGAAAGTCTTCATTCCTCTGTTTGTACGTTGGGCTGAGCACCTATATATCAGAGTGAGATGTGAGTGGAGGGAACCAGCACGGTCAGCTAAAGCACAAAACACTGAAGCATGAACTTCTGAAGACCCCAGGATACTTACATTATACCAGCTCTGCATTTTCTGAAACAGAGAGGAAAAGATGAATGAGGGTCTTAATTTACACTCTTTCTCAACAAAACAATCAAAATGGACACTATTTACTTTCTTTAAAAATGTTTTGGTCTTATTGTGCCAATTTGGCAATAATAAGACATATTTACTGAGCACTAAATCCGCATATCAGAATAACTTCTGAAACAGTCATTTTAAATAGTAATAATAATATTTCACAGTATTAGTTTTTACTGCATTTTTGATTAAATAAATGCAGCATTGGTGGGCATAAGAGACTTAAAAAAACAACAACATTGAATTATTGCAAACTTTTGACTGGTAGTGGATAATAACAAGTCCCGCCTAATGCTTCCCTCAGAAATAAGCCATATTACAGAAGCAAAATGGGTTTTGAATGTTGTTTTACGTGCACGTTAACTATAATCTGTTTAATACATTTTTTGAAAAACATTTTTTAAGAACAATTTCTAAATAACTGTTTGCAACACTACCATTCTTCCTGCCTTATTCACTCCAAACAGGACATGATACTGCGCTCAGCATGAGGGTGGAAGAGCGAGCGCTAGTCGTATCAGACATGAGAGATGACCAACAATCTCACCGGCCGAGAACGTGGTTTACCTTGGCATTGCGAGTGAAGTGGCGGGCCGTGAGCGGGTATGAAGAGGTTGATGAGGAGGGAGTAGGAGGCAGGGGACTGTCTGAACCTCCAACACTTCTGTCCACACCTGTCTCCCCTTCGCCGGCTCTGCCTCCCAGAACACGACGGCGCAAGGAGGGCGAGCTGCCGGGAGTGCTGCGCGGAGAGTTACTGGCTGTACTGGAGGCGGAGGAATAGTAAGGTCAGAAAGGAGATACAGACAGTCATCTGGCATTTCAGCACTCTGCTTCAACCGCCCTTAAGGGCATCAGGGTTGTGCACAAGGAAACAACAAATAATACCAGGTTTATCCACTATTTACCAAACAGCACATACTGATTACAACTAACTGATTCTGGTCTACAACATCCATTGTAAGTTAAGGTACGACTTTAAAGTCTCTAATATGTTTCAAAATACAATCAAGATGTCATTTAGAAGAATTTTAGCCATCACACTCTGAACAAACTGAAGGAGTGTCCAGGATGGGTCCTATATTACAAGTTCAGGTCGAAGCCCAGGAATGAAGAGTGTATTTATAATAACAATCGCTTCCATAGAAGCATTCCATTCCTGTTCCAGTAAAATAAAGGTACCAACACAGATAGAGGCTTCTGTACACAAACACAAAGCCTTATCTGTTCACCAGCATTTGATCAGTCTGATGAGACATTTAAATGGCAGACATATGAGACCTTTTTTGTCATAGTGGCTTTAAGGCATGGAAAATCAATCCTTAATATCATTTGTTCTTACTAGGGTTGGGTGATGCAGCAAAAAAATAAAAAATGATATGTATTAAAAGTATATATATATATATATTTATAATTAGTTAACATTTGCAGTGGATCAAAAAAGTTAATCAAAGTTGTCCTAAGACAAGAACGGATATTGTTCAAAATTCATGTATAACTTGTACATGTATATGATGAAAGGTTTTGATCCATGATCCACTTTAAATGCTGACTACTATATATATATATATATATATATATATATATATATATATATATATATATATATATATATATATTCACAATGTTGCTTAATTTTATGTCACCAGAAAAATCATTAGGAATATATTGTGAATATTTAATAAATCACCCAGTCCTACTTGCTACTACAAAAAGCATGCAAAACATTTAAGACTTGTTATATATGTATTTTATACGTACTTGATAGCACTAATGAAAATCAACTAATTTAAAGACATTTGAAACATCTAAAAATATATATTTTGGCAACCTTGACCACAAGTTTTCCTGTACATATTGCATTTGAGTGGTGAGTCCAGTTAGTTCGAACTGAATGTTCAGAGCAAGAAAAGTTTTGAAACCACCTTCAAAAACACCATAGAAATCCATAACAGACAGTAGTCACACTTCAGGACATTGATTAGACACGCCTAATGCAAGACGAGAAGATGGCGAGTCACAGCGTAACTACAGACTCTTACAAAAAAAGCACTGTGGCACTGTGCAGGGATGTAACCAAATACCCAAGTTTGGAAAGTACCAAAAGTAATAATTTAAGAATCAAAAATTGAAAAACCCATGTTGATCAACCACTAATCTGGGGGGGGTTCAGAGAACACACTTCTCACTTAAAGGGATAGTTCACCCAGAAATGAAAATTATCCCATGATTTACTCACCCTCAAGCCATCCTAGGTGTATATGACTATCATCTCTCAGACGAACACAATCTGAGTTATATTAAAAAATATCCTGGCTCTTCCAAGCTTTATATGGGAGTTAATGGTGCAAAAAAGCACATCCATCCATCATAAAAGTAATCCATACGGCTCCAGGGGGTTAATAAAGGACCTTCTGAAGCGAAGCAATGGGTTTTTGTAAGAAAAATATACATTTTTATAACTTTATAAACTATAATCACTGACTTCTGGTAACGGCCGTACGCGAGTCTAGTTCTAGGTAGAGTGAACTCTGGCCCAAAGCATGATGTATTGATGAACACTGAAGTGCAGAGGATAGAGCAAAACAAAACACCGGTCATGAATTACAAGTCTAAAATGAGAATTTTTAAGAGAAATGTTGGAGGATTTTGATAAAAGAGAAGAGGAGCTTCAGTTTGTTGCCAAGCCCTATTTGTTTGGACCGCGAGAAGTGTCTACTCTCATAGCTTACGCTGCTCCTACATCCCACGTCAGAGGTTACTCCGATTGTGTTAGTCTGAAAGAAGATGGTCATATACACCTAGGATGCCTTGAGGCTGAGTTTAATTTATGGGTGAACTATCCCTTTAACTATTTGATCTAGTAGGCTTCAAATGTAAAATTACCTGTTTTACTTGTCAGCAAAAACACAGTGACACCGATTCCACAACAAAAAAACAGAGTAGTAAAACAACATGCACTGCAAATTTAATAAGATCCTATCAAATTCCAGAATAAACCCCCAAAAGTAAAAACCCTTTTGAAAACTATTTAACGGTAACATATTTTTGACAGCAAATTACATCAAATCTTCATGTAAAGTTTCACAAACAAATTAAGCGAAAAAAAGAAAGAAGGTTAAAAAAAAAACTTTAATCAGAGTCTAATGTCATTGACATGCATTGCAAACCATGTGTGTTGACAAAACTGTCACAATCAAGTAATAAAAAGTTAATTATCAGTACATTAAACGTGCTCTTATTTCTGATATATGGCTATTAAAGTGTTGTTTTAGTCCATTATCTTGTTCAGTGGAATCTTGTTCCACTCAATGCTTTTAGCTCAATCATCGATTGTCATTACGAGTCGGGCATGTTCGAAACAACAGGTTCTCAGTTGAATGAATCAATTTGTTGATTCAAGAACCGCTTGAATCGATTCTATCCAGTTGATTAGCCGGTTCGAACAATTTGTTCAAAAGAACCGATTCAATTGAACGCCTTGTTCACGAATCGCTTGAGGAAACGTCAAGAGAATGAATGGGTGCTGTGATGTGATGCTGAAGCTAAAATACGAATGTCGCGAGCTTCAGTTACTGACATCAATACTGCGTAAACCAATGCAATTTACATAAAGTAAACGTAAGACGAAAACGCGATTTGCATGCTAAACCTGCACAAAGTAAAACTACGGCACGCGCCAATCTAATCCTCAGTGCTGAACGTGCATTTGGGCTCACTGGACTGATCAAACAGAAAGAATGTCGATGTCATCAGTGCGGTTTGGGGATGCAATCGCAGTTGCATGCGTGTTAACGCCTTAACCTACTACTACACTGTGATGCAAGAACAACTGATAAAAGTGAATCGTCAAACAACATTAGCATACGGTTTTGTACAAATACAACATTCGCATGCATTGCATAAAATAACTAACCCATTTGCTACTTACTCGAACATGTCATTGGGTGTTTTCTCAAATCAATGCGTGATGCCCACGTTTATTTTACAGTAGCCTCTCGATATGGCACTGCGCCGACATAACAGACGATACATTCAGATTAACAAGCCGAATGCATTGGAGACACCGCGTCCTCTGTTTATCTGCTGCCCGTTCTAGTCCAACAGAACGCGATCGTTCAACATCCCCATCCCAAACGAGGTACCAGACCCCCTCTAAAACGCAACGACCACCGCGGTCTCCACCATGAGCGCTCCGGTTATCCTAAAGCAACCTACACACTGGGTAAGAGGGGGAGGGGGAGGAGAAAAGAGGCTGTTCTGTGTGGAGGAGGGAATCAACGCCGTTTGAGGCAGTGGCCCTCTCTTTACCACCACACAGCAGAGCCAACACATAGGGGATTATGCTTAGAGTTTATGTGGAAGCACTTGAGTCAATAAAACTGGATTGAAATGCTTTGCTGGTGGCCTGGACACCTGGAGTTGGCAAGGATACAAAGTCATTCAAATTGAAAGGAATTATTCTGATTATCAGAAACTGGGAAGTTGGTTAACCCTAAATGCACTAATAATGATCATAAAATTGCATAATAATCCTCAGCGGTCTGGCTGTCTCCATAATCTGTTTTCCAGGGAGAGGCTGCCATAATCTCAGTAAGAAGGGTTAAGGGAAGCCAAGACATATAGATACAGATTTCCGTGTCCAAAAACTCCAACTTATGATTCTAAATCAAACATAGCATTAAGTAGACTTTTACTTGTAGTACTATTTGCTATGGATTAAAGTGTCTGCTAAATGAATAAATGTTAAAGCTACAATTTTGCTCTAAGCATCTTACCTGGACCGTGGGGTCACACTAAAAACATTAGACCATATTTTACGAAATATAAATCACTTTTATTTTTTTTATATACACTCTGAAATGTGCTGTGATTTATATCCCCAAATGATTTATATTATGCAGTTAACCTCAAGGAAGCAAAACATGCACAAATTTGGATTTTTTGCCAAAAGAGACAGGGATACATGATCCCGAGTTTATTTGTATAGTGCATTTTCTACATGCGCTGTAGTTTCATTTTATCTTTAAATAAATTAGTTTAATACTTTTTTGTTGTGGTGTGAGGGAACTCAAATATGTTTATAATGTTTGTAACATTTCGCTTTACCAGTATTTGAATTTTTCTCTGAATATAATAATAAAATGTGACTTAGTTCACACCAAGAAAGATAACTATAACAGATAACTATAACGATAACAATATTAGTGTTCACACCTTTGTACAATATTGTTCTGTTTATTCTAAGCGCGCTGCCAGTTTTGTCTTCCGCCGCTTTAAATGCTCGAGCTTTTTGCTGTCAATGTTTTAATCTTTCATCAGCTGGAAAGTGATTGCCGTTATCGTTGTGGTGTGGACTCTGCTATTCTTTTATATTTAGAATGATTTTTATTTTCTTTATACACTGATGTGACTTATCTGTGTTTTGTTTTCTCTCAACAGTGCAGATTTAACAATGCACAACTTTTTTTCTGTAATATACGGTAGATTACAGTACAGATGCAAGTCAACAATGTACACGTGTTCTGTCGACCTTATGGGTGATCAATGTCACTCAATCTTTCACTTCTGAGGCTTTAGTGGCATTGATCAAACTCAGACAATGCTCAGCCTGTGCAATTATCACCTGGATTGAGGGTTTGCAGCTCAAAGCAAGTCAATCTATTTCTGCAATCACATGTCTCTGGAAACAGAGCTTTAAATGTGTTGTGATCCTAAAAGGATCTCAACAAGTTTATAGGAACATATGTCACCCCAAGCACATCATGGTCAGAAAGGGCCAAAGCACTCCAAAGAGGCTTAGACAAATGAAATCTTCAGACTTAAGAAGCAGCCGATGTAAACAGAGTGAACCTCAGGCAATGAAGGAGAAATCAAGAAGCATTGACTGCACAGAGGGTGTTACAGAATTAAATTATAAACCTGGTTATGTTTGCCACATTAGGAGGCAATAGATAAAAGAATCTTCTTAACAAACAACGCTATTTACCATTAATTGGAGCTAATGTTGGTGGCAAACCTAGAACGTTCATGTCTGATGTTGTGCAAACTTGCATGTCAGGAATCTGCATTGATTTTGGACAGAGAAACAACCTACAGACGTTGCTAAACAAACAAGGCCAATTTTACAGTCAGCGAAAACGATTCATGCAAGTGAGCAATAAACAGGCTTTACCTCTTGAACTTCAGATTAGCACAGTTCTGTCTACAAATAAAGGAAGTACGGCTTTTCCAAAAAACCCTGTTGTTTCATAATCACACGTTAATGATTCATACTGTAATACTCATTCATGTCTGTCTGAATTATTACAAGGGTTATAATTGATACTCATAAAAATGTATTTTGTATTGTTCTCAGACTAACAAGGATTGTGTTTTGAATAATTGTATGGTTTAAAGTTCTAGTAAGGTAATAAATAAATAAACGCTTGCTAAACAATATCCAGAATCTCTTAAAACACCACAATAGGCTCGAATTCAGAGCTAGTCTTTGAAACGGCTGAGCAACACAACAAAAAGAACTAGGTCAGTGAAACCGGTTGGTAGATGAGAAGGACAAGGGCACAGCTGTTCATGTGGCATGCATAAAACACCTTTCGCTCTCTAAGCTCGTCTTTTCACTGGCTGACAGTCTTCACTGCAGCATCAAAACAGCGGCTTCTGATTGGGCGGCAGTGACATCACCAGAAAAGGCGGAACACTCCTACTGGGTAATAGTGATGTCATGCGTACAAGAGCCAGACGGCTCAGATAGAGCCCCACCTCCATCTCTCCACTGCCAAGAGCACTCCTCTTTTTTCTGTCACTCTATCATCTTCCTGTTATTCATGAAAAGGACTCGAACCTCACATAATGACAGTGTTTTAGGACTCTATGTTTAATTTGATCCCTGGAAATACTTCTGTGTTTTAACTGGACAAATTCACCATAATTATAACTAGCAAGCATGGTGTTTATACATAATGCATGAACGAAACAGTTACTAGGCTGTAATTCTAGACTGAAAGATGCCAGTTTACTAGGGTAAATCATGTAATGTAAATCATTACATTTGCATTGAAAGAATGTTTTTGGATCAATACAAGTTAAACTCTATTGACAGCATTTATAAATATATAAATATCTTATATATAATATATAGTAAATAGAAATGTATATCTCTATACTCCGTAAAAACAGTAATATTGTGAAATTATCACAATTGAAATGGACTGTTTTCTATTTTAATATACAGTACTGTGTAAAAGTCTTAGGCACGTATTTTCACCCAAAAAAATGGTTTTAAGTCAGTTATTTATATCTTTTGCTGTAGTGTGTCAGTAGGAAATATCAGTTTACATTTCCAAACATTTAATTTTGTCATTAATTGTAATAATCCAGTGAGATTTTTTGCATGCACAAGGAGTCTGACAACAGCCGGTGTGCTTCACATCTCACCATCGAGTCTGTCTGTGATTACATGAACAGAAAAAACGGAGACAGACTAAACCCAGAATAACTGTGGCAACGTCTCCAAGGCGCTTAAAGGAGCCTACCCGCAAAACTACCTGAAAAGTGTACAGAAGACAAAAGCTGTTTTAAATACAAAGGGTGGTCACACCAAATATTGATAAATATTAGTTAATAGAAATGAACTAATAAATAAAATTATGTAAATAAATAAATAAAATATATATTATTTTTGAAAGCATCCTCACTTAACAGTATTTTTACAAGTGTCTAAAACATTTCACAGTCTTGGGGATGTTGTCACAGTTCTTCTGGACTTAGTTTGTCTCAGTTTTTTCTGCTTAATGTAATCCCAGATGGACTCGATGATGGTGAGATCGGATCTCCATGGAGCACACCGGTTGTTGTCAGACTCCTTGTGCATACAAAACTCCCACTGGATTACTACAGTGGCAAAATTAATGCTTGGAAATGTAAACTGATATTTCCTATTGACACATTACAGCAAAAGATATAAATAACTGGCTTAAAACCATTTTTTGGGGGTGAAAATACTTGACCTTTTTAAACGTCCAAAGTGCAAGGCACGTTACTTGCATGGTGTGTGCCTTAAGACCCTTTCACACAGAGATTCTGGAAAATACATGGATAAAGTGACCCGGGTTCGTCTGATTTTAGCCCCTTTCACACAGCGCGATGATCCCGGAAAATTACCGGGAAATTGCCAGAACGCCCTCTGTGTGAACGCAAACACGACCCGGGATTGATGCCGGCATCGATGCCGGGTTGGGAACCTAGTAACATTGCCGTGTTCAGTCCCGGGAACGCGCGCTGTGTGAAAGGGGCTTTACAGTAACCATGTTTCATGCTTGCTTTATAAATACAAATAAGGAACAAGTCAAATATATTTTCTGTGGTAAATGACATGCCAGAAGAGAAATGAAACAAACACTCCTTTAAATCAAGAAATAAAATAAAATAATCACACACCACTGAAAGAAAAAGACAAAAACTCTGGAAAAGATCATGCTAATAATCGTGGATCTTAAAACTAAAATCATCTCCTCCCTAACCAGATCTGTTTCTTAAAGAGTTTCTACTACTCTTCTCATTGCATCTGCAGGAATATCCCTCTGAGCATCCAGAGTGGATGCACTTCTTTTTTTTTTTTTTTAAGCCAGCGTAAGGGAATGGTGCTGACTGTGCAAGTGGGAGGGGGAAACACACTGACCTGCTGCTGTCACAATCTGAATCCTTGCTGAGAAGGCTACGGATAGACCAGCGAGAGCGCCTGCTTAGGGAAGAGCTCCGTGAACATGAGCGAGATGGGGGTAGGAGAAGCACAGAGGGGCTTCCCTGTTCTTCCTCTTCTACATTAGAAACCATCGGAGATGCATGTGATGGGCTTTGATTTCTATCTCTTTCCCCTTTCCCCTTATCCCAATGGTTCTCTGATGCGTCTCTTTGCTGTACCTCCTTGGCTCTCCTGTTCTCTCGGTTTCGCCTGCGTGAGTGGTACCGGTGTGGCCGTGGGCTCGGGGAGCAGGACCACGACTCCGTATCGGACGAAGGTGGAAGAATGTTCAGGGTTGGAATGGGAATGGGCTCAGCCATGGTGATTACAGGTGGTGGCGTCACAGCCATCATCAACAGACTTTCATACATCACCTAGAACTTTTCTGCATCAGGATAGTCTACGGCTGACAGTTTCATTGAGTAGAAGTTTCATCACGCACAATCATTCGTTGAGAAGCGCCATATATTTCCTCTCTCTAGTCTCTTCGTCTTCTACATCTGGTCTGGAAATTCCACCAGAGCCCAAAATAAATATTCTATTACAGAAATTTGGAAAGGTCTGCATCCATTTCAACTCGCTGTCCTGAAGAAAGAAGTCAGCAGTTGAGCTTCCTTCACAGATGTACAGCGTATATACGACATAAATTCCTGCAGCAGGAACTGAAAAAATGGGGTGGAGTCATCATTCTAACATGCATAAAAAAGTGCAGCCATGTCTTGTGCATGTCATTTTTCGAGGGGGAAAAAAACTGTGCATTTGAGAAGTTGAACTTGCTTGCATCGAAGACTGCTTGATGTCAGATCCATCTTCTTCCGTTTCTCTTCTGCTGTTTAAGCATTCTTTCAAAAAAATGTCTCTGCCCCTTTTTTCTTCCACAAGCAGAGTTCACAAAAAATGCAGTTTTGCAATCTGCCTCGTCATTGCGATTTGCACATCAGGTGTGATAAGATCATGTTGCTGAAAAGGGGAAAAACTATATTTGTCTTTAACTATTTCAAGCTACAGACTGAAAATGTTTTTATTTGAGCTACTTTATATTTTACACAAAACGTATATATCTTTACAGATCAATTGTATAATGCTGTGGTATTTCACAATATATCAGGGATGCACATACAGTATTAACATCATTAAACACTTAGGGCTGATTTTGATGCATTTCGCGAGGCACTGTTTTATTTCAACAGTTTGGCCAAATGTTGAAGACATTCAGAGACTCAAAACTACATGCATAAGAAATATAAATAAAAAATTATATTGCATACCATTCAAAAGTTTGGAGTCGGTAAGATTTTTTCATTGTTTTTCATGCAGTCTCTTATCTCTTATTAATAAGAAATACAATAAAAACAGTAATATTGTGAAACATTATTACAATTTAAAATGACTGCTTTCTATTTAATATATTTTAAAATCTGATTTATTCCTGTGATGGAATTACTCCAGTCTTCAGTGTCACATGCCCCTTCAAAAATATTTTGTGTGCTTTTAATATGCTGATTTGGTGCTCAAAAACAATTATTATTATTAAATACTGAAAACAGAAGTGCTGGTTAATACTTTTGTATTTTTTTTTTTTTTAAACTACACATTTTTTTATTTTTATTTTTTTTATCTTACTGACCCCAAACTTTTAACAGTAGTTTCTTAAATTGTCATGGTATTGCATTCCTAATATATTTCCACAAAATTATAAAACCCTTTTTTAAAGAAATTTGCACATTTCACATGATTATAGCAGACAAAGTTTAAGTCAATCGTCTTGTTGGACTATATTCTCCCATATTCTTATAGTATAGCTCCTCTAAATGAGATCCAAAACAACACAAACATAAAATCATACGACAACAACAACCTGCACACCCGGCAGGTGGTGTTTATACACGCAAGGTGTTATTAATGTATGGGTGGAGTAACCGTTGGTTGATTACAGTACAATGTAGCCATCATCCCTCTGTGATTGTTTATCATTTGCCACCTGAACACTTTGAAAAACACCTCTATTTAACTAGGCTGCTAACATGAAGGTTGCAGACTCTATTCAAAGAAGAGGTGAATCAAAACCTCTTCCACTGTATTGTTGGATTTTATCATGTTGGTGAACTTGCTTCAAAGGGAAGACAACATATTTTGTTCATGCTATGGGAAGGCACATGTAAATAGAAACCCTGTTTTCTTTTCTCTCTCGACTATCAGCTTCGCATGTTTTACCTTAACATTTGTGCACTATGCACATACATAGTGTTTGCTGTGGGTAGAGAAGAAAAGTTTCCCACAACTAAGCACCTTTTTAAACAGAGCTAGGTCTTTTTTCCTGTCACTTGGTACCACAAGCTGGTGAGCCATGCTGAGACAAATCAACCACAACAATACAAGAGCAGCACAGTGTGTCCTCTTTATTGTTCACTTTCTTTCAGAGCAAAGATGCCTTCCTGAACTCAAAGAAACAAACAATTCGCAAAAGAAAAAACTTTAAATACAAATTTAAAAATAAAAGTGAGCCAAAATAGAAGCAGCATATTCTCATCACCAAGGGATTGACAAAATAACAAAATCAGAAACCTGACCTTTAGAATAATTCTGTAGAAAGTCCTAGTTATTGGGAGATTAATACAAATTCCTCTGAAAACCTCCTAGACAGAAGAGTTTCATCATAGGCTTCAGAACAAGACTGACAGCCATTTATCAAGGGCAGGGACCAGATCTGCCACTTTATTTACTTTCCTGTTTGAACAAGCTAAATCATGTCCAGGTTTTGTTTGAACAAATCAAACTAGAGCTATTAACACTTTCACTTACACATTGAGTAAGTGTAAAAACCACCACCGTGCAATAAATAAAAGTTATATTATAGTCAAATGAAGAATATTCAATGACAGATACTTTTTTAACCTAATAAAAGGCAAATAAGTCGGTAACACTTTACAATAAGTTACAATAACATTAGTTAACTACAGTTAACATGAACTAATAATGAACTGCACTTCTACAGATTTTATTAATCTTTGTTAATGTTAATTTCAACATTTACTAATACATTATGGAAATCTACTGTTGTATTTGTTAACATTAGTTAATGCACTGTGAACTAACATGAACAAACAACGAACAGCTGGATATTTATTAACTAACATTGACACAGATTAACAAATACAGTAACAAATGTATTGCTCATGGTTAATTCATGTTAGTTAATACATTAAATAATGTTAACAAATGAAACCTTATTATAAAGTTATTCTAAGTCTAACTTAATAATAATAATAATAATAATAATTCCTACCTTCCATTGGACGAATTACCCCCATTGTTTTTTTCCTGTTCGGCCTCATACACCAGACGGGCGACAGTACGAGGGGTGATGTTAAAATCCACTTTTTCGCAAGAACACATCAGCACCCCTAATTTAGCCGGCAAGCTAACAAAAAAGTAGCTTTCGCTGCCAGTTTTCAGATTAAGCTGTTTTCTAATGATGTATTTCTGTTGAACTATTTCGGATCAACATTACATACGCTGAAATGCGTAAATGTCAAATCATACTGCAGTAAACAAACCATGATAGGCGTTAGCAGTGCTAACGAACCGGTCAGCCGCACTATTCAGACAGACAGTTGGGGAGAATACTAGTTGCTAGTTGGCTAGCATGCTAATGATACCGGTGGGAGAGAAAACGGTCCTCTGTTTACTTTTTCTTATCCGTTAAATCGCCTTTCCGCCATTCCAAAATCATAGTCACAGGACTAGGTGATGATCTCATAGTTTGGTCTATTAAAATATGCCTCTTTAAACTATGTATCTAATAAATTTTAAGTATACGAACTTTCCCTAAGTTTAAATGCTACGCGAAGAGATAGTGAGATAGAGAACAGTTTCCAATGCGACGGGCAAAAATTTGATAGGGGTAAATTCAAACGCCAAGATATGTACAATGACGCTCTGTGACTTAAGTAAATTAAAGTTTGAACTCACATGATGAGAGTAATCAATATGAACATTGTCGATATTAAAACACGGCACAAAGCGGAAGACAATAATTAATGAAAATTATACTTAATTACATACACCCCCTGCCGGTTTACTCAATGGTATAGTCGAGAGAAAATCCATCAAAAGGCTCTTCGGCGTGCGCAGACAAAAAGTAACGGGTGTTTTGGCTTTGTTCACTAACAGGCCAGTACATAAATAATTCATTTTAAATAGCTTTAATTGTCTTAAAAAACTGAAATTAATGAATAGTATATACGGAATATATAAAACGGTTCATTTTACAAGCGCCTTATTAAGATAAATAAAAGTAACCAATGTTCATGACAATTCATCAAAAATCCAATGAAATATATAGGCTTGAATAAACATATAGGCTAATTAAGATAAATATTAGATATTTCTATACTATAGTTAATTTAATCAAATGAGTATTTGTCATTGATGTTAAATTTGATTTCTACTCCAAACTAATCTTTTCCAGGCTGACATGATTTATTTGCTTATTGCGCCCTCTTCAGGACTTTAAGTGTAGCGCGTTTATATATATATATAAAAAAAAAAGAGGAATGAAATACCATAATAATATGGGAGTCCAACAATGATAGTTTGAACATTTAGATTGGTAACAGTATAGTAGGAATTTTAAAAGAGTGAAGTATGAAAAAATTCGCTTACCTTGAATGCTAGTTGCAAGGCTTTTAACAATCATTATTCTGGACTCGATTAATGAGAGATGAGTGTGGAATTGATATTCTCTTACCCTTTCAGCACGTTTCTCGCAAAGAACACTGTAAACAAAAATAGAACAAAAGTTGCTGACTTAAATTTTTAAGTTGGCTACAATCAACTTGGATGTCATTTCAACTTATATTTCGACTTGCAATGTAAGTCGCTTTGGATAAAAGCGTCTGCCAAATGCATAAATGTAAACATTACATTAAACTGACTTAGCCTACTTGATAAACTGACTTGAATCTATATGCTAAATTATAAAAAGGTTGAAAATTGCTTAACTTATTTTGATGAGTTAAAAAAATGTAAAAACATGTTATCATAACTTATTGATCATATATTTTTTTCGCCTTGCTTTTAAAAGGCTGAAGAAAAACAGACACTTTATTATGACTAGCCTATTATTAAGGCGACTTGGTAACGGCCCTTCCCATAGTAAAACCTTACCTGAATATAGGCTATATTGTTAAAATAAAATAGTATGCTATAAAAACAAAACCATCTCCTGAACTGAACCTTCTTAGATTTACAGTAGGCTAAAGCTGCAAGTTAAATGGCCTAACCGTTTATGTGTTATTATGTGTCATTAGGCTAGTTAAATGCTGAAAGTGTTATTCTATAGATTACTTGATGTAGCCTATATAGGATACTGTGCTATGTTAACTGTTAGGCTATAATATGTTCCAGTCTCTCCAGCTTTTCCTGTTAATCGGGTTTCCGCGGGAACGTTTCGTTTATCAAATATGAAATAACCTTGACTCACCTCTTAATTCGATTTTGACAGTGTTTCAACACTTGCTCGTGACCTGCTCGTGACTCGTGCCTTTGAGTCGTCTGGTTTTATGAGTTGTGTTGGCGTAGTGGAGAGATTCCATAGGGTTATGTTGTTGCTGTACGTCTGCTGGCATTGAATGGGCATTTGGAAACTCGAGCGGTGCTAAATATAAGTGTTCACCTGCTCGTGGGAGTCGGTAAGGAAATCAAGCGGCACGCTTTGCGTAGTGGCTGTGGTTGTGTTTGGGGAGGAGGGTGCGCTTGACGCGCGGGGGACCAAAACAACCTTCACTCCGTAGTTTCTCAGTAAACCTCTGACGCAATCTGACATGACATGACATGTCAGTATAAATATTTTACCTCAACACACTTACCAGATCTGAAGGACAATGGTTTGACCAAAAAAGAAAAAAGAGAAAAAAATAATAATTATTTTTTTTTGTGTGTGTGTGTGTGTGTGTGATTTAGCCTATTTATTAAACATTTTGTGTTTAAAAAAAAAAACCTTTCTAATAATAATTATTAGATAATCGAGATAGATAGTGAAATTATTTTTCTTAAGGGAGGATTTTGTTAACCTTGCTTTCCAATGAAATGGCCATGTGCTCCAGACTAAGTAAACTGACACTGAGCATCAGTGCCATGACAAGAAAACAGGGGAGTTGTGTGATAAAACATTATTATTTGGTATTATTTTCCATTAGGGAGGATTTTGTTAACCTTGCTCTCCAGTGAAATGGCCCTGTGCTCCAGACTTAGTAAATTGACACTGAGCATCAGTGTCATGACAAGTATAGAGGAAAGTAAATAAGTAAATAGGGGAATTGTGTTATAAACCATAAAGCTGCTTCACTACATAAACACAGCATAGCAACTAAACTTTACAGCAGCAGCAAACATTTTAAAACTTTAACAATTGCAATATAAAATCCTACTCTAGTCTTTTTTATGAATATTACAATCCGTGAGACTTTATTTCCAGTGATGTCACACATTGTGAAGTGTAAATAAAGTGTAAAATTGTAAATAATACAGCGACCTATACCTGTCAAAAGTTTTGGAAACATTACTTCTTTTTTTTTTTTTATTGAAAGAAGTATCTTATACACTCACCAAGGCTGCATTAATGTAATCAAAAATACAGGGAAAAAAACATTGTTACAATTTAAAATATTTGTTTTCTTTTTTTAATAAATGTAAAAAAATAAATAAAAAAAAAATTCCTGCGATGACAAAGCTGAATTTTCAGCTTTGCTGAAAATGTTTCCTGAGCAGCAAATCAGCATATTAGAATGATTTCTGAAGGATCATGTGACACTGAAGACTTGAGTAATGATGCTGAAAATTCAGCTTTGTCATCACATTAATAAATTCTAAAATTATTTTAAATATTTATTCAAATAGAAAACTGTTTTATCTGTAATAATATTTAGATGAAATAAATGCAGCCTTGGTGAGCAAAAGGGACTTCTTTCAAAAACATTAAAATATTGTAATGTTTCCAAACTTTTGACTGGTACTGTATGTATTAGGAAATAAAAATCTATATCAACATTTCCTCATGGAGAACTAATGCAGATTGTAAATCTTTACAGCTCTCCTTTTATAGAATAGACTTCATCTTTGAAAAGGCCTCCATTGTTGTTTACTTACACTTATTTGTCAGTAAAATTCTGCGGAAATTCAAGCAGAACTCTTTTGCATGTCGACTCTCTTATGTGTCCCCTGGCTGTGACATCAAATGGTCACAGGAAAGCTGTTATAAAAAACAAGTTTGTGGAACGTTGTGATAGTGGTGTATACAGTACATCTGCAGCTGTCTAATAAAGGAGGAGTATATGCACATTTTTTCCAAGCACAATTTAGAATGGAGATTTTATATGAGAGGAGATATAGTTTATTATAATCAGTTTCCACATAGCCTATGTGTTTATTCATTTTCACGAGCACTACTAACCACAACAACCCAAAAGGATCAGGGATGTCATTAATGTCCTTGACTACTCTTTATGGTCCCTGAAATATCTCTCATTAAGCTACAACATAACAACTAGTTTACTTTGTATATATCATGTTCATTCCTTAGGTCTAACTGAAAATAAAGGTGATTTCTGAACATTTTGATATATTTAATGTGGCAAGCCATTTCAACACTTATTCCTTAAAGGGATAGTTCACCCAAAAATCCCATATTTACTCACCCTCAAGCCATCAGGTGTATTAGAGTTTCTTATTACAGCCAAACACAATCAGAGTTATATCCAAAAATATCCTGACTCTTCCAAGCTTTATAATGGGAGTGAGTAGAGCCTGAGATTTTGAAGTCCAAAAAAGCGCATCCATCCATCATAAAACTAATCCATACGGCTCCAGGGGGGTTAATAATAAAGGCCTTAAGTGAAGCGATGCATTTTTGTAAGAAAAATATCCCTATTTATAACTTTATAAACTATAATCACTGGCTTCCGGTAATGGACGTGCACAAGTCTAGTTCCGGCGGAAGAGTGACCTCTGACCCGACGTTTGACGTAGGATGTAGTAGCGTAAACTTATAGGTGAGAGTAGATGCCTCTCACGCTTCAAACAAATAGGGCTATAGGCAACAAACTCAAGCTCCTCCAACATTTCTCTTCAAAAATTACAGTTAAGACTTCTAATTCATGACTGGTGTTTTGCTTTGCTCTATCCTCTTTTCTTTCGCATTCGTCAATACGTCATGCGTCGGGTCAGAGGTCACTCTTAGGGCTAATTCCGAGTTCAGGACGTGAACAGCTCTGATTATCATCTCGTAATCACGGTTATGACATGGCATGAACGCGGCATAAGCTCGTTGTTTTGGTTCGGGAGGAACTGTTAAAGGTGGCTGCTGTTTGTTTGCGGCACTCGGTGACTGTCTGTCTACATCTCTTGAAACGCCTGATGACGTGTGATGTTTGCACGAGCGTGGCGGAGGTATGGAAATACATGTTGATAAGCGGACGTAGGGCATTGTATCATTGCATTCAGACCAAATGGAATGATTGGTTGAACATTTTTTGGTCCAGAGGCTTCCACGGAAAATATATTTACATTTTTTATTATTTAGACCACTTACTTTATTGATTGTTATCAGGATGTGAAAAAAGTTTTAACCAGGATAACAAAAAGTGTTTCTGAAAAACATTGCTTATACCTTTGAGTAAAAAAAGCAAGATAGATGCTGTATTAGCATCTTATAAATATGTAGCCTACTAGTATCTAATAAATACAAACTAATACCAGTATTTATTGGAATACATGCTAAGTGATTTTTTGATATCTAAACCTCAGTGATTCATAATTCAATGTATTACCAATAACAATAAAACCAATGAAACTGAATAAGTTATATTGGATTATTTGCTACTAGTATTAAAAGTTAAGTGGAAACATTAAACAGAAAATAGTTCAAGGGACTAAATGTTAAAACGGCATGCCACGTGATGATTGGGTGATCGTATAGCAACTGGACGCCACTCGCGCTCGCGCTCGTCCGAATCTCACGTCTCAAATTCCGTGTTGAGTTGCAAGCACAAGGATTCACACGGTCTATACTTAGCTCTCCTAAACGTCAAAGTCTGCTGCAAAACACGATCTGTTTCTTAGTGTGACGTGATATCATTTTAAAGCTTTAAACGCTTTCTTGAAATCATTTGAAGGCTGAAAGATTATGTTTAAATATAGTTTTTAGGATGATCAACTGAAGAGTTTGATTTAAAATGCGAGGAACTGAGGATGTTGAGCCCAGTAATGTTTAAGAAACTGTGATTATAAAGAAGAAAAGAGAAACGTGGGACAAGGAAGCGATTTCAAGGAGGTGATTTATAGTTGAGTGCATCGGTTACAACTGTACGTGAACTGTGACAATGTCAATGGGAATTATTTCATTTTTGGCTCTCAGCGTCTTTTTTAGTCAAGGTAAGTTAGGCTATAAAACATGCAAGTGTGAAATTATTTTAAACGATACAATTATTGGAGTGGATTATTAACATATTAGTACAGTCATCAGATGTTAGCAGCATATATTTGTCATTATTTATTATAGGCTGCAGCCGCTGCATTAATAACCCTCGTTAAGTCTTATGCCGCTATAATGTTAGTCTCTCCATGTAAGATCCTGTACATTTATCTTTGGATTTATTGCTCAGAAACGTAACGTTTTCAAAATATTAAAGTTGAAGCTGCATGATAAGCAAAGAAAGCCAATATTATAATTTTATCAAAACTTTCTTCAGTCTTGAGGATCTAGCCCATGGAAAATGTCCCACTGCCATAACATCTTTGCTTAATGCTTCTGAACTATAATAATCTTGCATCTCTTTTTTCTTGCTTGTTCAAAATGTCTAATTTTAGTACCACAAGGCCAAACTGGATGTGCTGAAGTGGATTCCATGACAGAGGCTGTGGCTGGAGAAAGTTTTCTGTTGGGTTGCATTTCCTGCAAAAAAAGAGCAGAAGTGCCAGGTTCTGCTATTGTGGAGTGGCACTTCAAACCAGCTGGAACTGATGAGTTTATCCAGGTTAGTACGGAGATTATATGGACCAGAAAGCCTGTTGTCAGGTTGTTCGGTCAGCTTTACATATTTTACACTCTTAAAAATAACGGTTCCGAAAGGGAAGTTTCGCAGCAGTGCCATAGAAGAACCATTTTGGGTTCCTCAAAGAACCTTTCAGTGAACAGTTCTTAAAAGAACCATTTTTTTTTTTTTGGAAGAACGTGCAAGAGTGTGAATTTTAATAATCTGAAGAACCTTTTTCCACCTTCTGTAATGGAAAAGTTCCATCAATGCCATCTAAGCACCTTTATTTTTAAGAGTGTACAGCAGAGCATACAGTAGAACACTAATCAATTTAAATTAGCTGATTTTTTTTTTTATTTTTTTTTTTTTTAAATCTTTACATGCTTTTATTAGTAATATCTCTGTTCCTATCAGATTTTCCAGTATGAATATCCTTCCCCCACTATTCTTCATGAAAACTTTGAGGGAAGATTAGACTGGCAAGGGACTATGTGGACAAAGGATGTGCAAATTGGTGCCATCTCCATTAACAATGTCACATATAATGACACTGGGACTTACCGCTGTACCTTCCACCGAACGCTGTACCTTTCTATGAGTGAGGAGCATGTGATAATAAACAAAGAGGTGGAACTCACAGTTGTGGAAAAAGGTGAGACTCATTCATATTCCACTCACAGGTGACAAATTTGCATTTCAACTAGTAATTTGAATATGTGAATTTGTTGCTCCCCCAGCCAACCCCGAGCTGACGACTGTAGTCTCTGAGATCATGATGTACGTGTTGATCGTAGTCCTGCAATTGTGGATGATTGGAGTGCTGATTTACTGCTATAGGAAGATCTACGCCGAGAACGAAGCTCGAGAGGCCAGAAAAGCTGCACGCTCTCAAAACAAGTAAGGATTACTTTTTTTGCACCAGTTTTTTTCCCACAGCATATACATTGCCAGTCAAAAGTTTGGAATAAGGCTGCATTTGTTTGATAAAAAATACAGTAAAGCAGTAATATTGTGAAATATTATTACAATTTAAAAGAATTGTTTTGTATGTTAATGTATTTTAAAATGTAATTTATTCCTGTGATGTCAAAGCTATATTTTCAGCAGCATTACTCCAGTCTTCAGTGTCACATGATCCTTCAGAAATCATTCTAATATGCTGATTTGCTGCTCAAGAAATATTTCTTGTTATCAATGTTGAAAACAGTTGTGCTGCTTAATATTTTTGTGGAAACTGTGATTAAAAGTTTGGGGTATAATGATTTATTTATTTAATTTTAAAAGAAAGATATTAATACTTTTATTAAACAAGGACTGTATATTTATTCAAGTGACAGTAAATACTCTTATTTAAGATTTCTTTTTTTTTTTAAATGCTGTTTTTTTAACTTTCTAACAATAAATGATAGTAAGTGAACACTAAATCAGCATATTGAAATTATCATGTGACGCTGAAGACTGGAGTAATGATTCTGAAAATTCAGCTTTGTCATCACAGGAATAAATTATATTTTAAAATATATTAAAATAGAAAACATTTATTTTAAAATGTAATATTTCACAATGTTACCGTTATTGTATTTTTATCAAACACTCAGCCTTGGTAAGCAGAAGAGACTTCTTTCAAAACATTAAAAATTATTCCAAACTTTCGACCGCCAGTGTATAAAGTTGTTTATACCTTTCTGATTCAAAATGTACTTTTTTCATCTTTTGTTTTCACAGATTTATTGACTCGAAGGACCCTTGTGATGGTGTGTATTTGGAATAACTACAGTTTTGGTTAGTAGGCTTATTCATTTTCAGTGAATATAGGTTTACTAAATTAATGCTAACATAGTTCTATTTGTTGTTACAAACCTCTGTGTATTTCTAGGGACATAGCATTGCATTGACTATGCTAATACAGAACACAGAATGATTAATAATACACTTGGTAATAAATCGGAATCAGGAATATAGAGAGTCTGAATAAACAGATAAATTAAAAGGATAAACAGAAGAAATTAAAAGGGTTTGTAGAAAAGAAACAAAAATCTGGTTTCTTAACTTGGCTGTTTTTTAACTGGTGATAAAAAGATAAGTATGCGAAGACGTACAGACAAGTGTTTTAATCATCAATAAAGATGGAATTGTTTTTGTTCTACCAAGAAAGATTTTGGACCTGATTTTGTGACAGGTTGTCTGCTCGAAAAAAAAAAAAAACAGTAAACAAAGTACAGGAAACAACATTCAAACTTAGCTGGTTTTACAGTATGTGATAAAAAGCCTAGTTTTAAAACAATGGCAATTTAAATTTGAGTAAAGTAAAAATGTAATAGATTTAATCTTCACGGAGCCTCAAGCTCTTCAATTAGGAGGGCATTTGAATTCTTGAGAGCTGCATATAAAAGATCTTTCCCTTTAGTGCCAGCAGATTTAATTGGGCCCATTAATAAAGCTCTCATCTTCGTTTGTGGGGTTTTCTCAGCACGAATGGCACTGTAGTCCTCGTCTGAGATGACTTTCTTCTGATAAAGTACATCTAGGATGGTGTCCACATTATGAACTCGATTTATCAGCTCTGTCAAATTACTATCGATGAAGTGTTCACCTATGAAAGAGATGTAAACATGCATGTGGTCAGATTGTGAGGATACTGATGATGAGTTCATATTAATATTTTGTATATATGAAGTTATGAACAAGGTTTATTAGGTGATAAATAAACACCCTCATTGTCTTCACCAAAGAGTGAAGAGATTTAAAACCTACCTTACCAACCTAGACTTACTCACCATTAGATGGAGCCCTCGGGCCTGGTTGAGGAACAACTGGAGCTACTGAAAAACAAGAGGAAGTTAATGATTCTCGTATTTTAATGGGGGTTACACGAAGGAAACTGAAAGTAAAATTAAATTCATGTCTAGAGTACAATTACATATAGGAATCGTAAATAATTTAACGAATTCTCCTTTCGATTCTGATTCTTCTTAACGAATTAGTAGGCTACTTTGAGGGAACAATTATGTCTATTTGCACACACACACACAAAAAAAGAAAGAAAAACAAATAAATTCAATTTGAATTTGCATTAAAATACTTTTTACGTTTTACTTTTAAATGGAACAGGTTCTAAATTCTGGAGAACTGGTTTTAGGTTTCCAACTTATCATTTTTAATTCTACACCAAGGAAAGAATAATTCGACCTTGTAGACTACTTTGTCTACTCTTTCTGAATTTATTTTTCTATTCAAAATAGATTACTTACTTTGTAGCCTATGTTCTTTCTGAGCTCCTCTGCCAGGTTATTTTCTCTAATAGCCCTTAAAACTTCGAGTGTCACAGGAACAGCGCCTGTCGATGTGAAAGTGTTCACCATTACATCGGCGAGATCTAGAGCGTCTTTAATTTTGTCGATTGTAGCTTGTCGTACTCGCGGTTCTTCCTCCCGATCGCGCAATTTGATTTTAAACTTTCTTAGCTTTTCCTCCCCCAGATCCTCAAAAGTATTCTCCAGTTCTTGCTTAATGTTTCTCTCCATGGTTCCTCAAAGTTTCGCGGCTCTTCTACAGGCTTTTGACCGGCGGAGGATGAACCGCTGAAAAAGAGACCTCCTGTTTTGCGCCGAGATGAAGGCGTGTCTTTAGACTTTCAGTATGACATTTACATTGAGCATTTCCTTCCTCATTTCATAACCAATTTCTTGTAAATGCTGGGGTACAAGAGAGTGTACTTTGGTTTTTTTTTTTTTTAATCTACGTTGGTATGATATTTAAGTTTGTAATAATGCAATAAATTGTAGGCTACCTCAGAGAAAGTGCATGAACAGGAGGCACCCGCATCTCCTTCCCCATTCTGCATAGGCCTATTTCATAATCCAAAAAATATAAAGATGATTCAATGAAACCTTGAAAATTACTTATATTACATGCACACATAGGCTACATCTCGGGTTCCTCCTATATCAGTTTCAGTTTGCTGTAGCGATTAATTACTTATGTGACCAAAAGTAATTCATTTTCCACGGTCACACTAAATGCGTCTCTATAGCACGCATTGTGTTTATCGTGCAATTTATACGCCAAAATGAGTTTTTACGTGCATATGATACGCATGGGTAGGTTTAGTAGTGGTAGGGTACGTGCATATGATACGCATGGGTAGGTTTAGTAGTGGTAGGGTACGTGCATATGATACGCATGGGTAGGTTTAGGGTAGGGCCATTTAGGGTAGGGTAGGGTAGGGTCATTTTCGCGTATAAATTGCACGATAAACACAATGCGTGCAATAGAGACGTGGCCGATTTTAGTTTTTTTCTCTGGAGCTTATGTGATCCACCCTCCTAAAACCGTTGCTAGTTTAACACTATTGTTGGAAACTAATGCAGCCGCTTGTAGCCTACTTCCTCAACGCCAGGTCAGTCAGAAACTTCACAGGTAGCATTTATTTTGTGAGAAAGTACTTTGTAACTAAACTGTTTTCCAAGGTACTGCAATGTCTAAAACCTTTTTTTTTTTTTTTTTTTTTTTTTTTGAAAAGTGTTATCCTGCTATCCTTATTTTATTATTTAATGCAATGACATTTATTATAGCTAGCTGTTATAAATATAATATTAGCAGAACCATTTATTTTAAAGTGTATCTCATTTGTCTCAACTGTGTAAATTTTCCTGATGTATCATATTTGATACTCATTATTTAACATGATTTCTTTCTAAAAAAGTGATGTATGTAACCTAACCGACATTTCTTCAGTCCAGGAAGTGTTTATTTTGAAATATTACTAACAAAAGTTATTCTTATGTTTAAAAATCAGTAAAGATTTCACAAAAGGACAAATGTGCCACAAACTGGGTGGGGATGTTTTTAGAATTAGACTGAAAGGTCTTTTACCTGCTAAAAAAGCATAAACTATCAATCAGAGGACAGAAGGCATGTGATTCTGTAAAACAGGTTTTTCAGCAAAGTTTTGATCATGTTGATAATTCAAGAGCCTTAGAAATGTTCTTTTCAAATATGATACAGTAGGTTACCTTTATTAACAAAATAAAGTTTTGTGTGAAAGTTTTGTGTTTCTGTTTGTGTGAAAATACATTTGTGAATTATTATGTATCAGAACAAGTTTTCTCTTCAGAGGAAATGCAGCTAAACCATGGGGGGTGAAATGCTCATTTTCACTCAATCTCCTGTTAATCTTGAGTACCTATAGAGTAATATTGCATCCTTCATATCTCCAAAAAGTCTTTTGTTTTATTAAATTTTTAACAGAAAGATAGACTGTACCGAGTCTTTCCGGAAAAAAACGAGCGGCTGGGGGCGGGCCCTGTGGGCGAAGCTTAGCTGTGCTAACGTGCCGAGCTAGTAACAACACACAGAGACATTTGTTCAACAAACAGTTTTACTCACCGTCCGGTTCCAACGCACGACCGCGAACCTTTATCATTGTGACTGCTCGATCCTTAAGCATTAGACGATCTGCAAATCCGTCGATATGGGCTTTGTTTATAAAACAATCATCGTCGAAATGCAGGGAACAAACAGTCTAACAGTTACACAACTCCGTTTATGGTCAGGAAAACAAACTCCATCCACGGGTTCCTTAACGCTGGATTCTTTGGGAATCTGTGCAGGGTTGTCTTGCCCTGGCAACCAAAAACACACTTCTTTGGTTGACATTGACTTCCCAAAAGCCGGGCAGGGCGCTTTGATGGCGAACTGCTTTCACTCTCTTGCTCTAGTCTACGAGTGCGCGCGCGGCCGCGATCTTACCGGAGAAGTGCCCTTAGGACCCATATAAGGAAATTCCGCCCTATCTTACGTAAGAGAGCCATACTCGAAAAAAACTTTACGAAACTTGTGACAAACCGGAAGGAGTATTTTTGGAACAAAAATACTCCTTCAAACGTACAACTTAGTTTTTGAAACTTTGTCCATGTTTAGCATGGGAATCCAACTCTTTACCAGTGTAAAAAACTCAGTATGCATGAAATAGCATTTCACCCCCCCTTTAAGTCAATTCCTTTGTAAATTGAAAAAGTTGTTTAATAAAGGTTTTTCTTTTTTTAAAATAACTATTTTTTCAGACATCTGGAAAGACTTTTTAGGATTTGCTGGAGATGCAAAGGCACATGAGGGTCTACAGAATTCACAGATAAGGAGAGAAATGCATGTACAGTCAGAGTCCAGGGAACAGGTAGAACAACTTTGCCGACGACGCTCTGTCTTTACACGCCATTTGTCTGTAGCTCCCGGTCATATCTGAACTGTCAAAAAGTCTAATAACCTGTACACTGTAAAAAATGTCTAACCTCCCCAACTCAAAGTTTTCTAGTGACTGGTCACATCTAAATTTTTCAATTGGCCCAAGTGAAATTCTGTTTTTCGCATACACCACTGCAGAGACATTGGTGCACTTGACAACTTGATAATCCAGCTCCTTTAACAGCCATTCCTGTCACAGTTGTTAGATCCGCTGTCTCTCTCTCGTCTTGTGTGTGTGTGTGTGTGTGTGTGTGGTGTGTGCGTACTGATTGTTTCGTGTGGGCGTTACCGCTGATTATCTGATTCTCTCATCAGCGCCTGCAGCTACATTCCATCAGCCAGCCTATTTAATGCCTTGTCTTTCGTCTTGTGTTTGTCAGATCGTTGTTGGAGCTTCCCCGTGTCGTTTCCTGTTCCTGTTCTTCTCGTGTGTTCTCGTATCTGATTTTGAGTTCATCGTGTTGTGCTGATTCCTGTTTCCAGTCTCGTTGTGGATTCTACACTTTGATCATTAAAATAAATTCTATACTCAGATCATCACTCATCATTCCGGGGTTGCCCATCGAAGTCCCTGCGTCACCACTCTCCTGCTGTCTGCGGCGTGTTGGACTTATTGTTGTAATTCCCAATAAAGAGATCTTTTGCTTGCAACTTGCATCCGCGTATATCCTGGTAGTCCGGAGTTCTCGCGAGAGCACAAGTTGAATTTGCTCAGCGAGTTACTCTGGTGTCGAGTAATGATGCTCATTAAATATGCTCCTCGATCTGAGCTGCACCAATGACATCGGGTTATCTGATATAGGCGGTCCAGAGGCGAGCTAAACAGATGACGACAGCGCTGTGACGTCCAAGTCATTAGTAAACATTGCAAGATGGCTATGGATGAACACCAGTTGTTTGGAACGGCTTTGGCCGCTACAATGAACGAGTTAGACTTGGCTTTTTATCTAAAACAGGAACAGAAGGCGCCGCTCGAATCATTCCTTTGCAAGAAGGGCGTTTTTGCTGTTTTGCCGACCGGATACGGTAAGAATATAATTTACCAGTTAGCTCCACCGGTAGTAAGCTTATGGGGTTTATTGTTGTGATTGGTCGTAGTGTTATCCTATTGCGTGCAGTGAGATTTTCAAATGCATGCTTGGTGCCGCCCCTCGAGCTGGCCGATTTTCATTAGTCGATGCCAGACCATTAATCTTTTCCATGCTCCACAATTCCATGCTCTCTTCATCTCTCTCTGCCACCCTTCTGCCCTTATCATCAAAATCTCTGTTGTTGATAAGCAGGGCAAGACGTGTTCTTGCAAACTTGTCTTTTGCTTCATAAATCTAAGAAAAACAACCAAGAGATGTTAATGCAGAATTTGACCACAACTAATACAATGGCAATCTAGAGCAACTGTCATGCTATAGTAACATTAGTGTTGTATCATTAGAAAGACTACTGATGTGTAGGCGTTTTATTAATATGACTAAATTGAACTATTTAACTTTTTCCTGGTAATGTTTTATGAATAGATTAATACTTGTTTATACTTGCCTCTTGTCCATTTTCTTCAAGTATTTTGTTTTTAAATGGTTGGCTGCACGGAGTAACCTGCAATTCTCTCTGCCAATCATCTGACTGAGGACGCTCAACCTTCAGACCCTGACCTGAACTTGCTTCTACACGTGGCTGAGACACTGTTAAGCCTAGAAAACACAACACAGCTCATGAGCACATCATTCCTCATATTCTAACATATCATATTTTTGTTTTGACATTCCAACCTGAAACCTGAGATTACAAGTCCCTGTATGCTCAGAAGTTGAGGATAATTGCCTGGAGCTTTGTGAAACGTTTGTAGAAAACTCGAGTAAACTGTGTATAGTGATATTTTTCTTAAGTTAAATGAACACACTCATTTTCTTCACCAGAGAGCAGGGGTGTAACGATACCCTCATGTCACTATACTGAACTCACAATATTATTGTGATACTCCAAGACATATGGTAAAAGGTTAACAAAAAAAAAATTGTTAGATTGTTAGATTAGATTACATTGGGGGTGGAAATGAATAGGCTTGGACTTGGTAACTCAATGCACAGGAAAATGTTGAAACCAGAATAAAAATATTGATGATTCTGAAGCTGAAAATACAGAATTATTTTAGTGAACATGCTTGCACTCTGTCACTGACTAGATATATTTAAAATAATGTAGGCCACTTTTTACTGGTAACATAAGACATTTGGCATTATCAGGAACCACAAATATCCCCCATTGCATTATTAAACATTATATTCAATATTATGTGCAGTATAGTTTAATGTAGTCTTGAATTTTTTCTCACACAGTAATTTTTATTTTTGATGAACTATACACAATACATATTGTCACTATTCACAATACATATTGTTGCATTTTTGTATTGTGATATATTGTGACACGATATATTGTTACACCCCTACCAAAGAGTGAAGAGATTTAAAACCCACCTTACCAAGACTTACTCACCATCAGATTTGTGTTCCTTTTATTAAACAAGGACACAGTAAATTGATTCAAGTGACAGTAAATAATATAATCTTATAAAATATTTCTATTTAAAAAAATAACAAATTTCCAATAATAATTGATAATAATTGAGCACCAAATCAGTACCAGTATATTGGAATGATCATGTGACACTGAAGACTGGAGTAATGATGCTGAAAAATCAGCTTTGGCATCACAGGAATAAATTATATATTCAAATATAAAACATTTATTTTAATATGTAATATGGTTCACAATGCTACCGTTATTGCTGAGCAGAAGAGACTTCTTTTTAAAACATTAAAAATGATTCCAAACTTTTGACCGACAGTGTATAAAGATATTTATACCGTTCTGATTCAAAATGTACTTTTTTCACAGATTTATTGACTCGAAGGACCCTTGTGATGGTGTGTATTTGGAATAACTACAGTTTTGGTTAGTAGGCTTATTCATTTTCAGTGAATAGACACTATAGGTTTACTACGTTAATGCTATAACATAGATCTATATTTTTACAAACCTCTGTGTATTTCTAGGGACATTTCTAGCATTGAATTGACTAAGGTAAAGCAGAACACAGAATGATTAATATACCATGGTAATAAATCAGATACATTGTATCAACAAGACATTATACATATGCAGAATTGAATCAGGAATATAGAGAGTCTGAATAAACAGATAAATTAAAAGGATAAACAGAAGAAATTAAAAGGGTTTGTAGAAAAGAAACAAAAATCTGGTTTCTTAACTTGGCTGTTTATTGACTGGTGATAAAAAGATAAGTATGCGAAGACGTACAGACAAGTGTTTTAATCATCAATAAAGATGGAATTGTTTTTGTTCTACCAAGAAAGATTTTGGACCTGATTTTGTGACAGGTTGTCTGCTCGGGTTGTATGTGATAAAAAGCCTAACAATGGCAATTTAAATTTGAGTTTGTTTGCTATTATTGTGAATTGAAAGTTTCTTGTTTCATCTACTATGTATCCCATATAGCCTATAGTAAAGGAGACAAAAAAGTAAAGTAAAAATGTAATAGATTTAATCTTCACGGAGCCTCAAGCTCTTCAATTAGGAGGGCATTTGACTTCTTGAGAGCTGCATATAAAAGATCTTTCCCTTTAGTGCCAGCAGATTTAATTGGACCCATTAATAAAGCTCTCATCTTCGTTTGTGGGGTTTTCTCAGCACGAATGGCACTGTAGTCCTCGTCTGAGATGACTTTCTTCTGATAAAGTTCATCTAGGATGGTGTCCACATTATGAACTCGATTTATCAGCTCTGTCAAATTACTATCGATGAAGTGTTCACCTATGAAAGAGATGTAAACATGCATGTGGTCAGATTGTGAGGATACTGATGATGAGTTCATATTAATATTTTGTACATATGAAGTTATGAACAAGGTTTATTTGGTAATAAATAAACACCCTCATTGTCTTCACCAAAGAGTGAAGAGATTTAAAACCCACCTTACCAACCTATACTCACCATTAGATGGAGCTCTCGGGCCTGGTTGAGGAACAGCTGGAGCTACTGAAAAACAAGAGGAGGATGTAAATGTGCATGTGGTCAGATTGTGATAATGGAGTTCATATTAATATTTTTTTATTTGGTCATATATGAAGTTATGATCGCACTTTTATTAGGTTATAAATAAAACCTACCGTACCAACCTAGACTTACTCACCATCAGATGGAGCCCTCGGGCCTGGTTGAAGAACAGCTGGATCTACTGAAAAACAAGAGGAAGTTAATGATTCTCGTATTTAATGGGGGTTACACGAAGGAAACTGAAAGTAAAATTAAATCCATGTCTAGAGTAGCCTACAATTACATATAATTGTAACGAATAAATATATCGTTTTTAACGAATTCTCCTTTCGATCCTGATTCTTCTTAACGAATTAGTAGGCTAATTTGAGCCTAACTGGTTTTAGGTTTCCAATTTATAATTTCTAACTCTACACCAAGGAAAGAATAATTCGGCCTTGTAGGCTACTTTGTCTACTCTTTCTGAATTTAGTTTTCTATTCAAAATAGTTTACTTACTGCGGTCTATGTTCTTTCTGAGCTCCTCTGCCAGGTTATTTTCTCTAATAGCCTTTAAAACTTCGATTGCCACAGGAACAGCGCCTTTCGAAGTGAAAGTGTTCACCATTTCATTGGTGAGATCTAGATAGTCTTTAATTTTGTCGATTGTAGCTTGTCGTACTCGCGGTTCTTCCTCCCGATCGCGCAATTTGATTTTAAACTTTCTAAGCTTTTCCTCCCCCAGATCCTCAAAAGTATTCTCCAGTTCTTGCTTAATTTTTTTCTCCATGGTTCCTCAAAGTTTCGTGGCTCTTCTGCAGGCTTTTGGCAGGCGGAGGTTGAACCGCTGGAAAAGAGACCTCCTGTTTCGCGCCGAGATGAAGGCGTGTCTTTAGACTTTCAGTATGACATTTACATTGAGCATTTCCTTCCTCGTTAGATCACCAATTTCTTGTAAATGCTGGGGTATAGCTACAAGAAAGTGTACTTTGGTATGTTTTATCTACGTTGGTATGATTTAAGTTTGTAATAATGCAATAAATTGTACTTCAGAGAAAGTGCATGAATCTCAAGGAGGCACCTGCATCTCCTTTCCCATTCTGCATATTTCATAATCCAAAAAATATAAAGATGATTCTATGAAACAGTGACACACTTGACACACATACATCTCTGGTTCCTCCAATATTTCAGTTTGCTGTAGTGATTAATTACTTACGTGACCAAAAGTAATTAATTTTCAGTGGCCAATTTTAGTTTTTTTTTTTCCTGTGGAGCTTATGTGATCCACCCTCCTAAAACCGTTGCTAGTTTAACACTATTGTTGGAAACTAATGCAGCCGCTTTACTTCCTCAATGCCAGGTCAGTCAGAAACTTCAGAGGTAGCATTTATTTTGTGAGAAAGTACTTTGTAACTAAATTGGTTTCCAAGGTACTGCAATGTCTAAAACCTTTTCTTTTTTGAAAAGTGTTATCCTGCTATCCTTATTTTATTATTTAATGCAATGACATTTATTATAGCTAGCTGTTATAGCAAAACCATTTCTTTTAAAGTGTATCTCATTTGTCTCAACTGTGTAAATTTTCCTAATGTATCATTTTTGATACTCATTATTTAACATGATTTTTTTCTAAAAAGTGATGTATGTAACCTAACCGAAATTTCTTCAGTCCAGGAAGTGTTTATTTTGAAATATTACTAACAATACAAAAGTTATTCTTATGTTTAAAAATCAGTAAAGATTTCACAAAAGGACACATGTGCCACAAACTGGGTGGGGATGTTTTTAGAATTAGACTGAAAGGTCTTTTACCTGCTAAAAAAGCATAAACTATCAATCAAAGGACAGAAGGCATGTGATTCTGTAAAACAGGTTTTTCAGCAAGGTTGTGATCATGTTGATAATTCAAAAGCCTTAGAAATGTTCTTTTCAAATATGATACAGTGTATTGTTTGAGTGAAAATACATTTGTGAATTATTATGTATCAGAACAGGTTTTCTCTTCAGAGGAAATGCAGCTAAACCATTTAAGTCAATTCCTTTGTAAATTGAAAAAGTTGTTTAATAAAGGTTTTTCTTTTTTTGAAAGAACTATTTTTTCAGACATCTGGAAAGACTTTTTAGGAAGGCACATGAGGGTCTACAGAATTCACAGATAAGGAGAGAAATGCATGTACAATCAGAGTCCAGGGAACAGGTAGAACAACTTTGCCAGCGACGCTCTGTCTTTACACGCCATTTGTCTGTAGCTCCCGGTCATATCTGAACTGTCAAAACATCTAAGAACCTGTAAGAGGGGAACATAATAAACATCTGTGGCACGAAACGAACATTTGAATGGCAATGTACACAAAGAATAAATATTTTGACCTTTTTTAAAGGAACATAATTCACACAAGTTGCTCTTGCAGAAGCATGTGATTTACCTTCCTGAATAATTCCTCAATGTGATCCTCGTGTGCATATTTCGTAAACACATCCACTATGTACTGGACATAAAAAGTTCCATTCTGCACATGCCTGTAAGATTTGGTTTCTGTAGAAAAAAATTCATTAGTGGAGTTAGGATCTTTCAGACTTTCCACAATAATGAAATGGATATTGTGTATAATTACTGGTTTTACACTGAGAAACATCTTCAAATAATAATAAATAAAGTTCAGTTGAATACAAATGAGCTATTTAATATAAAATTATTTTTCACTCTTATACACTCTAATTCTACACTCTTAGAAAAAAGTGTTTTATAGGGGTCCATGTGGTTTTATGTAGAATAGGGTTCATGACTCAGTTTTAAAGAAAACTTTCTGCCAAAAAGCACTTTACCCGGGGTACAGGACATCAGAGAAATGAAGTCTTTCTCCTTGTGCACAAAGTCATCGCCTTCTATTTCCACTGGCTCATCAGGCTCACCGTCACTGGCCCACACGCGCCCATGCTCTCCTGAACAGAGATTTGGTTAAGAGTGTGTCCTTCTTCAAATAGGACAACAATCAATGGTGAGTTAATAATATACAATGATGTCCTGAGAATTCAACAATGAACAATTGTATTTTTAGTCATTTTCATACCTCCCCTGCAGGCTTGGATAAGAATAACCTTCGGTTTATTACGCAGAGCTGGACAATTCTCAGAGTTCAGATGACGGAAGATATCATCAACAGGGAAAGTATCAGAGGGGTTGGCTGTTTTATGATAATGGACACCCAAAATGGCATCCCTCTTTCCGTGGGACATTATAACCACAAATGTGCTGTCTGAACTTGCATGTTCTTCACGTTCTGCAAAGTTCTTGACTGCTTGCTTCATTTCCTGCCAAACAAATAAACTCCATTAAATAAATCAAGAGTACAATTACAATTAGAAAAACATATTAGCTGAAGTTCAAGGTTCTCAATAAAAAGCTATGTGCCATCTGGATCATTTTCTCTACATGCAGTAAAAAACTGTCATTTGAAGTCGTATCTTATGAAATAGTTTTTCTTATGCACCTCTGCAGAGACATTGGTGTATTTGACAACTTGATAACCCAGCTCCTTTAACAGCCATTCCATGTTCTCTTCATCTCTCTCTGCCCCTCTCCTGGTCATATCCTTAACATCAAAATCTCTGTTGTTGATAAGCAGGGCAAGACGTGTTCTTGCAAACTTGTCTTTTGGTTCATAAATCTAAGAAAAACAACCAAGAGATGTTAATGCAGAATTTAACCACAACTAATACAATGGCAATCTAGAGCAACTGTCATGCTATAGTAACATTAGCATTGTATCATTAGAAAGACTACTGATGTGTAAGTGTTTTATTAACATGACTAAATTGAACTATTTTACTTTTTCCTGGTAATGTTTTATGAATAGATGTTTAATACTTGCCTCTTCTCCATTTTCTTCAAGTATTTTGTTTTTAAATGGTGGGCTGCACGGAGTAACCTGCAATTCTCTCTGCCAATCATCTGACTGAGGAAGCTCAACCTTCAGACCCTGACCTGAACTTGCTTCTACACGTGGCTGAGACACTCTTAAGCCTAGAAAACACAACACAGCTCATGAGCACATCATTCCTCATATTCTAACATATCATATTTTTCACCCCTATGTTTTGACATTCCAACCTGAAACCTGAGATTACAAGTCAAGGATAATTGCCTGGAGCTTTGTGAAACGTTTGTAGAAAACTTGAGTGAATTGTGTATTGTGATATTTTCCTTAAGTTAAATGAATACACTCATTTTCTCCACCAAAGAGAAGGGGTGTAACAATACCCTCATGTCACGATTCGATACATATCACGAAACTGAACTCACGATTTTATTGCGATACTCCAAGACATAAGGTAAAAGGTTAACAAAAAAATAACTGTTAGATTAGATTACATTGGTGGTGGAAATGAATAGGCTTGGACTTGGTAACTCAATGCACAGGACAAAGTTGAAACCAGAATAAAAATATTGATTCTGAAGCTGAAAATACAGAATTATTTTAGCGAACATGCTTGCACTCTGTCACTGACTAGATATATTTAAAATAATGTAGGCCACTTTTGGTATTATCAGGAAAGACATTAAAGACATTTGGTATTATCAGGAACCACAAATATTCCCCCATTGCATTGTTAAACATTATATTTGATATTATGTACAGTATAGTTTAATGTAGTACTGACACTAAAACTCTGTAAACTTGATTTTTTTCTTACACAGTAATTTTTATTTTTGATGAACTATACACAATACATATTGTCACTATCCACAATATATTGTTGCATTTTTGTATTGTGATATATTGTGACACGATATATTGTTACACCCCTACCAAAGAGTGAAGAGATTTAAAACCCACCTTACCAACTTACTCACCATCAGATGGAGCCCTCGGGCCTGGTTGAGGAACAACTGGAGCTACTGAAAAACAAGAGGATATAGAGTTAGTTCACCCAAAAATGAAAATGTTGTCTTTAATTACTTAGCCTACTTAATTACTTACATGTCGTTCCAAACCCATAAGATCTTCGTTCATATTCGGAACACAAATTAAGATATTTTTTATAAAATCCGAGAGTTTTCTGACCCCATATATAGGTTATTACCACTTTCAAGGCCCAGAAAGGTAGTAAAGACATCATTAAAATAGTCCATGTAACTACAGTGGTTCAACGGTAATGTTATGAAGCGACGAGAATACTTTTTGTGCGCATTTTCTTCTCTTTCATGTCTGACGTTGTTCACGTGAGCACCACGAAGCATGCATGGTGCTGACGCCGGCCAATACTGTTTACAAAGTGATCACCATCACAGACTGACAAGGAAATGAAGAAACTGTTGAATAAAGTCGTTATTTTAGTTTTTTTGCACACAAAAAGTATTCTTGTTGCTTTATAACATTAAGGTTTAACCACTGCAGTCACATGGACTATTTTCCAATGTCTTTACTACCTTTCTGGGCCTTGAAAGTGGTAATAACGTTGCAGTCTGGGGGGGGGGGGGGGGAGCTCTCAAATGGCATCAAAATATCTTAATTTGTATTCTGAAGATGAACAAATGTCTTACGGGTTTGTAACGGCATGAGGGTGAGTAATTACTGACTACTGAGAATTACTGAGAATTAAAATTTTGGGTGAACTAACACTTAATGATTCCACTGCAAATCTCCACGTTCCACATTCAAAGCTCAATGTGCACAACTAGGCCTATGGATTGGGGTATTAATGAAGAATTATTTATTTAACTGGCCTTTCCCCGTCTTTACTATTCTCCTCTTCAAAATATTGTAATCAAGTGTTTAATGGGCGTTAGGAAATTGAAATTAAAATGGAGTTCTAGTCTAGAGTAAAATTAGAAATAGGACTCTTAAATGTAAGGATCCTGCTTTCGATTCTGAATTCTTAACGAATCTTTTGGGGAACAATTATTTTCAAATAAAAAGTAAAATAAAATAAAATAAAAGAGAGAGAGAGAGAGAGAGAGAGAGAGAGAGAGAGAGATGCCATTCGCATGAAAATCCTTTCGGTTTCACTTTTAAATGGAGCCGGTTCTTAAGAAATGGTTTTAGCTTTCCAACTATTTATAGGCTAATTATTAAAAATTCATAATACATAACTTCGCTAAACGTGCACTCTTCTCCTAATTTGTGGTTTGTTAAGATTCAGGCAATTTCTTCACTAACATGAAAGAAAACTACTATACTTACTATAGCCTATACTATTTGTTTTCTTTCATAACAGTTTACCTACCGTCTCCCAAGTTCTTTCTGAGCTCCTCTGCCAGGTTATTTTCTCTAATAGCCTTTAAAACTTCGAGTGTTACATGAACAGCGTCTTTCGATGTGAAAGTGTTCACCATTAAATCGACGAGATCTAGAGCGTCTTTAATTTTGTCGATTGTAGCTTGTCGTACTCGCGGTTCTTCCTCCCGATCGCGCAATTTGATTTTAAACTTTCTAAGCTTTTCCTCCCCCAGATCCTCAAAAGTATTCTCCAGTTCTTGCTTAATCTTTTTCTCCATGGTTCCTCAAAGTTTCGTGGCTCTTCTACGGGCGTTTGACCGGCGGAGGATGAACCGCTGGAAAAGAGACCTCCTGTTTCGCGCCGAGATGAAGGCGTGACTTTAGACTTTCAGCCTGACATTTACATTGAGCATTTCCTTCCTCATTTCATAACCACTTTCTTGTAAATACTGGGAAGCTACAAGAGAGTATGTTTTGTAGAAGATTGTAATGCATGCTGTAGCCTATTTAATTATGACATAACTAGCAGAGAACGGAAAAAAGCTGTTAAACTGAAGCAGCAATAGACCTCTGTTCCTCAGAGAAAGTCATAATTTGCTGGAGACACCTGCATCTCCTTTCCCATTCTGATTTTTCATGATCCAAAAAATAGAAAGATGATTCAATGAAACAATTAAAATAACTTACATTACATGCATGCACACAAGTCCTCTTACGAAAATAAGTAGTCATAGCCTACTTCGTTTATTTTATTAAATAAACTTAAGTAAAGTTCAAGTATACTTTATGTAGTAAGTATGCCTATATACTAATATCAATGTACTAGAATAACTACTTGTAAGTGTACTGTTTCAATACTACTTGGGATTAAATCTGCCCACTTTTTAGAGTATAAAATATACTTTTAAGTATACTTTAAGTGTAACAGACTACTAAACTTTGAGTACACAACTATTTTACAACTAAGTTTTTGTTTGTACTGCAACTATACTACAAGTGAACTTATAGGTATACTGATAGTTTAGTAGTCAAATACTTGTAGCACATTTTTTTTAGTTTATAATGGTAGGCCTACACTTTGAAGTACACTCAGTATAGGCTACTACTAGTTTATAGTTTTATACTGAAAGTAGGCCTATACTTGTAAGTTTTCTTTAAGCGAACAAATCATTACTAGTATGTTCCAATATTAGGTATTCATTTTATTCTAGTTTCATGCATTATTTTTTTATCAAAACTTGAATGTGGGTTACTTTCATAAAAAAGCAACATTTTGAATATTTTTGTCAGACTACGTCCGGATCGGATTCAGAATGATGATCAAAGACGGAGTAGATCGAGTCCATCAACACCCTCAGTTCCTGGGGCCATATTTCATTTGATAACTTTAGGCAGTTTTGAACTTACTGTATATGCAGTTTAATGTTTGATGACTAGTTATTTTACATTTGCGCGAGCAAGTAAGCAAATGACCAAGTTTTGTACCATTCCGATGAAGTAAAAAAATTATATAATAATAATAATTTTTTGCTCAAAAATGACCGGAGAGCACCAGAGGGTTGAATATATTGAGCAATGTGCAGGTCAATTACCAAATTCTCACTCACTAAATACTACACAATATTACTACATACTCACTCACACTCCACCTGTAGGACATAGTAGGTGACACATGCTTTACTGAACTATTGAACTATGTTTGCATCATTGAATTATTTTCCTTTTGATCACTATAAAGCTGCTTTGAAAAAATCTGTATTGTATAAAGCACTATAAAAATAAAGGTGACTTAACTTGACTAAATGAAACCGAGTAACAACATTTGTATGAAAAGACACATACTGTAACATTCAATTTATTTACAAGAATTCACAATCTGATGTCAAAACATCAGTTTACTTAAGAAAAAAAATAAAAAATTTACAAGATTAGTGTTCCAACGTCAAAAGAGGTAGCTAACAATGTTTTCTAAAGGCACCTAACTGCATTTGATGGCTGATTTCAGATCTGTTTTTAAATATATGTCGCTCATTCAAAAGTCCAAATCATTTTAAAGTACATATCTTTGAACGGAACAGTCAGTCATTTCTTTGTTGTTACTATTTCCAGGGCATGGTTTTACAGTTCTTCTCGATCATTACAGGCATTTGAAAATGTCCTCCTCTAATGCGCCCAGGACTCTGTGTTTTCCTCCGGTCTGGTTGTGCTTACAGACTGTGGAGATACTGCATTTGGTGGAGAGATGTTTAGACTTGCAAAGACCTCATGTGCCGTTTTTCCAAGCATGCCTTGCACGTCACAGACAAAGCGGTAGACGTAGCGCTTCCCTGCTGTTTTGTGAATGATGTTTTTGTGGTAGTAGTAACGCAGACCACGACTTAGCTTCTCGTAGTTCATTTTAGGCTTGTTCTTACACTGGCCCCACCGCTTCGCCACCTGGAGGATACAAGGGAGATGTTAAGCCAATCTTTATCTTTAGAACATGAACAGCGAATGTGAAAATCACAGATGTAAAGATAACAAATTCTCTTTTGCTTACATCGTCATGATGTTTTGAGACTCTACGTGTTTTGTTTTGGTTGAGGTATGAATCTTACCTCTGCAGGATCTGACATTTTAAACTCCCAGCCATCCCCAGTCCAGCTAATGAAAGTGTGGCAAGCGGAATCGAGCAGAAGTTCCAGCAGAAACTGCCAAAGCTGTATAGGCCCAGATCCTGATGGAGAACAAACAGTACTAAGTCATATATCCTGACCAGACTAAATGATTCTCATTTTCTGTTATGAAAAGTATGTATGCTTCAAAGGCTTCTGAAACAATTGCTCACCTGGGTAGGCGGACATTGGTGTCATTTCACCCTCTCTGTCTGATCTTTGAGATGGTGCGCTACGCCTTTTGACCACACGGGGGCAGAATTGCTCAGAGGATTGAGTAACTGGAGGTGATGAAGAGGATGCCGGCTGCCCAAGCATGGAAGTGCAATAAGTGGGTGAGGGGTAGTCGGACCAGTATGAAGGCCTGCTTTGCTGCTCTGCTTCATACAAGGCATAAGGTCTCTCTGCATCACCTACACAAGAAAAACAACAGTTAATATTTCAATATTTTAAAAATGAAAGAATATAATAAATATATAAATAAATTATATATTTATATTATATTATATATATTTATTATATAAAATGTATTACATTAAATATATATATATATATATATATATATATATATATATATATATATATATATATATATATAGTATTTATTTATCCATGTATTTATGCATTAATATCTTTAATGCATATATAATTAATCATTTGTTGATACTTTACTCTTTACATAGGTAATATAATACTTTTAAATGTCATCAATAACACATGCTAACTTCTATTTAGCTTCACCTGAAAATGCATGATATATTTGAAACAATATGCATCTCTCAAATGCCTACCCAGATGGTCCAGATTGACGGTACCGGTTGCTCCTCTGTGACTCGGACCTTTCCCAGGTTGGTAATGGCTGCTGGTGTCCATCCCTGGGCTGAATGTGCTGCTTTGTGCTGGAGTGCATAAAGGGACGAGGTTCTGGTAAGTTTGAGTAGATTCCTGAAAGGCAACCTGCTGTCTGTCTGCTACCATTCCTTCTGGAACTATGGAAAGATTACATAGTATGAGGCCAGGCCACTTAAAAGACGAGTTTGTACACTGTAAATGTAATATATATATATATATATATATATATATATATATTTGATACTTACTATTAGTGTATGATGACCAGCAGCTAAACTCAGGGAAGGAGTCCAGATTAAATAGTCCAGAGTCTAGAAGAGACTGACCTATACAATAAAA
Organism: Squalius cephalus; assembly: GCF_949319135.1. Classification (NCBI taxonomy): domain Eukaryota; kingdom Metazoa; phylum Chordata; class Actinopteri; order Cypriniformes; family Leuciscidae; genus Squalius; species Squalius cephalus. The sequence continues at coordinate 8,042,930 of NC_137136.1, read as the reverse complement.
ACACACGTTATTATTTGTAATCATTAAAATACTTGCTTGCATTATTAATATAATGGCCAGGAATCTGTGCATCATGAGATGCTTACCTTTAGCACTGTGCAAATGCTCCTTCTGGGGCTCTGAATAGGTTTCTGGATACTGCTGATGGACAGGTCCTTTGCTGTCTAATAAAAAGGACAGGTCTTCACCACTGCAGTCTGGAGGTACATTATCAAAGATGTGAAATGAACGAGAGCCAGAAGAAATCGTTTATTCTAGATTTAACAATGGATTTATGTATATATGCAAGCTCCCATAAAGTTTTCTACACCTAGTCTGAACTGTGCTAGGAATAAAAGCGTCTGTGACAGAGTGATGAAGAAGGGAGTAGGAGAGGGGGTGCTAAATCTGTTTGAGGAGGAAGTCTGGAGGAAAGGATTAGGAAGAAAGGGAGGGAGCAGAAAAAAACGGGTGTATCTTTAACCCAACCACCCCTTTTTTTCTACATCCCTGGTTTGGACATTCCTAAATCTCAGAGCATGCATAGCCTGACATCCCCTTTTCCTGATGAGCTTTGAATTAGTGCACACAAACAAGATGTCAAGGTCTAATTTTTAGGGTTTTGACAGGGGTGTTGCGATTCTGGCATTGCAGCTCAAGGACAGAGGAAATGTTTTGCACGGACATTCAGGAAACAAAGCTGGAGAAATACTAAATCCCACAAAATCTGACAGATTTTCCCCCTGAGGGCAAACTGAATGTGATAACTTGCAAATATGGGCTTTGACGTTATAATTTAGGCTATACACTATTTAAACACTTATCAGCCTATTTAAACACTGTATAGATAAAAATGTGTTGAAATAAGATTTTACCATATGAGCTGAAGTCAAAACCACCAGGAACCTCCTGAGTTCTGAAGTCTTCTGTGTAAAATCCAGCTTGATACATTTCCATATCTGAAGGAAAAAAAACAGCATCATGGGTTAATTTCTCAAATTCTTTATAATTTATTAAACACATCAGTGGGTGTAAAACAGTCCATTATTTTTAATGCCAGTCAGTGATTCAAACACTGATAATACAGATTAAGAATCTCAAATTACAATTGACAGATTAAAATCTAATTAAAGAGAAAACCTTACCTTTACGTTCTCAGAGTCCTTATTCCAGATATAAAGGATTTACTACAGCCTCAAGCGCTGCCTAACAATCCTGTTGACTGTTGGTGCTTCACCGGGACCGTTATAAAGAGGCCGCGCGCGACGGGGCGTGTCCGCGCGACTTGTGAAGGAATGCGTCGTGACTGCGGTTCCCTCCTTTTACTAATCGTGACGTCAGACAGGAGTCACGACCACAGATTTGTTACCCTTTCATTCATAGAAAAGGTGTCTATGGGGGAGCAGAAAAAACATCACCAGACAGGTTTGACTGACATGTCCCTTCACATTTATTTTCCCAAATACAAGACCGTTCGACCTAAAAACAAAAGCTGAAACGTTAAGACGATAGACATATGAACCCTATTAGACGCCATACGGTTTCGCGAATTAAATTACAGTCCGCTTAATTGGGCCTACTGTTCTGAATAGGCTAAGTGTTAATCAAATAGCTTGACGAAACATTGAAAAACTATTTTAAAAATCCTGGTGACACGAAACTCTGGAAACTATAGGCTATTTAAGATAGCATATGCCCACCCAAAGTTCCTGGTGACACGAAACTGTGGAATACAAACTGTGACACTCAACAGACGGTACAAATCATTGTAGCCTAGGTCTGTCCCTCATAGCCTTTCATTCATGAAAATTTTAAAATGGCGTCTTCCAAGAAAAATAATAATAAGTAATAATAATAATAATAATAATAGCCTAATAATAAGTAGTCTATGACAATTATAATTATGGGAACTATACGGTTATCCGGACCACACCTATTTCCGGATAACCGTATAGTAGGCTACCTAATTATGATTTGACAGGACATATTTAGTCATATTATTGGGTAACACTTTTTTTTTTTTTTACAGTGTCCTTGTTACACGTTACATGTAGCGTAGCAATAACTACCTATAAATTAGCCATGCATAATTAGATGCAACCATAAACCAACCCCTATTCCTAACCCTAGTAGGCTACTAAGTAGCCACTGTAACACGGACACCTTAAAATAAAGTGTAACCAATTATTAAATATGAATGTAGACTACAACAGCAACGTTTTCGTGGTTTTGCACGTGACTTGTTTTAAGTCAGGATTTAGGATACGAAATATGTAAGAATATATAAATTATTTGAATTACATTCAGTAGATTTTATAACGCAAATATATTACATAGGCTAATATAGGCATAGAAGACCAACTAGTTATTTTTTGGCGGTCTACAAACCCATCAAAATACATCATTATAAAGTTACGAGAGGAGAAATGTTCTAACTGGAAGTTAGGAATAAGATCAATCAGAACCAGTAACTTTGACTTTAATGAGGGTTTCGTATCTTTAAAAGCCATTCAAGAGAACAATGGTCTGTAAAATTCCGAGTCAAGGAGGCCTGAAATCACGGCGTGAGTGCTTTGGACAGATAAGACCAACCCAAGGGTCTTGTATAAACAAACACCTCAGGCCATTTTCCTCCGGCGTGCAGAAAAATACATCTGGAAAAGTAAGTTGCCAAATCGTGCAAGGGCTGAGTCGTGATTGAAGGAGTCGCTCACTGAAGAGGATACAATCAGTGTCAAATTCCCATGGCACCTCAACCCTTGCTAGACGTCGAATGTGTCGAAACAATTGTTTTTTTAAACATAGACTATCTTAATGTTGTTAAAAATTCTTTCCCAGAATAATCCAGTTTAAAATATTCAACAATTAAGCAATGTTTAAGGACTAAACAATATCTGCTTTATATTCTTATATGAAGGCTATCAAGCCTATAGCCTACACAATCTATAGGCTATGTTCATAACGCAACCGATTATTTTCAGTGTGAGTTTTGGAGAGCTTTTTTGCAGCTGTTGATTCATGATACTGATATATGGCGTTTCATATCACTGGTTTGCGGTTTGAGAATTCAACTTAAGTCGCGATTTCCTGTCGCTATAGTAAAGTTGGTAGGCTAAGCAATGTTTGGAAAAAATGTAAAAACACATTAGCTAATAAAGTAGGCCTAAATAACAAATAAAGCTCATGTATGTTCTTGTTGTTGATCAATCAACGAAAAAGGGAAATACTTTAATTGGACTACACCCTTAAAAATAAAGGATATTTATTGGCATCAATGGTTCAATGAAGAACCTTCAACATCCATAGAACCTTTTTATTGCACAAAATGTTCTTTATAGTGGAAAAACGTTCTTTAGATCATTAAAATGTTTGTCATACCAAGAAAAAAAGGCTATTTTAAAGAACTGTTCACTGGTTCTTTGGGAACCTATGGTCGTATGGCATCGCTGCTTACAAAAAAGTGAAATAAAGTGAAAGAACTTTTTTCCACAATGAAGAACCTTTTGTGGAATGGAAATTTCCAAAGATGTTAAAGGTTCTTCATGGAACCATAAGTGGTATATAAAAACAAAGATTTAATAAAAAATGCTTATATAATTTACACATAGCCTTTAAATCAACTTTAAAGCTGCCATTCTTCGTTTAATATGAAGAAAAAATATATATATATCATGTTAAGAAAAAGGTCAGATTAAAAAGTAAATAAATAAATGAACAAACTTTTGTAACTAATTCTAAAATCTCATTATAATCAGTGAACTTTAAATAGGGCGTTTTGGTTTAACAAATATTCTGAGGAGTTGGTGCAATAAGAGTTCACCAATAAGGAACAGAGCTAGATGCTTTTGTGTGACTTCACTTCCCAATTTTAGAAAGGAGAGCTCAAAAAGAAAAAAAAACCCGTTGCCATCCGGTTATGGTCTAAGCGAAAATAGTATGGTTTGCGCCGATGACTAAATGCGCCTGTGCACACAAGTCGATGCGTTTCAGCTGGGTTATCAAAGTACCTAGGTTTATATAGCTTAAGTTTACCAAAGTATTTTCTTCATGAACTCCACCGAAATCTGCAATGGACTGTACTATTAAGGTAGGCGTTTGATCTGGTTTATTGTCTGTTCTGAAAATGAGTAGCGAGTGCGCAACCACCCACACGGTTAGCGCGACTACTGGTGAGAGAGGCAAGGCGGTGATGCAGGTCCCCACTCTTTCCTTCTTGTACAAAATTTCCTCTTCCTTCCCGTTCGTGGTTGAATGTCGGCTCTTTAATAACACAAGAAACCGCTACAACATTTAGACTCAGATAAAAACCGAAATGGTGTCCAGAGCGCGCGCGAGAGAGGGTATGCACAAATTTGTTATTCCATTTGTTTTTATTTTTAAACAGTTACGCACTAGTATGCACAATGGCATATTTAATGATCTTTCCAAGACGGTTAGTTACACGTAGCTAACTTCTTTTTCAATTACCAAAGAACAACGAAAACTCAAGAAAATGCCAACTGGAAAACAATATACTGAATTTCACATATGGCACAATTATGGCGGGGCGCTCTCGAGGCAGGTGGCTTTATGGCGCCAACAACAAGGTATTCTGTGGATAGGCTACTTTATAAATCACCAATCTAGAACTTGAATCTAGCGTCTGATATTGTTATTATGTATACTTTCAGCTCGTTAAAATTATTCATGACACGTCGACAAGAACAAATATATGAATGCGTATTAACTGTGATAAACTAACCGAATTTATTTGGATTTTATTGGGATGATAACAGTATGCAGAAAATGGTGGCAAGCAACAGCGGATGTTATTATTAATATATTACTTGGCTAAGTGTTTTATTCGTTATGAAAACAATTGAGTATAACTACAAAATGTTGTGAAGTTTAGAACCTTCCACACGCTTGGTGAAGGCTAGTTGTCATTTTAGAATATCTTAAATACACTTGTACATTCATAAAGATAAAAAAAAAAAATCATAAAATACCACAAACATCACTAAAATCCCATGCAGGCATTATCAGCCGTATTGAAATTCATTTTAAAATACTGAAATAGTTACTAACCTAAAACAATTTAAGTTATTGTTTGATAGTGATTATTTTATATGATTTAGTAGGCTTAATAATAGTTTTTTCTTTATCGACTATATTTAGTTTTAAATTGATGTCTTGTAAACGCAATTTAGTCAGTAAAATTTAACGTCTCAGTTTGTTCGATTTGGCGAATAACTTGAATGTAACGCATTTGAAAGTCAGTCATCGGAGTTGTTTTTTTTATTGTTAATTCTGTTTGCGAAAATTAGTGTTGATTCAGCTTGTCGACTTTACGCAATGATACATCCCCTTTGTAAAAGAGCAGAGAGGTATTGCAACAATTCCTCTGTTACGTGTTTGCAGGCTATTCCATGCCTGATTTAGTTCTTTAAGGAATAATTTATAGCAAAGTGCTGGGCGCTTGTCAGGTGTCGTTATCAGAACTCAGCAGGCTTCCTGTCTCAAACCTCAGACTTTCCGCACACACTTCCGGAGTCTCTATTCGAAAAAAGGCAACAAAGACTGAGAAAAACAAAATTGATTCGATAGATGTGCGATGCCAATGCATTGTTCCACATTTCAATTAAATCATCCGGACAATAAACTGAAGCAAAATCGAACGTGTTTCGTCTCCACGCGCTGTGGCGGTATAGTAAAGCAGGCTCTCCTCAGAAAAGCGCCCCAATCTTTACTTGCAAGATGCTGCTGATTAAAACTTGTGAAAACCACAAAATTGTTTTTGCAGCCCAGAGCGCAGCTGCGTGTCTCTTTGCAAAATCAGCATGCCTTAACGTCAACTTCTGCTTTCTTTCACTCTCGCAAAATGAACATGACTAACATAACTGTAAAAGTTCTCGCTATAGATTATGATCCATGAGCATGCATCAGACACTTACAGCTCTTAAAATATCTATAAAATATCTGTTATATCAAACTATAAATTATAACCCAACTTTTATAAATTGTAGCTATTATAACTAATAATTTGCATTATTAATAGTAGTGGTATTACTATTTATTTTAATATGATAATGTTAATATTTTAGTAATTTATATAGGCTATCATTATTATTTGTAAATTATTTTTTACTAAATTGAGAAATCCTCACACTTAGCAGACTAACTAATAATGTAGCCATTATGTCAGTAACTAAACGACCAAACGAAACAAATAAAACGATTTGTTCCCTCAGTCGTGACGGTCCCCGCTGTTAAGTATAGCCTATCAAAGCTGTATTCGGTTTCGTAGATTGTACTGACTGCAGTGTAAGTCAGTCAGTCAAATAAGATGCAAACACTAGGCTACAGAAAACGAAAAGTGAAAATATGGTGGGTGAGACCAGGGTTGGTTGGCACATTCTTCATTCTTTGTTAAAGCTCTCTGGCGAAACAGGCAGCAGGATCACCCAGATTAAATAAAACCCCATTCTTGTAGGGTTGGTTAGCACAATGTTAAAGGCAATAGAAGAAACGACAAACAGAAATGATAAAAATGGGTATTTTAAACCAAACTAACATCACTTAACACATGGTATAATTATTATTTTTATGATAAAATGTACTATAATTTGATCTTCCAGTTGTCATTTCTATCAATAGGCCTACTTCTAGTTTTAAATGCATGTATTTATATTTGTGTACCTTAATGAAGGTTTAATCTTTCTTAGTTTGTATAGCCTACTAACACTGATAAATTATGCCACCAGCTGAACAAAATTTATCAAGTCTTCCAAATATTAATTAAAACATAAATAGTTCCTATTTGTTCTGAATCAACGTTGATACATCAACTAACACTGATATATTTGAAATATCTTTCTGTAAGTTATTTTTATAAAAATTTTAGTAACCCTGTTCCAAACAACTCGGATCTTCCCTAATAATATATAATTGTTTTTTTTTGTTTTGTTTTTTTGGTAAAGCTTTTTTGGTAAAACTTGGTAAAGGTTTTGGCACTTGCTAAGTGAACATGGTGATTCATGGACAAATAAATAAATAGATCATGGACATGATTCGAAAATGTTTAATAGTCCTAAAAAAATTCACAATTGTATTGTTGGAAAAGAATGGGAGACGAATATTATCTAGTGGAAACATTTGGTACTGCGCCCAAACAAAATCTTACTGAAAGCTAATTTTCTGAAGTTCAAATTTGGAACAACTAGTTTACATTTATGGCTTCGAGTTTCTCAGTTTTAGAGTAAAATATGTTTGGAAAATATCCATTTCATATAAAAAGCATTTTTGTGCAGTTTTCATAATAATAGACAAACTTCTATAACGTTTTTCACTTCAGCAATAATCTGCCAAGTGTCTCCTTAAACAAATAGACCAAACTTGAGTATGTGCTCCAAAGCATTTAAGATTTATTACAGTTTAAATTGGACATTTTATTTTCAGGTCTATGCTCAAAAAATTGTTAACTTAAATAGCTATTCCAGAAATATAATTTAGCACCATAAAATCCTAAATATTAAATAAACATTATCAAACTAAAATATAGTACATTAATTCCATTGAATAAAAACAACAACCATTTTGTCATTTTTGACTGCCACACGAGCACCAGATAGGGTTAAATATTTTTAATGCATAAACCATATTACAACAGGCAGTTAAGGAACTGCATACTCATTTATATTTAAAATGATGAGAATGAATCATAATAATTGAGATAATTGTCATGCTATGGTATACAGTGCACTTTTTGTGAGTACATGGGGTCAAATAGTGTAACCTGGGCCATTTTTTTGCATGTCTGACTTCTGCAATTTACTGTGATTTTCACCCTGATACTTCAAGCCAACAAATTATACGTTTTGACCACGTTTAGACTACCAACATTTTGTCTGACAAAGACCTGTTTGGCAAAAAAATAAATTGGAGCTACAATTCCAGTGTGCACACTTTTTTGTTTTGTTTATTTATCGTTATCTTTTTGTCCTGCACCTGAGCCCAATTTGGATTTTGGATGTGTACACCTTATCTGTATTTTCGATTCTAACAAATGACCACAACAAACCAGCTAGAGTGTGATTATGCCAACAGTCTTGTTCGTGATAGAGAAAGAAATATACACATCAACCTTAAGAAGTCCCATTGTTAGGAAAGGGACATTTCATAACCTGCTTTCATTACTAAAGATTGACCACAGTGCTCTTAGGTTCTTTATGTAGCATGCATCAGATTACATATATAGATACAGCTTTGAAAAATGAGTCTAATTTCTGTTAACTGGCAGTAATCTAGTAAATCTGTTTGCAATGTGTTCCACCCTCTTGATGGTGATTTACTGTGCGATTAGTTTCTGTGCAAAACCTCCAAAACCTAAAAGCACTGTGCATTTCTCCATGCAGCGTAGCTCTACCACAAGCTTTGTTGTGACAAAATGAGAATTTCTTTCACAAGACCAAATGGAGGTCTGTTGCAATTGACTTGAAAACATTGCATGCATGCCACAGGCACCCAGCAGCTCCAAGGACAGCACAACAATGGCGTGACGGTTTATGTGCATCACACTTTGTTTTTGATGCGAGATGCACATTAATCTCCCTGACCTTGGCTTCGACATTTTGCACACAGCATGCATAAACTATGTTTGCTAAAATATTGCATTAGGTTTCTCAGCAACAGAGACTGATATGAAACTATTGAACAGGAAGTCAGTTGTGGCATTGGTGGCCAGGGTAGAGTATGTTTATGTTCATCACTTTGGAGGACAGAGAGCAGTACTATGTATGTGGTTGTGGTTTAAAAGGTGCAGAATAATTTTAACTGCAAAATTAAATATCAGCTTAATTAAAGCTGGCAGTAAAAGTGGCCTGGTATCAATTGTGTTTTAGGATGTAGAATGAACTGAATACATGAGTTATCCAACTAGCACATTTTCTCCATGCTGTTTGCATTTGTATAGTGATCCAAATGAACCGTTTTAAATCTACCCCAAGTGAATTTTCAAATGGTGTTGGACAATACATTTTTAGTGCATGTCGCCTCTCCTACTCCGATCAGCAGCAAGTTTAGCATCATCTGTGCACTTTGTTCGTTGTTGTACATTTGTACACAAGACTGACGCTAGCAAATGCACACAGACCAGGCTGTGAAAACAGTTTCAGCTCTCGGCTTGGCCTTGTTTTGAGCTTGCTTTCACTTCTCTACTAGAGCAGAGATCACATAATGCTTGTGCTATTCACATCTAGATCAATAAGAGAATTGGAAAAAGAGCATGATTTGTCGCAGTATTTTCATAGTGGATTATAACAGGAGACATTTTAAGAGAAACCAGTAATACTGACTGAGACTTCTTGGCTTGCTGCCACAAATCAATCAATCCATCCATCCACCGTTTGTTATGTCTGTAAAGCCTAGAAACCTTCAAGGGTTTTTAAACTTTTTTCAAAACTTTCAAACAAGGCACGGTCAAGCCAACATTCAAAGTTGTGTCAATGCATCTGATGAACTGTAATTCTACTTCCTAACATTCAAATTTGAAGTGCAATTCTTCATCCTGTTTGCTGCCTGCTTCAATTCGAACTCCGGGATCCTCAATCCAATTCTGATTTGACAACATGACCAAACAACCGAAGATGGTGTTGGTTTGGACTGTATAGAGGACATTCTTCTCCGATAGACTTAACCAAAAAATATGCATAATATAACATCATATGCATAATGTAACATTTTACCAAAAGGTAAACGATGCCATCACAATCACTGAACAAAACTGAACACCGAAAGAGCTTCTCACAGCAAGTTTGCAATACTTAGGTCAGGTGAAAGCACTCTACAATGCTGTCTCCTCCCTGTTTGGTGACCCTCAACCTCTCAGCATTCAGAACAAATTTGTTTTTCAGCTTTAAATGACCCACATTTCTACCACTCCTCTGTTTCCTATCTCATGCCCCATGCCAAAAGGTTTCACTGCACATGGGGGCCAGATTTCCTGTGAGCCACCGAAAAAGCTCGGTGCTGACGTATGTCAGCCCTAAAGACAATACTAAAGCCTTCTAAACAAGCTGCCTGAATTCATCTATAACACAAACATTTATTCACACACAAACACTTACATACATTTGAATGTTTAAAACGTCTTTTTGAAGTTTCAAACAGACACACCTATACCAGAGCTATTCAGTGCAGACTACCAACATTAAACACAGGAAATAAAGGCACAGATGTCGCAATTTCTAATTTGACTCACAACTAATTTGACTCTAGTGCCAAGTCATATCTACCTGGAAGTCAAAAAACGCCCTTAACTATTCCGATAAACTGCTATTTTTAAGTTTCAAAATGAATATCCCATTGCTGAACATTAAGAGGTCATAAGTCATTTTAGCGCCAAATTAAAAATGTTTTAGGTGGTATCTCTTTCAGTCAAAAGACTTGGAGGTAATTAATTAAATTCTTACGACAAATTAATTCTTACGACATCAGTCACTGATTAAAGTCACTACTGGTGATAGTAGCAGAAACCCGTAACATTCGTGTTCTTGAATTACTGACTAAATGATATACAGTTATTTCTATCCTGATTTGTTATTCACCTAAATCAAGTGGTTGGACAAATTTGGTTTTCGTTTATATAACCATTGTGTATTGTATACATCACAGGAAGCTCTATCGGTGGTGAGTGAAGACCAGTCCATATTCGAGTCGCCGTTCAGCGCTCCCCAGGCCATGCACATGAAGGGAGAGATCACCTCGCCTACAGTGTTCAGACAGGGTTCTGAAGAAAGCCTAGAACCGACTGAGCCAGACTGGACCGGATCAGCCACACAAAACCCTGCCAAGAGAGCAGAACACATCAACGGTACCAGGTGGGGAACCAAACACGGATGTCAGAATACCAGAGTCTCCACTTAAAGGGCTCATTCCCTCAAAAAATTAATTCTGCCATAATTTACTCCCCTTCATGTCATTCCAAATCTATATGGCTTGCATTCTTATGGGGACAAAATGAGAAGATAAACAGAATGTCCAAGCTGCTCTTTTCCACACAATGACAACAGACACACATGCTGTCATGCACCATTAAGTAGTCCATGTGGGTCAAAGGTGCCATTTGAATTAAGAAGTATTGCATATTCACACTTTTTTATATTTAAACCCGCCATGTTGCTTGACACGTTACAAGCGAGAAACCAGTGCCATTCAGCATCACTAATGTCAAAACCTGTCATAAAGCATTTTCAGGAGACATATTTAAACTGTTTAACGTTTTAACACTTTAACGTCATAACTGTGCGCATTTAAAACAAAAACATTTGGATTGAGCCATTTCATATTTTCTTCATTCCACGCCATAGCCGTGAATCCCCAGTGGACTGCAGTGTGACTAAAAGGACCCGACACATGAGTAACAGTGATGGGGGACCATTGGCCTACCAGGCCTCTTATCCAGAGCCACGGAGTAGCCCACAGAATGCCACCCCACCCAGCAACGTCACAGAGGAGAAGAGGGTGATTGTACCAGCAGGTGAGATCTGTAATTTCCACATAAGAGTAAATGTTGTTCAGACAGGAAGCGGTGTCTGACTGTATTCATGAAAAGTCATTCACAAGCCTTTTTACTTCTGTAATGAGACATGCACTACATATACTAAGTTATTATTATACTTATATTCAGCAAGGATGCATTAATTTGATCAAAAGTGACAGTAAAGACATTTCTAATTTAAAAAAAAGATTTCCATTTAAAATAAATGCTGTTCTTTTGAACTTTGTATTCATTAAACCATACCATAACCGAACCATAAACTGAAAATAAATCACATTTTCCACAAACATATTAAGCAGCACAACTGTTTTCAACATTGATGATAAGAAATGTTTCAAATCAGCATATTAGAATGATTTCTGAAGATCATGTGACACTGAAGACTGGCGTAGTGATGCTGAAAATTCAGCTTTGCTTTACAGGAATAAATTCTATTTTAAAATATATCAGATTAGAATAGTTACTTTAAATTGCAAAAACATTTCACAATATTACTGTTTTTACTCTATTTTCCATCAAATAAATGCAGCCTTGGTGAGAGAATTCTTTCAAAAACATTAAAATTCACACCAACCCCAAAACTTTTGAATGGTAGTGAATGTAAGCGTGAAAAAGGATATATATATATATATATATAAAGAGTCAGAATCTGATTGTATCTATAAGGAACTGATTGGATCATGTAGTAGGTCTCTTGGTAGCTTGGTAATTTGGTTATTTATTATATATCGTTTTAGTATTTTTCAGTTTTGACTTCATGTCGACTGTTGTTGTCAGCTGAAACATTACAAACCATATTTGGCAAATGAAATTAAGCTAAAATAATATAAAACAGCAATATTAGATAAAAAAAAAAAAAATCACTAAAGTAAACTTAAATTGAAATTAAAATATACAAATAAAAGCTAATTCAAGATATCAATAAATACTTTAATAGAATACAAATAATTCTCTAACACTAGTTTGAGAATTTTTATGCACTAGACAGATTTAGTCTGGAGTTGACCAATTTCTAAAACTAGAGGATGTATAGATGTCTAAACAAAGATATGTGGTAATTATGCAGTGACCACAGGCTCTTGCATCACTTAGGAACTTGTGCTTTGTGGGAAAAAGGCAGGTTTGTAACAAGGGCATCAGTGTGTTTTTTTTCCAATCCTTTTACAAAAGAAAGAAAAACACACTGATGCCTTTCCTTCTACTAGATCCCTATAACCCAACAGACTAAACTACAAATGATTGCATAGATTCCAACAGAGATAATCACTCTTTACTCACAAACCAATTAGGATGCTGAGCTATCTTCAGGGAGGTGTTTTTAAGGTCGCTGTAACATTATTAAAAGGGCAGAACGGTGGAGTCTCCCCATGCATTGTGCGACAGTGAGTGTTATGAGATACCTCCTCATGAGTCACCCAGACCAAACAATTATAATGCTCATAATACTCGGATATGACGTCATATTTCAAGGACAAATAAGAGAGCATGGTGGCTTATAACAGGAGGTCTATAATACTTGGAGAGAGATATCCGTTAGCATTCCCATTCATCTCAATGGCAGCTGCTCCAGACAATGGCTAAAAAAAAAAAAAACTTAAAAAGTAAAATAAAGAAATAAAGTAGAAGAAAATATCATATAATAATATACAATAAATAATTGAATCAGAATACAGTGGAGATGCTTTTTGAGCCAGATGATGTAGTTATGACATTTACCAGCAGGGGCTAACTGAGCCACGACCGTGATCCCTTGGCTTATAACATTACAAACCCCTTAAGTTAAGTACAAAAAACATCAGCACTATCTTAGTGAGAGAACAATAACAAAGAGTGCATTGACTCTTCTTTTACCTCATGTTTGAACTCTGAGTCTGATCAGTCCAGCCACAGCTGAAGCACTTGTTCCTCATTTTATTCTTGCTTCTGTCCTGCTTTAGACCCAGAAGTATGGACACAAGACCATGTGCGGCAGTGGGTAGACTGGGCGATAAAGGAATACGGCCTCTCCGATGTGGACGTGTCCCTCTTCCATACCCTGGATGGAAAAGCACTCTGCAAAATGAGCAAAGAGGACATGATGCGTCTCACTTCCGCATACAATACAGACATCCTGCTTTCCCATCTAAACTACCTCCGGGAGAGTAAGGAACTTCTCCCATAATTCCATATGAATAATCCATTACCATTTGTTGATTCGGTCAACAAAACATCAGGAAACGACTTTTATCATTCAGGAAATAACTGTTTATATATACACAGTAGATTGAAAGCTTGTTTTCTTTACTACTGTTCACTCAGGTAGTCCCACTTTTTCCTACCCAACAACCCCAACCCCAACCAATACACAACCACAGCCAAGACTACAGGTGAAAGCTGGTAAGTCAAACTTCTTGGACATTTTTTTTTAGGATAAAATATGTTTTATATACTTCTGTTTGCAAATATATATATCATTCTACAGTTTCTGCCCTCCGATAAGTCACATGCAATGTTCCCTCTAAGATGCGCGCAAAAAGAATAAAAAGCTGCGCAGAGGACTGACGCGAAGTGTGTGGGGAAATCCATGATTGTAATCTAAACGAGAAATAATTGCAGTGCTCTGGTCAGCCGCTATAGTTTGTGTCGCTATAGAGTTAGAACCGGTGAATGTGGTTAACAGGTTTCATAGAAAGAGAATATGAGTGCGTATGAGTGAGCCAAAAGAAAACATGTTCATGGTTTTTTTTTTTTTTGCTATTAGATCGGTGTAAATGCTTTAGTTTGTTTTCCTTATAATTTAATAATATACTATAGTATTAAAACAAATTGAAGCATTTAAAGATGTTGTTAATTATTATTTTTTCTCTTGGTAAATGTGCTTCATCCAGTGCATTCTGAATTAACTGCTTGTTTTCCAAAAAATATTCTTTAATATCACCAAGTTACATCAAGGGTCAAATCAAATAGAAATGGCACATTAAAGTTAAAAGTTACAACTGCATGATGTAACCACTTTTTGTGTGTGCATACTCTGTATGGTCTGGTATAGATAAACCACACAGGTCTGTGTTTACAGGTCTGTTTGTGTGTACAGGTCTGGTCTAAAGAATGTTTTTGCTCAGCAAGGAAGCATTGGTCACATGGTTACTTTAGTTTTACACTCCTAAAAACAGTCCTAAACAAAGCTAATAATACTGTAAAGCATAGCCTCTGGTGGTAAGATTTATTGAAGTTATTGTTCTGAAATAATTCCATTGGCTAAGATTGAATATAGAGAGGTGCTAAGGACTGTGGTGTGTTTCTTCAATGAATTTTGTCCCATGTGTTGCAAGGTTTTTGAATCGTTGCGTTTTCAGACAGGAAACAGCTGCATCATGACAGGAAGTAAGGGGTGTAGAGCTCAGGTTAGCACACAATTGACTATTCTGTGGCAAAGAGAATCAGTTAGAACAAAAGGACAATCCCCTGAGGAATTGTGTGCCATCTTCAGGCCTTCTTACCGTTTTGCTCCTGGCTTTGTTCTGCCCTGTGTCTCTCCTTAGGGATCTTTAATGCAGGACTTCCTTCCTTCTGTGGCTGCCATTCTCCTTACTCTTTAAAGTCATCCTTTCCTGTAAAATCTCCCTTTTGTTAACTGCTCCTATCTGACTTTGCCTCCACACAGAAAACAGCTTTGAGGAGATCGGCAGAAGGAACAGTTGGTCCTCAAGCGCCTTGCCAGCTGTCCCAAAAGGTACGGTCGTTCTGCGATCACAAAAACATCAAGTTACAAAATGTTATACAAATATGGAATCGTTCACCAAAACCACATAAAAAAAAACCCTCACCTTTTACAATCACAGGTTCTCCAATCGAACATCAGCACAACACCAGAATTTCAGAGCCTCCACCAAGACTTCCACAAGGTCGACAACTTCTTTTAATCATCTTTTTGTAACGCACTACACCTTGAAATATCTAATCAGTATTGTATATTTTCCATCTTTGCAGACCCCTACCAAGCATTAGGTCCCATTAGCAGCCGTCTTGCAAATCCAGGTAAGAAATAATCATGAAATTGTAAATGCATTACTGTCAAATGAAAAACAAATGTGGCCTTTTTAGAGTATGAAATCTTTTGATGCACAGTTATGCCCTTTCATAATTAAATAACTGAGATGAGACTATATACTTGGGTTCAGTTATTATATCAATTAAATAACTGAATATCCCTAATGTTAATATAACCTGAACAAATTTAACATATCTAATAAAATAAAATTATATACATTATATTTGTTTAATAATTTAAGAAATTAATCAGGATTGTTCAAATGGACTGTTTTTGGAATAGAAATTAGTACTTTTATTCAGCAAGGACACACACTAAATTGATCAAAAGTGACAATTAAGACTCGCATGGTTACAAAAAAAATATTTTTATACATCAAAGAATCCTGAAAAACATTAAGCAGCACAACTGTTTTCAACATTGATAAGAAATATTCCTTGAACATCAATTCAGCATTTAAGACAGATTTCTGAAGGATCATAAGACACTAAAAAAAATTCAGCTTTTCCATCACAGTAATAAATATATTAAAAAAACATTACAGTAGAAAACAGTAAAAAAAATATTATAGTATTTTTGATCAAATAAATGCATAAACTTAAAAAAAAAAACATATTCCCAACCCCAAACCTTTGAACATAGTGTATATTTAGATTTTTTTTTAATGTTAAGACCTGAAGGCCTAAAAATAAATAAACAATAATTTACAAACCAAGCACATCATGATCAGTATGACTCTGTTTGCCCGACCTTCTTCACACAGAAACGAAACCATTCCACACCAAGATCCGAACGACCAAACAAAATTCTAACAACCTGCCCGTCACCAGCACTGACAGGACTGTGGGTAGGTGTCTGACCAACCCACATTCTGTTTCTGTGTACACCATACTAAAAAGGTCACATTTGGAGAGAAAAAAAAGCTGCCTTAAAAGGGCCTTCAATCCTCTGCTAAAGATCTCTGACACTCTTTATTTTCACGCAGGCTCTGGTCAGATCCAGCTGTGGCAGTTCTTGTTGGAGCTGCTGTCTGACAGCAACAATTCTACCATCATCACCTGGGAGGGCACGAACGGAGAATTCAAGATGACCGACCCAGATGAGGTGGCCAAGCGCTGGGGGGAGCGAAAAAGCAAGCCTAACATGAACTATGACAAGCTCAGCCGTGCCCTCCGCTACTACTATGACAAGAACATCATGACCAAGGTGCACGGCAAGCGTTATGCATACAAATTCGATTTCCAGGGCATCTCCCAATCCCACCAAAACCATCCTCCAGAAGGAGGCGTGCTCAAATACCAGACCGAAGTGCCGTATGTGCAGAGCTACCACAGCCACCAGCCAAAAATGAACTTCATGGGCACTCATTCAACCCCTATGCCCGTTTCCCCTGGGAATTTCTTTGGGCCTCCTACCACCTACTGGAACTCAGCAACAGGGGTTGTCTATCCCAGCTCACCCATGCCACGACATCCCAGCACTCACTCTCATTTGAACTCTTATTACTGAAAAGGTCTAATTGTAAAGCCCTGGCTTTCGTACTCTTTGTTTGCTTTCTGACGCATTAAGATGCTGAAGACAACAGAGAATAACAGAATAACAAACTGGCAACTTTTCAGGGATCATTATCCAATCCAAAAACCATTGTAGCAATATCAAAGTATCAAGTTCTCCATCTCATGGCATTTTTTGTACAGTTTATGCATAATCATACACAACTGTACATCTTCGGGGCTAAATTGTAAATATGTTTTGCATGTTTCATATAAGGCTTTAAGGCATATAAGGTTTCGTAAAAGACTGCTCTGACATCCCTAAAAACCATAATCATCTCTTATGTTTTAAATGTAATATGCCTTTATATGCAAGTGTGCCTTTGTACAGACATTTTTTTTAACCAAATAACGTCACGCCCCTATGTTTAACATTATATTTTAAATCAATAAAACATGTAGCTCACTTAACGCATCTGTGAATTTTATTATTGTAGACATTACCCATCTATTCATTACATTAAAAAATAGCCCTTTCAATATTTGTGTGCTCAGAACATTCAATGTTAGTTCATTTTATTTGTATAATGATTTTCAAAATGGCTTTTGCTCTAAAGCATCTCTACTAAGAGACATAATCATCCTAAGAAATTTTTTTTTATTTGCTTTTATGCATGGTTATTAGTTCCCTTGTTTTAGTTAAATCAAAAGGAGGGAACAAATTAGTACAGCGTGGTCATGATTTAGTAAAACAAGAGAAAGAATTCTTAATTCATATTTTTGTCCGCATGTCATGCATGTCTTTGTAGTGCGGTCCCCTTGGTTATCGATTTGTCCTATTGGAATCGATTTGAGATTTCAGTAAAATGTGCTCAACATGACTTTCAGTAAAATGTGCTCTGCTCCTATCAGCTAAGAACAGGAAGCTGAACATATACTGGACATGTGATCAAAACTGTGTGACTGAATAGGGTGAACTGGCAATTTCTGGCACATCATCAAGATAATGGAATAAGAATTTCTTTCAAGCAGCAAGAACTCACCCTGCCCTGTTGTTTATATTAAATGCAGCAGGGAGGGTTTTTGTAGTCTAGATATTTTTTATATATATATATATATATTTTTTTTTAAATATGACAGATGTTACATAGAGTGTAGTTTTTGGGTGCATTGGTAGAGTGTTCAACATATATTTATCCTGATCAAACACATTTTCCAAGTTACAATTACTATCTCGCACCATATTTCAGTAGCTATGTTTCCATCCAAAGTTGCAAATTTAACTTGGAATTTAAAATTGAAATGTCGCATTAAACAAAATGCATTAAATGTGTTCAAGGAAACAAAATCATCACTTCCTGAGAAACTGGCGCAAAATATCTGTAATAGAAATGTAAGTTGCTATAATCAGGAGCCACTGTGGCTCTTTTTTTCCATACATCATTAATGACTTGCGAATCAGAATCAATGCACAGATGATAAGTTATAAACACTGTCATGTTATCTTGTGTTCGGATGCCTGGTGTTTGAGGAATGCAATCAAGTGAGACGCTTCTGGGAGGGAATTAAACCAAACTATTGTGATGACTGACTTTGTCTCAGGCATTTCAGAATGATCAAAATAAGTTATCCCCTGGTTAGTCCAGTTATCCAATCACAAGTCACGTGAGATTTTGTTGCACATCAAGGGATTTATTCGCTGAATGCGTTTTCATTGTAGTTTATGCACATGTCTTCTTATCAGATTTTTTTTTTTATCCACCTCAATTGAGCGCACAAGTTTTTTATGTGCGTTTTTAGAATTTTGCATGTCTTGGTGTTTCCATCCAGCATTTCTTTTTGCAATATCCCAAAATTCGCATAAAATAAGTGAATGGAAACATAGCTATTGATACGATACCTAAAATGACACTATAAAAAGCTAAAAAGGGGGAAAAAAACATGCAAATTTCAAAAGCGCGTCATGTATTTATTAACACTTCAAGTGAAATTAAGCTGTGAAAACTAAATCAAAATGTTTTTATTAAGTCCTCTTTGTTTAAACCAATCCAAATACCTCCTCAAAGGTTCTGCGTGTCTCCTCATATTTGTCGTCTTCCTCCACTTCTTCCACCACAGCTGAGGCTGGCACAAAATGACGAGGTCCAATCTCAGCTGCCGGTGTGGTTATTACATGAACAAAGCCTGTTCCCACCTCCTCTGGCAGGAATGGAGTTGTTTGCTCTTCCTCAACTATGTGCAAATCAGACTCCATGATCCAGGGCTCACTGGTGATGATCTTCCTGGACACTGTACATGGAATAATGAAAAAGGGCTTGGTGTAAAATCTTATTACTTCCATGATGTGCCAAGACCTTTATAGGCATCTACTACCCTCAATGCAATGCTATGAAAAGATCTATATACCAACAACAAACTTCATGAAAACCGACTTTTAAACTATTAAAATTGTTAAAAGTAGGATCACTTGAGGTATCTCACCAGACAGGTCAGAAGACAGACACGTGGAGTCGCAGCAGAGGCACACAGCATTTGAACTGTATAATTCTTCCCATCTGAAGAAGAAATGATCTGAATTAGTACCAAACCAGTTTAGAATTATCACAATGCAAACCAAAACTCAATATACCGTTTTGTTGACTGGTTATAAGTGCAGGACTTTGAACTTGCCGTTGGATCTAAACTTCCGACAGATATTTCACAATGCATGTAAAGATGCTGAGAATAAAAAGAACAGGCAACCTCAACATGCAATATTTTTCTGAAATTGGATGACAGCAGCATGCCATTATGGCTTATTATTTAACCTTTCCCAACATTCCATGGAAATGAAAAGCATCCAATGAGAACCGCACAACATTCCTTTGTCCACTTTGAATGAATCTGGACCACCTGCTGCTCATGCTATCAATCATGCACCTGAAATAAAAAAAAGTTAAAGTGAGAAAGTAAATATCAATTGTCACTCTAGATCCGAATTATATGTCTGTCAGATGATATTTAAATGATTGTGATCAAACCTCTGTAGTTTTAATTGTGGGGGGACAAAACACAATGCAATGCAATACAATGTTTGAGAGATGTACAAATCAACGTTCCTCAAAAGCCTGTGTTTTGATACATTTTAACATGATTTTTTTGCGTATTCTTACGTTAACTTTATAAAAATTACAGTTTTGCCTGCTAAGAAAGTATAAACTATCAATCAGATGACAGAAGGCATGTAGCAGATTGTGTACAGCAGGTTTTTCAGAAAAGGATTATGTTGATCATTTAAAGGCCTTCGAAATTTCGTTTAAAATACGATACAGTATGCTTTATAGGGTTAAATGAACAAAGTGTTACCCGTGGTTTTCAATGACTGTAAATTGTGGCATAGACAAATGAGAACTGCTGATAGTCACATAACAGGAATCCACAAACAGCCTCTTGTCCTCAGCAAGAGGGGGTCCGTCTGCCTGAAAGTACATAGGGTGACCAAGGGTATACTCTTCTGTGGAGGATAATCTTTTCCACATCTCTAAAAGACAGAGACGTGATGCTTCATTGGCTGAAACAGAATGGAGTTCTAATTTACATTAGTCAAACCTTATTTACCATCACGGGGACTTAGTACAACGCTGTCCACTGTTCTCAGGGGCTTGAAGTGGTTCTGAAGTCTGACTTGTGGTATGTAACCAATTTTGTATGAGTAATGATATCTGGGGAAAAAAAGATCATGGGTGTTTGATTGTTTAAAAAAATCAGTGACTGATTAACAGATGAACAAAATGGACATCAACACAAATCTGGTACAACTAAAGACATCGATTTACCTGTTAAAGTGACACTCAACAGGGAGCGAGAAAGGCAAGGCACGGCGGATTGGCGACAGGTCCACCTCCGGAGAGTAGTGCAGTATGTTGGAATATGTGACTCTTTTGTTTATTAACTGCATTCAAAAACACAGATAATTTCAAAGTTTATCAAGTGAATATGGAGGCCCTGAGTTGAATGAGTTCAACTATGAATTTTTTCCAAGCGCCTTAAAGCGATAGTTCACACAATTAAAATGTTGTCGTCATTTACTCACTCTCCAATTGTTCTAAACCTGTATGAGTTTATTTCTTCTGCTGCTGAACACAAAAGAAGATATTTTGAAGAATGTCAGTAACGGTAACCAAACAGTGTCCCATTGACTTTTTGGACGTCAATAAGGACCTGGGCCTGTTTGGTTACCCTTATTCTTCAAAGTATCTTCTTATGTGTTCATTTTTGGGTAAACTATTCCTTTAACTTGTTCCACACAATTTTTTTTTTTTTTTTTTTTTTGCTGTAACATGTAGGCTAGCCGATTAGTTTCCACAATGTTTGCAAACGCCTATTATGAAGTTATCAAATTAAAAAGTAATAGACAAAAATACAACAGACGAAGCCCCTTAAGTATGGAGGAAAATGCAGCAACAACAACAAAAGAAACGACAAAGAAAAACAAACCAGCTAAGCACACCTGTCTTTTACTGGCACACTGATCCATGTCGTAAATAAACACATAATAGTGTTTTGTAGTCTTGCTGATGTCACATGTTCCCAGTTTGAGCTCAAACCCCAAACCATCGAGTCCTAAAATCTGTTTGTTGACTTTAACGATCATTTTCTTCCTTTGGCAAACGACGTTTACTTGTTGTGATCGACCGCGGCGACGGGAGCTCGCGCGTACTCTGGCGCGCGGGACGAGGACTTCTTTCGTCTCTTCGGACAGTTGTTCACGACCTGACCCATGCATTGGAGTGAACAGCTTTTTGTCCAAAAGGGGGATTCTAGAATGCTGGAAAATGGGAAGTTGCAAATATGGCGAACCAAGATGCTTGACAGCAGATCCTTCAAAATCTTCTCCAAATCTTATGTCCAGTTCTGACTCTGAGGTCGACTTGATCGCGTGCTTAGGCGCAGCTCGTAACGCGTAAACATATGTGGAGAAAAAGACCACTAAAGTAAATAATACTGGGAAATAAAGCTTCATATCTCTAAACAGCATCAAAGTAATCGTCACAATCACTCAAACAACCTTGACATATTTCACATAACCGAGATGGGTAATTAAAGCACCTGTCGTCTTCAAGCACTGTTGATAGAAGTCCGATTCATTTCCATGAACCGGTTCTTTCGATTCGAGTAGGTCTCAAAACAGATTCAGCGTTTCTTTTACGTCATCAAGTGATCCCTGGTTATTTTTATTTTTTTTACCTTTCTGCTTGTTATTTATACATCCAATGCACTAATAATAGATTTCATTGGTAATTTACATTCTTGTTCTTATTATTATCTACAGACTGTCTGTAATGTTCCTCAAATTTATTCTGGTGATGTCTAAACTTCCCTTTCCTGTATTTTAGAAAGCATTTTGGTCTAAATTAATCTGATGTGAACAGCAACATGCAACAGGAGGCAGGTCACATAAATCTACAACGGAGTTATAATGAAATATGACACCCCCCTCTTTTTCCACACAGAATGGCTTTAATGTTATCCAAATTCACTCTGGTAATGCCTAATCTCCTTTGTATCATAATCCAGAAAGCATTTTGGTCTGATGTGACAAACTACAGACATACAGCACGCACGGTCATAAAATCAGACAGTAGGCCTACATTAGAGATTTCTTTGTTCTTTATTCTTAAATATGTCTATTGCTCACAAAATTCATTCAGACCATGTCTAATCTCTGATTTTCTAGAGAGTTTATGTTTAGGTGGAGGATCTGACGGACAGCCCTCCTCAAGTTACAACTGACATCACCAGGAATAATATAAAATTAATCATATAAAACAGCTCCAAAACTTTTCAGATGCTGCCTTGTTGCCAGTTGAATGAAACTTGGTAAATTTTCCCAGCTGATTTTTACTTTATGATACTGTTGCATATTCCTCCAAAGAAGTCTTTAGTTTAATTCCAAATGTAAGGTAGAGTTGATTATGATTTAGGTTATATTATATACTTCGTATTTTGCATAAAGCAAATTAAACCCATTTTAGGACCATTGAAAACTTTTGAAAACAAAAAAAAAATCTTGGTCACGCTTTACAATAAAGTTTTCATTTGTAAACATTAGTAAACTACAGTTAACATGAACTAACAATGAAAAATACTTCTACAGCATTTATTAATCTTAGTTTATCTCAACATTTACAAATACCTTTTTTAATATCAAAAGCTGTATCTGTTATATTAGTTAATGAACTGTGAACTAACATGAACATTTTAATTAACAATAGCTGCAAAAATGTATTGCTCATTGTTAGTTCGTGTTAGTTAATGCATTAATGTTAACAAATGATACCTTATTGTAAAGTGTTAACAAAATCTCATTACTGTACTATATACATTTCATGTTTTCATTATTCACTTAAAATCAGCTTCAAATTCAGTACAACAAACAATACTATGCTGATGATATCTGATATAGTGTACAGCACCTTGGTCAACAATTGTTGTTTTTAGTGGTGCTATATAAATAAAATTGAGTTGAGTTGAGAATACAAGCTTTATGTAAAATAAAAAAAAATGCGCAAAAAAATAATTATTGGTCATAAAAATAAGTTAAAATTATTTTAAAGCATTTTTCTTTTGATTTTGGGATAAAATGTGAACTGTGAGATTTTCCCCGTAAGAATAAATTGTTCGTTTAATGAGAGGCATCAAAAAGGTCACAGAACATACGATCAGAGAAGAAAGACTAATGATCAATCAAATGTTTTAATATTCCGATGACTACAGTGGATGTCAGTACTGTACATTAAAGCATTCCATATGCATGAAAAACACCCGGATGTCATCATATTATGCACATTCCTGAATTCAGTTGAATCCATGACCAAAACACTGACTTTAAGAAAGTATGCTGAGATCTTTAGCCCCACAGATGCAACTCCAAAAAAGGTCCATCAAGGATCCTAAAACACAAATAAATGAATAAATATACGCTAGAAAAATATAAAGGAACTCTTATAAAGTGTGGCTAAATTCAGAAAAAATGAATTAAAGCGTCATACCTTTGAGACCCTGGAACGATCTCAAACGTCAGTCCCCCATTTCTCGCTCACTGGGTAGGTTAATGTTCATCTTTATTCCACTCCATTGGTTCTTGTTTGGCATTTAAAAATACCTCTTCATCCATCGCCATGTGTGAGGGTACTGTGGTTCGTACCTGCAAGCTCTTCTCAAAAACTTCAGGCTTTATTTTATATTGGGACAGTTGTTCTCTGGTAATGTCAGTCAGTTCATTTAGTCCACTCTTGCTGGACCCTTTGTCATCAGTAACATCTTCTAAAAGCTCGGTGCTCTTGAGTCTCCCAGCATCCTCCTCGAGCTCTACAACACTATCCATCCGTTCCCCAACAGACATCACTTTTCCAGAACGATCGCTCTCCTCATCCTTTACAGCAGTTGTTTCCTCAGTCCCAACAATTACTTCTAAATCCTCATCTAACTTTTTCATGGGCATCTTTTTATTTTCTTCTTTTGCTTCCATTTGTTTTTCAGTCTCCACTGTATAACCATCTTCTTTCTCTTTACTGATTCCTTCTGCGCTCTTGAGTCTCCCAGCATCCTCCTCAAACTCTACAACACTATCCATCTGTTCCCCAACAGACATCAATTTTCCATAAAGATCACCCTCATCCTTTAACTCTATAGCAGTTGTTTCCTCTGTCCCAACAATTACTTCTACATCCTCAAAGTCTTTCATGGGCATTTTTTTATTCTCTTTTGCTTTCATTTGTTTTTCAGCATCAGACACAACCTCCACAGAGTAACGATCATCTTCCTCTTCACCGATTCCTTCTGCGCTCTTGAACTTCACCTCCTCTGTGTCCTTCTGAACACCGAACAATCCTTTTCCTTTGATTAACGATTGTTCGTTCTTGTCCATAATCCAGGGTAGACTTGTTATCAGAGATTGCGTCATACGGGGCAAAGAAGCTGTTGCGAAAGCAAGAACAAAACATTGATGTATAGTGTTTTCATTTCACGTTATGATAGTCTCTGAAGCCTGCTACTTACAAGTTGCTTCAATTTCACAAGTTGAATCACAACATGCACAAACGGATGCATCAGTGGCGAGTTCGTCCCACCTGTTGGTACAAGATAAGAATCTTGCTTCTCTGCATTTACACAGTATGTTGCACACATACACATACAATTATTCACCTTCTCTCTGCATTGTTATAGGTACAGGATTTTGCTGTTGCGCTTGTGGCTTCGTGAACCGATATTGTGCAATGCAGGTAAAAGTGCTGTAAAAATTATGAAAAAATGCAATCAACACTTACATTCACATTATATATAATATATATATATATATATATATATATATATATATATATATATATATATATATATATATATATATATATATATATATATATATATATATATATATATATATATATATATATATATATATATATATATATACACACACATACACATATACATATATATACACACACACATATATACACATGTATACATTCATACATGCATGCATGACAGACAGACAGATTGACATATCCATACCTACGTATCAGGCAGGGGCAAGTTGTCACATATGTTTTATATGCTGTCATTTCTATACAATAAAAAAATTCTCTCAGCCAATTTATGGGTTTGATAATTAACTTTTCAATTTTTGCTGTTTCATATTTCAGCAATAACAAATGGCAATTTGATTTTTTTCCCCCATATTTTACGGTTTACATTTTGATGAAAAGGCCATCAAATATCCTGATTTGTTATGGGAGATGGCTTTTTATTTTAGATACATATTCTGGAACTGATTATCATCAAATTAATGTCAATAAACAGCGGGTTTCCTTTTAAGACAGCTTTATCCAGTCCATATTGTGTGACAAAATGACCCATAGGTCAATTGTGTGTTAAATCAGTTAATTCCCACAATCCATATTCCACAAGTTATCTGCAGCTAAAACTTCAAGGTGTGGAACTATGAATAAACCCAATATCAAAACCCCATCCTACAAATAATTTCTGGAGTTAAAAGTGAGACAACTAGCCCCGGTCTCCACTATATTTATATATATTTATTAACCCATTTAAGAATGAAAACATTACCGTGCCAGTGACTTGGGGGAGTAAAAAGGCATCAACTGAAAACCTTAGAATCTTTGACTGTCTTTGGAAAAAGCGGGAGAGACTTCCTTGTCTTCTGCTGTCCTCCATACACCTGAAATTGAGGTTTGGTGTTTATTTCTTTCTTTCTCCACGCTGAAAGTGTCTTTATGTTAAATAAAAGAAGAGTGTACCAAACAGCTTACCCATAATTACAAATAACACTGTGTTGTGGAGTGGACTTTGGGTCTTCGGATGCTGTTGCATAGCAGGAGTCAACAAAAATCCTTTCGTCTTTGGACATATGAGCAGCACTGACTTCAAAATACATGGGCTCCCCAAGCACAAAACTCACATTTTCTTCAAGTCTTTCCCAGCGTTCTGGTGTTGACACAGTTTAATAGACCGATGGGCACCAACATCTTATTAAGAGGTCAAACAAAACATGAAATTATATAAGAGAGGAAAAAGCTTACCATTACACACAGAAATACTAAACTTGGCCCTTCGCTCAAAAATCTTGTGAAACATGCGCTCCCTCGGCACAGGCAGGAAGCCTATTTTGTAGGAATAATGAAATCTAGAAATTGGAGAAAGCAAAAGATGAGGTTAATTTCATTTCCAACTCCGGAAACCTCTTCAGATTCATGGTTTACCTATTGTAAAAGCACTGGATGTTTAGCGCGAGGGGCACCGCTCGGATGACTGTCCCTTGAGGCTCTGGTGTATAGTGCAACGTGTTAGAATACATGATCTGGCCGTTCGTCATCTGAGGAGGATCAAACATTGTCATATAGAAGGTAAAATCAAGATTATTAATTATTATTTGAGGAATATTGCAGTACTGATTATAAGTTATCCATGCACATCATTACTTTTTATTTTTAAGTCATGTGCCCTCATAATCTTTAATCAAAATAACTTAAAACAAAAACGAAAGAATGTACACATTCTACTACATGCCTATTTGATAGTTTACCTTTTTTTTTTTTTGCAATTACATTACAGCCCATCAGAATTTCATTTAACTTTTGGGCCATACAAACATCAGCAACTGCACAAAATTGCATACGTTTGCTCAGTTTGGGCCTCTGAATACATTCTTTAGATTCGAGTAAGGTTTAATATTCTCCTATATCATAATATGAGCATAAAATTTGGGCTGTTAAATATTCAGAAACTAAAAAATTATATGATCAATGTTATTGACAACATATGTTTTGACTCAGAATAAGTGATAAGCAATTATTTTTTTTACACATTATACATGATTCCACTAATTTTCTTTTAAGTCAGTTAAAATGTAACTTAAGTTGAAAAGACTTAAACATCCAAGTTGACTGTCCTTAATTTCAAGCCAGCAATTTTTTTTTACAGTTTATATAGCAACCTCTGACAAAAGTGGACCTTTAAGATTAGGTTTATCGTATATGCAACTACTTACCGTTAAAGAGCTATCGCAGTCATTGAGGTCGTAATGGAAATATAAGAAGTTCTTGTCGGAGCGTGAGACAGGACATGTTCCCAGTTGAAACAAAGACGGTGAACTTCTGAAGCCCAGTAGATTCTCATTCATGCGCACCGAGATCTTACTGTACCCACACCAAACCTCTACGCCACGAGCATTACGCACGGGAGACACTTGGGCAAACTGAGGGTTCACTTGAGGAATTAGAAGACTAGTCAAAAGGTTTGGTAAGTGTCGTCTCCCGGAGACAGGCCTGAACAGATCCATGTCAACGAGAGGAACTGGAACATGTTGGAACATTGGGAAAACGTGATATGGTCGCATAACCGGAGGATTCTTCATAAACTCACTGTTTTCTGTCCACGGCCTGACAGCGCCTGACATGGGTTGCATGGCAAGGATTTTCTGCTCCGTGGATAAGACGTTGCTATATGGGTGACCCCCGGTCCCATGATTGTAAGCTTTGACGATGCACATTATGCCAAGAAAATACAAAGAACAACAAAAACACAAACTCATTCGCTCCATGATAGCCGTTGACTCTTAAATGTGACATAAAGGAAATAAATAAAACGCCGCTGAGAAGAACGCTAGGCGCGCCCTGTAGCCACCTGTTGATTGATGACGTGAGGGCTAATTAACCGTTTAGTCATTAATCGTTTTTTCGAAGTTTCAATGAGCCGGTACAAAAAAACGTCATCACGTAATTCACGCAAGTCCCATTAAATCCTTTATTTAAGAACATATGACGTTTATTATTAAGGTTTCTAAAAAAATATTTATTGTAATTACGGGTAACGTTACCTACCATGATTTAGCATTAGCCTACATATAGCCTAATAATTTTGTATTTAACAGTACGGAAATCAATTTAACGTTACATCTTTTAGCTGTTGTACATATTTTTCTATTTAATTATATTCTAGCTTATTAAAGTCGTTTATTTCTTATGCGGTTTGATTTTTTTTTTTTTTGGTTACATCCTTGCTAATCGTTTATTAAATGAACTTACCTCACACTTCGGTTCTTTGCTTATTACGAATTTGACACGTTTGAAATATGCAGCTCATGGTTCATTGAGTTGGTGACTCGAGAGAATCACTCGCACCGAATCAGTCCGATTCGCAAAAGAATAATTCATAGCAGTTTTGTCGAATTGACGAGAATGCGCAGTACTGGGTCTAATTTGCCGCGTGCAACAAATCCGTACATTTCATTTTCATAAAAAAAAAAAAAAAATATATATATATATATATATATTCAATTATAGGGCTATCGCATGCAAGTTTGCTTTTACTTTTCAACACAAAAATGTGGTTTGTAACTTAGTTAGAAGCATATTGAGATCAAAACTACTGCAAATAGGGGTGTGGAAACTATTGTTTTTGTAGAAAGACGAATTCAATGCTAAGTAGCACTTTTTGACTGGCCTCAAGTACAAGCTAGTTTTTATCCTTACACCATCACTCTTACTGTGCAATAGACTTGTCTACTTTTAGGAAATGTCTTACCATGAGCACTTAATCTAGTCTAATTCATTCCAGTGCTTCATAAAAGTAAAAGACCAGCTTTAGGTACAACTTCCAGTTACTTCTGATTTGTAGTAGGCCTATATACACATTAAAAATGCTATCAGCCAGCTTGAGGTTTAAGGTATTATACCTAAACCAAACCAGTATAAACATCTCAATGTATGTGTTCTCAATTAAATTTAATTGTTTGATTTTGTCCCCCCCTTTAGATGCTCCTCCACTTCAACAGAAGTTTTGGTTTACGTGAGGGTTTTATTGAGAGGTGACAGAGCAACAATTTGTTCTGGATACTGTCCCCCGTTAACCCTTCCATAGATGAGATATATTTCCTATACTCTTCAATAATGACAGAGTACACACACAAATCTGTAGTTGTGTTATAAGCAGCTCAGAAACATCTGCATTTTTCAAAGTTTATCAGTGCTCAGACACGTTTCTGACAGTGCATGGTGAGTGTGACATTTATATGGTGACCAACGTCTGCTAAACATAACAAGATTAGAGGACCTACAGAGGCAACTCTCTCTTTAATAAAGAAACCAAAACTGATGATATCATAATACTTCAGACATTATGTTCTCATGAAGGATGATGTTGGAAAAAAATGACAAAGTAAAGAAGCCAGTGAGGCCAATTACAAGTTTTAACTGGTTATTAAGAACATAAAGGACAGCAGTCATCATCACTGATCTGAGCAGAATAAGGTAGTTTGCAGGTCCTGATGCCTCAAAGGTTGCAGGTTCGAATCCCAGTCACTAGAATTAACCTTGAAAATGACATTTCACCCTAACATTGCTTTAACGTTAACTGGATGATGCATGGATGCTATGTACACAGATTACAATGGATGAAGATGTCATCAGTTAATTAAATATATGGTATTGGTCAGTCATACTGAATGAGGCTCGCATCCAATATGAAGTTCTCACATGATGTTTGAATTGTCATGGATTTCTACACAGTTGCATGAGGCTTGAATTTTAGCTATACATATAATAAACCTTGATCAAACTCCTATAATCCTCTTCTGTTCAATTCCGTCCAGTGGCTGACCAATAAATCGAGGCACTTGTTTAATACCATGTTTCCGTTACATAATATAAATGTCAAGCTTTAACCTGTACCAAGAAAGAAAGCAAACAAAAAAAACAGCAGAAAACAGATTTTTCTTTTTTTCTTTTTTCCTTGTTAAATAGTAATAAATACATGAGATGCAGTGGTTTATTTTTCATTTTTCTGAAGCAGGAGGGTTAAAAAGTTCTCATTTTTATTTATTTATTTATTTATTCATTTATTTATTTATTTATCTGTCTGTTTTCTTTAGCAGCAATCCGAACATGGTTGAGAGTGGAGATAGCAGCCGAGAGAGAAGTAGTTCACTTTTTTGACTTGATGGCAAACAGCACTCACAGAGTGTTGTGAAGGAGGAAGGGGAGGAGGGGGAGAATAAAGACAAGAGAAAGCAAAATGAGAGGCAGGAAATGAAGTCAGAGTGGGAGGGGCTGCAGTCAGGAGGGCGTGACAGTGTCCCTTCATACTGAAGTATTCCGCCCTCCTGCTAAATCTCGCCCCAGACTCGTCCTTCCAACAGAAACATGGGGTAAGCAAGAAAATAAAAAGAGAGAAAGAGAGAGAGAGAGAGCTACAGCAAGATTTGGCTTAGCATATCCAGAGTTAATACAAATGTGTTAACGCTTTCAGTTTTCTGTCCAAAACAAAGAGGGTTAGAAAAAAAGAGAGAAAGAGACAGAAACCAAAGTAAGAGAGGGGTGAGAGAGAGAGAGAGTCTAGTGAGATGGTGAAGAAGAAGAAGAAGAAGAAGAAGGCAGACTATTTTTTGAAACGAACAACAGGGAAGCATTTTGGTTTTCCTTCTGGCAAAATGTTTTGATGTTTTTCAAGACTTTCCTGTATCACTTCCTCCTTTATGTGAAGTCGAGTTACGTTCCCCCTCTCCTCGTGAAAGCGGCTCATGATTCAGCCTCCTCCTCTAGTTGTTAGTTGGTGTTTCTCACTGTGTGGCGACTAAAAACAGTTTCTGTCATTTGCTTTATTTCATTCGTAGGATTTGTTTCATAGTTTGAGATATATAAGCCAGTGTGTCAAGCGAGATAAAGACTGGAAACATTAAAAAAAAGTAACAAAAATGTGAGTGTATGTCTTGTGTGTGTGTGTGTGTGTGTTTGTGTGTGGGTTATGCTCAACTAGAAAAAAAGCAACCAAAAACAACAAAATGAAGCCAAAAAAAAAACAAAAAAAAACCTCAAACCCAGTTTGTTTGTTTTCTAAGCATAAGTATCATCTGTCTGAGCCCAAATAAAACAACTGTATAAATAAAACATTGAATAAATAAACCCCAAAAATACCCACCTCTCAATTTAGATCTCTTTCTAACCCCTTCTCCCGCTCCCTATGTAGTGATTCTTAATAAATTAAAAATGTACAATTACGGCAAAACCTCAGAAAAAAAAACAAACCAAAAAATAATAAAAAAAACCCCATAAGGTACTCTCTCTCCCGCTGCTGTCGTCTCGACAAAAACATTCAATTTTTTTTCAACGCAAAACTCTCCTTTCCTCGCCCCCCAAAAAAAACGGCAAATAAAAATCTCTCGCTGCAAACCTGTCCTGAAATCACATAAAATCAAATAACGAACATTCTGAAACCTTCTGTTGCGACTACTTCGCTCGCTGCTCTTCTCCTTCAATTAAAGAAAAACAAACAAACAGAAAAATAACGATAAAAACAGTTTCAAATCCCTCCCTTGACCTTCTCCCCATGCAAAACCAAAACAACGAAACGAAAAAACAAAATCAACTGTCTGATATTTCACAAGTTTTTCTCTGCGATTCTGTTACGTGTGGCCGCGCGCGTGTATGTGTGTGTGTTGTACGCTTACTACGTGTAATGTGTCGTGTGTGTACGTGTGGCGCTTTTTGTCACTGTTATGTTGTCGTTAAAATTTTCGTATGGCTTTT
Source organism: Squalius cephalus (assembly GCF_949319135.1). NCBI lineage: Eukaryota > Metazoa > Chordata > Actinopteri > Cypriniformes > Leuciscidae > Squalius > Squalius cephalus. Next base: position 8,010,806 of record NC_137136.1, on the reverse strand, counting down.
GGAATTTGTTCAAGATTTATCAAGAGTTGGCTGCACTCTGACCGCTCCCACTCCCGCTGCCGCACACTGCCATCATGGCGGACTCCTCAGAGTCCGGCCGCCCCCCAGCTCCCCCGACTCCTCTGGGCGGAGGCCCCCCGGTGAGCATCCCCCCCACTCCGACGCTTCCCTGCGGCGGGTTGTTATTGTTGTTGCTGCCGGCGTAGCACGGAGGGATGTATCCCAAACCGGAGGCAGCGACCATGCTGTCCTGGGAGGCTGGGGCCTGGGGCAACTGTTGCTGGGAAGCGGAAGGGGGCTGCTGGGGGGCCATGACTGTCCTAGTCCGAAAGGCAGAGAGGCCCAGGTGGAGGTTGGAGGAGCCGTACTGACTGGAGTCCAAGCTCGACGGGGGCGGCTGCATGATGGAAGACTGACCCAGGTGGTGGTGGTGGGTGAGGCTGAGCTCGATGCTGTCCTGCATCTGCGGGGAGGAGACGGGCATCAGCGCTGGGCCCTGCTGGCCCTGCGAGGCCTGGCCCTGCGGCTGGTTCTGCTGCTGCTGCTGTTGCCGGAGCTGTCTGCCGTTGCTGTGGTGGCTGCCGTAGATGGGGTGGGGATGGTGCGGCTCCATCATGCCCCCTATGTTGCCCAGGAAGTGGCGCGAGTGCTGCGTGGCTGCAGGCTTGTGCAACATCAGCTGCGGGTAGGAGGAGTCGCTGCCGCTGTTGGACAGCTGACCCATGCTGCTGTCTCCTCCTGGCCAGATGCGCAACTGCTGCTGAGACGGAGCCTGGAGGGAGAAGAAGCGACCAGAGGGGATCAAGACGAGTCGTTCTGGCATCTTAAAGAGGAGCTGTGCGGTGCGCTAGAACAATCACTTACTTGTGGGCTCTGCATCTCGTAGTCTGTGTGAGTGACTGCACTATTGTAGTACCGGTTACTGTACCGGTAGTTTCGGTTGTCGTTGGAAGAACCGCTAGATCCACCTGGGTTGGGAGCAACAACAAAGAGCTCATGTTAAAGGAGTCCTTTTCTAGTTTTACTGTCCCCAAGTAACAGGTTTAAAGGGCGGTCACACTACACTTTTCATTCCATCGAATTCATACGCAAGCGAATGTGGGAGACAGGAAACACAATCTCATGCAAATCCGTTGCAAAGTTCAAGTTTGCCACGAATTCGTATAGTAGAAAATCAATACATCAAGAAATGACCTCTTAGCTGAATTTAAAGAACACAAACTTTTAATATGCAGGATTCCAGTACACTGGAGTTATATTTTTACTCGTTACATTAAAATACTGTTTACACAGCTCTTTGAAATGCTTGATTCTGATTGGTCAGTCACAACATACTGAGGTTACGACTGTCGTCAATAGCACCCGCTCATCTGGGAATCTGAAGCTGGCGCTTCTTTCATGTCTCTTGTGTCACACCATGGTCCCGTTCTCTCTCGTTTCATTAAAACGCAGTAGGTGCCATCTCGTGCCTCAGGTATCAACTGTATTTACAGTAAAACTAAACCGCCAGTATTAATAGTAGGTCTATGTTAATATTGTTGATACGACTGTAAATTATCCCTTAAATGTCTTGTTATAACTGGTTACCTCACCTGGGACCTGTTTTCCTTTGCATAAGCTTAAATATTTCAATTCAAACCAATATTTCGTGTCTAATTATTTACTTATGTGGCAAGTAGCCATGTAATAAGTAGGATAATGTATATCCAGCCGGTTGTTATCGCAAAATAAACCCCAAAAGGGTGATCTGGACCCCGACGCAATCTGGATCCCTTACATTTTGGATGTATTATATGATAATATTATGTTTTTTTTTAAAGCCGCCGCCGCAACCGTTCCAGAGTCTGTATTAATCTTGCATGCTCAAAGTCTAGTGTGACCGCGGCATTGCACACACTTACCGGAGCTAGAGACGGAGCTAGTGGTGGAGGTGGAGTGGCTGTGGTCCATGGCAGGGCTGGTGGAGGTGGAGCTGCTGGTGTTGGTGCCTTCATCCGTCGTCTTCTTAAAGAAGTTGTGCTGCAGCGCGTAAAAGGGCGTGATGCGCGTCTTGGGATCGTAGTCCAGCATGCGCAGGATCAGGTCCTTGAACTTCAGGTAGTCGCAGGGCGCGTGGCCCTGCTCTCCAGCTCGCCTCCCCCCTGGACCTCCCGTCTCCACCCCCAGGATCTCGTGCAGTCGTCGTGTGGCAGGTGGTTTATATTCCTGGAGTGACGAATCAACACAGAGGAAGGGAAGAGAACGAGGCACAAACAAGTAGCATTTAGTGAAGTGCAGATAACAGTTGAAATGTCATCATTTAAAAACAAAGGTTGATGAACTATCAGTCTAAGAACATGTTATTATTATTATTGCCAAGCTGTATAATTAATAAATAGATACATCTACAAATGTTAGAAGAATAAACTTGTTTTATAATATTAATTAAATACTATAAAGTCAACATGAAATGGCATTTGTAACCCACTTCTGAGTGAAACAATAGTTATTGGGTTATATTACAATAGTTTTTTTTTTTTTAATTATTAAACAGACTACAACAGCAGCCTAAAACATTGCTGAAATAGGTTAGGAAACATTTTTAATCTTTGGAATATGTATAGGAAAGTACATTTTGATTTCATGTTGACTTTAATAGGAAACTAATCAGTCAAAGAAATCATTAAATCAATGCAGGTGAAGGGGATTGAAAATGAGATATGTTTGTGGTTTTGTGGGAATAATGACATTTGCATAGGAGCTCTAAGTGTCATACAGGGTTCAACAATGAGACTTTTTGAAAGAATTTCAGTTGAAAGAACTACACAAAACCATAAATCATCGTATACCATCATTTTCTAGCAAAATTTAAATGTGTTTATACCTGTCATGGAATTACAATAAAGATACATGATTTCCAGCTATTACGGCAAATTAAAAACATACGTTTACTACAAATAATGTATTTTTGTAGTAAACTTACTTTCTTATTTTTCCTGAAATATTACAATATTTGTGAGACAAATATGTTGCTAAAAAAAAAACCATATTGTTGAGCCCTGTCATACACAGTTTGAGAAACTTTGACACTGAACCTATTCTGTGCTATTATACACTGTATCCTGGCCCATAAATACTACAATAAAGACTTAAAATTAACCAACATCTACATTGTAAAAGAGTACAAAGCAAAGCATTCAAATGTTATTGTCCACACAGACGTACAAAATGCATGCTGGAGCATTTGAGGTGAGTCTCTGGATGAGTTGGCAGTAAGTGCCAGACATTAATCCTGTAAAACAAAGTGTATTAGGACCTCATCCAGACTTTTACCCTCCACCTGCTATCAGCTTTGCGTCTTAATCTGCGGCCACATACGTACGCACGCACACACTTTCTAGATTCTTAACCTGATGCTACTTTCACTTATCTTCACTGGAAACAGGGTCATTCAAGCTACCGGCTGCACTCGCTTAACCTGTGACCCACGTGTGTCGTTGACTAGACTGAGAGCTGCTAAGAAGTCGGGCTCTGCCAATGTAATTATACAAATTATTTTCTTACCATATTGCATCTATACTGTAAATCTTTAAACTGATATTTTAGTAACACTTCACAACAAGGTTCCATTTGTTAAAATGCGTTAACGCACTAAGAATTAACATTAATGAATAACGAACTGTATTTTTATTAACTAGCATTAACAAAGGCTGATACATGTTTGGCCTTTTAGATCTTATTAACTGATGCATTAAATTAAAATGGACAAATGGAATCTTATTGTAAAGTCTTACTATTTTATTTACACTACTGTTCAAATGTTTGGGGTCAGAATGATTTCTTTCATGTTTTTGAAAGAAATCTATGCTCACAAATGCTGCATTTATTGGATAAAATACCACAATAATGCAAAATGTTATTTAAGTTTAAAATAACTGTTTTCTACTTTAATATAATTTTAAAATGTAATTTATTCATGTGTTGGGAAAGCTGAATTCCCAGCATCATTACTCCAGATTTCAGTGTCATGTGATCTTTCTGAAATCATTCTAATATGTTGATTTGGTGCTTACTTTCTTACTATTATCAATGTAGAAAACAGCCGTGCTGCTTAATATTTTTGTGATAACAGTAATATTTTCAGGATGAATAGAACGTTAAAAAGAACAGCATTTTTGAAGTTTAAATCTTTTGTAACAATGTACAAGTCTTTACTATCACTTAAGTGTGGAATTATTAAAGTATTAAATTCTTTCCAAAAGAAAACTGTACTGACCCCAAATGTTTTAAATGGCAGTGTACACTGTTTGGCCAAAAGTATCTGGACACCCCAACCTCATATAATGAGCATTTAACTTAAAAACTATTTGCATCAATAAACAGGTGGTCCAATCCTCTAAGTTGTCATTATATGCTGTAGCATATAATATTTAAAAAAGGGTGGCTGTATATTTTTGGCCTTTTAGTTTACGTATCTCGATGTGTATCGTATTGTAAGTGCTACTGACATGCCTGCTTCAGAAACAAAATGAGGATGTGAAAATGATCATGATGTGGGCAATGATGCTGATAAGGAGAACAGATGCTGTAGGTTGGGGTTTAGATTGACCTTGTGAGTCTGTAAGCACAGACGGGTCAGTGGAGAGAGGAGGAGGTTCACTAGCACACATTAGCCTTGCTTAAATTTCATCCCCAACCTTTTTTTCCACCCTCCTCCATTTTAGCCCTACTATTTTCTCTTCCCCTCTCCCTGAGGATAAGGTGTGCGTCGGTGTGGAGCAGGTGATGATGGAAGGAAGGGTGGTCTTTGGGAGGAGGGCGAAGGATAAGTAGAAGCAGAGTTTTACTCACAGAGGCCGAAGGATAAAGTACCTTCTTAATGTCCTTGTTTTTCTTGACGGTCCACAGGCCGTCGGACAGCTTGTCGAAGTACTTGCGTGCTTTAGGGGCCTGATCCAGCATATGGTTGGGCGGGACCCCCAGCACCTCCACTATTTTATTCATCTGGTCCACCTGAGAAAGATACAGCACAGTGTCAGGGCAAAATCCAAATGGACTTAGTTGCAACTGACATGTTAGCATATATTAAATATCATATATATAACAGACCAATACCTTCTGAAATGCATTTATTACTTGAGGAGTTGATTACAGGCTGTATACACAGGATCTTGTGTTCAGACCAGTATTATTAGTACTTATTTTTATATCTATATAATTTTATATCTTATATTTTTATATTTATATATTTTATATATATATTTTAGTCTTGGTAATTTTTGTATTTCAACAAACTTATTTCACTTTGTTGACTAGTCAACATTTCTAATTTCCTAATTTAAGTTTTTAATCAAATTATTATATTTTGTTTCAGGTTCATTTCAATTACAGAAAACTATTGGTTTTAACAACATTGGTTCCAACTGTACTTTATTTCATTGGTTTATATACATATGAATCCGACAAATGTCTTTAGGTGTCACATTGCATTTATCAGTGTCTTGCAGTCCATTTTAAGTAGCTGAAAATTATTTTTATTTTTTTACACAGTGCAGCACATCAGTGTCAGTTTTAAAATGATGGACTCTTTAGTATAAGTCAGGGATGGGACAAGTGCCATCTCTTGTTTTGAATATTTACAGTAGCAACTGTAATCTGCTCTGTCTTAATGTCTTTAAAATAATTATAATATTTTAATAATGCATAATGTTGACAAGCCTGGGAATAAAAAAAAAAAAAGTCTTATATCCTGTTTGTATGCCTGTTTAAGTTTACTCAAGTGTGGTTCTTACAAGTGAAGTCTTAGGATGAGCGTCAAAGAAAGACGTCACAAACGCTTTGCACAGTCATTGTGTGACTAATCCCCGAGCCGTACCTCATTGGAGCCGCTGAAGAGCGGTTCGCCCGTGTGCATCTCCACCAGGATACAGCCTAGGGACCACATGTCTATAGCCAGGTCATACGGCATGCCCAGCAACACCTCAGGAGAGCGGTAAAACCGACTCTGAATGTACTGGTAAATCTAAGGGAGGAGGAAAACAGAAATGAATGGCATGCACAAACACAGGATGCACAAGTAACTATTACATTTTCACTTTTCTCCACTAGTGGGCAGCAGAAGCTGAAAGATAAGAAGGGTGCAGCACTGCCACTAGGAATCTTAAGCAGTAAAATCCATTTCAGCTGTGGAAAAGTCCTCTAGAATGTGCTCTGAATGCACATCCCACCAACTAAGAACATTGCGCGTTTTTATCTCTTACAGATGCCTTTATCATTAAAAGTTCTGCACGGCATGTCTCCACTATTCACTGTGTTTATTTAAATGCAAGTTCACTGTAGTTGCTACTGTGTGTGACCTTATCAGCATGTTGTTAACAAACAGTGACGCAAATGGGCCTGAGACGCTGTCTCACCCTCTGTCCTAGCTGGCAGGAACTGCCAAAGTCCACAATCTTGATGGCACTGCGCTTGGGGTTGCAAAGGAGGATGTTCTCAGGCTTGAGGTCGCAGTGGATGATGCTGAGCTCGGGCGTGGCCAGGAAGAGCAGCGCCGTGCACAGCTGCTGAGCAAACTTGCGTGTCAGGTTGAGCGAGACGCCGCGGAAGTTGGTGTTACGCAGGAGGTCGTACAGGTTGTAGGAGAGAAGCTCAAACACCAGGCACAGGTGGTTACGGAACATGAAGTGCCTCTTTAAGTGAACTGAGGAAACAAATATGAGAAAGAAAAGATGTATTAGAGAGGCTCAAAGTTATCACAAAAAGAGTTGAAATAAGTATGTTTAAAAGAACATTTAGCAAGTGAACTAGATATCCATGAGATCCAGATTGTCCATTATGCTTTGCTTTCCGTCTATGAAATAGTCTCATGAACTACTTTTAGTCTTGAGTACTTAGTGCTTTTGGGTGGGAGGAAATTCTCTTGCCATTAGGTCAAAGGTTTTTCTACGGAAGACTAAATGTAGAGTAACAGCTGCTTGTCGTATTCTTGTACGTGTACAGACGAGCGAACAGCGTCTGTTTTTTTTTTACCTATGTAGTACTTCATCTCAGTGTCGTGTTTGTTCATGAGCTCAAGAAGCCGCAGCTCAATCTGGGCCTGGTTCAGGAAGGCTTTCTTGTTCTTGATGATCTTGATGGCCACCCACTCCTGCTCATGGTGGTCATAGGCTTTCACCACCTACACAAAAAAGGAGCAAATTAGCGCACACTTGGCAAAAAGTTTTAGTTTTACAACAGAAAAATTAAGTAGCAACGTAAGATATTTCATATACGATTTAACATTTTAAAAGATGCACCAGAGTTTCTGTACACAGACTTTCAAATTCTTCATATCTACTTTAACAAATCCTTATTTTGTCATTTATTTGACCATTCTAGTCTGTAGTGTGGTTTGCTTATAATATCATTAATTGAGAACACAAAGCACTCCTTTATTTTCATTATTTTAAACATATTTATTTTTATAGGTTTCTATTCAAATCTAATGTAACGAAACATTACCATTTTTTGTTTTGTTTTGGGGAAAGAAAAGTGTACATACACTAGATTCGGAACCAGGAGGATATTAAAAACTAGGGTTATGTACAAATTTTCATCAGTTTTCCACCAAAATAAAATAATGAGAATAATGATAGTTCAATATTGTTTTACAATATTATCATGTTTATGCTGACTGTGTTCAATTTCCTTTTGGATTAAATTAAGTTATTTTGGAGACAAAAAAAGACATCACTTGCTAGTTTGTAGTTTGACACAAACCCTGTTGAACACAAGTGCTGTTTTAGTTTGATTTTATGCCTGTATTCTTTTAGCCTTGACATCTATTCTCATCTTCAGGGTTGTGCTTACCTGTCCGAAGGAGCCCTTGCCAATAAGTGAGTCGATCTCGTAGCGGTCCAGCCACTTCTCCCCGTTCTTCACAATATAGTCATAGTTGTCATCATCGTAGCCGTCGTTGTACACCTTGCGCTCTTTTTTGGTGCTGGAGTCCTCAGGCGGAACCTGCTGGGCTCGCCGTTTCTTCTTCGTGTAATACACCTAGAAAACGAGAAAAACATTTAATATTTGCACCTCTATTGCTGCTTCACTAATAACTAGGTGGTTGGTACAATTGGTCTTATCATAAGTGTAAATATGAAAAAGCCTGAGATGGATTCACCTCATTGATGTGCTTGTATGTCTTGATGAGATCGACTGAGAGTTTACGTAGCGGGGCGCTGGCAGGATCTCGAAAACTCGGTGGAATCCTCCTCTGCAGGATGGTCATATCTGACAGCACCTGAAAAACAGTGACACCAAGACAACAGTAAGAAAAAAAAGAGGGGAAACAGGAAACACCATAACAAAACAATATACTGTACAATATACAATACACCATATACTGTATATATATATACACACACAAAACCTATAACATCTTTAGAATGTTAATTTAAGTACTTTAACAAGTATGAAAAGTTTACTAATGAATACAGCTGTTTATTTAATGCATTCATTTAGTGTGGTAAATTATAAATAAATGCTTGCAATAAAATATTAAGCACATTATTTATCACCCTCCTGACCCATAAAGGGAATCTCCAACCTACATGCAATAGTGATGCAATTTGCATGTATACCTAGACCATTCATGAAATATTGCAAAATATAACTACACGTTATGGATGAACAAACCACTAGTCTACCTCAGACAGACAGAATATACATGTGAACTGTAGGCCAGTGACAGGAAATAAAACAATATAATGACTTCTAAAGTCACTTTTTTGTAATGTCTATAGCTATGATTTACAAGTCAAACACAATAAATGTCTTAATCTTCATTTGAGGGCTTTTCTTAGCATTTAAATACAGTATATGCATATATCAGCATGTAACTGTTATTTTTTTATTTATTCGATTGCAATTCTAAAACAAAATATGATGAGGGACAAGTCACAAACACATCTTTACACAACACAATAACTTTGTGAATGATGCTTTACATACGGGTTATACGATATCATTTCATTTCAAGGGAGCATGTTTCTGGTACCTGCTGCTGGTCGGCCATGGAGTGGATGTTACTGAAGGAGGGGTGGCTGTGCTGGCTCGACATGGTTGGCTCAGCGGGGGAGAAGCCCAAGGCGGCAGGCTGGCAGAGGGTAGAGGAGGGGGGCTTGCATCCTGAGCTGCTTCCACCTTCATAGAGAAATAGGGGAAAAAACGAGAGAGGTTTCAGAAGACACATTGCTAAAGTGCATCGCACAAGCCAAGCAAATACTGACATGGGTGTGGGGAGAAACACTGCACTGCAGGGGGAAGTAGAAATATGAACACAGACTCACACACACACCATATTGGAAGTCAAACTGAAGGCATTTTCAGAGATCTTTGAAATCTCCAACAATCGGATGGAACAGTGATAAGAATGATTACGGTTATCCTCTCAAGAAGCTCCAGTTCATTTTGGCTGGGAAATTACAGCACCGTTCCTCAGGTCAGCATGACAAGCGTGTACTGGAGGTGGGAATACTCTGCAATACACCTTCAAAGCCCTGAGAATGGTTTCCAAATCAGAATAATTCTCTCAACTTTCTAAGCAGCATGTGTTTTTCCAACAGCTAGGGGCGGACAATATGCAAACGCCAGAAAATCACTGTACAGTGTGTCACTGCCAAACCGGTGGAACAAAGAAAAACGGTCGTATGACATTGCACACCAAAATCTCAGTGGATGATGGGAGTGACTGGGAGGCAAGCAGAGCTATCCATGGTCCTGTGCTGCCACTCGTTGGCCAAGAATATGCTGCAGCTATTACTTTCATATACAGCCGGCACATTATGCTGCCTGCTAGAGTAGTGCTGACCTCAAATTAAAGGTGAATCATTGTAAAAGCATGTCATTTTTCACCTAAAAAAAATAACCTATATTATGCATATTTTATATATATATTTTGTAGGTACACAGTTAAATTTTTTGCATTGTTTTAAGCATTATTCTCATGATAATTAAGCACAATTTCCACTGTAATGTGTAAAACTAATTTTTCTACACAAAAACTAAACTACATTTATATATATAGCAATTAAAGTAACAAGAACAGAGCGTTGTTTGCATTAAATAAATAAAACTTGGGGAAATATGCTTAATTGTCCTGAAAATAATATCATTGTCAAAAAAAAAAAAAAAAAAGTATTAATCTTAAAAACTAGCTTAATTGTCTACATGCAAATAACAGTTTTTAAATTGTTATGACTTAGACATATTCTTTACCGGTTTTGTGAGATTAACCCTTATAAACTAGTATAGAGCCCCTAACCAAGAAATCTGAGACCATCAAGCATAAAAACGGTGTATATTAATTGAACATGAAACCTTTCACAATGTAGGCCAGTCAAGTTTTTGGAGCTAGTTATGTGTACAAAAGACCAAGGGACTAACAGAGCACTAAACTACAGGCTTATAAAGAATTAATGCTGTCCCAAATTTGATGGACTGAAATTTTAACTACAGGATGCAAGTTTTTTTACCCACAAAAATCCACTAGCACATTGAACATTCATAATGTACAAAGGAAGTATTGGACATCTCGGGAAAGAGGCGAGAATGTGCCGAGAGTACAGTAATTAAGTAAGATTGCTGAGTGCGGAAGCAGGGAATTAAACGTCTAACGAGGGGATATGAAATGGATGAGATATTCCACAGTGAATGCTTTTATTGCTGCTTTCAGGGGCTGACAGGTGAGGAGTAATGGGGGTGAAATTTATCAATGACACATTACAACTTGAAATGGCTGGGCGATCAATGGCCGTAGCTTAAACAAAGTGCAAAACGACACATCTGACCACCATCAATCCCAGGGAGTGACGGCAAGCATTGCTGTTACATGCCCATAGGAGGAGTCCCAGTACCGACTCACTGACAGGAAGCCTGTCTGGATATACATATGTAGGAGTATCTCCAACTGGTTTCTTTCTATATGGACCCTGTTGCAAATGACAAGAACAGCTCAATTAAAAAGGCATAACGTTTTAAAGGCATCTAAGAAAACATGACTTTGTGCACTGCACTTAGAATCAACAAAATCCCACACAATTTAATTTCTAATGAGTAAAATCACTTTCATAATGCCCTGAAGAAACATGCTCTAATTTCAATTTATTTCCTTGGCCTCATTTTCAGAGTGAAACAATGACTAAAAGAGCGTGATCTGCTGAGCACCAGGAAAAATGTCACACTGTGCCTTTAAATGCTGAAATGAACACATTGAGAACTTCCTGAGTGTGACACCCCCCTTCCTCCGCTCTGATTGGCAGAGGCCCCCTCCCTCTCTCCCTCCTGATTGGCTGCTGGTATCCAAGGGCTGGGCGGCGAGGTCTCTATAAATAAACCTGGTAGCTTGTGCTGTATCAGCAACCCTTCCCACAATGCCGCTCTCGCCCTCCCTTTCCCTGCCTGTTACCTCTCTTCTTCCCCCCCGCCCCCTTCTCGCTTTCAATCTACGCTGATCTGGCTGTAGCGCTTGCATAAATGTTGCCCCCGATGGGAACGAATATTAATAAAATATAACAGAGGCACATGCTCCTCTATAGACACACAGGTGCCTGGGTAGAATTTATTGTCACATACACAAGTGTCACATCGCAGTAGTTAAATATATCAGGTGGTGGATGAAGTAATCATCCGCTGCAATTAACCATGCAAAGACTCCCCCACTAACCAACTCACTCCACATCCCCACAGCTGACCAAACACAGCTGCCAGCTGCCAATCACAGTGTCACCATGGCAACAGACCAGCCTACTCCCTGTCTCTAAGGCACAGGAAGAGGATGGTTGTGTGTGCATGCGAACAGCTGAACACCCCTCCCCATCACTCCCACCTCACCCTTCCCATGTCCGTACTGACCCCCTATCTTATTCCCTGTTAGGGTAATGGGAACGCTGGTGCTACCGAGCCAAAGTTGGACACACCATGATAGGCATGAAGGGAAAAGAGGACCGTGAGGAAACTCTGGGTATTGTCCACAACTTATTTAGCTTTTTGCCCCACTTTGAAAAAAATGTGAAAAGCACGAGAAAAACAAGTTAAACAGCAACAATGTGTCCCTAAAGAGCGACTTGGGGGGCTCCGTTATTCCCATGCATCATAAAAACTAAAACTTGACCTTATTATGAAGCAACAAGTTGGTGTTGCTTGAGCACAGAACACCAGACCATGTGTCGGAAAAAGAGGCATTGAAGACATACAGTACATAGAGGTGAATTAGGCAAGGATGTGTGCGTCACATCATGCCCACTGTTCAAAGTGCGTGCCCGCAGATGGCAGCTCACATGGATGACATGCCAAACACTGGAGGACTTCAGGATTCAACTCTGCCCAACAATAGCACGGGTAGTTGTGAGCAGGTACGACAAAGATCTCCTACAGAACCAGAAAGAATTAGAGAATGAAGAGATGAACATTACTGAATCTCCCAACATGCAACAGGATAGTTTGTAATCTCCTTCATATGTGCATTTAAAGATAGGAACGAGCACAAATGCATTGATCACCAAACTAGCATTGGGGAGTTATACTTGCGGCTTACCAAATTAAAATTTTAAGAAAGATTATTTATTTAAGAACTGAGTGAGCTTGTGCCACCACCTCCCAGAATCTCCCACCGGTCATCTCCACTTTTGATTCTCAGAACTCACTCATTTGCAAGAGGACACCATCCTCAGAGAGGCTTCTGCAAAACTTACAACCTTTCCACTAAGTTCAGCACCTGTGTTATGCGATATAACCCCGTCCAACCTTTCCTTGGCGACCAAAGCCCAAACAGTACCACAGAGAACTTTTAACAGTCAGGCCTCCATAGCTGAGTCAGACTCCACACTATTAATAAAAAAAGCCATCTGGGTGGACGCCTCATACAGTGACACTGACAAATTGAGAGGTCCCTAAGTGCATTAAAAATGAAATAAAGTGAATCCCCCAACTCAAAATACATCATTAGCTATAGATGCATAATAAACGTCCACAGAAACCGGCAACACTAAAACAAGCACATTGCGGTCTGAACGTTGTTATCAAATGCTGATATGGATTTCTTTTTTTTTTTTTATCAGTAAAACTTTCATGTTAACATTGGTTAATGCATTAGCACTACATTAGTTAACAATAACCAACAATGAACATGTTTACAGCATTTAATCTTTGTTAATGTTCTGAATAAAAATACTATTAGTTCACAGTGAATTAAGTAATGTTAACAAATACATATTTTGATTTTAAACTGTATTATTAAATGTTGAAATTAACAAACATTATTAAATGCTGTGTAAGTATTGTTTATTGTTAGTTCATGATAACTAATGTTAATAAATGAGATCTTACTCAAGTGTTCCCCAAAAACATTTGGCCGACAGAAGATTTTGCAAATGTTTATGGCCAAGCAAATATGGTTATTGTTTGAATGTGATTTGAAAATTGCCTAAACATTCAAATGAATAATAAAAAGAGCCAATATATTAGTCATATCACCATTTAAAACTGCTTAAAAAAAAGTTACCATTTCTATTCCATCACCAATGAGTTTAAGCCCGCTTGTTGTAAACAGATGCACGCTGAGTGCTGTTATGCACAATGCTGAATCTCCACCCCTCTTTATCCTTGAGTTTTAAACACGAGCAGCGGGACCCTAAGGAGCTTACGTGCTGATCTCTCGGTGAGACTGCACCTTCACAGCTCAAGGCGACTGCGAGCTAACGTTAACACCAGACTGGCTAATCTAAAGTGACCACCACTAATCAAGCGCCCCTTGAGTAAAGAGCCACTTGCTCCAGTGGAGGTGGATGTTGACACAGAGCGAGGAGTGCAGGCATATTCACATTGTTTACTTTCTTTCTTGGAAAGAGCACAGAAAGGATGACGTGAGAGTGAGTCAGGAGACACCAATACAGACAGAACGACAAAACGAAAAATGTGAATACTTAAAAGTGTCTGCGAGTGACAGAAAAGGGGATATTGGGAGAATGATAAGGAGAAATGACTTCAGTGTTGTTTGCTGTGCTCTCCGTGGCGGAGTTGAGCTGGGGGGGGGGGGGGGGGGGCAATCAGCGAGATGTTGGGTGGATGGGGTAGGATCGCTGCTCTGCTCTTGCAGGTACACAGTGTATGCATCTGGTGAACAATAACATGTTTTTGTTCTGATTCAGGCCCACCACTAATCCAGCAGGAGGTGGGGAGTTGGAGAGCCAATGAGCATGAAGGGCATTTGTCACTTTTTCCTCTGAATATGTGAAACAACAGATTTTATCGGCATGCAAAGATGACAACTATAGGCAGACATTTTTCCACAATGGCTCGTGCACTATTATAGGTGAGTTTAATAGACTAGACTAATTGGATCGTTGAGGAAAAAACAGAATTATTTGTGGTTTTAATTAAGCTGCAAAAAAAGATCCAGTAAGTTTGTGGTCCAAAGCAAATTAAACGGCTTTCAATGCTTCGAGAACTTAACTTATCTGAATCAACAGCCAAACATCTAGATGTCATCATCACCAGATACATACTGTTAGAACCAAAAGAGATCAATTTAGCTTTTAACCTTTACATATGCCTAAACACTGAATGATAAAACATCCATAAAACTGGACACATATCAAGCATCTGTATAGCCAATGCTTCAAGTTAAGTCAAAACTTTAACTTTTTGTATATAAATGTATGATATATCAACAAAAACAGCCTATATTCTGTGTGGGAAAGCAAACTTTTCGAAACCACACGATTCTGGATTTTACATGGCAAAATGGTACATTTCACCTTTAAACTGAAAATCGGCAGGCAAACAAACATGAAAGGCAGCGTGAGGGAAAGGGGCAAAGGGCAAGGAGTGGACGGGTTGTTTGTATGAACGCTGTGACTGTCTTTCTGTCTTTCACAGTCCAAACTCCATGCACCTTGATTCGGGGCTGTGATTCTTGGCTGATATGATGTCTTCAGGGGCCCTATCAGCTCTTTTCTTTGTCTCATATAGGTGGATCCACAGATCAGAAGTATTCCTGCAGCTTTCCCTGCACCCAATAGGTTACTTGCAGTTATATCTATCTTTAAAAGAGTTACTCAGGCTTCTGAAAGGCAGTTATACACATAGTGCTTGACACGCCAGACTGGGGTGGGGTGACAGAAATAGCAACAGGAGAAAAGTCAGCTGGATACACAGATAAAAATAAAAATTTAAGGCAGAAAATGCAAAAACATTCTAGGCATATTCAAACACTGATTCTGTTACTTCTCATCCCAAATATTTTAACCGGTCTATTAACAATCATGAACAATCGTCCATTTGGAGGGAGGTTTAGGTTATGAATTGAGGTCAGCAAAATATCAACAGGCAGCAGATGCGATGCACAGACAGCAAAATGCCTGACAGTCTACAAGTCTCTTTCAAGATTGCTGTGCAACAAGTGTGTATATGCATATTCATTGCAAACTTTTGGACTTTATGGGTTTTTTTTTTTAAATAGCGCAAACCAGGTCATTAGGTCACAACAAGACCCAAAAGATGTCAAATTACCAAGGATGCTTCATGACATTCTCTTCATGGCCGAAGTTAAAATGGACATTGGAGTTTGAAGCTAAATCCAGATTTGTGTGGTGTGGGGTTAGTACTTTGCAGTGGCTGTAGATTACTTGTTTGGAAACTTTCTTGAAATGGGCCAATTAAGCAATTATATCGTAACTGCATTAAGCAGCTTAATGCTTGACGGATAATTGAGTCCTTTAATTCCAATCCTGAACTGACAGAGAATGTGAGAGACTGCAAATAATGAAGGTTGGGCTAAACAAGCCTATGTCTAACATACCAATTGCCACTGTACATTGGTATATAATGTACAGCTCAAACAATGAGCTGGCCATCACTGCACTTCATCAACTTTCCTACTGCCCCAAAAATCGTAAGAACTATACCACTGCAAGCTAGTTTTATCAACCAATTATCACTTATATAATAGGGTCTTTTATTTTCTTTATGTTTTTTTGTTGTTGTTGCTTTCCTGTGGCCAAAATAATCTACTGGACAATATTTAAGCCCTCATTCTACAAAATCATCAAAAGCAACAATGGCCTTTGACATATTTCTGTAAATCTATGTAAAAAACTAGACAAAAATTCATAGGACAGCAAACCTATACCACCAGTGGAATAAAAGCAAAAATCTAAAATAATCTGCCATGACAACAGCCATTTTTTAGTGTCATCACAACTTAGATTCACACTTGTCTTCATCATAAAGTCTTAAAATATGGCTAACAAACCAAGAAAGGCTGTTTTGTGACGTACATTGTGCACAATACAGTACATGCTGGTCTACAGAGCAGCATTCTGCTGCAGCTCTAAGATTCCCAGCAACAGAGCGATCACTGTGAGCTCACACCGCACGTAGAGCTCCCATAGCACACAGCACAAATTACCGCGCAGAAGTGACGCAAAGATCAAGCAGCCACTGAAACCGTTCGAGAATGTGCCAATTCCCATGATTGTTTGAACAAGTTATGTTAAGACAATGATGGGAAAAGGAGTGAAGTTCTTTAGGGGTATCTGAAAGTGTGTGAAATATTTGAGTAATTAATGTCTGTTCTGTCTAAAAGGGAAATGGCCCTGGGTGGGCCCTTTTTCTATCTTGAATAACCCAATGTTCATTTATAAACAAAGCATTTTACTGATTTTTAGTTACGCATTCACAATTATGTACACCGTACCATGGTTGATCTGCTTTCACAGAAAAAACACTGACAAAAAGCAAGGTTGCGGATTACCAATGTATGAGACAATGCTTTGACCAAACTGTATTTGCATTCATTCCCAAAAGCTAATGGTACTTCCTCAAATTCCAAAGCCCTGTTATCATCACAATTCGCTTGCTTTTCCCTCAACATTCCATGCAGTTTTTGGTGTTGAAACTTGGTGTTGATGACTGTTAAAGCCATCAGGATTTCGAATGTTTACTATTGGCCAAAGGTAAATAAGAACTTCAACAGAAACCAATGTTTGACAAAGAATTGGATGTGAATTCCTTAACCAATAGAACTGACCTGACTGAACACCTTTTTCTTTTTAATTACTTCCAAAGAAAATTATTGCTATAGAAAGAAATAATGTATCGGACACAGATTTCCCAACATTCATGCATGGTCAAATGTTAAGGCCACTGTCTCACGTAGCTTTATTTGTATAGGTACAAAGAGAGGTTTTACTAACTTCTTGCCGGCTTCCGTAGTAGGTGTGATTGGGGTAAGAAGCGATTCTGATCTGGGCTGCCAATCCAGGATTCGGTCGGCAAGTTTGCGACCATTCTGTTAGAAGGCTGCGGCTTCTCCTCCACAGACGAAGTGATCACCATCTGAAATGCTTATGCGTTGGCCCGTGATATCCAAAGAATGACTCTAATCAAGTTTGTTGGGGATCCCAAAAAGTACTGAAAAAGTCGCTGACATCAAGTATAGAATAATCCTTCGCACATGCCTATAACTTCAGAAAATAATCCAGTAGGGTACATCCAATGGTAACTAAACTCAAGTTTGAACCGTAAAGGCAAGTTATAGAGATTAGGATTTAAATTTACGCACAAAAATATCTTTTAATTACTTGCGAAATCCTGAAGTGACAGACAGAAGAAACTGATGAACGAAAAAGGCACCATTTAGTTATTTCAAACACCGTTTCTTTTCTGTCCTTGCTATTCCCTTTATTACTATAATATTCTAAGGCAATGGATTGGGTTTCAGGCAACAATGCTCACTTTTGGCATAAAAATATACATATTCAAACTATGTATGTCTTGTATACTTTATAGAGCTATATATATATATATAATCTGCAACACACACACATATAGATATATTTCTCTGTTTATATGGGGATGAGCTTATTTGGTTACTAAAGTTTGATTTACTTGTACTGTATCTAGATTCATTGTCCCACAATATGGAGTGGATTCCATTTGATAAAATATCAATAACTTTTGGAGAAACGGTTCAAAAGAGTGGGATAAGATTGAGATCCTTGTTGAGACAGGACCCCCCACTTCAATTTTCCAATCCAGATAATTCAGCAGCTGACAAGGAAACCAGAGCTAAACCTGGAAGTGTTGGTAGCCTTAAGGGTGTGGGTGGGGGTCTCAATTTTCAACACCATTTACCCCATCACTCTTGCTAAAAATAGCAGGCGTTTCTTATATTCTGTCTAGGTATCCTACAGTAGCTTATTTTAGTCAAAAAAGGCAGGTGCGTTTGGCAACAATGGTTGTGTTGCCACTTTCCTCAGTTACAATCTTAATCCTGAAATCCTGATGAGCAAAAAAATGCAGCTCCAGGTAAGGTGTCAGTGACTTTCTTATGGGGAAAAAATAGTTACCCTTCCCCCTTGAATGCAACTGGCAAAGTCTGCAGGTGTACCAGCGACCTTATTAGCTGGCAAGTCAAAAAGAAAAAAAGGGGAGGAGGGTGCCAGGAGCTCAAGACATGGGTGACAACAATCTATAGCTTGTGATAAATGTTTTCGTGGGCTGCAGGATCAAAACAAACACGTGCAAGCACAAATAACTACAACGAGTCAAAGTGCTGAAGTGCAAGTTACAGGCACAAAAATGTACAACTACTGGAGAAGGGAATAAAAACTTGCCGATTTCACTATGATACTTTTTCACAATACAATGTGGGTGAGAATAGAATTTAGTCTCAATTATAGAGCGCGAACGTCAAACGAATAGACGGGTAACGTTAACGTTAACACAGAGACTGCGATTCCCATCGCACAACCTCTTCAGTTCTGCGAAACGCTTCGGTTGAGCGAATGTGCTTGGCATTTAAAAATAAAATGGAAAAGATATCCAGAAATAAGTCCAAACAATCCAAACGTCCAGTTCAAGCAGTGACAATTCACTCAAAAGTTAGGGTTATAATGGTGGGTGCTCGCGTCGTTGTCCAACCGTGCGCTGTCAAGTCGCCTCAAAGAACAACAGATCACCGTTAAGTTCGCGACTGACAATTTTCAACTTTCCGTCGACCATAAAATTGAATTCAAAGCGTCATCAAGCGTTTTCGTGAAGAACATCAGCTGGCAAAAAAATTGACGTTACTTCCATCCTGAGCTGTCACCGCGATCGCAATTCCGTGCAGTGTAGTTGGTCTTCCGCGTGCGCTTTCACAGATTAATTTGCCCTCGTATAACTCCCGCTTTTGGATATCAACCCTCAGCCGTTAGTAACGCTCCGTTCGTTTTAAAGCTTCTCCTTGATATTTGTTTTCCCTGTATAAAGTCGTTCTTTTCCACCCAGTCTCAAGTCATACTCGCTGCTTGCCCGTTATTATTCCTTGTTGTCGAGCCTCTCTGGCCGGCACTGGATCCACACCCTGCAATGAGGATTGTTCCATCCACATTCAAGTGTAGGGGGGGATCTAGGAGAGCCGCTCTTTGGAGGAGCTCGGTTGACGCAGCTCCCCACGCTTCAATGTTTAAACACCAAAAGCGGAGGGCTGCCTGAGAACCATGAAACACGTTTCAAAAGGAGTGACGCATGACTATGTGCTTATTTACTCAGATTTCATCAGATCAAACAAGGCTTCACCACAAAACATATTCACAAGCATTTATAAGACCCTGCATCCCCATTTTCAGTTTAGTAGCGCCACCAAGCCACTTCTCTCCATTTATAGTAACTCTGCAGATATAGATATTCACACGGCGCATATAGACCGCTGGAATCAATAGAAACAATCCTCTGAACACAATTACAAAGCGTTTATTTAAGCGAACAAGTCTACAAACAAACATCATGCAGGCATAACTTTTGTAATGTACAACGCTTTAACGAGGGTGCGAATTATGAGAGGTTGAACCCTCTCAAATCTTAAAAGTGTTTTCACATATAATGTTTCAGTAAGCACAAAAGGTAATCAGATTGCTCTAATGTATATGCTAGTTATGAGTCAGCCAGGTAACTATAGTAACAAGCGTTAGTTTGTTTACAACGTCAGGGACCCTTTTCACAGACTGTGATGACTCGGTCATCAGCATCGTAAAAATATATAAGTTTAATTTTTTAAAAATGTATGTTTATATATAACACTACAAACGAATTAATGATACTGTGAGGGTGTTTCTAATGGAGTGACGGTCAAATTGACATATTTCTGTTTTAATTGAGAGTCTGACTGCTGTTATCAATCTCTCTCTATTTTTTTCATCTTTTTGAAAGTGGTGAAAACACTATTGTGGAGTTTTTATTTTGCTATTTGAGCAAATGGGAACACAATATATATATTTAATGTTATTAAAAGTAAAAGACGCCAAAAGACAAATTGGGTGCTCAAGACTATAACCTCAACATTGCGCCCATTAAATAAGCAACTGGAAGAAATGTAATAATTTGTACACACACTGCAACGTTTTGCACAGAACACGTATGCAAACCACAAACACATCAAGGTCGGCCCTAAATACCCCCATATGAAAATATCTTTAATAATTAGCCCAAGAATTCATAGCCTGATGTCATTGACATAATCTGAAACATTGAATTCTTTATTTGTAACAATAGCTTTGGGAACTGTGTGTATATGATAAGGAAGTTATTTTTCTGTGCCCTTTAAGTTTCATCAAACTTTTCTGTGCTAAAGCGCGCACACACGCCGATGTTCCCTTCCACAGAAACTGCTCCTCAAATCTCCCCCCTCCTTCCCGCTAACGCGCGTGCATGGGTGCTACATTCTCCACCCCCTGTGCGCGCGTTCGTAGGGTCTGTTGCTATCCAACGCCACGGCAGCTTACGCGCGATTGGTCAGAACTGGTCCCCGTTACTGTTTGAATTGGTCAGCTTGGTATGTGGGCGGAGAAGAGACGAGAGACTGCCCTTTCCCCTAGCTCCTTGTTGTCTCCAAAATACGCCGCGGAAACAGGATGACGTGCCCGCGGAAATAACACAAGACTTCAGGTAGATTGATATGGAGGGGGAGAGACAGCAGCGAAAAGTTGAGAGAGAGAGCCTCCTGATTCGTTCATCACACACGAAAAAAGAGGCTGAGAATCTATGTGAGAATTGTTGCATTAGGGCAAACTTTTAGTGATCATTAATCACTTATATTCATTTTTAACTTAGTTATCATACCACTGCACTGAAACAATTATTAAAATAAAATGGTGAGATTTAACAAATAAGAAGTATCAAACATCAAGAGCATTTTTTTTAGCTTATATAAGCTACTTCAAACTTGTATCCATATTGTCATTGTATATTACAAATAAAATAAAAAGAGCTCTGACGACAACCTGAATAACTCTTAGAATGCGTTTACTTTATACGAAACAAAGACATTTAATTGGGACCGTTATTAAAAAATAAAATAAAAACTTTATTAAAATGATATATTATGGTCTCACATACAGTTAACGTTACTGTACTGTACAGTTTTAATTTGTCCGCATTTTTACTAAATACTGTACATAAAGAAAAATGTTTATTAGGTCTATATTTATTGATTGAAATTTTACCATATTGTGGTTAGGAAACATGTTCAAACCCCATTGCGAGCGGGTTGGTAATTCCTCTGTTCTCCCCTAAAAGAGTATAAGGGAGGGGGTCGATGGTGGTGCAAAACGAGGTTAACCATGCCGTCATTCATCCTCCATGACTCCACAGAAGCTCGTTTATATGTATCTTTCACGTATCTTTCTCTTGCTAAGAGAAAAAGATCGATATGACTATTTTAAGTGATATGCAAGCGTCTAACCATTTAAAATATCATGTATTAAAATAAATAATTCGCCCAATTTGGAATCATGTGCAAACAAATTCTATATAATTATAGTTAAAAAAAAGAAAGAAAAATTCACACTAATGAAAGATAAAACGAATTACGAAAGGCCATATTAATATGAACACATGCACTAAACAACAGGCAAGTAAGTTAAACTAATAAAAAAATATATATATCTGAATGACGAACTTATATCCAGTAGCACTGAATGATCGAGTTTATGTGAAACAAAAGTATGTTTTAATATTATTTAATAACATTATTAGTTGCTAAATGCATACAGAAAATACTAAAATAAATGTGGGTATTTTAATATAGCTTGCTTTCAAATAGGCTTCGGTTTAAACTTCAAGAAATTCAACTTTCCTCCTTTCTCTCCACCGCTACAGCAGTGCGCACCCCTGTGACAGCTGCGGCAGCCCCTTATGTGTCACATTATTATTTTGGTTTGTAAAGCATAAATGTACAAATAAACGTCTACGTGTATAAGTGAGCTGGTTCTTGAGAGGAAATGTGACTCGGTTCCAATAAATCACCTTTGCAAAGCTCCCAGACACCCGAGATTAAAAACGCAAGGCGAAGATTCCGGGACTCACGTGCCTTGCAGCAAAATTCCACCCGGCAACTACACATTGTACCATGGTAACAGCCCTGCCATTGGTCCCGGGTGCGTTTTGAAATGACCAATGGGAGGGCCGGCAGCGGGTGATGCGTGTTGCTAGGTAAACATGATGCAGTGGGAAGATACGGTAGTCGAACTTCACTGAAGAAGCTAGCAAGCGCAAAAGGAACGGCGGGGTAACACAGCAGCGAATTACAATTACACTGCGGGGAGGTTGCCGGGGTTGTGTTTCAGCTCTGCTCACGCCAGAGATGTTTTTTTTTCTTCTTCTCGATTTTAAAGTGTGCATTACAGAGTTACATCTGTCTGTTTGGACACATGCAAGTTAAATAAGGCAACAAAATGGGCTTTATAGGAGCAGAAGATGAGGACGGCATGCTGACCAAAACAAATCATATACTTTTCAGTGCTTTATTTTCAACCTCCTTATTGACAGGCAGAATGGCCAGATATACATCACAGCACTCCCAGCAAACACTTCCCATTGGCAAATAGCTCGTCTACCAACAGTGAGATATTTACAACAGAGTAAACCTGACCTCTTAGTCCCTAAATATTTAAAATAGCCACTTAAAGTGTGTGCTTTCTTTGGACCACCTCTATTCCATATATCCAAGAGCAGTAAAACAAAACATGCCAATTATAGAGTGAACACTTAAAACAGGTGGGGAACAGGACATCTAGCTAGGGTCTTAGCAATATTTATTGTAAAGTGCCCTGTGCCATTCAAATGGCAAACAAAATGTTAAAACGTTAATATTAAACCAAGTTTTTATTTAGTTTTTCAGTGAATCTACAAGTTGTAAGTGAGATAGACCTCTTTGTTGCGCTCAGTAATTAAGTGGTTTATGTATGTCACTCAATAGCATGGTATAAAAGCACATGCACAGAATCTGAAGCTGTAAAAAACTTGTTTCCAAACAGAACAGTTGTCCTCATTACACTTGTGTTACCTGTGACAAAAATGGCCCAATGTTGCTAGTGCCATGGAAGTTCTGCCAAGAAACCTAAGATGGGTTAGGTTCAAGTTTACCATTACAGAAGTTTGAAGTTTCATCCATAAATAGGTTGCATGAGGTGCCATGCTTGAACAGTTGTGGACACGAACGATAAAGATGTCCAACACTTAGGCCATGGCACCAGCATTTCAAAATCACTTTTAAGTCATAGATGAGCTGTCACAACTTTAGGAATCAAAATACTCGCATAACTACAAAAAACAATGTTAGACTTAGTCTTCAACTTTTTTTACGGACATATTTACAAAAACAGAGCATCATTTATACTACCGTTGAAAAGTTTGTGGTCATACGTTTTTTGAAAATGAAATGAATACTTTTATTCAGAAAAGGTGCATTAAACTGATCAAAAGTGATAGCATATATTTATAATGTTACAAAAAAAATATATATTTCAAGTTCTTTTTAACTTTATTCATCAAAGAATCCTGAACAAATGTATCATGGTTTCCACAAAAATATGAAGCTGTACAACTGTTTTCAATAATAATAAGAAAGCACCAAATCAGCATATTAGAACGAAGACACTGTGACACTGACATGTGACACTGAAGACTGAAGTAATGATGATGAAAATTCAGCTTTGCAATCACAGGAAAAAATACCTTTTACAAATTTATTACAATAGAAAGCAGTTTTATTCAACTGTAATATTTCACAATATTACTGTTTCCCCCCCTGTATTTTTGATCACATAAATGTAGTCTTGGTGAGACTTATTTCAAAAACATTAACAAATCTCTGATCCCAAACTTTTGAACAGTAGCATATGATAGACAGTTTTTGGATAGTATATTTATTACACAGCTTTCTGGAATACTTGATTCTGATTGGTCAGTTGCAGAAATCATTCAGTCATCCAGGGCATCACTGTACAACTGTTATGAAATGTTCCTACAAAGTTGTCATGTAATGCTCTCTGCACTCTATACAAATAAGATTATTTTAGTATATAAACTAATATTTTCTCTCCATGCATTTATTTATTACTACTAATAATAATAATATTGATTAATTAACTAAAAGTAGTTGTGTGTAATAAGCCAGATAACGAAAAGTTAGCCAGACATTATCTCAAAATAAACCCACTTCATGTCAGGCCCTGATCAGACTATTGTGATATAGTATTAGATATAGGTTTATTTTGTGATAATGACAGGTTGACTTTTCCTTTACATTACATATTATATTACTTGAAAAAGGTGTGTGTGCGTGTATAATATATATAATATACATATACATTTTGTAACTTCAGTAATATTTGAACACACTCAATGAATAACAGGGGAAAAAATAGTTTATTTCAATGGCTTTATAGTCTTAAAAACATAATGATGAAGTGATTATTACAGTCACAACATGCTAAATTATTAAATATGTTCTGGTAATAATACATGGGACACAATGATCAGGAAGAGACAAAGCTTGACAGTATCTGTCCACACGTGTCAGTGCACTTACGCCTGACCCTTTCGTGGAGCGAGACGCAGGAGAATCCCCACTGTTAATCCCTGATGAGCCTTCCCCCCACCCTGCCCTCCCTTCCACAGTGCGACCTTTCACCTGAAAACCACACATAACAGTCGCACAGACACTCAATGAGAGAAACAGCGAGCCCAGGCCACACCAGTGTCATCCTTTTTGGTGCAATTAATCTACTTTTTTTATGCGGGTGTTTTTTTTCTACAAAGAGTAAACTGCTTTAATGTATGCATTAGTGTTTCTAGAGTTCAGGGAAAGTTCATAAGAGTGATCAGGTTGCTCATGGGTCATTCCTACAGTGCCACTGGAAGCCTTGGGGTGACATAACAATAAGCAGCAACACATAAATATTACAGAATTTTACATACAGAAAAATAAATAAATAAATAAACAAATATTGTAAAACTACATAACTGCTGATATCAATGCTTTACCAGGGATTAAAAGAGAAAAGCATACATAGGGCTGTGATAATTGAGAAGTTACTGGTGGCCCCTCCTCTGCTGCCTCTAGTGGCCAAGCCAAATCAATGCATGAAGGGAGAGGAAGCATTGGCAGAGGGAGAGAAAAGCCTTTTTAGATCAGCACTTGGTGAATCTGGTAAATCCGTGAATCAAGGACGGGTTGGATATTGTTTTCACCCACTACCTTGTTTCTAAAAAACTTCCACATGCACACACACACACACACAATATTGATGTTTACCTAAGAGAGCATGTTTTCAATGCAGTATTTGGATTTCCAAAAGTCTTTAAAGGAAGAACAGAAAAAAATGAGCACTAAAAAGTTTTGATAAGGTCTGTAACAAAGTTTAAGGTGGAGTATGCAAGATTGCTAAACTTTGCATCACCCGAGAACAAATGAACACAGGCCAAATTTCTCAAAGTTTTCTGTACTACGATTTACAAATAGACTTAAAATCTCTTCATGAAAAGTTATGGCAATAATACACATGTAAACTAGTAGTATTTTTGGCTGTTTCTTTTTAGACCATGTAGTATGAAGGTTTACAGAACCAAAAATAGCAGCTCAGTACTTTGATGAAAGTGATCTAATGGCAGGACTGGAATCAACTAAGGCCATTAGATTTGTCAAAGGACAAACCCATTAAAACAAATCAATCTAAAACACATCACATATCTCTCCCCCATTGCAAGGCATGAGTGCTGCTATAGACAATCTATTTGAGTGGAAATTATGCCCAACTTGAACATTTCGAAAAAACCTATACAAGTTCAACTGCTTTGTCTTTCACCTCATGTTCACACATAAGCAGCCAAATCTTTGGGAGGTTCGACACATTTATTCAATGTAATTTGCAAAGCAAAACAAACCATTAAAACAAAATAAGTCATTGATATGTCTCTGACAAGTTTCAGGGTAGCATCCAAAAACAGATATCAGGGTATCATATCACCCTACTTAACATAAAGACATCACTGTTCGATTGGCATGTTATGTAATCGATCAAAAGGTTTACACTCAATAAACGGCTTTAACAATCATTCCTCACATCACTGAAAGTCTGGGTGATTTCTGAGACTTATACCCTTCCAAGTTCTCTTGCCATCTGGACTTGTACTTTTTCCCAGTCACACTAGTTAATACAAAATGCCCACATTTGGGGCTGGAATAAAAAAGTTCTCTTTCTTTGGGAGGTTCGAAAAAAATTATTAAATGTAATTTAAGCAAATTACACTGAGAACATTGTTCAAACCCCACAAAGGCTCGGCTGCTCACATGTGATGAAAGACAAAGCAGTTGAACCTCTTGTATAAACTACAAAGGCTAAAATATTTTATTTATGTTTTGCTATTTTAATAAAATATGAATTAGCAATTGTAGCAACAGGTCAATAACTAAATACCATCCACAAACATAAATAGAACCAATTTTAAAACAGTCCTGATCAGCATCTCAATAGTGACACTGATTAAAACAAACATGTGCATAATATGTTATACAAAGTATGTTAAAGTAATTTGTATGTAAAAAAGTATGTTAAACATGTTAATGAAATGTTCAACATTTAATCAAAACTATATATATATATATCTTGCTCGTCTTCTGTAATCTTTCATAAAATTGTTATTACACTCTCCACCTCTGAAATTACTTTCCTTTTCTGCTAACGTCACATGCTAGGCAGCATGGGTGAAATTATGCTGATAAACGGCCAAATAGCATTTATTGTTTTAGCAAACTTACATTCGCATATGATATAGTAACATCTGCATTAGCTAACATTATAAAAGTAAAATTGTTTGCAAATGGTAAGTTAAACTTTTCCAGTCTAGATAGCTTGTTTTGGGTAATATCCATCATGTATTATTAAGAAAATATCCAATAGTCATTGGTAGCTGAAACAGACTTAAAACATCAAGTTCAAAGATTTCTTTAGTTCTTGCACAGGTGGTTTTCAAGAGCAGTGCTTCTGAACATACAAGAATAATAAAGGTTGACAGCTAACATCCACAATGCTCCTTTTTGGATCAAACATACCCCTAAAATTGGAACTTTCAAAACCGCAATTCTTAGACCTTGGTCGACATGAACACCTAACGCCCCTCTGCCACCTCTCCTCTTCTTCTTCTTCTTCTTCTTCCACTGTCTGTTCTATTCCTCCTTTACTGCACATACGATGTGATTAAGCTTCTGTTAAGCCAGGCATAATCTCTAGAAGCTCTGGCTATTTAATTCTTGCTGTGCCAGCTTAGAGCAGTCATGGAGCCTGGCAAGGGGTGTGTGCAGGCATGCAGGCACACAGACAGGCACTTTGGCTGTCACAGTCAGTGCATGAAGCAGTCTCACACTCCCACGGTGACAACAGGGCCTTTTACATGGACACATGCAGTTTACTAAACATGGGCTTTAAAACAGGTATGTTTCAAATATATAGGCTACCATGACGCACATACAGATGTTTAAGGACGGGCACATGTGCACATCTAGAAATGCATGCATGTGCACAGACAGCCAGCCTCTTGCATTCAAGTGATGAAGCAGACTGACAAATTTGACAATTTGTGGAATCCGTTTATGCAGTATGGGTTATATAGGCCAATTCGGATGGATGTTGTCTAAAGGTAGGCCAGCGTTTGGGACTAGGATCTCCACAACCCTGTGTCCATCACCTTAGGGTTTCCAACTACAGCTTTTCCTGAAATACAAAATAAGCAAAGTTTCTGAATTGCTGTATCACCAATGTGTTTGCAACATCTAACATGTCTATCTTTGGCAAAGCGGTCTAAAAAGACAGCTGGATAAGATGGTGGCCAACCTGATGGCGAACGTCACAGTCACTGTATGCAAGAGTTGTGTAGTAGACTGCACGTAGGGCTGTAAAGAGTATTAAAGTTCTAGTTCACAAAAAAAAGACAATTCTGTTATGATTTACTCACCATGATGAACAACATTGGACCCTATTGACTTTCAAAGTGTTCCACAGAAGAAAGTAATATGGGTTTGCAACAACACGAGGGTGAGTAAATGATAAGAGAATTTTCATTTCATTTTTTGGGTGAACTATCCCTTTAAATTGTGGTAAAATTCTGTCATCAATTACTCGCCCTCGTGTCGATCCAAACCCGTAAGGCTTTCGCTCATCTTCAAAACACAAATGAAGATATTTTAATCAAATCTGAGAGATTTCTGTCCCTCCATTCACAGTCCACGCAACTGACAATTTGACGCTTTTAAAAGTGCATAAAGAGATCGTAAAACTAATCCATATGAATTGAGCGGTTTAGTCCAAACTTTCTGAAGAGACACGATCGCTTTACATGATGGACAGATTGTATTTAGGCCTTTATTCACATATAAACATTCATCAACTCACACAAGTCGGTAAACGGAAGTTCATTCATGTTTGCTTGATGTGCGAGAACCAATGAGGTTCGTTCTCGTGTTACGCTGCACATTTGAGCTTCAGCAAGAGGTCTGTTCTTAACCCTCTGGGGTCCTTCGGGTCCAAATGGACCCGAAGCGTTTAAATAAAAAAAATTAAAAAATCATAGCTTCATCGGAATGATCCGAAATTTGGTGACTTTGTTGGTACTTGGTATATGAACACCCAAAAAAATTGGGGACAGGATTTGAATAGTCTAAGTGGTTGTAAAAAAAATAGTCACACTCAGGACCTTCGGGTCCAAATGGACCCGCCATAGGAAATGAATGGGAAATTGGCAAAAATGTGACAATACAGAGTTTTTTTGTGCGTACAATCTACAAATCAGCCACGATCCAGAAAAAAAGCACACAACAGTGAAGGGGTGAATCTATAAAACATCAAGAGTGCAAAACAGACACATCCACACATACACACACACACAAACAAACACACTTTTATACACATACACACTAATAAATTCAGATTACAAAAATCTGTTTTGAATTTTTAAAAATCACAGCTTCATCGGAATGTTACGAAACTAGGTGACTTTTATGGTATTAGGTATGTGAACACAGAAAAAATATTGAGGTCATGATCCAAGCATGCTAAGTGGTCATAACACTTCTGCTCTTTGGTCAAAAATGACCCCCATAGGAAATGAATGGGAAATTGTCAAAAATATGAAAACACAGAGGTTTTTTTGCGCATACAATCTACAAATCAGCCAGGATGCAGAAAAAAAGGACTCAACAGTGAAGGGGTGAATTTCTAAAACATCAAGAGTGCAAAACAGACACATCCACACACACACACAAACATACTTTTATACACATACACACTAATAAATTCAGATTACAAAAATCTGTTTTGAATTTTTAAAAATCACAGCTTCATCGGAATGTTACGAAACTAGGTGACTTTTATGGTATTAGGTATGTGAACACACAAGAAATATTGAGGTCATGATCCAACCATGCTAAGTGGTCATCACACTTCTGCTCTTTGGTCAAAAATGACTCCCATAGGAAATGAATGGGAAATTGTCAAAAATATGAAAACACAGAGTTTTTTTGTGCATACAATCTACAAATCAGCCAGGATGCAGAAAAAAAGGACTCAACAGTGAAGGGGTGAATCTCTAAAAATCAAGAGTGCAAAACAGACTAAATCTGTTCAGGCAAAAATTACTAGAATTCGCAAGCCTTTCTACAGAGAGCTGTAAATCCACTAGTGGTAAAAATGTGCTATTGCGTGATAAAAATGCTCAGTGTGTCCACCAGTTGGCGCCCATCTCATTTCAAAAATTGCTTTCATGAGGCCTAGGCTTGACTCTAAAATGAAATACAGCTTTAATAAAAATTAAATAAAAATTATATATATATAAAAAATTTCTATTATATTCAATGGGAAAAAATGGGTCATAATTATTGCATAAATATTAATTATAAATCATAAAATTATTTCAAAACACCAAAAAAGAAAAGAAAAAATATTATAAAAAACAAGTAAAAAAAAAAATATTAAGATTTTTTAATATATATATTAATCCCGCCCTCCGGGTCCATTTGGACCCGAAGGTCCCAAGTGTGACTGTTAAACGAAGGACCCCAGAGGGTTAAACATCAAACAGGTTCGGTTGAGCTTCTGTTTATGTTGGCCGATCAATGTTTATACATTAATAAAAGCCTAAATTCAATCTGTTCATCATATAAAGCGATACGGTCTCTTCAGAAAATCTGGAATAAACCGCTCAATTCATATGGATTAGTTTTATGATCTCTTTATGAACTTTTTGAAGCGTCGAAGTGGTGGCTGCGTGAACTGTCAATGGAGGGACAGAAAGTTTTCTCTCAGATTTTATCTAGAAATTTGTGTTTCGAAGATGAACAAAAGACTTACAGTTTTGAAACGACATGAAGGCGAGTAATTGATTACATTTTTTGGGTGGGAGTGGGGTGAACTAACCCTTTAACCGTGGACCCAGGACTACGGTCACCCCATCAAGTGATACAAACTGATGCTACGTCCTGACATAATTACAGAATAAGCGCTAAACAAGTTTGACTAATCAACACTGGTGCAACAGACTAAAATAAAGCTGTGTGGCATGTTCTCAGTTGCTCCTGATTTCCTTCCTTCTCCTCTCATCTCTTCCCCCAGCCCTGACCCACTTTCATCTCCCTTTGAAGAGAGAGTGACCCAGCAATGTCCCTGATGAGGATCCTATACTGTTCTGCCCCGCACTACCCCCACGTCACCGTATCCATAGAGACATGGGCCATGTAAATACATCCCATATTCAACAACATGCAAGCCTATTGAGTGTTGCCTTGCCATTCCTAAAGTCTGTGTATGAGAGAGGAAGAGCAAGTGAGATTTACAACTTATTCATTCCAAAAATTGGGCATAACAAACACAATATTCTCTCATTAGTGCACTAATAGCGAGATAAAGCCTTATCATACTCAAATATGAATTAAAACAAAGTGTCTGTATTTAAAAACAGCCATTTTGACAATGCTCTATTGTGACAGTTGTTAGATCACCATAGATTTGGTCCAGAAGGCTTAACTTCTAACTTTCTGGACAAGTCTGCAGTAAATGGAGTACTATTAAACCCGATCCCATGGTGAATTAAATCATAGCAACAGGGTGTGGCAATATAAAACACAGACCTCATCACAAAAATAAATACAATTACTAAGCTATAGCTGCAAATAGCGTAAATAGCGTAGCTCAAGTTACCCAGTTCATCAAACTCCTAATCAAACTGTCTTTTTGCAATTCAACTAGTATCTGCCTAGAGAGAGATACATGACAACTTTCAGAAATCATTGTAATATGCTGATTTGCTGCTCAAAAAACCATTTTGTATTATTAGCAATTATCAATTCTTTGATGAATAGAAAGTTTAAAAGAACAGCATTTATTTGAAATCTTTTGTAGCGGTGTAAATCTCTTTACTATCACTTTTAATCAATTTAATTCATCTCTCTGAATAAAATATTAATTTCTTGACTGAATGGTAGTGTATGTGTCTGTTAATTGTCATATTAATTAATGGTCAATTGTTATTTAATCGCCAGTGGCTGATATGATTTCAAATTCATCAAATGAATCAGTTCAAAATAAAATGTATTTTACAATATTTACTCAGAAAATGTGCATTATCTACAAGGCTATTGATGTTCAATTTCAGAGCAGATACTAGGCTATACTATTAATTGGCCAATGAGGCACAGTTATCAGTCGATAATTTCAAATATTAGTCAAATAACCCAACTAGTGGATTATACATCAGTCTACTCGAATTATGAGTTTTTAGATAGTCTGTTGTCCCTTTTCTAAACAAGTTGACAGCAAATGTTGTATTGAAAATGTATGCAAACTTTATTTTTTAACTATCCCTGACTTCATAGGTAAAAATAAAGTATTACAACTAGGCAAACGTATAAAAGCCAGAGCTGAGGCCTATCATAACACATGCTACATGTGAAGCAATGGTGCTCATGCAGGAGATGCAGGTTTGAATCACACACCCTGTCCCAATTCTCCCTCTTCTTGCCATCACCTTTTAAGTTTTGTTATAAATAAAATAGCAAAAGCCACAAATGTGAAAAAGAATAGTTTGATCTAAATTCAGTTTTAATAAACAACACAATAAAATCATGTCTTTTTCACCTTGGGAACTTACAAATGAATTCCATGTTGTGGTCATGTCATGCACTTGACTTTAAATGACTATTCTCTCATGGTGCAGGGATTTGCACGGGATGGATAAAGATTACTAAAATGATGAAGAAAAGTCTATTTTGGGAGCAGCTCATAACATCTTTATCCCATCCAGCTCCACCAATGACTTTCTCGCTCTCTCTCTCTGACACACATACACACACATCCATCTTTACACCTTTCTTTTTTGTCTTTCGACTGAATAGGAGATCCATTTATCTTGATTTATCAAGATCTCTTCTCTCCCAGTTTATTCTACCTCCCTGTTACCTTTCCCATCTTCCAGACTCACTCCTCCATATGTTTAAACTCATTCACCCTCACTCTCTCTCCATCTCAGAGCTGTGTTAAGCAGGTCAGCAAGGCAGGGATGCTGAGAGGGAAAAAAGATCACCATGAAGATGAGCAGCTCCTTCTTATCACACACATGCACAGAGGATGCTAAAGCAGACATGCATTCAGAGAGACATCATACTGATCAAACACACACATGCATCACAATAACTCAATTGCGCACAATGCAAACAGAATGCTTAAATTACAGCAGAAAGGTTCAGCTACTTCAGGTTTGCTTCCACAAATACTGCTCTCGGATATTCATTGATAGCCTGACTCCTTCTGGAAAATAGTATATAGTGGCTTTCGCTACGGATAGTTATAGGAACTCAGTTATATGAACTAGCCACTAGGGTGGTCCCCCGAGAACTAAATTTCCCCTAGGGCCATTTTCCTGGTAGGAACTCTGAAGTGACGTAAGCCGGGCGACAGCGACGTCATTTAAGCGCAGCATTTAACAACGTCAACAACTGGAAGATGGAAGACGCTGTGATCGGAGCTGTGTTTTTGTTGTGTGCCGTGGGTTTCGTGATGACGGAGATGTAATGTAGACGTATAAGTTATTTGTTTGAAAGAGCAAAAAAGAGGGCTAAGAGACAAAATCTCCCTGGACTTCAGCGTTGGTCCATCTATCACTGTTTTACATGTTCATGGAGTAAGTATATGTTAACTGTGTTTTCACGGCTTTTTAAAAATGGTGGGTGCCTTTGTTTCGTATGGCATGCGTTTGGTCAATCAATGTAAACTTCTGTAGTTCCTATTGTGCTGGGTTAGACCCTACTCTGAAGTAGGAGCTAATTTAGTCCCCCCAATAAGGCATTCCTATAACTTAAATTGTTCCCAGTTCCTGCGCTGTGAACATGTCAAAAAGCAGGTAGCCTACTCCTAGCAAAATTTATGGGATCTATCAAAATGTCCCTCCGGTGCAAAAACCCCTTTTGTTGTCAGAAAACTTTTGAGGATGTCTAACTAGATAATCTGAAGGGGTGTGAACACAAAATGTGAGTGCAATACTTGAAGCCATGATGCTAAGGTTGCTATGCAGTTGTTAGGGTGTTCTTAGTGGTTGTTGTTATGGCATTGCTAAGTGGATGCTAGCAGCACAGACATAGATGCCTCACTATCGGCTGTTTCTATGGGCGGCTATACGTAAGCTGTCCGCCATGTTGGAACGGTTAAAGCCAGTCCGTGAACACTCGAGAACAAGTTGACTGTGCGTCTGCAACCATAGTTATACGAATATCTGTATCTGCAATAGACTTCAGCAACAGATGATTTTCATAGGATTTAATACAATATGAAGGCATCAGCTAACACAACATTAAAAAGTTACTATAGTAAAAGTAAAAACATTCAAAGTATCATTGTAAAAACATGTAATATTGAGTTAATGCATATAAAAACACAAACCAACACATTCTCACCTATGAAAGGTTATCCCATTTCTTCGGGAATTTAAATCTCGGCCGTTTCACAACAACCAGAAGCTGCGCAATGTTGTGGCATCATTGATTCTTACTGTGAGTGGCGACACACTGACCGTTGCAAGACGGCTGGTGCGCCGACGTTTCTGGAGAGGTCGAATGTGCCATCTATGCATACATATGGCTTGCAGGCCCGAGCCAAAAGTTCACACACTGCAGGTCAAATCTGATTTCATTTTTCTTAAACCGACAACTCAAATTGCATTTTATATTTGGCCAGATTTTTATGTGATTTTTGTTCTATTCAGTTCTACATTCAGTGTGTCGGAAAGGCAATATATACAGGCCTATATATATATATATATATATATATTTTTTTTTTTTTATTATTTTTTTTTTTTATTAGTATAATTATTATTTTTACGACAGTTCCTATAATATGGCCAGATCTAATTTTTTTCTGTTCAGACTGCAGTTGCTTTTCCTAGCACATACACATTGGTTGTTGTACCTTCCAAACAAAATAGATTCATTTACGAAGGTGAATCAGAAAATCTGTTTAAAAATGGATTTTATTCAGATAGATTTTCTTCAATATAGAAATAAAAACCGTGTTGCCTCTGTGAATAAGGCCCATGACATGCTATATAAGGCTCAAGAACATCAATGTCAGTATAAAAACCTTAAGTTAGAACACTTCGAAATGTAAATTATTTAAAGTATAATATATTTCCATATCACATACGATAAAGGATGAGTTACTTTAATACTGGAGGTTAAGGGTTTGTGCTTTAGCAAGCTCTAGTAATTATGTTCTATAATGACTGGCTTAACTCTACAGCACCTTGAATTTCTAGATTTGGAAACCATATTTCACCTGGTCAAAGAAGAGCATTGCTGAAACTTACAGGGTTTCTGGGCTTATTCACTTCAAACACTGACCAAGACTGCATCATGTAGAGGTGGGGACTAGACCAGAATGACTCACTCACATACATTACTGCTGCTAAGGTGTACACCTCAGCAAGGCAGGCTACTCTGATATGTGCATGCAGTGGTCAAGAAAGGGTTGAGACACAGTAAAGGACATAAACACTGAATTTTTCCCCTACAGGAAAGTGTCCACATCACAACTTGCACCATATACCGAAGACAGACTGAGAAAAAGTGTCATCCATATTGTTGCAAAAGAGATTACAAGTTAGTCTGGATATAAGAGATGCCCTATGTGATTTCTGTAAGAGCCAACTTTCATCTCCATCAAAAGTCACCAACACCTGACTAAATTACAGCTATAGAGCTGGTAAGTCCCGCCCATCCGTAAAACCCCAAGTGGACCTCTAGGTTGAAAAATCGTCAATGCAAGTGAATGGGAGAAAATAATTATTTTCTGGTCCCGTTTGAATTGTGCCATGAATGTGAACATATGTTGAATGTGAATTTTTTATATAATTTTTCATGTTACGAGTTTGACAGTATATTGTATGATTCTTTGGCTAGCAGTTGTGGAAAAGACATAATGAGAAAGACTACATGTCGCCTATGTGACGTCACCCCATAACACATTTTCCCTCCACTTGTCAAATCACGGTGCTAATGCTGTGATAATCTATGGAGACAGATCGAGATGCCTGTGTGTTTTGTACCCAAATGTCACAATTCAAACCAAATGGGCTGTTCTTTCTTCAGAAACGTGTCGAAAGCAGCGAAGAGTTGTAGTCCACAAAGTGCTCTCACACAAAGTCTAACCGTATCAAACTTCTACCAGCTAAATTGTAGCATTCTTTACACAAAACATTATATTAAAAATTCACAGACAACATATGTTCACATTCATGGCAAAATTCAAACGGGACCAAAAAATAATTATTTTCTCCCATTCACTTGCATTGACGATTTTTCAACCTAGAGGTCCAGTGGGGTTAGCGGAAGGGGCGGGACTTACCAGCTCTAGCCTCTCTCATACCCTAGGTATCCACCAAGCCAGTTCAACATCTACAAAGCCACTGTGTGCTTTTCATTACCAATTTATGAGCCACTGGAAGCAGGAAGAAAACTCCATTAAAAAGGGACAGGAAGTAACAAGCTTATGGAAGGAAGCTGGGAGCAAGCCATGAAGCCAGCTAAGATGCTCTTGACCAGAAGTCTTCTCTTTTGTGCCCCTTTTTTTGGTGGCAAAGCTTACATTAGCTGTAATACAGGGTCACAAGACCTGAATTAACTTCCTGCAATGTGACTGTGATCAATAAAAAAAAAAAAATCAATCCATCACTCATGTGGTTAGCAAATGACACCATGAGAGACCCATTCAACTTACGCTCATTGACATCTCATGAATTACATTAAAAAGAAACTAGCCAATATAACTCCAAAAAAAAAAAAACTCAAGTTTTGCAGCCTGTGTTGGACTGGTTTACATTAATGTAATTTTTATTTGCAAGTTCAATGATGAACACACCTCAATGTCGTTTACTACCAAATGGGCAGGGCACCAAAGTGATGATACTCAGAGGCTGAATGAGTTTGCCGAAATGGTGGTTAATGGCTTTAACTACGATCCCTTACAAGACAAAGCAATTAACGTTTAGGACGATGGCTGTAAACGCTGCTCCATTTCCCGATGCAATTTCCTTGTAATTCCTCAATTTGATATGTAAATTAATTATGTTGATGTGGATCTTACTTCTGGTCATGGATTCAAAGCAATACAAAAACTCAACTCAGGTGGTCACTTTCTATAGGACAAGTGTAGTTTAAAATTTCAAGATGTACATAAATTACGATACACTTTAATAGCCTGGACAATCTCAATTGAGAACATACTTCATACTGTTATCCTCCACACAGCCACATGTTGACCCCGCATGAAAGCCATGCTTTAGAGGAAAAGCTTGTTAAGAGCCACATCCAAATCGATGTGTTAGGCTATATGCCATCTGATGAGTGAAGGGATTTGTCCTGATAGAGAAAGGGCAAAGTCACACAGGGACAGACAGACAGAAAGAGAGGTGGGCTAAAACAGCTCTTTCCTACTCTAGCATTTATCATGAATTTACACAGCAAGAAGAGCGCTTTGCAATGTTTGGAAGAGCCTAAATGTAGCTTATGCTGATCATCAAAGAAGTCAGAGCCACATAAACAGGGAGACGGTATATAAACTTTGCACTTGTAAGTTTGTGTGTGTGTGTGTGTCCTCTCCTCCCAGCGCTATCAAATTTACAAGTATGTTGCAAGATGAATAGGGAATACTGCCTCAGGTGGTCTCTGAAAAGACTAACAAGCTTGTGTCCATCCCAGTTTAGTTTATGTCAGCTACAAGAAATGAGAAATATGACATTAACAGCAACTACAAGCCTGTCAACCAACCAATAGGAACTTCCCGCAAAGCAACTCCATAGAATATACACCTGAAAGTTGTTTCTGTTATACACATTACACAATAATGTCCATTTGAGACAACACGGTAAAACTTGCCTTGCATGCTTGATGTCTTGTCATTGTAAAACTTCTAAAGTTAAAAAGCTATAGAGAACAAGCCTTTTACGAGCCATTTTACAAAATGCCTAATGAAACGCATAAAAGCATTGCCCATCTATTTAAATGAAGAGATTCATTTTCATTTTTTTTCCTAGCAAAGAAAGACCCCTTTAAAGTAATTCCACAGTACGTTTACAGTCATTGCAAGATTTTGCACAATGAAGTTAGTCTATTCACATCCCTGTGTCACTCTGCCACGGACACCAAAAGAAATCCAAAAACAGAGCTGGTCACACATAAAAATAAATAGAAACTAAGGGTAGATTAATAAATGCTCAAGCCAGATGTTTGGAAAAGAGCACAAAAATGCATGAAAACAGTTTAGATGATTTGGGGGAAAAGAGGACATCCAAAAAGATGTCTCAAAAGACAATCTCCTATTATGCATCTTTTTTTATTACAAAAACCTCCAAGACAGAAAGGTGATAGTACAAATTAGTTCCAAGATTCACCTAAAATCCAAATGATTCCACCCATTTTTTTTCTTGGAAAAATCTACATGATCCATTAGCAAAGCATGAATTCTAACTATAACAAAGTGACAATATGGACGTTTAAAACCATTGCTAAAGTTGACACGTATAATGATGCAGTAAGAAGGCTGATCGAGATGGCAACATGCAAAAGAAGAGCAGAAGCAGAAGTGTGTCCATTTTGAACCGGCATTGCTACTTCAGCACCACAGCAGAAACCTTGCAGAAAACGCTATGGAGATGAAGGGTGTAGGCATATCCAGATTTATCCACACACTGGGCTACAGACTTGGGTATATGTGCCACAAACAAATGTATTGTAGAGGTGGATGGAAATAAGAATCGGCCATAAATCTCCCTCCAAGCAACATGCTTGTGAACGTATGAACATTATGAAGAAAATTGTAACGTCACCCTACAATACAGAGATCCTTGGAATAAAGTCGCGGTTTTATTCGCAAAATATGACCTATGGACGGTCGTATGTTGTGTGAAACGGTAAATATATTAACCAAGGCGTTGAAAACCAACAAGATTATCTATCAAATGTCGATAGCATTCAAGCATTCTGTGCACAAGATTTGCATCCCATGCAACACCGCAGTTTTGCATTAATGTAATTGTGGCCGAACTGATGCTCTTGGATTTTTTTCTTTTTTAAACAACCATTAAATGACGACTGGGTGTCTAAACAAACGTGATGGGCTAACCTGACTCATCAATCTGAGTAATGAAAAACGATAACCAAGAGATGCATTGAAGGTCTCATAATCGAACATGTTCATGGGTGCATGGCTGCAAACGCGGTTCATGCAATGGATTTGACTGATGCTGATTTTGTATACATATATCACAGAATAAGCGATTTAATACTCGAAATGGTTCAAACCAGATCAGGAAAGATATATTGCATGGTTTTAATCATTGCAAATCACATCCACTGACAAGCAACCTGACTGCCATGAGTTGAGCCGCTGCTCTCTGGATGGCACAGGAGGATAACGTTTAAATACCTGCCCGTGGTCTTTTGCATCTGACCCAGTTTACATGAAGTAGCAAGCCGAATATGTCCCCACTCCCTCCCCATTCCCCTGCCCAAAGCCTCGGCCTGTGCATCAGGCATCTTCGGGAACACGGTGTCTTGCGAGGAATAAGGAGGGAACAGGCTGAGCCCTAAAAAGACGATACTAGTGTGTCTGCATGTAAAGAAACCAACTGTAGTCTTACCTCAGCTTCGTGTCCAGCTTCCTGAAGCAGCCATTACCAGTATTCCCCCTCTACCGTCCGAACCTCCGCCACACAGGTACCGGGGCGGACCGAAAAAACCGGCAAAACGACCCCCCTCCCCCCGAACCGCCACCCCTTCGGACGGCTTGCTGCGATCGTCTCCCGAAAAAAGACGAAACGCGCAGGCTATCGTCTTGTCGTCGCTCTACAAGCCCTCTTCAGCACATTTGTCTTTCTTTTCACAGTCCCCCAAAAGCACAGATGAGCGCGACAGGAGCGTCTTCAAACCCCCGGCGCGGCCAACCGCCAGTTCGATGAGCAGCAGAACATGCAACCGTGACAACCGCCGCAATATTCCGCCTTGACGTGGTGTGTCCCGTCTGCTCGTTAAGAAAAAAATCGCGGCAGTAACGGTGGTGGTGTGTGGGTCTCGGCGGCTAGCGCTCAGGCTAACCGCGATCACATCGCCCAGCAGCGGCAGTATAGTAGCGGGTCGCTCACGGTGGTGTTGCAGCAGCAGCAGCAGCGAGGGGGTGGAGGGGTGAGAAGAAGAGTGATTAAATGAAAATGGAAAAAGAAAGAAAAACGAATGAACTAAAAACCGGGGTTTCTTCGTCGCACCGCTACAATTAGCGATGTGCATTCGCCAGGGACCCCCCCTCACTGCCCGTTAATCTCGGATCGGCTCCGCGGCTGCTTGTCGCTTAGAGAGGGTCTGCACGGTAAAGCGCGTCCCCGCTACAAAGCGCGCTCGCTTCAGTGTGTGTGCAGTGTTCACAAAATGGCCGCCTAAACAAACCCGACAACGGGCTGCACCCAGCGGCTGTTAGCGTGATTTGCCTCGGCATTTGCCTATGTAGGGGAGAAAGACGATGCTTTTACGGGAACAATAATTTAGAAAACGCGCACTGGAGTGCCTTTTTGGCCCGTTTCAGGCTATTAGAAATTGATAGGTTGATTGGTGCCAAGGCAAATGAACAATGCCGAGGCAGTGGAGATGTGAAGCAGCTTACTTACAGAGCTAATCTGCGACCATAAATGGCTATGGCTAAGAAAACTTTTTTTTTTATCTTAATTTAGCTCAATATTTATATTTCAGCACAAACGTTGTGGGACAAGACAATGATGTGATGAATTAACGTTATTTGGGAAGTTTCCACGTATATATTTTCGTAGGTTATGCTGTTAACGTTACTTTAAAAACAGTTTAAACTAGCTTAAGATGGTTTGCTGGTTACACTCTGTCCAGATCGCAGGTTTCCCTCAAACTACCAGCTTAAACCAGCAAACAACAACGAACATGTTATTTTCTGCAAATTGCGCATCCCTTTGTGACAATATTTTGGACTTTACTGACGAACAACTCGATGCAAAGTTTGTTATGGACTTCATGAGCTTTAAAAGCGCATATTAAAAAGCATAGTACACCACCACTTTTGTCACGACAATCATGCTTCTAAAAACATAAGACGTTGTATTATTCTAGTCACATTTACCGACTATTGACACTAAACACAAAGCATCTCTCACCCACATACGTGTTAGTGTGTGTGTGCCTATATATTTAAGTTATTTATGTTCTATATCTGTTTCAAAGAGTCGCATCATCAGAATAGTGGGGTGTTCCTTAAGGAAAGCATTAGGCTATTATGATAGATGAGGTCGTGAAGTGGATGTGAAACTGATTAAGTTAACCGGTCTTTATATACATCCTCCTTTATCACCATTACATGAATTCCTCATTGTTCCAGGCCGAGGGTTAACATTTAAAACGGCCTGAATGTGTCGTGTGCCAATGGGACAAAAAGACAAGGTCACAAATGTGACCAACTCCCCCCACGCAAGACATTCACCCCAAACATATTTATAGGTGTCTATTGTTCATAACCTTTCAGACACACTGTAAGCTCTAATATTCACACGTGGGAATTTTTGTGGGAACGTTCAGACTGAACGTGAAAATGACCCTTATGTCCCCCTCTCTCTCTGCTGTTTCTTCATGCGTGAGACCTGCCGTAGTTTATGACGGAACGCAAAGGTATACATTTAAATTGGATATAAATTAAATGGGCCGCCAGGTCAACATAGGTTACGAAAATTTAAACATGCAGGAAGTTCGTCATCAAATTCAAGGTGAAAGTTCATAGCGCTACCTTTACCTCTGCATTACATTCCGATCCGACGCCATCTAGTGGTCTACAAAATCAGTGCAGTCAGTTAATTGAAAACTAGATTCAAACTTCTTCAGGCCAAGTATACACTGTTCAAAAGTTTGTGCTCAGAAAGAAACTAATAATTTTATTAAGCAAGGATTGTTCAATGTTATAGTAAACTCTTTTCAATATTGATAACGTTTTTTTTCTTTCTTGTGGACCAAATCAGCATATTAGAATGATTTCTGAGGAATCATGTGACACTGAAGACTGGAGTAATGATGCTGAAACTACAAAAAAAGTAATATTTTACAATATTAGTTTTACTGTATTTTTGGTCAGATAAAAGCAGCCTAAGTGACGTCTTTTAAAAACATTAAAAATCTTACCCAACCCAAACTTTTGAACAGTAGTGTAGTGACAGAGATGAGAAGCCCTGTATACATATTGTAGAAAACTGTAATGTAGCATTTTAAGACTGGACAATAATAACACGCACAGGATGCCATATTAATGTATTTTCATACGTTGTTATGGTGCTTTATGGTGCAGAATTTGTTAATGCATAAACCAGTCCAGATCAGGTTGACACATGGTTTACAGAGTTGTCTAATCCATTGCCAAAGTGTAATAAACTGAAGGTGATGATATATAGGGGAACTTTTTTGAGCAATGTTGCAGATTGATGTTGCTTGGGCACTTTCACATTGAGAATGGGCAACAAATTTCTATCTGAATACTTTAGATCGGTCGTGTGCCGTGTCTCACCTGGTTGCCTGTTGACGGCAACATTGCTCAAAAACTTGCCTGTGTATCATCACTTATAGGTAGGTTTTGTACAAGAAAGCATATAAAGCAACATTTTGTGCTGCTTTACAAAAACACTCAACATTCAGTCACTATTCTTCAATTGTCTTATTAACTGTCACTGCATGCATGAAGCAAACAAATATTAAATATACACAATTTTAAAATGTACATTTTTAAATTAAATTTTTTTATTTATTCAATGAACTAGACTTTTTCCTGTGCAATATCATCCTTTGACGAGGTATAATGTGTCTTCTCCAGTTCCGCACACCAGTTACCCTGATCATGGTAGCTCCTAAGCACTTTAACACCTGCCACACCAAAACACATCTCCTCCAGCTCTCCCTGCTGGAAGACATGATAATAGCGGTGAAATACGGGCCTCTGGCTTGTGTTGTCCACGGGGACATCAGTGCTACTACTCGTTGCTCCCTTGTTCTTGTCCACATTCCCTTTTAAGTGCCACGGCACCAGGAGATCTTGGGAAAGGAAAGCTGTGCGATTAGTGTGGACATGGATTCTGGGTTGTGTCACGTTCCCAAAACCGTCCTCTGTGCGTTTCATGTCTGAACTCATTTTCCTATCATGCTCCTCCGGTTGGTTGGACTTATTTTCTTCAGTTTTAAGCTCCATGCTAGTTCCAGTTGTTCTTTCTTTCAGATATTTTGATTTCTGGTTGTTGTACTCCTGCTCCATAGCCCAAATGTAGATCAGAGCTCTTCCTCCCACCTTTAATAACCGGATCAGCTCTCTGACAGCGGCCTGTCTTCTCTCCTAAGAACACAAGCAGTTTGTTCAGCATCATGTCTCACTTAAACAATTTTTTTTTAAAATAATTGTACAAAAAATATAACATGATCCCTTAAAGTGTTTCCCCCCTGAATTAGAGAGGTTGCTCACCTGTGTGGAGAAATGATGAATGACTGCAATGGAGATGCAGGCATCACAGCTGCCACTGCGCAGGGGGACAGACAGCGCATCTGACACGAATCCCTCATGACCTCGTTCAATGCATATCTGCACCAGATTAGCACTGCGGTCGCAGCCCACCTACAGATGGACAGACGATAGAGGCTCCATCACAGTTCTCCATTTTTTTAAGGGGTAATAGCAATAGAAATGATCTTAATTGTAAGTAGAGGTGTAAAGTCCAGGGGACAGAAAGTAAAAGTCCTGCCATATGTTTATTCCACTCATGAAAAGGCTGAAAAACTGTGTTAATTAGCAAATTCAGGTGATCGGCACAAAATACTGAGGAGGACTTTTACTTTCTGAGCCTGGACTTTACACCTCTGATTGTAAGTGATAACCATGAGATGTCTGACCAAGTTTATGTCACTTCCCGGTAAAGTCTGCTGTGTTGTATTACTTACCGACATCACTTCAGGGTTGATCCCCAGGTATTTGCCGTTGCCACATCCGATGTCTGCCAGAACACTACCAGGTGGAAGGGACAGTAGGAAATCTCGCACCTGAGGCCACGGTGAGTGCCGTGTGCTGCTGAAGTGGGAGGAAATCTCTTCATAGACCTGATGGACATACTGTGACTCCAAACGACAGGCATCGCCTTCAGCAACAGGCACAGTGGGTGGAGAGGGCAGCCGCTGGCTATCGCAGGCAGATGGATAGGCTACAACAAGAAATAAACAGATTCTTGTCATTTTTACATCTACAAAAATATACAAATGCAAAGAGACATTCATATGATTTTGATGTATATTCACCATTGAAAAAAATTGGGGCCAGTATATGATTCTTTTTGAAAGACGAGACTTATGCTCATCAAGGCTGCATTTATTTGACCAAAATACAGTGAAAACAGGAATATTGTGAAATATTATTACATGCCACATGATCCTTCAGAAATCAGACTGATATGCTATTTTGTCAGGGTTCTTCAAAAGAACAGCATTTATTTGAATAAAAAAATCTTTTGTCACATTATTAATGTCTTCACTGTCACTTTCGATCAATTTAACCCTCTGGTGCTTCTCATTTAGTGGTCACGCCGTACTCCTCCCAGTCAAAAGTGGCCGAACACTTCAAATACAACTTTATTTTCCAGGAACATCAATGTAATATATTTTTGTTCAACTGTTTTTTTTATTTGATTAATATTTTGTATTTTGAGGGTATTTTACTGTACTAAGTAATTATGACCCATTTGTTTCCACAATTTTAACAATCCAATACAAATAATAAATACATTTTCAATTAATAATTGATTTTTCTGCATCATGGCTGATTTGTAGATTATATCCAAAAAAATCTCTGTATTTTCTTTTTCTTTTTTTTATATCCTATTCATTTCAATGGCAGTCATTTTTGACCACAAGGAGTACAAGTGTGACTATTTTTAGGACCATTTAACCTTTTCGAATCATATCCACACTTTTTTTTTGTGTTCACATA
This sequence comes from Squalius cephalus, assembly GCF_949319135.1. Taxonomy (NCBI): domain Eukaryota; kingdom Metazoa; phylum Chordata; class Actinopteri; order Cypriniformes; family Leuciscidae; genus Squalius; species Squalius cephalus. Next base: position 7,965,921 of record NC_137136.1, on the reverse strand, counting down.
GCAAGTGCCATAAATGTCCCCAAGAGTCATAACATTCAGAAGAAAAAAAAAGTAAAAAAAAAAAAATCTAAAATATTTTTTTTTGTAACCTTGCTGAATACAAGTATTTTATTAAGAAATTTCTTTAAAGCTACACTGTGTAGGATTTTCTTCCATCTAGCTGTGAAATTGTTTATGACTACCAACTGAATATTACTTTCTAGCCCCTCCCATTCCGAGGGCGTTTTAACTCCTACGGTGGCCGTATTAATTCAAATCTGCCGGCAGTCGCGAGTAATCTCCCCCTCGCATTCGTCACGGTGCCACTGAGTGTAAAAACGCGGAAGGCGAAGCTTGAATTTCCAGGTATGTCCCTCTTTGGCTAATGTATTTTCAAGATGGAGGCGCAACATGGCTGCCGCCATTCGAGCGACTCGCTCGTATGTATTCTAAATGGAAGATTCTACGCTTACGAGAATACTTGATTAGCTGGTAGAAGTAATTACACATTAATGAGCACATGTCATTTTGAAAGAACAAAGTGTTTTTTTCTAAGAATCAACTAAAAAATTACACAGTGTAGCTTAAAAATAAAATAAAAAATCTCTCTCTCTTTCTCTCTATATATATATCAAAATATATATATGAAAATCAATATATATATATATATATATTTTATATCTTACTGACCCCAAACTTTTGAATGGTACTGTATTTAGATAAGAATTAAAAAAAAAATTTAGCTTGCATAAGTAAATACTTCACACGCTCACCACAGTTGCAGGGTGTATGGCGGATTTTTCGGAACGTCATCGATATCCTGGTACCACGGCGGCTCAGGGTCAGATTACTCAAGTCAGAGGTCATGACCCCTGACCCTCCAGCCTCCAACACTGGTACCACATCAAACTTCCGAGGTGTAATGCTGATATGAAACACACACAAAACATGTTCATATCTCCCTAGAACAAAGAATTTATAATTATATTATGTTATATATTTTGTAAATCTTAAATAATAATCATCAATTAAATAATAATATTATAATAATAAAATACAAGAGGATACAAAAATCAAAGAACATATGGCTGTAGTGTTTAGTTGTTTGCATATTTTTGGGCATTTAGTGTATATAGAGGGTTGATAAAAAAACAAAAAAACAACAATTCCAGTTTCTCACCCGTGAGTCCACAGATAACGGCTCTCTCCTTTCATCACTAGCAGACTTCGCTCCGGCAGCACCACAGCGACAGAACGTCCATCAGGATGTTTAAAGTCCATTACTGTCTATAGGAAAATCGGAAGAAAGACAAAGGATAGATGTTAAACAGAGATATCCATCCATGTAGGAAAATCATGAGGTTCATTTTCCATCTCCATCTTTGTTTTGACAAAGGAAAATCAGATAATCAATAAAGTTGCTGTACCATAACCAATCAATAAGGCTACAAACAGGTCTGGTATAACGGAACACAATCCCACACTTTATCACTCCCATACTGATGCATGAAAAAAGTGTTGTTAACAAATAAAAGAAACCAATTAAAAAGTAAATATATACTCATAATCCATAATAACTGACATTTTATTGCTTCATTTATTCATACCTTTGCACCGAGACTCAAGGAAAGAATGGTGTCTTCAAATGCAGAGTGAGTGTCCACATGAGGAGGAATTCCTGTAACAGACAATAACATTTACTCCTATAAACAGGCATAAATCTCGCCTCAGGTGTGTCAGTACATGAATGTACTACCTTGTCCACTTTGGTATTGGTTTACAGTGAGCTGGTCTGGGAGGACACTTATGTGGCCATCAGCCAAACATCTTTGTAGTAAAGCATCACATTCCGCCGGCAGGCCTGAAATGACAGGTGTCTATTCAATTTTAGATTATATAGATATGTAAATATATGTATACTACCACTCAAACCTTTGGAGAATATTAATACTTTTATTTGGCGAGGACGTATTCAATATATCAAAAGACAATAAAGACGATTATAATGTTGCAAAAGATTTCTATTTCAAATGTTTTTCTTTTGAACTTAGTTTTTACTAAAGAATCCTCAAAAAATGCATCACAGTTTTCACAAATATATTAAGCAGCACAACTGCTTTAAACCTTGATAATAATATTTCTTGACCAGCAAATCAGCATATTAGAATAAGTTCTGAAGGATCATGTGACACGGAGGACTGGAGTAATGATGCTGAAAATGATGCTTTGCATCACAAGACTAAATTTCATTTTAAAATATATTACAATAGAAAACAGTCGTTTTACATTGTGATTCTACTTCACAAATGACTGTTTTTACTGTATTTTTGATCAAATAAATGTAGTCTTGGTGAACATAAGAGACTTCTTTAAAATATAATTGCAAAATCGTATCAATCCCAAATTTGTTGAATATCTGCAACTACTTTATTATCATCAAAATGTGGAATTTTTATACTTACCACCTGGTAAAGGCTTGTCTTTGTCCACGTTATTATTATCGTACCGAAATTCATACCCATAATGCTTCACTCTTCTGTGTTTCAAAGCTTTCTGCACTGATATATGAAAATAAAGTGAACATGCTATTATTACTAACATGTTAATACTAATAGGTTTGCCTTCATCAAAATATTATCTAAGGGAATAACTCTGCTATAGATAAATATATGACAAAGATTAAGGAGCGAAGAAACGAGGAAGCATCAAGTATTGAGAAGCACCCCAAGTATCGCTCACCCGTGACATCATCAGTATGCGGTGTCCAATCAACAGCATGCAGCAGTTGCAGCTCCTCCTCTGGAGACACAAAATCCTCCAACACCAACAGACCAGGAGGTAAAGCACAGGATACACTCCGGTCACCGTCCACTGACAAACAATCAAAGATGAGAAGCATTAGAAACACTGTTCACTGAACAGCTCACTGAAGAGGATGATATGACCCGTGACCTGTGTAACGCACCTTTCTCGACATAGCTGAAATAAAGTGTCACACTTTGCTCCTGACACTGCAGTGCTCGTCCATTGAGATGTGTATATGCATTCTGGCATGCTTCAATTGATGAATATGTTACAAATGCATAAGGTTTCGCTGGAGGGGTGAGGAGCGCCTCAACAGTTCCTCCCTCTTTAAGAACCTCCAGCAGTGACTCTCTGCTCACTCCATTCCCCAGACCTCCATTAGACACCACCAGATGCTACAAAACAGACATTCGTAAACATTGTTGCAATGCACTGCATATTTCACCATTTGAGAGGCTTCATCAAGATCACTGTTAATGTGAACATCAAATTATAAATTATTGACCACTCAATTTGCTATGACCTCTTAAGTTAAGCTTAAGTTATTTGGCAGCTTATTTGTATCCATGTTACATGCAAAGAGACCTAACTTAGACCTTTATTCAATGTGGTTCACTATCATTGTTGGTGATTTGACTGGAGAAGCCACAAATCATTTATATCTCATTCATATCATAATTTTACTGCATTCGTTTAAAAGAAGTAGTAACAAACAGCTTATGTCTACACTATAAAATTAGTATTCAGAAATATTACATACATAATGACAGGAATCAAGCAGCAGTACATTTAAACTATGTTCCTGACTGTGTGAATCGATATCTTTCTGACAATTCGGCAAAAGAAACTTCGTAGGTACCTTTGTGGGCTGTGACACTGTGTTTATACCCTCGTGTTTCAGTAATGTGTGACTGGTTTTAATTTGCCTTCGAAGCAGTTTTTTCTCCTCTTTAGATCTTCTGACACTTTTTAAGCTGTCCATGCTGCTCTCCATTGTGCTACCACATATTTGTTCCCCCGTTCACACGAACTACACAGTTGGTTCCTAGAGGCGTGTGTTCCGGTCTTTTATATGATTTATTGGATTTTAGTTTTATCGTTTCCATTCTTCGGCAGTGACATTATGAACACAAAGTAAACGTGAAAATTAATCTGTTTTACGTTGAAAGATAGAAACGTTTAATTTCCAATTGCTGAGCGAATAGAAAGTCGCATCGAACCATATAAATCAGGCCGTCTTCACAGGTTTTTTATCTAAATGTAGCTTTATCAGGGCGTGGACAATTATCTATGTCCGCCTTTGACCAAGGGATGTGCCGAAATTGGTCATAAACGGTCAATGTATGTGCTCTTGACATCGTCAACATATATAATTTATAAACTTAATTTTTGAGCAATGAACTGAACAAACTGGTAACTTAAAAGTTATTGATTTCGTTGAAAATTTATTTACACTGTTTATGTTCACAAAACTGGAAACATCTGGACCTTTAATTCAGATTCCTAACAATTTCTTTAAATCACAACTAACTACACATGCTCACACAGTACCTTGCAGGAAAATAAGTTTGAATATAATATGTTTCGGAGAAGTCTAGGGCACTTGTCAGATAGGAGAAACCCAGATTGACTAACCTAAACCAGCTAAGGCTGGTTTAACAATAACCTTTAATATTAGTTATACGAATTTATCTCAAAATTGGTATAAACCCATATCTAGCGCTTCTATGGCAGCAAAACAAGAGGAAGTTTTGAATTGTTTCAGAGATTTGTGAGGTTACAAGCATAATACAGAAAAATAGGAGATGGAACTAGAAAAAATGTTGTTTTCTGTAAATGTTCCACAAATAACAGCCATGACATTCGATTGTTAAATTTTTTTTACTAAAAATATTCAAAGAAACAAAAACAAATGTATGCTTTGGAAAACTCTTGATTTAGTTAACAACACATTTAGCTTCCAATAATTCTTACAAGCAAAGCACAAACTTCATCTCTCAGTACAGTATATTACATGACAGAGGATGATCATACAAAGGAAAAACGGGAGCAGAGATACTCTCCATAAACAATATGTTGCCTGTGCCATTCGGGTACAGCGGGATACACTCCCATCCAAGGGAAACAGGAAAATGGTTCAGATATATCAGTCTTTTGTCATCTGCAAACTTTAGGTCCATCTAGTGGCCGAAGCAGTTATTTCAGGAGCAAAGGAGGATGTGAATAGTGATGACATATTTCAAGACCTCATTTCTTCTGCTTGGGTGGTGGTCTGCAAAAAAAAGTAACAATAAAAATGAACAAAACTGAGCTATACAAAAAACATTTCAGACCACAACTTTAAGTTACACAATTTCTATTCAGGCCTAAATAAGAAGCTGCTCAAACCAGGAGGCACAAATAGTCTGAAAGTTCCTACATGGTTCTTTCAAGTTTATGCATCAAGACTCACCTGTAAATTCCCACAACAACTGCATGATCTCTCTCATAGGGCTCCAGTGTCAGCTGCTCCTGAGGTTTCATGTTCTCAGAGCTCATCTTCTTAACCTCTGACGCAAACACTGCCTCTGGAGCGGCTGTTGAATCAATGCAGTTAGCCTGATGAAAAGAAAGGAAAAGTTAACAACTGAAGATTCACAGCAGCAAAAACATGATCAATGTCAACATATTAGCAGCATTACACTACCTTGATGGAAATAACAAAATGGCCTCCATTTTTCAGGAAATTGTGTGCATTGAGGGCGACGATTCTTGTTTGATCAGGCTGAGCAACATCAGCAAAGATGACGTCCACCATACCTTAAAGAAAACAGCAGTGCTTTAATAAACAACCTTGCAATAAGCATTCCCTATTCTTCAAATGTTCACATTACAGGAACTTACCAACAAGCATGCGGTACTTGTGCGGGTGTCGTGCATCTTCAATGATGGGAATAATGTTGGTTCTCTTTTTGGCCACATTCAGCAAGTCTCTGCCTGATCTGTGAGAGAATTCGACAGCGTACACCAACCCCTCCTGTGAAGAGCAAATTAATCAAATTTAGACAATGTCAAACAGGACTTCCAGAAACACTGTCTAACAGTGTCATGTCTGCAAGCCAAACCAACAGTGCAAACTTTCTTTAATATGCATCGGCTCATTCACACACTACTACTACAGAGCTGGAAATATCTGAACATTTAGATGACTTAAAACTCGGTCCTGGAGGGCCACTGTCCTGCACAGTTTAGCTCCAACCCTGATCTAATACACCTAGCTGTGAGCTTCTAGTGATCCTGAAGACATTGATTAGCTTGCTCAGGTGTGTTTGATCAGGGTTGGAGCTAAACTGTGCAGGACAGTGGCCCTCCAGGACCGAGTTTGAGAAACCCTGACTTAAATTAACATTATAGTCATACTACATATAAATAAATATAACATTAATTTGAACTTTTAATCAGTATTGTTAAGTAAAACTATTAAAATAATGTTCTGTGATTGAAATAATGCTAAAATATTTATATAATTACTGAAACTACGACTGAAATGAAGTATTAAAGTATAAATAAAAATAAAGCATAAAAGCATTAGAAAAATATAAAAAACTAAAATGACAAACTCTTTTTAAACTAAAATTAAAACTAAAATAAACTATTTCAAAATATGAATTAACACTTAAATGTATATAAATACAATCACAAAATCAAAACTAAATCACTGTAAAGTGTTCCTATTGTTTAAGCTAAAATATGTAAAGGTTTTTTTTCTGTTAAAATGACATCCCAGCTAAACATTAAACTATAATAGTTTATAATAGCAACTAATATAACAACAATACACAGAATTATGCAGAAAACACTTGAACTTTAAACGTTTCAGTGTTTTATATTTGCTGACGATGTGTGAAGATGTGGAAATTAATATATATATATATATATATAAAATAAAATAAATGGAATTCCACATACCGGTCCAACAATGTCAGAAACATGGGATACAGTAGTCCCCGATGCAGCTCCTAAGTACATGACCTTTGCTCCCGGCTTGATGTGGATCTGGTCAACACCTCCTAAAATGGCTGCAGCCAGCTTTGACCGGAAAGGATTCCATGCTCTGTACTCAATTTTAGTTTCCCCTTCCTTAAATCAGGAAAAAAAACAACATGCAATGAACACAATATCTAGAACTACTCCAGTGAACACCAGAGACATGCTACTACAAGCTCACCTCAACATTTATTCTCTTCTCTCCGTACACAGACTCTCCAATCACCATGTTCTTTGTGACCAGGGCATCCTCCTTACCACGGCAGATAAACACTCCTGTCATTTTAAACAGAACCGTAGCATGTAACAATGTCAGGAACAGCAAAATGTGCCGATGATTTCTGCATTTGAGAAAGTTGTGACATTGATGACCCACCTTCATGTCTATGGGGCTCTACGGTCACCCTTTTGCCCCCTCTGAACCCTCCTCGTCCACCTCCACGGCCTCTAGGAGTGCCACGGAAACCCCCTCGCCCACGGAAGCCCCCTTCATCTCCAGGAGACCTGAATCCTTTATCAAACAAAAGACACAGAAATGTATCAAAACAAACATGAAAAATACACTGCACATTTTTTATGACATACTAAACTAGAAGGGTTTATAAAAAGTGCAGAAACAGTGATATGTAGTGTGTATATATATATATATATATATATATATATAAAAGTTTGGAAAGTTTTTGAAAGTCTCTTATGCAGAAAAAAGTAATATTTTGAAATATTACAATTTAAAATACTGGTTTTCTATTTGAATATACTTCAAAATATAATTTATGTGATGCAAAGCTGAATTTTCATCAGCCATTACTCCAGTCTTCAGTGTCAATTATTCTAATAAGCTGATTGATTATTAATGTTAGAAACAGTTGTGCTGCTCAATATTTTTTTAAACCTGTGATACTTTTTTCAAAAGTAAAAAGAACAGCATTTATTCAAAATATAAATATTTTCTAACAACATAAATCTTTACAATTTTTTATGACCAATTTAACACATCCTTGCAGAATAAAAGTGTTGATTTCTTTCAAAAAAAATGAAAGAAAGAGATTGCTGGCCCCAAACTTTTGAACGGTAGGGTATATTGTTAGAATAGATTTCTATTTTAAATAAACTCTGAAAGAATCCTGAAAGTAGTCCCACAGCCAGTTTAAAAAAAAATATTAAGCAGCACAACTGTTCCCAACATTGATAAATCAGGATATTAAAATGATTTCTGAAGGATCAAGTGACACTGAAGACTGGAGTAATGGCTGATGAAAATTCAGCTTTGCATCACATAAATAAATGATATTTTAAAGTACATTCAAATAGAAAACCATTATTTTAAATTGTAATAATATTTCACAATATTATTGTTTTTTCTGTATTTTCTATTAAAATAAATGCAGGCTTGATGAGCATAAGAGACTTCTTACAAAAACATTAAAAATAGTATGTTTCCGAACTTTTGACTGGTACTGTATAGTTAATTAAATACCAAATATTTAATTCAATTTAATTGTTTTTTTAACCAAAAGTATTTTTTGTCAACATCAACTAACATTTCCATTTCCAACAATACCAAATTAAATATATATGAAAAAAATTATTTTAACATTTTGCTTACCACCACCTCTACCTCCTCGAAATCCTCCTCTTCCACCCCTGTCTCCTCCTCCTCGGCCTCCAAAACCTCCTCTACCTCCGAAGCCTCCTCTACCTCCACCTCTGTCTCCAAAGCCTCCTCTACCTCCTCCTCCTCTCGGGCTGAATCCTGTCAAGAGAAATCAAATGTTAATTAACTGAGCCAATAACAGTAACACTTTGTTGATGCCAAAACAAGGGATGGCGTAATTCAATGTGTCACTCAGAAAACTGTAGTCAGCTGCAACAAAACCTTTATATTAGGAAAACCTTTAGTTATAAATGCTTTATGACAAAATTGAGAAAGCTTAAAGATAATTATATTATAAACAAGGGTTGCAACTGGGCCTTGTTTTTTTTAAAAAACATCCTCAACCACTAGTAACTACATACAAAGTTACATTTCATTCATTGGTAACTTTGGGTTGTGTATAATATTTGATTCTGCTACAGGTTGTCCACTAAACCAAAACTACTCGTTTTCACTAATATATCGACATGGTCTTACAGAGTTCCTCAACAAAGTGTGTAAACTCCACCATTAAAATAAGCCTTGTGCACAATGTCCGGCCAAAATCAAATCGATAAAGAGTACGATTTTGATTTAATAATAAAAAACAACGCAACTAAGTAAACTAGACCAGTAATCTTAAAAACAAAAGAATAGTTTCTATAGTTAAAGAGCCATGTGGGGCTTCAGCACCGCGTGCGCAGTATGGCTCGTTTGCTCGCACGCGCAAAGTTGTACACTGCAATAAATATAATTGTTTACATTGAAACCACTTTTTATAAGACCACAATCAAATGTTTAACTGTATACTAATAAAATAACCAACAATATATCATTACATTTCATAAATAAAGGAAAAAAGAAAGGGCAATTCGTGCGCAAACACTTTAAGCGCGTGGCTAACTTGGCCGGCATGTTCACGAGCAAAACCAAGACATAAACACTTATGTTTTATAGCGCGACCATGGAAACAAACATAAATGCATCAAAAACTAGAAACAGCTTACCTGGTCTCATTTTATCTTACTATATGTAGCTAATCCGGTTTTAATTCTACAAATAGCTGCCGATGATACAATCCCGCAGCTCTTCCTCCAGACTCGTTTAGTTCTGATCAGGTGGTGGCAACATGTGCGTCGAACGTCTTACCCATAATGCACTTGCAAAAAAACGTGGCTCTTGCTCGTTGTTCCGCCATCTAGAGGCAAACTACATCCATGCACTGCGTCATTCATGTGATTGGAACGAATGAGCCAACAGTGTGTAATAGAAATAAATGTTTATTAGTTTATGAAAGACTACACACTTAAAGAAAATTGTCACTGTACTACCACGTGTACCATAGTATAATACCATGTTTGGATCCTTTTGTAAGTTGCAGTGGGCCAAAATGTAAATATCATGTTTAATGAATATGGTAATCATTCAGCACTATGGCATTACCATGTATTTCATTAGGAAAGCTCTTTGATCAGCTTCTAATTAAATGTGCTAGCTAGAGCTATACATTTGTTTCATATTGTATTGTATAATCAAGTGGCACTAATATGTTTTCATAATTATAAACAAAAGGAACATGTCAGCTTTGTCTATAGATTTTAAAACTCAAAGGACTTAATTAACAAGGATTCACTTTATAAAAAGAGATGATGGGGAAAATACAACACTAACATCAATGGTGGTGACAGCTGAAAACTATAACTTGACTGAATGTTGCAGAAAGTATTTTTGGCTGAACCCATGCAGTTGGTTATTGGATCATTATTCAGGAAAAAAGCGCTTGTTTTATGCTCCAATGTCACTGGGGAAATTTTATTTGAGGAGGGAACTATGTAATGTACTTTGTGTTATTCACTATAATTCTGTGATATTGAGTTCTACTGTAGAAGCCACAGAGAGCAGTTAATCTCATTCTTTAAAACTCTCTTTTTAAACCTTTCTTTATATGGAGAAATGACCACCAACAATGGGCATGATTGAGAATATTGATTAGAAAATATTGTTTGTAGTCTGTCATGCACCTTGGTTTACAATGATATCAATAGGACTCAATAGGAATTGCTTTAGTTTCTTATTGCATATCATATTACTGGGTCTGTCAGTTGATGACATACAGTACTGTGCAAAAGTCTTAGGCATGTTAATATCCCCCACCCCCCGTCCCCCCCAAAAATGGTTTTAAGTCAGTTATTTATATCTTTTGCTGTAGTGTGTCAGTAGGAAATATCAGTTTACATTTCCAAACATTCTTTTTGCCATTAATTGTAATAATCCAGTGAGATTTGTGTATGCACAAGGAATCTGACAACAGCCGGTATGATCTGATCTCACCATCATCGAGTCCGTCTGTGATTACATGAAGAAACAGAAAAAACTGAGACAGACTAAATCCAGAATTACTGTGGGAAGGTCTCCAAGATGCTTGAAGAAACCTTTTTGAAATTAAAAAATGGCCCAAAGTTTTCTGTGATGGGTAGGTTTAGGGGTAGGGTTAGTGTAGGGGGACAGATTATACAGTTTGTACATTAGTAAAACCATTACACCTATGGAGAGTCCCCGTAAACCACATATCCAAGTGAGTGTGTGTGTGTGTTGTGTGTGTGTGTACGCGTGCATGTGAGAGAGAGATTGTGTGTAAGTGTGAGAGAGTGTGAGTCCAAAAGTGAGTTTTGTTTCTACCCCTGCCGTTCCCGCACAAGGTTGCAATTCTTAAATGTGATCTAACAAAGCTAAAGAGGAAATATTCTGTTGAGTATTTTAACATCTGTTGAGTATTTAAACATAAATTGTTTGATTATGTTGAATTAAAAACCCAAAAATGCACCAGACCCACGAACACTGGCTGAATAACAAAAATATGAACACCACACAAGGGTTAAATAAATGCAGCTTTGGTGAGCATAAGAGACTTAGTTCAAAAACATAAAAAATGTCTAAACTTTTAACAAGTATGTTGAAGTGCCTGCACAGTGTAAACAGCACATAGGCCTAGTGTCTGAGAAGAAGAATATTTTTAATCGCCTTTTTCACTTCCTGTAAATAAAACAGAAACAGAATTTTATTAAATCTGGTGTAAAAAAAAAAAAAGAGCTATAAATAACAGTGAGGGTATTCCTGAAGCGGAAATATGAATGTTAGACATAAGATCTGGAAAATGACTAAAAATAGTAGCTACAATGTGTTTCATAGATTTTCAATACAATGAATGAGGAACAGTTACATTGTGCTTTCTGTTTGCTGGGTGTTAATATCCATACTTATTATGAGTTTATGATACATATCTGTTAATTATTTTCAATACATGAGCATGTTTATGACTCCATACATGATGTGCAATTCTAAGCATCCTCAATATTCCCTTTATAGAGAATGGAATGTCCTTTATTAATGAAACGAAAAAAGAAAAAAAATTAGGAAATGTTTTTTACCAGCAGTTTTGCACAGAAAATGCTGTAGTGTAGTTATAAGCACCATCTGGGCCAATAAATCGCAATCTATACAAATAAACTGGATTTAGAAATAGCCTACTTATAAACCTCAAAAGCAATGATGCAAGCTCAGTAGCGTGTGTTAAGCACAGCACAAAGCTGCAAATATTTATATCTTATTTAAATAAATTGCATTTAAGTCCAAGCTGAAATAGGTTTTCATTTTTTGCGCCTAAAATGCAAAAACTTAACCATGTGCAATTTTGTTCTATTCTTGAAAACAGATAATAAACAGTACCAGTGTGGGGTCAATGACAAAATGTAGGCTTATAGATTTTATGTTGCGTTTATGTGGCTGAAGTGAGTTTTTCTACGTCTGTCTATTTCCATCTGCCACACAGGGGCAGCAAAAGATTGCAGATTGCAATGCATCAAAATTCTTGCTCGCATTCCAGTCTGTTCACATCACCATTGCTAACAGTGTCTTCTGCTTCTGCTGCTGCTTCCTTGTGCTCCTCCTCGGGCATCTCCTTTGGGCTTAGGGGCTCTCCCAGGGTTGCTGGGGGTGAAATAGGGGGTGAAATAGGGGGCAAAGGGATAGCTTCCCCTTTCTTTGCCAGTTCTGCCAGCTCCCGTGCGGAGCAGGAAGGGGTTGGAGAGGGATATGTGTGGTGGAAGGTGTCATAATCCACCTCGTAGAATCCCTCCTCCAACGAGAGCACAGGGGTGAAGCGTTCTCCCCAAAGCACCTCTGAGTTCAGGTACGAGCTGCGGGCTTGACATGTCATTCCTGTGGGAAAAGACAGAAGGAAAGGGTTGTGAACGGCACAGAAAAGAACAACAAAAATAGCAATGAAAACAGAAAGAGACGCTGATTCCAAATGACTATGGTGTGGACAATCATATATTAGGCTACATTCAGACTTCAGGTAAAAGTGGCCCAAATCTGATTTTCTTTGCTTATAAGCCACCACAATGGGTCTGATCACATCAATTCTGATTTGGGTCACTTTCATATGTGTGATGTCATATGATGTTTTGCAATGCGACCTCAAGTCTAGACAGTCATATCAGAATTCATTGGACTATAACGTCATTCGTCACAATTCTGCGCTAATGGGAGCTGAAAATATTTTACATACTGTACCGTTGTGCTGCGTCCCAATTCACCTACTTTTAGGGCATGGTATAAGTATACATAATTTTTTTGTGAAGAAAAAATTACATACTTTTGTGTGTGTAGCAGAAGAGTATATGAGCTTTGGGACATAAGCCATAAAATTGCGTCTTCAACGGACGCTCTGTCACTAGTTACATGCATCCTGTAACCATACACTGGCCTGTCAATCATCTTGTCACAGTTAACATCCTCCACATTTAATTTAGTTTAATTTCCTACCATATTGGAGAGAAAAGAAGCAGCACGTTGATCTGCTAGTCGTGGATCTTTCATGCAGAGAATTCTGCTAATATTTTTGCATGATGTTGCATTTAAAAGTTAATGGCCAAACAGATCTTTTTAAAAGTTCACATTGTTGTTGCAGATGAAATATAACACAGATAACATCAAATTCATATTTTTTGATCAGGTTAAATGTTGATATTTAGTCACTCAAACACCTTTATCTAAACCTCTCTACTTAACTCTCAGTCGCGTACATCCATGTTTCTAGATTTTTAACACTTTTTACTCATGTTTGTAGTTCTGGACCAAATCCTCCTCCAAAGCGCAATTTTGTGGGCAATGTTAGCCGTTAGAGGGTGCACGGATCCACACTTTGAAAATCTACCTTTTGGCATACTCTTTTCAACATAATATCCTTTGGGACACACTTAGGCTCCATCCGAAAGCTTAGGCAGCTGACTTGTTGCCTCGCTGCCTTATCAGGCCATGACTTTGCAGGCAGCGTTTGTGCATGAAGGTACCTCACCTTCAGAGGCAGCGTAACAATTTAATGATCTTCAACAAAACGGTGCAAGCGTTGGTGATAACTAGGCGAATATTTAGTAATTTCTCACTAGAAATGACATCAAAAGTGGAAAATTTTGGTCACAAACTGACCATCAACCACAACTTTCATATGCCATGTTTATTTTTCTAGCTCAAATGTCACAGAATGGAACACACAGGATTGTGGGATATCAAAGGCAGCGAAGGATACATCTATGCTGCCTTCAAAAATCGATAAGATGAAGGTATCTCAGGAGACAGGAAGTGAGGCTAACATTGGATTAGGACGTGCCTTGAAGCCTTCATACCTTTGAAAGCATCCTCCGAAGGCAGCATTTTTAAGCTTTCGGACGCAGCCTTATTCTACATACTATTTAGGATGGATAGAGTGCACTATGCACATAGTGCATAAACAGCCAAATTGGCTGGCTTCTGCAGCACATCACCTTATAAATGAACGCGTATATGTTAACTTAAGTAACCTCCATATTTACTAATGCGTCCTGTATTTGCTATCATTTTGTGCATGAGAGGAAGTTCAGGATTGTGACCTTTTCACACTTGAATCTAATATTGGCCACATTTAAAAAAAAAATTAACATCAAACAAAAACATAAGATCTGAGCAATAAATCAGAATTGAGTACTAAGGCTTGCAGTGTGAGCATGGCCTTTGTTCATTAGAGAAGAATTTGAGTCTTGAAGAATCAAGACTCTTGTTAAATTAAATCCAAAGTAGGACAAAGAGCAACATTTGGAATTTAAAAAAATAAATACATTATTAGATACATATTTTTTGATATTTTGATATCTAATGCTATGACATTCATACAATTTTTACTGTGGCTTATGTTTGTAATATGTTAAATATGAAATTGATCATTATTTCTTCATTTTGTAAACAATACTAATTGTTTAATCATTTAAACAAAAAAATTTTTGCAGCAAAATGTTTACTATTATTTGATATTTTGTTATGTACAAAATACAACTTTAGTGTAGTGTAAATATATCATATAGTACACATATGACCGTTGTATGAGCTGAAAATGCTTGAAAAGTGTAGAGATAAAACAGCAATGCAGAAAATATTCCAATTTTCATCCTGATGAGATCAGTTCAGTGTTGGCAACATATTAATCCCTCTATAAAGCCAACTTCTGTGTCATTTGCTGAAGAACTACCTGTTCCATTTCATCTTCTTCAAATACCTAAAGATCACTGTGCGTCTAATTGTGCTTTTGACCTTTTAAGGTTTGTGATGATCCTGCCAATATGTCAACAGGAATGTGCTGTAAGCTTAATTAATTGAAAATATCATATTTCCTGTGAAACGCACAGACATGTAGTATGCACATGCACTGCTGAATATGTATATGCACACCTCCTAAAAATAGAATACAAGCTTTTTAATCATCTGCTTAAGTGAAGCTTAAATGTACGCATCAATTACTCAAGAGACACGCAGTGACAGAGCAACAAAACACTTTCAACAAGCATCACTTTTACAACCACTTTTAAACACACACAGAGTGATATATAGCAGCTGTCATAATGAATATAAATGATATCCAGGAAAAACTCAGCAGATAACATCCATCAAACGCATCATATTTCATGAGATTCCCAGTGTACAGCAGTTCAATAACCACACTGGGTATGCGTCTATAATCAATGCATACCTCAAAACCACAAGAAAAGCTTTAGTTTCAGTGCTAATGCTCCGCAATTGACTTTAACACCTCCATTCGGACATTTTAAACACGAAGTCTGTTCATTTAAAAACATTTCATTGTGAATAAAATGCTTTGTTAGCCACCCAGTGTAATTCCAAAACATTAGACTAGAACCCAAGTAGAAGTAGAACCAAAACCAAAGCATCGCTGGTAATAAAGCCTCAATTTATAAAAGGGAAGTGGTTTAAAACCATCTCAAATCCTGCTAAGAGCAGCACCTCATGGGCAGTTTAAAAGGCTTCATTTAAGGTTACCAGGTTCAACACAAGTTAAAGGGATACTTCACCGTTTTTTCATATTAAACTCTGTTATTCCCTTAACTAAGACGAGTTGATACATACCTCTCTCGTCTCAATCGCTCTGGCGCGCGGCGACACTTTGATAGCACTTAGCTTAGCCCAGTTCATTCATTAGGGACCAAACAGAGATGAAGCTAGAAGCGACCAAACACCTCCACGTTTTCCCTATTTAAATACAGTTACACGAGTAGTTACACGACTAAGTATGGTGACACAAAATAAAACGTGGCGCTTTTCTAAGTGGGTAAAAAGGATAACTATAATGTATGGCGGAATAGCACTTGAAGTTGGGAGCGCTTCGACTTGGCAAAATCCTCAAAAACTCGAAAAATCCTCTCCCTCTCACTTCTGTCATTAGAACCAACGTGACTTTTTACTGCGCCGAGTTGAAGCGCTCCCAACTTCAAGTGCTATTCCGCCATACATTATAGTTATCCTTTTTACCCGCTTAGAAAAGCGCCACGTTTTATTTTGTGTCACCATACTTGGTCGTGTAACTACTCGTGTAACTGTATTTAAATAGGGAAAACGTGGAGGTGTTTGGTCGCTTCTAACTTCATCTCTGTTTGGTCCCTAATGAATGAACTGGGCTAAGCTAAGTGCTATCAAAGTGTCGCCGCGCACCAGAGCGATTGAGTGCACGCACTGAGACGAGAGAGGTATGTATCAACTCGTCTTAGTTAAGGGAATAACATAGTTTAATATGAAAAAAACAGTGAAGTATCCCTTTAAGCTCTCTCGACAGCATCTGTGCCGTCGACTACCACAGAAAATATTTTCATCCCTCAGTTTGTAAAAATGTGTTTGAAATAATGGAAGTCTATGGTGCAATTAATTGCAGAGGGTTTAAAAGCTGAAATGTGCCGCTTGAATTTTCTGTTAAAGCACTTACATTAATTCTTTCATACAGAAAGACTATTGAAGCTGTAAATTTGTCTGAATCATCCTTTTAGTGGTGACACTATTGTTCTAGGTGGATGAACCTCGGGTTATGCAAGTAGTTCTTTCGATTTGTTCATGACAGTAAATTGGAAATAACTTGCACAGATATGATTGCACAGATATGATTAAAGCACTTTTATCACACAGTCTAATACATCTGCCCCCGGTTTCACAGACAAGGCTTAAGCCTATAGTCCCAGACTAAATGCATGTTTGAGCTGTTTTAACTGAAAGCAACTTGCACTGACATATCTTAAAATATGTCAGTGCCATTGTTTTGTCTCAAGATGCACACCAGTAATGTTTCTTTTCTAAGGCGTTTATAAAAGCAACTTAAATGTCATAAATTGAACTAAGGCCTAATCCTTGTGAAGAATGTCAGTAACCAAACAGTTGATGGACCCCTATGGAAGTCAATGGGGCCAATCAACTGCTTGGTTACCCATATTCTTCAAAATATCTTCTTTTGTGTTCAGCAGAAGACACAAATTCTGGGGGGGTGGGGTTGGGGGGGATCACGTGAACAAAACAGGGAGTTTTAATACAAGATGAAACAAAAAAAAATACCGGTGATAATCTTACATAACCATAGAAACAAACAAGGAGATAATCAGTAACCAAAACTGTACAGAGCAGAGAAACAGGAACTAAACAACACACAACAGAATATCAAAATAAGAACACAAGTCCAGTTCCAAACCTGTATGACATTCTTCCTTCTGTGGAATTCAAAATAAGGTATTTATAAAAGTGTGTCAGTGTTGTTTTGACCATACAATGAATCATATAATCCATACATGTTGTTTTGGACCCCATTGACATTCATGATATGGACAAGAACAGTTGAAAACTTATTCAAAATATCTTATTTTGCATTCCACAGAAGTGGAAGTCAACAACATAAGGGTGAGTAAATTATATTTAAAAAAAATTGTTTTGATGAACTACTCCTTAAGAGTGAGTTGTTGCTCAGGTTGAGGCTTAAACTAGAATTGTTATGAGAACATTTATAATTGTTATTAGACTTGGACTAAGTTCAGTGTTTCCCTGATGTCATTACCCTGATTGGCCATGAGTTACCAATCTTACTTCCATTACTAATCACTGTAAGACATGAAAAGGGAGACATGAAAAAGAAATCAATAATTATTCTTTATAATTTTCCAATTTCATTAAGCCTTGAGGTACAGTCCTGACCTGAATAGTTTGGTATCATTTCTGAAACTGATTATTTTACTGTTATCCTGCTTTTTGTCTAATAATAGATAGGTTAAACCTACATCGACTGAAAGTGGGATGCTCTTGAATGTCAGATGTGAGACAAAAAAAGTATAACTGCACTGAACAAGTGCAATGATTGTGGACTGAATCAAGCTACTCACTGCATCCCACTCCTGAGCAATGATTCATTATTTCAGATGTAGGAGAGAGTGTGTTAGTGAGCCATGTGTGTATTTATGTATGCGTGAGAGTGAATTGCATTATAGTTCTTTCAATTGTCTTCTGCTCGCTAATTTCCCTGAGGCGGATCTATTGACAGGCCATGAGCTTGTCTTACTGAGAAACATCTCAAGAGTCCTCCGTCTTTCTGCTCCATGCAAGGCAGCATTATGTGTCTATACTGACATAAAGCACAATGCAAAAGCTAATTAGCCTAGTGTAATTGCAACTGCTGTCACATGAATTCACTGTCAATATAATTGGTGAATCCCATGAAAATACCACATCACGCCCCGCTGTCAGCATTCTGTTACCAGGGGAACTGTGGTAAATCTGGTCACTTTTCATATTTGACTTTCAAGCAACACCCATTTAAATACCCATGACTCAGGAGCTGTGATATACCTGGAGGCATTCACAAAGCTTCTTTTTTTCCATTTCACATTGTTAAAGGAAAAGTTCATCCGGAATTTAAATTCTGGCATCATGCTCTCATGCTTATCAACAACCTTATGACCATCTCTCTACCCTAGAAAATAAAAGGTAATATTTTGAAGAATATCCAGAACCTTTTAATACAATTAAAGTAAATGAGGACTGAGGGCGTCAAGCTACTTAAAGGACCCAAAAGCACCATAAGATTGTCATAAAAACAAATCACATGCTACATTCCAAGCATTGTGAATGTTTCATATCATTCAACAACTGCAACCAGATCAGAGAGTTTAACTAGATCATTCTTATTCATTAATAAATAGTTGTTGTTTTTTGTGAACTGAATCAACAGATTCATTGAAAAGATTAAAGAAAAAAATGATTCAACTGCCTTTTCATCACACAAAGGTATAATTAAGCTTATGAAGACTTGAAATATAGTACATGATTAATATAACCACAATATACAATTTTATGATATCAGTTCGTTGTTATTTTTGATTTTGACAACACAAATTCTTAAAAAATTGCTTTCCACGGAAGAAAGACAGTCATACAGGTTTTAAATGACAATTTTCATTGTTGGAATTTTAATATTGTATTATATGATGTAAAAATGTACATTTTAAGTAAATAATTTTTTTTTTTTATTTTTTTTTTTAAGAATTGGTTAAACATCTACTTTAATTATCAAATATTTGTAATTTAAATATTGCTTTTTAACTTCAATACATGACTACTTTTGAATGCCAGTCAAGAGAAACATGTTGTTTTGCCTGCATAATGTTGTAGTTATGATATTGGCCAGCAGGCGAACAAAACTCATCATTCTAGTTACCCTCGCTCTCTCATTCTCTGTTTTCTATACTCACCTGTGGCCTCTACCATTCCTTCCAGGATTACCACTATTTCAAACTCTTCCCGTGCCAGTTGCCCCTGAGAGATGTTCCAGAAGGGGCTGTTCTTGTTGATCTCATGGCAAATGATCAGCGGTGACACCAGAAACAGTCGATCGTCCCCCGTGTCAAAGCCCACATTAATGTCCGTCTGGTTTAGGGGGATGAACTCTCCTTCCTTGGTCTGTTTAGAGCGGATGAGCTTGGCTCTAATGGAGGCCTCCACTATGTGTGAGTTTCGCAAATCACCGACACGGAACATCAAACACAACTTGCTGTCCCGCACGGATACCACAGCTGTATTGGAAAACATGAGTGTTTCGGCGCGTTTCTTTGGCTGTGAGATTTTTACAAACATGCAACCCACCATGAAGGCATTGACGATGGAGCCCAAGATGGCCTGCACCAGAAGCAGGAGGATGCCCTCGGGGCATTTGTCCGTTATGACGCGATACCCATAACCGATGGTGGTCTCAGTCTCGATGGAAAAAAGGAACGCAGAGACGAAGCCATTGATGTTATTCACACAAGGCGTCCACTCGTTGTCATCAGTATGGTCCAGATCTCCACGGATGTAGGCGATGAGCCACCAAATGAGGCCAAAAAACACCCAGGTGGTGGTGTAGACCAGCGTGAAGACCAGCAGATTGAAGCGCCACTTTAAGTCCACAAGCGTGGTGAAGATGTCCGTCAGGTAGCGGTAGGTTTCGCGCACGTTTCCATGGTGGACATTGCACTTGCCGTCCTTTTCCACGTAGCGCTGGCGCCGTTTCTTCAGCGGACCTCCTGCATCTCCTCCTCCCCTGACAACCATCGTACGGTCTGTGGGGATCTACAGTCATGTGCGATTGAATACAGCAAGAATAGAGAAAGAAGAAAAAAAAGAAACATTTCAAAAACTAAATAGTAGCAGAATCCATCAAAATATGGTCAACAAAACTTAAACACAGGACAGTCAGTATCAGTGTTGGTGAGTTACTAACTAAAAGTAGTGACGCTACTGTTTAAGTATGTTGTTTGCTTTTTTTTCAAAATCAAGTTTTTTCAGTAACAAGCTAGTTTTTACAGCATGTAGCAGTGTATTTCAGCAATGATGCATTAAATTGATCAAAAGTGACAAAAAAAAAGATATTTCTAATGTTAAAATATTTTTTTTAGGGCCTGAGCACCATTGGTGCGAGGATCCTCTTGGAATTGCTCCGTTTATTATTATTATTTCAAATAATTACTGTTCTTTTGAACTTTCTATTTATCAAAGAATCCTGAAAACCATAAAAATATCAATCGGTACAACTCTTTTCAAAATTCAGAATAAAAAGAGCAGTATGTTGAGCAGCAAATCAGCATATTAGAATGATTTCTGAAGGATCATGTGACACTGAAGACTGGAGTAATGATGCTGAAAATTCAGCTTTGCATTACAGGAATAAATTACATTTTAAAATAAAATATATTTAAATTAGTTCTTTAAAATTGTAATTGTAAAATTGTTTGTCTGTCTGGATATTTGATCAAATAAATGCAGCCTTGGTCAGCATAAAAGACTTCTTTCAAAAGCATAAAAAAATTCCCAACCCCAATCTTTACAATGTAGTTAAATTAGTTAAATTGACTGTAACTGAACTACTGTAAACTATGAGTAACTTGTAGCTTAGCAAGCAACAGTTCCAATGTAGTTTTCCCAACATTCACACATGTAAAACAACATAAAAGAACAGTAAATGTGATAACTGAACTTACTTTGTCTTTGGAATCAATCCATTTTTTTGGCAGCTTGATGCCCTGTTTTTCCACATCCTGGCCCTTAAAACTACTCATGGCCCGGAAGCCGTAGATGTCGTCACCAATCCAACACAGTAGCTGGAGCTCTCCAACTATTAAAAGCAAACATGACAGCTAGTCGGTTAAACTTGTAATGGAGAGCAAAGATTGGAGTAACTTACCACAAATGGTGAGACAAATGTGCCTTAAGCTTGTTGCTTTACAGTGTTAAGGAATTTTTATGTATATTTTTATTTGCAGCATGGGATACTGGTTTCCACAACGGCTTCAGCTTAAATTGCAAGAATTCACTAACCACAAAGACCATCCCAGCTGGAACGTTCTCAGAACTTTGGCTAATGTTCAGCCAAGGTTCTCTCAAAGTTATGAAAAAATGTTCTACCAGTAACGTTAATACAACATTTGTTCAGTTATCTGGTTATTCTTAAAATGTTAGCACATGATGTTCACATAACCAGAAAAAAAAAAAAAAATGCTTTTTAAACATTTAAAAAAACTGGATGCATTGAACATTTAGAAATAAGCTTTTTATAACTTAACGGCAATATTTTGTTGGTGAACAGAACGGCTATGCTGGTCCACCAGTCTATTCAGGGGCTTTACCATGAGTATTTAGCATTCAAAAATAATAATCATCACATATTCGAAGTCCAATGACTTGACAGTCAACATTTATCTTAAAGAAAAGGCTACAAAACCCTGTACACGATTTTGTATCAGCCTCATCTCTCTTACAAATCCGTATAACGCTTTATTTCCACATTATTGATCTTGTTCACTGACTGCAGAATTCCACATCTGTTACCACAAGTTAGCCATTAGCTCACAGGTCTCCAGTGACACTGCGACTCTCTGCCCAAGCATCACCCAACAGCACCGACAGCAGGTGCGGGCGAGTACCAGTGGGTTTCTTCATAGCACACAAGTGAAAGCAATATTAATGATGGTGGACTCCATGGGGAACATGGAGCAAGGCAGGCTGTGACAGATGGGGACAGACGGCACCCACTAGGAGATCCGACATATGTATGTATCATGTATCAGATATGAATCAGACATACATACACGGGTCCAGAGAGAGAGAGAGAGGATAGAGGGAGAGAAAGTGACATAATTCAAACACAGATAAACTAAAGCAATGTGAAATGATTTACTGTGTGAGCTAATGAATTATTTATACAGTGCTAATATCTTGACTTGTTTGTTTTTCCATTATTGTGGCATGACAAATTTCCTGTGCAAGATTAGAAAGGTGTATAACAAATATCTTTAGGAGCCAAGAAGACAAATCGTCCCTATTTACAATAGCAGGACCATAAACAAGCTAAAAAAAAACGAAATACATATTGCTGAATATTTTCTTCAATGTGTCCTTCAAGCGATAAAAAGTTATTTTGCTGGTTACTTGCTATTTTTGCTCCTCCAATGATAAACAAACTACAGCATAATTACCCGTTTCATCTCCAAGCAACAAATAGTAGAGGTGTTACTGATTGAAACAATGGTTTTAAATGAATGATTTGAGTGAATGATTCAAAGACGGTGTTCCTGAATGAATCCGTTGCTGAATTCGGAACTGCATGTGAGCATACTACTCTCACTATAACTGCAATACACTCTTACTAAAAATAGTAAGAGTAGTTTGTGGTTCTGAATTCAGAAAGTGTTTTTGAATGAATCGGTTACATGAATGATTCAGTGACTCACTCAAAAAGACAGTGGTTGCATCCGAAATCGCATTCTTTCCTACTAAATGTATGCGAAAAAAACAGTATGCGACAAAAGAACTATGTATAATGGACACTTTACTATCCCATGAGGCCACGGGAGCGGATTTGTGAATGGCAGTGAAGCGACACAATTGCCGCTGGTAGGTCACATGATAATGACAACATGGTGAATGTATTACATCCGGATTACATTCATACTACACATATTCATACTATCTAGAACATATTTTTTAGCACTCCTTGTACTTATTCAAAATACAGTAAGTACCTCCTCAAGAGAGTATGCGATTTCAGATGCAGCCAGTCACTTGTTTCATTCCTGAATGAATCGGTTGAGTAAATGAATAAATAAAAAAAATCACAATCAAAACTGCCACGCACTGCCATATCGATGTAACCTGGTGAAAGAGTCACTGAAAAATCTCTGTAACTGTTGTATATAAAAATATTAAAGGGTTAGTTCACCCAAAAAATGTAAGTTCTGTCATCAATTACTCACCCTAATGTTGTTCCAAACCCGTAAGACTTTCGTCCATCTTCGGAACACAAATGAAGATCTTTTTAATGAAATTTGAGCAATTTCTGTCCCTTTGTTGACAGCTACGCAACTGACACTTTGACACTTCCAAAAGCTCATAAAGAGATCGTAAAACTAATCCATAGGAATTGAGACACGATCATTTTATGAATTTAGGCTTTTTTTTAGGCTTGAACAGATTGAATATAGGCTTTTGATTCACCTATAAAAACATGAGGGTGAGTAATTGAAGACAGAAATTTCTATCCCTTTAAATATGTTGTAATATTTAAAAGTTTATTTAATGTTTCAATATGATGGACTAAATACAAATAAATATTTTGCCATTCAAAAGTTTGTGGTCAGTAAAGAAGTCTCTAATTTTCACCAAGGCTGCATTAATTTGATAAAAAAAAGTAAAAACAGTAATATTTATAAATATGATTAGAATTTAAAATAAATTGTTTTGCATTTTAATATCTTTATAAATGTTTTTTATTTATCCTGTGAATGCAAAGCTCATATGCTGATTTGGTGTTTAAAAACATTTCTATCATTGTTGAAAACCGTGATACAATTTTGTAACAATATAAAAGGCTTTACTGTGTGTCACTTAATAACAATATTCATTTCTTTAAAGCTACACTGTGTAATTTTTTAAGTTGATTCTTAGCAAAAAAACACTTTGTTCTTTCAAAATGACATGTGCTCATTAATGTGTAATTACTTCTACCAGCTAATCAAGTATTCTCGTAAGCGTAGAATCTGCCATTTAGAATACATACGAGCGAGTCGCTCGAATGGCGGCAGCCATGTTGCGCCTCCATCTTGAAAATACATTAGCCAAAGAGGGACATACCTGGAAATTCAAGCTTCACCTTTCGTGTTTTTACACTCAGTGGCACCGTGACGAATGCGAGGGGGAGATTACTCGCGACTGCCGGCAGATTTGAAATAATACGGCCACGCCGTAAAACGCCCTCCGAATGGGAGGGGCTAGAAATTTATATTCAGTTGGTAGTCATAAACAATTTCACCGCTAGATGGGAGAAAATCCTACACAGTGTAGCTTAAAAAAAAAAAAAACCTGATGCCAAATTTTTCAATGGTAGTGTAGCCTATATATTGCCTAACTATTACCGTTACAGTTGAATTTCTATTCATTTTAATTGCACTTACTTTCAAATTTGAGTTGCAAACTTGCAACTCTGTCTTCTACCTCATTTTAAAATCAAATGAAATCCAGGAAATTAAATTGGGATTCTTAATTTAATTCCAAACAGTACACAAACCCAGGCTTTACCAGAACTTTAGTGTGGAATTTCATATACCGGAACAATGAGTCCGATACCATTAAAGAGGCTTTGCCATATAATTGAATAAGTGCTGTGGGCAGACACAGACGCTAGGGTTGACCAAACTGCAGAGACAGCAGCAATGCTTCCTGCTTTTCATGTCGTAGCTTATCCTTAAGTCAACACAAACACAAACTGATTTCATCAGAACTGGAACACCGGACATTTACAAAGCAATCCATCTCCTGTCAACTGCATGTTCGCTGATTAAATATTTAGACTGATTTCATTATGCTTTCATGTACCACTAAAAGTGCAGAAAATGCCAAACTTCGTCAGGTTTCAGCAAATCAGAGCCCCAGGGCTGAATTAACCAGGACACTGTCCTCTCTGCCCTAGCTACATTTTGCAGTCCACCCTGCAGCTCGGCCACAACTGTGCCACTGTCACTCTGCCTAAACTGGTGCATCATCACAAACAGGAACACTGGATATCACCAGGGGTCATTGTAAAATATCACCAACTGGAGTGAGTAGCAGGAGAGCACTCTTGTTCCTCTGTGCCTCTCACTGAGACGGAGCAGAGCGAACAACCATGACAAGCCGCGAGAGATTGAAGCACTTTGCGTCTTTTTGATCATGGTTTCATTATGACTTGAATCTCTACTGGGCTGGAACGATGTGTTGACATTATCGATTACGTCAATTAAACACTGTATATATTCATCCCTAATGAATAATTAATCCCCGGTCGTGTTTCACAATTCACACAAAACAAAACTCTAGAGCAGATGCTAGTGGATAGTATGGCAGCGTCGCTTAGTATGAGCCTGCATATTTTCAGGACTCACAACCGCATTCAGCGACAGAATCAAAAATGGCAATGTTTATAACAACTGGAAATTTGATCACAATTGGCAGTGCGTTAAATAATCAAGTAAAATCGAGGCGTGAGTTCATCCATCAGATATTGTTAAAGAACCAACAAGGACTGTAAATGCTTAACCGAGTGCAGAGAGTACGTTTGAGTTGCGTGCCTTTTGAAGCTAAACGCAAATAATGTCTCCATCTCTGTGAGTAAACTAAACCCGTCATGATTATACAGTTCACTGAGGCTCTCACATTATATGACGTGGCAGACAGCTAGTGGTCCAATGTGATCCATTCATTCAGTGCAGGTTTGTCGAGAATGCGGTTGTGTATACATTGGTTGTCTAAAAAATGTATATAAATAATTTAAGCGCAATAAATATTTAAATGTTTTACTTATGTTTTATTTAAATGTTTGTTCTGATTTTTCAAAAAGAACACACACACACACACACACACACACACATATATATATATATATATATATATATATTAGTGGTGGGCCGTTATCGGCGTTAACGCGCTGCGTTAACGCGAGACTCTTATCGCGCGATAAAAAAAATATCGCCGTTAATCTATTCTCCAAGTTGGGTTGGGAGCGTTGGGAGCTGGCTCAAGCTACACAAGCTTAAGCTATGATGACGCAATCTACCCGCGGCCGCGTGGAACACCCGGCTGCAACGCATCATATTCGTCGTCATCTTAAGTAAACACGGCTGAAAGTGAAAGCTGGTGTAAAAGATCCGTGCAATATCCATTATTTGGACTTGGTTCGGATTTAAGCCGTCCGACGTAGACTGTGTGGGGTAACAGTTCGGTGAGTTAACACACGACTAATCCGTTCTACCACCTCAAATTCAAAACGAAACATATCACTGAATACCAGCGCGCGCGTATTATTCCCAATATAGCTTAGTGAGTGGTGTAGCACATAATCTCTTTTTATTAAAAGCGCCCGATTTTAAGAATCGTTGTTGTGTTTCTTTTTAACTGAAAAGACATCAGTTAGACAATATTCTAATTTTAAATGTGGGGTTTCATAAGCTCTAAGCCATATTAAACATTAGACCTACTTAAGTCTCTGCAGCTATAGTGTACTTAAATTTTATTTATCTGCAAAATTATGTTGTATACTTACAGTTTTGCACAATATATGTTCTCAAAACTACATACACCCTTTCAAAAAAAAAAAAAAAAACATTTAGCAGTTGTTTAGCAGGGTCTGTGTAACCTGTTCTGAAATGGTTTTATTATAATATATATCGTTATCGCAAGAGGCTGCAATGTATATCACAATATGGATTTTAGGCCATATCGCCCATCCCTAATTGATAGCCTATAGTAGTTGATAATAACATGGGCCTACCTAATGTTGCCTACGGACGGTAACAGTACAGTAGTAACCTTTTAGAGTCTATGAGTGGAACAGCTTTCTCAAGCAGTTTGTGATGCATTTTGGAAACAGGAGATGAGCCCCTGGTCTAATGCGCCACCTGGCTTGAGAAACCCGTTCTCAAAGACTTACTTTTATAGTCATTATTTGGGTAGCACACATATTCTGAATGTCTTCGGCAGAATTCAAATGAGCCATTTTAATCTAGATTAATCTAGATTAATTTCAAAATTAATCTAGATTAATCTAGATTAAAAAAATTAATCTATGCCCACCTCTAATATATATATATATTATATATATCAAAGTCTGAGTCTGAGATAAGAGTAAAACAATAAAACCTATATATAAAAAATAAATAAATATAGGCATGGTAAAAAGTTTCCAAGACAGTTTTACCGTGACCTTCATTAAAAAACGCCAGACGGAGAAGACATAAAAATGACTATAATGCTGAAATCCATTGTACAGTGCTCGAGGAAAGATCCATTGAGTTGGCTTAGACTGATCTCCGCCACAGGCTCTGACCTTCACGCAATCCACCGTTGTTTAAATGTGAGAAGTCTTACTTCACTTGCTTTATGATCTACAATCAGTGGTGAAAAAGCCTCTGACTACCTCAAGGGCAAAAACAGGCTTTTCTATTGCAGACCCATCCAACACTGGGGAACTGCAGAGCAGTGACATAGAACACTAACTCACTGACTGCTCCCACCATTTGCATAATTACCTTTTGAACAATTTTTACATAATCCCTCTGTTTCTGAGATAGACTGGATCATCATTGCCAATGATGCCTGGAGAGTTCACCTTGAGTTCAACATTTAGCTGTGATCTAATTGCATCATGGATGTCCTGTGTGTATTCAAGTATTAAACTGCACTACATGCTACATGCATCCACTGATGACTCTTCAACCTTTGCTAATGCTGACATAAGGAAAGGTCTGAAGCTCTGGAAGCTTGCCAGGACATTAAATTGGATTTCATAACCTTTGATATGTCAAACCACTGAAGCTCTAGTTTTTTCTTATTTTCGTTTTCATCACACTTCTAATGGTTCTAAAGCACCAAATGGAAATACAATAAAACCAAAATAGATAAACAGCTTGAATATTTGATCTCTACATGTGGGCGGGAATGAAACGGCCCTTTCCACTGATTGGTCAACCAAAGATCAAACCGTGCCATCATCAGTTCTTCCTCAGTTCCGCGCAACAGAATAATAGTCATCTGCTGCTACAGTTGTATGGATGCTTCAATTGCATTCATTACATTGCATAATTTTGCAATGAAATTGAAATTGCACACGTCATCTTTAAGACAGTACAACCTACTGAATGGACTGTATGTTGAGCCTTGTTTTCATTCACAACAAATTAAATATGGCATCTACTCTGAATAAAGTCCAAGGATAAGTTATACACTGTAAAAATATATTTTTATAATTTGTTATCACAAAATTGTTTATTTTGTCAAAACAACTTAGATAATTTTTCGTGGTTCAGATAACATCATATTTTGAGTTTCTGTTGATTAAACCAATCTCTTGTATTAACTCAATTTTTTAATTTCAATTAACTTAAAAATTAAGGCAACCAGGTTACTTACTTTTTTAAGTTAAACTAACAATAATTATTTTACACTGTATCAATTTGGTAGAAACAAATATGCTTGAAAATAAATGATGTTCTAATTTTTTAGCAATCAAATCTATATACAATATTGTTCAAACGTTTCAGTTTCCACAAAAATATTAAGCAGCATAACTGTTTTCAACATTGATAATAATAAGAAATGTTTCTTGAGGATTAAATCAGCATTAGAATGATTTCTGAAGGATCATGTGACACTGAAGACTGGAGTAATTCAGTTTTGCATCACGTAAATAAATTAGATGTGAAAATATATTTAAAAAGACAATTATTTTAAACTGTAATAATATTTCACAAAAGTAGTTTTTACTGCATTTTTGATCAAATGAATGCAGCCTTGGTGAGCAAAAGAGACTTATTTCAAAGAAACTTACTGACCCCAGACATTTGAACGGTTGGGTAAATCCTATATATTATTTAAGTAGGCCTACAGTGAAAAACTAAATAACATTCACATACAATCAGTTCAAAATAAGGCAGGAGGGATAAAATGCAGGAGGGAAAATTTTCCATCATATACGCTGTCAGAATGGAGATGGTCTCTCATTATGCACTTGTCTATTTACAAAGCCCTTTTATCAGCAACGGAGGGCATCTTCATCTCAAGCGATAAAATAATTTGCTTGTATGGCAGCTGTCTATTCTCTGCAAAACAACAGATACACACAAGCGAGTGGAGAGGAGAGAGCTGTCCGACATGGCCCAAAAATAGACCTGCATTTACAAAGCTTTTGGTTCACTGATGCCACTCCACTCGTGTAGAGTAGGTAAGGGTTCGGACAACAATTTCATACATATCTTATGTAGCTTTCAATAAATGAGAAGAAAGATATATCAAAATCTTTAAAGGGATAGTTCAACCAAGAGTCTTTCTTCGGTGGCACAAACAATATTGGACCCCACTGATTTTTAATGTGTGAAGAAAAAAATATATATTGGTGAATAAATGATGACAGAATTTTAAGTTTGAGGTGAACTATCCCTTTAACTAGGGTATTTTTCCCCCTCACAGATCTGGCACTCTTCTGAGACCCATTTGAGCTAAAAGTTTGAGCCTTGGCCCAAAAGTTTGAGCCTTGGATTTCCTTTGGGTAAGGGATGTCCTCTGGGAAAACTGCTTGTCCTGTTTCATTTTGAGTTTAATTACAGCCTTGGGTTACATTCTATGTCTCCATTTAGTCTCAAATGACTAAAAGAGCGCTTAAAGGAACCTGAACAGGGCCTTACCGTTTCCTCATTAATCTATGGAGCC
The DNA here is from genome assembly GCF_949319135.1 of Squalius cephalus. Taxonomy (NCBI): domain Eukaryota; kingdom Metazoa; phylum Chordata; class Actinopteri; order Cypriniformes; family Leuciscidae; genus Squalius; species Squalius cephalus. Next base: position 7,935,860 of record NC_137136.1, on the reverse strand, counting down.
GGAAGGTAATCCATTACATTTATGAAGTGCTATGGGTCTCTTTTAGCCCGAGGCGAAAATTATTACCTTAAAGAATGACGCTTGTCTCCATTCAAATAGTAATTAACTGAGACTATGATGGGATAAACTTATATTTCTCATTATGTCTTTGACAATTTCAATATACCAATTTATTGCACATGCACGGGAGCAATTTTAAACACATTATTAATTAAAGATAAAGCAAATTTCTGTCATGAATTCTACAGCTAGCACTATAAAAGACTTGAATTTGAAATATTCCACCTTTTAAATCACCCAACAGTCCCTCTGTTCTCTCGACCAGAGTTCACACTAATAGCATAACCATGTCTCACTTAAGTTCACAGACACCTTGGGGTTTGTGCTACATTGTAATGGACTGTAAGCTGTGATCTCCATAAGTGAGACTCGATGCACGTTATGAGGAAATGGGCAGCGCATCTTACCCTGAGTTGACCTTGACACAAGCAAAAAAACAACAACATTGTGAGCCGGGATGCCCAGCCAAACAAAAGCAGCACCGCTTGAGTCTATCTCCACTGCTGATGTCAAATATCCTGATGGCTATATGTGGGGAAACAGACGAAGTATCACAGTTTTCCCTGAGCATTTCCATTACACTGCCTTTTGAGAGAAAACTAATGCAACTTTGGGTTAGTTACACAACCTACTGTAAAGCAAATATGCATTTATGGACCTCATTGTATTGCAGACCTAGTCTCTGCTGTTTCACGTACGATGCAAGTCTTTGTCACAGTATGTGATTGTCTTTAAGTGCTGTAATCAGAGCTGTGCATCAGTGTGCTTAAAAAATGAAAACATGTGGGAAAAACATTTGGTTCCTGCGAGGAAAAAAATGCTGGGTGAACAAAGTCAAGAGGTTTACATGAGTTAATTTATGCGGAAAGTATGGAGTTTATTTCTGGTAATAAGTGGCACAAAATGAAGGGACTTCATCTGAACACAAAAGAAGATTTTTTTTAACTGTTTATATCCAGTAACCAAAACAATTCAATTGGACCTCATTAACAGTATGGACAAAAAACACAGATGCAAAATATATTCTTTCATGATCCACAGAAGAAATTAAGTCATACAGGTTTGGAAAAACACAAGGGTCAATAAATTAAGACAGAATTTTTGGTTCAGCTATTCCTTAAAACAATACCCCCTCTCTCTCTCTCTCTCTCTCTCTCTCAAACTGTTAATTTTTGATGATGCATCTGAGACGCTCAAATCTCTCTCAAACTACCCTTATATTAGCAGTAAATAACTGCACGTGTCTTTAGTAGACATAATTTCAGTCAAGTTCTAAGATAATATGCCAAATCCAATCCAAGACTGAAGAAATTTAAATATAAGCATTCCCCATATGTCCCAAAATGCCAGCAGCATCCTAATACACCTCATAAAAGATTTAGTGGTAGACGGCTGGATGTTGTTCGCCTTTGAAACAATGTTCACCCAGCAATTCAAACATATGCCACTGCACTGGCTAGGGAAGAAAAAAAAAATACTAAATTTGCCTGTAGGTCTGGTGAGACTTTGCCTTTTTAAAAACATTAATATGACAAACAGGGTTTGATGAGCTCACCATTCCCAAGGCTCATTCCCTGTCAGTTTGAGAACGATGATTTATTCAATAGCCTCCTAGAAGCGTGAGTGACAAACAGTCGGCTCCTGTACTCCCATAAAAACCATGCTCAGGTTTATGTCTGAATTAATCATTCATGCATGTCAATTATTTAGGCATACATGCAATTCTGATAGAGAAGTCCCATGTTTCAGAAGACAGCTGTGAACCACATGTAGAAAAATCGATAAACATGTCACGGTTATTCAAAAATATCTGAGTATTCTAATGACATTTGAATTGTAAAACATTTGAAATGTTATAAGTTTCAAACATTTGCAAATAATTCATTATATTATAGTATATATTTCACAAGTGCCTGATTCTTTTTGGAGGCTCTTACAATTGTAAAAGTGACTTATTTTTCCCTGTCTTCTGCATTTACCCCCAGTTTCACAGATAAGGCTTATACCTTGCATGCATGTTTGAGCTGTTTGAACTGAAAGCAACTTGCACTGACATATCTTAAAAATATGTCATTGCCATTGTTTTGTCTCAAAATGCACACCAGTAATGTTTTTTTTTCTAAGGCATGTTTATTAAAGATACATAAATGTCCTAATTGAACTAAGGCCTAATACTGGCTTAATGCTAAGACTAGTCTTACAAGTTAGTCATCAATTTTTCATTTCATATCTTTTTCATGTCAGTTACATAAAAACGTAGATTGGTCTAATTTGATACCGAAAAGTATGTCTGATTGCCCCTTGACTAACTGCTGTTCACACTATTCTTAAGACACAGTCTTAACATAATGGCTATTTATGCAACTGAGGGCTTATGTTATAGCTAAAGATATAGTCATTAGTAAAGGATTAACTGTGCATTTCCTTGTATCGTCATCAGACAACCAGTGTTGTCATGATGTAAAGAACTGGAAGTATAACTGAGCACCCTTGGGCAAAGAAGGGGTCCTTCACCAGCTGAGGAAGGGAAGTGCCAATGAAATAAATGGAAACACTTAAAGCCAGTTAGTCACCAGTTCAACCAATTAGAAATGAGCTGAATGAGATGAAATCCCTATCGTACATGAACACCACCCTCCTGAGGTGACAATGTGTAGAAATATAAAGGATTTACAGGACAAAAAAACAACAACAATGTGAGCTGGGATGCCCAGTCAAACAAAAGCAGCACTTAGATTTGGGTCTAAGTAAAATTTCAAGAGAGATAAATATCAGATGACAGCACTCGTCTCATCTGAATTGTGTTGAATTTGCTAAATAACATCTAACCAAAAAAAAAAAAAAACACAGACTGCTGACCAGACTGAGGAGGGTTGAAACACTTCTCAAATACCCAAAGAGGTTACACAAAAAGTGTATACATTTTCCACACTGTTATGATTTAACCTTGCTAACATACTATATCAATTTGTTCTATATTTGTTTCCAAACTGTATATGGTGGCTGAATTAAAATGTTTCCTTTTAATTATATGAATTGAAATAGTTCAATTCAAAATAAAATGAGTGTGGCGAAATTGCATAATAATCAAGTGAAATGTAGGCATATGACTACAATAAACAAAATAACTAAACAGTAACAAATGACTGTTTTTATCAGTAGTGAGGTATAGCATATTTGTACTTGACATTAACTTACACAGTTTTGGGACAAATAGTAGGTTTTTAAACTACTTTAATTTGAAGCAGACGAATATGGGAATATTATACAAAAGCATGAGACATAGCAGAAAAACAACAACACCTGGCTACAGATGTTAAACTCCTCGGAATTACACTGAAAACAGCCGAGCTGTCAAAAGCGCGTCAATAAAATGTAAATCTTGAAATATCAACAAAACAATCATGCAGCAATTAAAGTCAATAAAAATTATTCGAAATACTCACTTTCGTAGTTCAAGTTAGTTCCTTGCTTTGCTTCCCAGTGCCTCTCCAATCTGAGCTCATTTAAAGAGAAGCGCGCGCGCCAATGTTTGCTTTAAAACATTGTCTCCAAGCGTATAACAGACAATATGTCGACGACTTGAAGGTCTTTAAACCGTTTCGGGTTAAAACCACATCCCATGAAGTCAGACGAATAAAAGAATGAGTCGCGCAAAGCGCAAAGCTAGGGTTCTGGCCAGCTCTCAGTTCTCTCAGAACGCGGGCAGATCCACATGAGATGAAGGTGTGTTGGATCGTAGTGTCAGTGAGCTCGTTCACTCGCAGGAACACTGTGCATAATGATGTGGAATTGGTAGGCGAAACACAGGAGCATGAGCGAGCTCGTGATACACATGTCCCCTCCCACAGGTCCTGTCTCTCTTCAAGCGCGTGCAGCACACAGATGCATTTCTCACTTCAGGATAATTCAACAATGACGTCTGTGATGCAACTGCACAGTGAGATCAATGACAACATCTTATGTCTCATAGCAGGGGGCACATAAATGTGTGACATTAGTGATTTATATATACATATATAAATTTTTTTTTTTTTTTTGGGACATTTGTATTATTCAAACTGCACAAAAAGCAAAACGTACTGAATAATACAAATGCAGTGTTAAAGGCTAATTCAAATTCTGTCATCATGTACCCATCTTCATTATTGTGGAGCACAAAATAATATATCTTGATTGTTATTTTATTACAATGATAATCAATGTTTTTTTGGATGCCAACATTCTTTGGAATATTCATTTTGTGGTCTGCAGAAGATGAGAGTGAATAAATGAATTTTCATTTTAGCTGCACTATCCCTTTAAGAAAAACACATCAAGTAAGTTCTGTACTTGCTTTACACATTTATTTCTACGAAAATATTATTTTTCATGAGCCAACAGCAGGTTGTTATATGGTTGAATATTAATATTAATCATCATCGAAGTCCAACAAGTATGATATGTTACCCGTGAGTGAAACGCGATAATAAGAAACCCTGTGATGCAAAATGAATGCAATATATTTGGAAATAAAAATAAAAATATATAAAAAAGTACCTCTTCCTTTCTACAAATAACTCTCTATTGGAAATGTGAGATGTTTATATGGTACTCCAAGGTAATTCAAAGAATACCATGGTATTATCATGATACATTCAAAACCAAAATAAAGATATGTCCAAACAAACACTAATACCATGGTACTGTTTTTTAAATACTGTGTGTCACTGCATACTCTGCAAGATGAATTTAGGATAATTGGGACACTTTTTGCCATTAATATCACTGGGGGGGAAAATGCCCCAATTATCCTGAATTCACTATATAAACAAAAAAGCTCAAACTGTTCAATCAAAGGTATCAATACATTTTGTTTCATATTATCTGCAGATAATAGCAATCGCTGACACTGGCACTATATACTTTTTTCCTTCTCCATGGTGCACATATTACCATTGTAAAAGTAAAGAGAGGAGACACCACAATTGAACCCATGGGGCCAAACTCTGCAGAGGAGGCTCAGATAGGACAGCACTTTGATGAGATAGGGATGATGGTCAGAGCGGGACGTCTATGAGGCTCTAAAGCACAGAGAGGTCACTGAAGTGCAAAGCAATAATGATCTATGATTACCTGTGGCAGTATCTCGACTTTCCTGTACATCTGCAGGGATGGCAGAACAGACGGTTTATGGAAATAGCTTCTTTTGTTATTAACTCAACCCTCGTTACCCAAGAGACTGGGGATGATGGTCACCAATTTTTTTTAAAAAAATCATGAAATGGCAAAAAATGACACATCATTGAAATACACTGTCCTTTCTCCTGTTCTCTTTTACTCACTGACCTTCAGTTATTGTGTAGCTTCAATCTAAAACAAACCTTCTTAAAGGCGCTCTAAGCGATGTTGGGTGACGTCACTTCTTGTTGACGTTCAAAGTATTGTTAAACAAAATGGAGGCTAGTTCGACCCTCCCTCCTCCTCCATGCAGGTACTTTTACTTTGATGAATGCACACCATTGTGTTGAGCTCAGGGCTTTATGTGGGGTATTTCACTTTTCCATTACAGCTCAAGCCTTAAGGTTTTTATTATGTCCACAAAAAACATTTTGTTTCATATTATCTGCAGGTAATAGCAATCGCTGACACTGGCACTATATTCTTTTTTCCTGCTCCATGCTGCACATATTACCGTTATAAAAGTGGGTAAGGGTAAGGTTATTCCTCCAATATCTGACATCACAGGCCAGTTTTATTACTTACCGCAAGTGTTAAACATGAGAACAATGTCTGAAGTACTAATATGTGGACTATAATATAAAGATCTATATTTCATGTTTTACAAATTTTAGCGTGGTATTTTTTTTTTAAATCCTCTTTGGAGCTTGACAGTGAATTAACCCATTTAAGCCCACCGGCAACTATAGTTGCCGCAGTACATAGTTGTCATTTTCCTTTTGTAAATATTTTTCTAGATGTTGTCCATGTTTTATTTCTCAATAAAATGCAAGCAAACAACCAAATAAAGGATTTCAAGAAAAAAAAAAAAGGTATTCACTTCCTCCCTGTCACATGAGGCTGTCAACTTCCTACCCCTATTTCCAGGAAGCAGGGCGAAGGCAAACCCTCCCAAAGAAAGGTCATTTTCATGTTACTAATAAGTATTTTTTGTTGACATATATATATCTACATAATCATGAAGGTCTCTAGAATCAGCCAAACAAAACAAATCTTACAAGAGATCTATAGTTTTTTGTACTTAGTCAAAAGTCCAAGCGGCAACTATAGTTGCCGGTGGGCAAATGCCTTGTAAGTACATATATCATGGGAAAATGGGGTATACTTTGTTAATAGGTTAATAAATCAAGTTTATTGGTCTTGTTTAGTGCATAAACATAACTTAACCCTTTAAATGACATCTCTATATAGATATATTTTTTTCTTCATTCTATTTATTTGTATTTATTTATTTTCATTTAACTTTTTGATACACAATGCCCTGTTATGGATGCACTTTGTTCTGCACTATGTTCCACAACTTTAACCCTTGTGCGCTGTTCGTTTGCGGTTTACAGTCAGGCTATTTGGGGTCTGAGAGACCCCAGGCAACAAAATGTTATTTTGTAACAATATATATATTTTAAATAAATGTAATTTTACTCAGTTTATTAATGTTTTTACTCTACATTTGGACATTTTTACTCCACAAAATGTTCAAAAAAAGAAAAGAAAAATTCTCCAAAAAGAAATAAAAAATTAATAAAAAATTTGCCTTATAAAATACCCACATTTCTAACTTTCATTCATGGGGATAACATGGATAATGTGACATGGTTTAGTGTAAGATTTTTGGCCAAATCTTGGATAATGCAGTTTTAAAAGTAAAACAAAAAAAACAAAACAAAAACAAATCCCTTTAACCAGTAGATGGCTGCAGAGCTCTAAAAGTACTAAAAGTTTCAAACTAAAAGACATATTTTCACAAGTTTTTCCAGTTAGATTCATATCTACATATAATGAAATCACAATTATAACAATAAAAGTTACTTTTTGTCAAAGTTTGGCAGTTTTTGTACTGAAAAAAATAAATCAGTTTTTCAATAATGTTCCATTATGATTAGAATCAAACCTGATCAGGATGTTACAAAGAGAATAGTTGGAGTTTTTAGAGTTTATCATTTATTTCAAACATCTGTTTTTCATATAATTCTACAAATTTAAAGTGTGCCACTTCATTTCTGTCTGTGTGTTCTGTGTTGTTTCTGATTTTGAGGTTGAATTTTGTCCATTGATCAAATTCATTTGATTCTAATCATAATATAAAACAGATTTTTTTTTTCAGTACAAAAAGTAACTTTTATTATTATAATTGTGATTTCATTATGTAGATATGAGTACAACTGGAAAAACTTGTGAAAAGATGTCTTTCAGTTAGTCAAAAAGCAAATAGCAAATAGTGGTGCTCTGCAGCCATCTACTGGTTAAAGTGATAAATTGTTACTTTTAGAACTGCATTTTCCAAAAGATGGGCAAAAATCTTTTAAAAACATTTAACCATGTCAAATTGACCATGTTATCCCCATGAATGAAAGTCAGAAATGTGGGTCAAAAAGACCCTGAACAGTGCACAATGGTTAAGGCAAATGGATTTGTTGTTTGTTGTGTTTTCATATTCAAGAGATTATAAGATAGATGCAGTTTTTTTTGGGTCTGCATCGAATGTTTTTCGACTTTTATACATAATAAATTTGTTTATGAGTAAAGATTGATCTGTTGAAAGCAGTTATTTTGAGATAAATGCCAAATGTTCTCCTCCTATTCATATTTTACATTGAAGGGGTGCATACAACATATTTGCCCACCGGCAACTATAGTTGCCGCACATTCAAATATGATTTTCAAGAAATAAAAAAAAAACCTGGGGAAAATAAATGCAGAACATGTTCACATAGGACACTATTAACAGGATTATATGCATGAAACCATTCAGAAAAATTTGGGCACAAATGGGTTAACACCCAGCTCATTGTATTCTGCTAAACATTTCCTTATGTGAAAACCACTACAAAAAAGGTTTTAAAAGGTTACTTGAGATGTGAGATATCTCTATATACATAACTGTTTAAAAGTTTGGAGACAGTAAGTTTAAAAATAATAATAATAATAATTTTATTCAACAAGAACACAATAAATTTATCAAAAGTGAGAGTAAACTTTTATAAAAGATTTATATTTCAAATAAATTCTGTTCTTTTAAACATTCAAAGAATCAAAGAACCTTGAAATTCATGGTTCCATAAAAATATGAAGCAGCACAATTGTTGATAATCAGCAAATCAGCATATTAGAATGATTTCTGTAGGATCAGGTGACACTGAAGTGTAATGATGCTGAAAATTCAGCTTTGCCATCACATGAATAAATAATCATTTAAAATATATTCAAATTTATTTTAAATTGTATTATTACGGTTTTTACTGTATTTGTTTAAATAAATGCAGCCTTGAAACAATACACATTTTAGACAAATATAATATAAATGTATAATGAGGTTGTACATCACAGCTTCTGTATTAGACAGATTCAGAGCTACCTTGTTATTATGTAATAAATATGGGAAATATAGAGTCCCTCTATTTAACTGTTTTTGGTTTACTGGACTCTTTACAGGAAACTGTAACCTCAACAATAAATAAAAATTATACATTTTTCTTCATTGCAATCCAAATATACAATAGCCCAGTTTTTCAACTTGATGGTTTGCTACTTGCTTTTGCTATAGAAAAAGTTACAAAGGACCTTCCAGCCTTTCAAAAGATATGAGGGTCATTTATCGAATTTGTAGAACAGGGTTCCCACACTTTTGTTAACTTCAGATTCAAGGACCTTTCAAGGACTTTCCAGGTCCAATACCCTCAAATGCAAGGACTTAATGTAGGTACACATTTCAAGTGAGAGCAAGGTTATATCGTGTTACCTTGTAAGATACAGTTTTCAAGTGTCAAACAACTATGCAAAAAAGCTTTTTTTGCATTTAATTTTGGCCATATGACAGAGATCTGATATTATATTTGTTGTATATTTGTGTTTTGCATAAAACTGAAGAATATTCAGTATATTAACTTTTGCATGGATTTTATTAAAAAGAGCTTAGGGTCATGCAACCACAAGTTTTAAAGGTGCACTGTGTAATTTTTAGCGGCATCTAGTGGTGAGGTTGCGAATTGCACCCAAAAGAAGTTATGGTGGCCGACAGGAAGTGATGTCGTCGTTTGAGACAGCAGAGAGTAGCCAGTTACGCAATGAGGTTTCTTTAAAAAGATAAATGAAGAGATTGTACTTAATTATTCAGGAAAATTATATGTTATTGCAAATATTATTGTTACTTGTTCATCGTGTCAGTGTTTTATTCGCTGACTTTAGCTAGCTTCTTTGCACGAAGAACACCATAATGAAGGAATTTGTCCGTTTAGGGCCACTTTAGAAACATGTTGATGTAATGGGACCCGTGGTGTGTGTAGATAGAAATGGCTCATTCTAAGCTAATAAAAACATAATTCATTATGTAAGGTCTTTATGCACTGAAAACAGTTATGTATATGATATTGCATTTCTGTCAACAGATCATCCTAAATATTACACAATGCACCTTTAAGACATATGAATATGCTTTAAAGTTTTTTTATTTTTTTGCCTCATGGGTTTACATTATCTTAACAAGCAAAGCAATTCAACATTACATTAAATAAAATATTTGGGCAACAGATTATGATAAAAATTGTTTTATGTTTATTGAACAATATACAAGCCCTATTCGGACGTCAATTGTTTCTCATGTGGACGTCTGTAAAAAATTTATTTGCATGGCACCTCAGTGATAAAACTCATGCATTCGGATGGCGATTTATTGGAGGTGAAGGAGCGAGTTTTGTAACCCGCAAACGCGCTGCTCACTTGGTCAGTCACATGATGTCTGCTGTAAATAAAATGTCATATGCTTGGAATAATACAAATAATTTGTATTTAATTTAATAAAATAATGTTCTATTTATCAATTAATTATTTAATTCTCATTTATAAAAATAGGAAGCTAGACACGCATATGCAATATTCAAAATGGTTCTTATATTTTGCATTTTATCTCACAAGGATGTCATTTTAAAAAGAAAATGAAAATTAGCGGAAACAAGTTAATGCAGCCTCTTATTTACATTAGGTAAAAATAAAGCTGCATGGTTTGTATTTTTAATGTTGTGCATAATAGCATAAACAATAAACAATAGATCATATTGCTGTCACAATAACAGCCCATTTAAAATGTTTACGTGCTTTTTTCTCTTTCTCCTTTTTGTTCGCTGTTCTTGCAAAATACTTTCCAGCATTTCAGTAATAAAAAAGTACATCTTTAAAATGCATGCAAATTACAGTTAAGCGCAACAGTTATCGTAATTAAATTACCACACCACCTTGCCCACTGCGCAATGTGACGTCGGAGTGACGTCTTTTCTATGTAATTTTTGGACGTCCAATTTCGGCACACTGAAGGGGTTGTTTTGTAACCCCAGGCGACGTCTTTTTCCGACGTCTACTGCACGTCTAATGTTGACGTCCATGGGACCTCCGTGTAAGGGTTATTTATAGTCCAAATGTGGTCGTTTGAGGACATCTTTTCAACAACAAATTTAGACTAATTTTAGACGTCGTTTTTATACAACTTCTATAACTGTAGTCCCATGTTTCAAAAGGGTGGAGGACATGTTTTCTGTACCATGTATTTACATTATGGCAGACGCTTTTAAAAGTCAATCCAAAGTGACTTACATTGCATTACACATTTACATTCCTATTAGTTCTTGCTTTCCCTGGGAATCAAACCCCCATGATCTTGGCATTGCAAGCACCAATGCTCTACTGTTTGAGCTACAGCATTAGGCTACACCTTTGCATGCGTCTCCAGTTATCACCTGAGACAATCAAATGGAGTTTTTGAAAAATGATCTTAAATAATTATAAATAATCTGTATTCATATGTATTAATCATGTTAACAACAATGTTGATATTTGTAAATAAATAAAAAATTACATATTAATCAAGTAAATTTCCTGCACCTGTCATAGACGTCCAAATGACGCCCCAAAAAATTACCCAGTTCAAATGTCAAATGTTGAACGTCAATATGACGTCCAAGTTGGGTCATGGTTGGATGTCCAAATAGTGGACCTAGTTTGGACGTCGAATAAATGTCCAGAATTGGTCATGGACTGACGGACCCAATATAGACATGATTAGCACGTCAATCTGATGTCCAATGTTTAGTGGGTGGTGTTTATCAAAAAGTATTTCGTGGGTGGTGAGAGAAAAACACTGACATTCTGGATTCGGACGGCAATAAAAATCACAGACCAACACTGTAAATGACGAAAATAACTTACGACCCCATGAGAAACAATTATCGTCCGAATAGGGCTATTGACTCACTGAACATATTTGGGTTCGGTGTGAGAACTGAAAACATATCACAACATAGTGCAGATCAAATACATTATAAAACATTCCAAATACCTTGAAACTTGCATTTTTCAGGCATCACGTTTCAGCTTATTTTTGCCACGTGTGTCTGTGAAACGTTGAGGTACCATCGTAGTAGTTTCGCGCACGTGTGAACGTCATGACAACGTACAACACAAAGTAGCCTGCCTCATGGAAGAAACACTTAACTTAACGAGTATGCGGGTAACATTTTTTGTAATTTTTCCCGTGTAAAATATTTTTATTTTTTTCATTATTATTTCTTTGATGCTATTATGAATGTAATAGATAATAATACATTGTGTTTCCTCTGTATTTGTATGTTGTTATGCAATAAAAAAATAAAAAAGTATGCGCGTAACGCAAATCAAGCAAGCTAGTATGGATAGGCCACGACACGAAGTGTTGGCGAAATAACCGAAATGACACATTAGCGGACTGGAGGGAACATTATGAAATTTTTTCCAGAGAACTTGTTGCACAAAATAAATTCAAGCACTTTCAAGGACCTGTATCTATGTATGTTTATTTGCAAAAACTTTCTAGGGCCTTGAAAAAAAAATCAGATTCACAAGCTTTCAAGGATTTCAAGGACCCGTGGGAACCCTGTAGAAAGTTATCATTTTGCAAAATTGAAATAACCGACCTTTTTGACATTCATGCGAACAGTCATGCGAGCAGCAATCAGTGTTCTTGTCCCAATAAACCATTGAGCTTTTGTATAAGACAGACATGATGTATAATTCCTGTAGTAAGAAATATTCGTTAAAACATTTGCAAAATGTAACATTTAAAGAGTGCAACACAGCCTTTTCAAAATGAAAATTAAACAAATATTATCTGGACAAAACAATTATTTGCTTTTAAAAAAAAGTACTTTAAACACAATGACTTGAACTGGAAAAACGAATCCTGCCTCCCAGGAAATTGGTCTAGCCCTATTACTCTGCCTTTTAAAATCCAGAGAAACACAATGTTCATTCAACAACACAGCAAGATGCACTAGCTCTCTAAATATCATCAGTGAAATGTGGAAGCCCCCACTGCGGCTTCATTTCCGTCTCAATCACTCCCAAATAGCCCATCACAATGACTGTACATGCCTAAATGCTGGAAATGAGTCTTCTATAGTCTCTGCCTTCAAGGGTTCCTTTGATGCATAACGCTTTTTCCTTCTGTGGCCAGAGACGCATGAGGAATGAATAAGCGGGAGGTAATTTGAGAGAGAGAGGGGGTTGAGACAAGGGGAGATAGCTATCAAGTGAAAGGCGATTTGTATTTTGACGAACAGCCATGTTCCTCATAATTACATGGATGACCTGGTGGACACTTCAGAGGCTTAATCTCACTGCAAAATTACATAATACAAGGACTTATTCCGAGATAAGTGACACAAATAGACATGCCCTCGTGTACAAGTGCAGATGTGACTGTGATGAGACGGGCTGTTTTAAATTTCGTCCGATTAGTGCAAAAGTGCTGAGCCACGTGCATTGATGGGTAAAAGCTACTTACAACATTAAAGCAACAAATTAAAATCAAACGGCTTACAAAGGTAATTTTCTCTAGAATATTTTAGGAAATTAACCATCATGCTCTTGAAAGAGACTCCAAGGCCATTTTAAAAGCTCCAAAAACATACTTAATATTTAAAGGGGACCTATTACATGGTGTTTGAACATAAATGTGTGTCAGCAGTTTGTGTACACAACCACCCTATAATCCACCCACTCCCTTTTTTTTTATCCCATAAATCATAAGCAGTGTCTCAGAATAAGCGTTTTCAGTTTATATGCAAGGTGACGTCACATATGCTTAGGCCACGCCCACGACTGCTTACGGACTCTGCCCTATTAGCATAGACCCTCCCAGAGTGAGCTGTACACAGTATGCCATGTTTATCTCTGCCCAGAGCATTTAACAGCTGCATTCAAGTAAGAAATATATTCGTATAAAAGCTACTAAAGTTATTCAGTCAAGAGCAGTGAGTGATTTACTGTTTTTCTTTTGTTGTTTGATTTATATTAACAGCATGCAGTAGGTCCTGTATCATATGCGACTTCTTTACTTGATATTATGTTCACAGACATAACCGACTGTGTTTATGTGAACTTTGTGTGTTTTTTTACATAACCTTGTTTGTATTTGACAGTTTAAGCGCAATAACACATAAAAGAGAACTTAGTTTAATACTCACGTGACGCTACCGTGTGACATCCAGCCTATGTGCACGTGCTTTGGGTGTATGCTCTCAGAAAAGAATCAGGTGTATGCTCTTCAGAAGTTTAGACTGACATGGCTTAAAGCGCATGCAGATAATAAACTTTCATGATGATGAAGAACTGCAATATCAAGTGAGCGTGACTGGGACCGTGATAAAGATGATAATCAAAACCCAACAGATGTTTTGTTCGTTTTTAGCAGAGTATCTGAGGCGCGAGCTGTAGGCTCCACCCTCTTCTGGAAAGCGGGGTGGGGAGCAGCAGCTCATTTGCATTTAAAGATACATGCACGAAAACAGCATTTTTTTCTTAACACTCAAAAAATGTCCATTTACAACATGGTGTAATAAAACGATCTGTGTGGGCACAGGCATTGTAGATGTATTGTACACTTATACCAGTTGTTTTATTGTATTTTTCTACAAAATGTTTTTGCTGGGGTCAAAAGTGGTAGTTACTCTTGGTCACTTGCATTTTTGCTGATCACATACCTATCAAATCATGAAAAGACCAAGTGTCAGTGCAATCCAAGAGGTGGTTTGAGATGAGCAAAAGGCATGGCTTGGCCAAGTGTAAATGCATCTGATTTTACGGCCCCATATGCAAACTTTATGCATACCAAACAGAACAGCATTTCTATATAGTGCAGGAATGATCATAATTTTTCTGGATTTTTTCCCCATTTGCCTAGACTGGTGTAAATGGGACACAAATCGGATTGATGAAAAGCATGAAGTCAAACCTATAATTGACTCAAAACAGAATCATTTTTAGGTTGCACTTTATTTTACAGTAGTCCTACGTGTTACATACTTACAAATCTAATATAAGGTAACCCAATATGTGAAGTTTAGGTGTAGGTGCAGGGTTACCAAGTTATTACCTAGTCTACAGTATTTACTGTAATAGGTACTAGACTGTAAAATAAAGTGCTACCCATTTGTACTATACTAAATAACTAATACCTTCTTTATAAGTTCATGCAAACTTAATGATATAACAGAAGGTTAAAGCTTAAATAATACATGACTATAGCATTCAGAAAAAAAAAAAATTATGTTTATTTAAATTACTAATATGATGCTTACACATGCAGCATTAGAGCCTTTGGTGTCCTAAACATACAACAGAACAGAACATGAAGGTTACATGGATAATTCATCAAAAAATGAAAATTCAGTCATGTCATTTGAAACCTGTCCTGTATGACTTTCCTTCCTCAGTGAACACATATTTTGAACAAATATATTTTGATGTGAACAAAGTGATTGTAATAATATTTCAGTGAACAAAGATATTTAGATGAACTTTGGGATCTAAACAACAGTGGACCCCATTGACTTTCACTGTATATACAATACAAAAAAATGCACACAAGAAAGAAAGTCATTCAGGTTTCAAACTACATGAGAGTGAGTAAATGATGACAGAGGTTTCATTTTTGGCTTAATTATCACTTTTATATATTAATGGCTAGTTTAATATATTAACGGCACATACTAAAATGTGACAGAATATGTGGAATGTAACTGCCGACAAATAATCTGAAAGCAGTTTGATGGGTACCATTTTGATGCTTCTTAACACGAACAGTGTTTTGTTCGGTCTCTGACCCTCTTTACACTTCACATTTGGTTTTAGATGTTCTAATTCTAACATGGCTAAAAGAAAGGCTGCTTTCTTGTCAAAATACCTCATGCATTAATGATTCAAGTTGTTTTGCAAATGGAACACACTTTAGGCAGTGAAAGTTAATGAAAGAGAACAAATCTTGTCAGCGCCATTGCTTCAGTACGTGAGTATGTGCCTGTGTGTCTGTGCGGTTTTAAAAAAGCCCTGCGACTGCTTTGGTGAAAAGGGCAGGCTGAGAAAAAGAGAGAAATGGAGCAATACAATGAAAGATTTGAAGGCCAAACATAAATTTGATTAAACTAATTTGTCTGATAGGCTTTAATGATCAGATTTCACACACTGTTCAATAAGCATGTCATATCATCACAGCCCCTCACTGAAATCAGGTCCCTGCACTACATTAATTGAGCACCAAATGACAATAGGCTATAATAATCGCTTCATTATTGCAAAGCAACTTCAACCCCCAAGAGATCAAACAGGAAGTATGAGATTATTCATCTATATTACATTAGCTTCTCTCTCTCACTGAATCAGCCCAATCTCTCTTCCATCTCTTCTTAATCATCCTCCTCCATCTGACTCAGACATGTGACCTGCACTACATGTGACCTCTCTGTTTTGCTGACATTTTCTCTCAAAGAGTCCCCTTAATATACATGTGCAAATATCCTTAAAAAGAGACTCTATTATCCAGATACTCACCCTCATATCACTATGCATGGTGTTAGCTTATTCTCTAGAACACAAAATGAATAAGCAGAATACATAAATCGTATCTACACATATTGCATTTAATCTACCCTAAACAAATTGTATTATTCCATAAAAATCATTATGAAGACTCAAAGCAACCACATCCATGCTTTGTCTATCCTGAGGATGCAAAATGACTGACAGGTAGAGAGTGATTCTGATTGGCTAAGAGGGTTCTGACACTCCCCCTGACTTGTTTTTGCTGTTTAGAGTCAAGTGCTGAATCTGATGTGATATCTTAAGATACCAATAAATAAATATCATATACAGACTAGTACATTAAACAGATCTAGTCACAGAATATTCCTTGTTAAACTGATGCACACACGCACTTGAAACATTAACTAGAGTTAAAAAAAAAAAATCTTATTTTT
Source organism: Squalius cephalus (assembly GCF_949319135.1). Classification (NCBI taxonomy): domain Eukaryota; kingdom Metazoa; phylum Chordata; class Actinopteri; order Cypriniformes; family Leuciscidae; genus Squalius; species Squalius cephalus. The sequence continues at coordinate 7,919,304 of NC_137136.1, read as the reverse complement.
TTCATTCATTAATTTCTCTAGTTTTACTTGACTGTTTACAGAGTCAGTCTGTCAGGTAATAGATGCATTTTATGTTTTGTACTAAAAATAAAAAAATTAAAAAATAAAGTTAATTAACTAATTAAACTTAAAATCAAATTCACTCCAATTTTACTTGACTTGTGATATTCAATTATATTAATTAAACGTTTTTATTATTATTATTATTTTACATGCCTGAAGCACTTTGAATTTCCACTGTGCATAAAAACTGTGCATTCTATATAAATAATCTTGCCTTGTATTTAAAGTGTAACTTTGTGTCAGGATATTGGAGGTCATGGTAATGAACATTTCAGACATTAGTGATTATGTCAGTCAGTATTTTATTTATGCATTTGACAGATGCTTTTATTCAAAGCAACTTGCATTGCATTCAATCGGTTCATGCATTTTGTGGGAATGGAACCCATCACCTTGCTGTTGCTAGTGCCATACACTACACTTTGAGCAACAGGAATGCATAGAAAGTGCAATGTGTTTCTAGCCTAGAAATCTAGACGCACCCTAGCGGCAGCAAAATGTATTTTGCAGCCAGGGTAGTCAAGCAACTCTCCGTTGACATTCGGAGCTGTAAAAACCTAAATTGGGTCAGGCCAATCACATTGTGTATAGAGTAGGCGGGGCGGGCTTAACATAATGACAACAGAGTTGCGACGGTTCCCTGCTACTTGAAAACAAAGAGTTGCTGCTGCTGGAGAACAGTATTTCGACTCGGCTTTGGCCGTGACTCTGGAGGACTTGGAGTTAAGTTTTTCTTTAAGAAAAGAGCAAAGATCGGCACTTAAGTCATTCTTAAAAAAGGAAGATTTGTTCGGAGTTTTGCCGGCCAGATTCAAAAGTTGAATCTATCAACTAACGTTAGCTCCGCTGTTGGGAAAACGCTCTGGTTGGTTGAAGCGCTGTCCTATTGCATGCAGAGGGAATTTGAAAGACAGCCATTTATCCTGCCCCTCGGATTGAGCCATGTCTATGGTGAGTTGCCAGACCTAACATCTTGATGTAGGTCTGGCTTGTCAGGTTAATGTGTTTCCATGACATCCAGAGCTTTTACTGCAAAAAAAATTAAGCTTTCACTTCCTTTTCGATTAACTGCTCAAGGTCTCACACTGTACTGAGAATGACCAAAAGTGGCCAATAGCGTCATTAGAGGACACACACACACACACACACACACACACACACACACACACACACACACACACACACACACACACACACACACACTCTGCTGTAGTCTCACTTCAATGGTTCATTCTCAGAATATCAACACACTGGTATAGACTTCTCTCATTCTCATTCTCTCTTGCCCCTCAATTTCTAAACACAAAGGCGCTAAATGTTATCCTTTCAAAACCACGCCAACCCTGTCGAGTATAATGAGAACATCGGTGCAAAATTGGCTTTCCATTTACGCAAAGGAATAATTAAAAACTCTGACAGAACAAGGCACATAAAGGCTATAACAAGAGGCTGCAGCCAATCTGTGCAAATCAAGATCTCGTTTCAAAGACCAACATTTGCTCTTTCGGATTCACAGACAAGGACACAGATCTGTCATTTTGTGGCATGAAATGAAAAAGTCTGACTCTTTAAATCTTGGCAGCCACAGAGCATCCGAAAGTCTGATGCTGCCGAGTTCAGAGCCTTTGAGGATTCTGTGGATGTATTTCAGGTATTTTAAGCAGAGGCAACTGAAGCCACAGTATAAACAGTTCTCCATATACACCATCAGGACAGTGACTGAAGCCATTTCAGTCGTTTGGCTATCTAATTTAGTTAAATTAGGCTTTTGCAATCTCTTCAGCCACACACACTCTGCAAAAGTTTTTCCTTGCATTTCACTCTATATATCGGACAATACTGTCAGATAAAAAAGTAGCGTCAAATAACTGTCCGAAATATTTTAATAAAATGGATTAAATTTTGTTTAAATAAACATATCATTAACAATTTGGGGTCAGTCAGATTTTTTGGTGAAAGATATTATTCAGCACAAATGCATTAAATTGATCAAAAATGACAGTAAAATCTAGTGTTACAATAGATTTATAGTTCTTGTGAACTTTTCATTCATGAATCCTGGAAAATAATTATCATGGTTTCCACGAAAATATTAAGCAGCATAACTGTTTTCAGCATTGATGATTATAAGAAATGTTTCTTGAGCAGCAAATCAGCATATTAAAATAGTTTCTTAAGGATCATGTGACACTGAAGACTGGGGTAATGATGCTGAAAATTCAGCTTTGCATCACACAAATAAATTATAATTTCAAATATATTACAATAGAAAACAATTATTTTAAACTGTAATAAATTTTCAATGTAAAATATTTTTTGATCAAATAAATACTATAAAATACTATAAAACACTTTTCAACATTTTTTGAATGATAATATATATTTGTTAAATTTTTCATGTTCATGGAGATTTTCATGTCCATGTATTGAACCGTTACCACAGTCAAACAGATAACCGTACGGTGTTCACAAAATAACCCAATTTTACATATCACACATGTTTTTCTAGTATTGCTAGAATAAGGGATTACTTAAAAGTGAGGGAAAATATCTAAATATCTCAAACAATTGTGTAACTTGACATATGCTGACACAAAAAGAAAAGAAGAAGTTGTGTTGTATTTACAGTCGTGCAAGGAAATCCTTGTAAGTGCAAGTGTACACTTCACATATTGAAAGATTATTTCATCTTAAGCAAACCAATTCTCACAAGTCATTTTCATTTCATTTAACCGATTCCGTCTGGCCTCAAGGGCATTGGCGCCCCCTCCATCCAAACAATTTTCATTTGGGTCAATCAATGTGTAAAGAGGCAATTAAGGGGACAACAAGCCAGACTGAAACTGATCCAGACAGGAAACAACACACAGCAGGAAGATACGACTGATGATGATTTAGCATTTATTGCTAAGATAACAGAAATTTGCAGACGTGTTTAATGAAAGCAGTGAAAATCGAAAGCATTCTGGCGGCATCAACTCTGCAGATGTTAAGTGACAATGCTGGGAACGTAACCGGTGCTAGACTGATTCAGTGTAACGGAAGTAAAGATGGGATCTGTCTGCATTCTTTATTTTAGCCTTATACATGGAAATATAAAAGTTTACAAATATAAATATTTCAAGCTCCCTCTGAGTTTAGGTATAAGATCAGCAGGGTTGTGCAGGGTTCAGTTCCTGAATTCGAATTGAGATAGCAGACATGGGCAGAATTTAATTTAAATTATTTATTTATTTAAGCATAGCATTTCCAGAAAAAAATAGATAATTGTTTTTGCAGATGTATTTTTATGATGTTATCAGGAATAATGTGGCAGACATTTTGTGCTGCAATAAATTCAGTGTTATATGATGGCTGTGTTAATTGTTTTGACAGTCGTGAATTATATGTAATAGATATCTAATCAGTTGAGGAAAAATACATATTCAATGCACCATATCATGGGAAAAAAGCAGGCATAATTAGTCCAAATTAAAGTGACACCAAACATGGGGTAGATGTTGAATTTCTTCTTAAATTATAATTCAGTAATTCAGTATGCCTTTATTCAATTCTTATAAGTGAGGAACATCACAAGCAATTTAATAACTTATAACAGTGAATTTACATGCAGTAATTTTATTTTTAAATTATTTTTAAGTTAACAAAATGAAAAGTTTTTTTTACTGAAGCTTTTATACATTCTTTTGAGGCCAGACTACTTTTTTAAAAACCAGAATAAACATTACTAGTTAGCAAACTAATGTGGATTATTCATATGCAGTTCAAATTAGCATCCAGTGTGAAAGTTAAGCTACTTTACATTATCCACTGGAAACAGAGAATAAGATTTGAACAAAGCTTACAAATACAAAACTTGCTATGTTTAAACATTATTATTACATATTCAAGTCAATTTTAATCACTTATGAATAATTAGAGCCCAGACAGACGCAAATGTTCCTTGTAATATACAATGCAAGCTACATTAATGTGAGCTAAGGAAGCGGACAATCCATTATTTTGCTGAAAGCAGAAAAAAAAATGACATTGGCAGTATATAAAGAAATAGAGGCAGCGGAGCTAAAATCACAGCCAGCATAAAGATTTCTCTCGAAAACCAGTCTGGGCCTCGGCTTCCATGTCTGTGTGTGTGTTTGTGTGTGAGAGAAAGTCAATTGGAAGAATTTTTTTCATTTTCCTCTCATCCCGTCACCCCCCTCTTGACCTCCTCAATGGTCTAACAACGTGACCAGCAAGCTGCAAGCATATCAGGCTTTGGTGTTTAATGCCAGGCACATCTTAGAAACAAGAGGGAGCATCGGTTAACTGCAAATGCCATTGCCCAGTGATTGTGGCTGCAATTACATGGTGGAGATATCTGCTATTTATTCCTGTCATCTCCAAATGTTAAATCATGCAAATGCTGGGCACAGACCTACAGCTGAACAAGAAGAGAAGTGTCCTTCATGTGTGGAGCTTAAGGCTAATTGCAGCATCTCTGGTTCTCATTCTGTTTGCATGACCCAGAACAACAGGGAACACAGGGCTGAAATTAAAGCCCCTGTGCTGAGATTCTCTTAGCATTGATTGATTTTCAACAAGAGGATTCAGAATATCCTTTCAAAATAGCATTACCATCACCTTTAAAAACATGTACGAAACCGGCAGCATGCTGTTGCCAGAAATTGATTTGAAAGAAAACAGTGACGTCCCAGAATACCATAGCAACTGCCTAGCAACCACCTAGCAACACCATAGCAACCAGCCAAAATACCCTAGCAACCACCTAGCAACACCATAGCAACCACCCAGAACACCCTAGCAACTGCCTAGCAACCACCCAAAACACCCTAGCAACGCCCTAGCAACCACCCAGAATACCATAGCAACTGCCTAGCAACCACCTAGCAACACCATAGCAACCACCCAGAACACCCTAGCAACTGCCTAGCAACCATCCAGAACACCCTAGCAACCGCCTAGCAACGCCCTAGCAATCTCCCAGAACACCCTAGCAACCACCCAGAATACCATAGCAACCGCCTAGCAACACCATAGCAACCACCCAGAATACCCTAGCAACCGCCTAGCAACACCATAGCAACCACCCAGAACACCCTAGCGACTGTCTACAAACACCCTAGCAACCACTCAGAACACCCTAGCAACCGTTTAAAGCCACATATAAACCATATTGCAACATATAGAAGCTATATTTCAGCTCCACAACATTGTACAGACATGGTTGTTGGCTCGTATGCAATCATGTACAACACCCTAGCAATCGAGTGAAGAGTTTTGCCACTGCAAGCACCATTTCACATTTTCTTCAGGAAATGTACATTCTAGTTCTAACTGTTAAACTGACTGATATAATGTTAGTAAATTCACCTGAACTACTTAAATCAATAGACAGAGGCACTAAAATAATGCTATAAACATTAACATAAAATGAAACATAAAACATTATAATCTACATAAATGAAATAAGAAGAGACATTTTACAATTTAAATCCAAAATTAAAAAGGTGATTTGTTAGAAACAAAAACTATTTTAACAATATTTTACTGTAAAGTACATTTTGAAAATATAATATATATTATCACTGTAAATTAAAATACATACTGTAATTCTGAGTTATTTACAATAATGTACATATATGTGTGTGTACATAATATTCCAAATATAATATAAATATTGAACTAAATGTTAAAAATATATAATTTATTTACATATATTCACGTGGCTGATTCTTTTATGCAGTGACTTACAAATTAGGAACTTCACAAGCAATTTTATACAATTTACAGTAAAATTACATGTATTCGGTTAAATTAAATATTTTATTTCATCATTTAAACTCATCAAATTAATCGATTTTTGATAGCTTTTTTTCTATTAAAAAAAATTTTTTTTTTCTTTTTTTAGCAGTGATGTAACACTGTAAAACTGATGGTAAAACTGTCAGTGAGTATGGTAGATTAATCCTAAATTACCATGAGTATAATAACGCACAATGGTTTACCAGCTGATGCAATCAGTGTACCATGGTATACTACAAATGAAGAAAACAACTGACAGTAGAACAACAGCTCGAAAAGCACACCTGTTCCTTGAGCATTATTAGTTCAATTCCCTGTTTTGACCAAGGCCAGACCAACAGAGAACTGCAAGTACAACGACAGGACTATTGTTAGCTGTGAGCCTTTGGGAGTTTCTTCTCCTGAAACACTGACCAGCTCTCACGTCCTTCACCATTCTGCCGTCAATGTGCAATTCCAATCCTAATTTGAACAGTTTTAGATGTTTAAAATAGATATACTGTTCAAATAAAGTAGAGCTTCATATGGTTGCATTTGAGCTTATTCTTCCACAGATGTGTAGGGACTAATGTACGTGCAGCGTTAGGATCTCAGAGCTTTCGCTGTGTGAATGCTAGTTACACAGCTCTAAATCTCAAAGGACGCTGAGTCTACTTTTATTACAGAGGACACATTTCAAGCATTAAGAGTTCTGCAAGGGGGGTTAAAACCTTTCTGGCTCAAAGGGAAGAACTTTTTCCCTCTGGATTTGATTTAATTTTGTATTTGAGGTTGGGATTTAATTCAAAGGCCTGCAAGGTTCACTGACCCACTAACTTTGAAGCTCCCTCACTAAAGAAGTTCTTAGATAAAAGTGTCAGCTCAGTAAGGTGGCATGAGAATAAACTCAAACAAATGTGTAGTAGCCAGTGTTGTTATTGTTATCTAAAACTGAAACTGTAAATAAATGTTTTTGTTAGTTGAAATAATAAGATGACATAAAATAAAAATAAAATTAAAATATTAGACGAATTAAACTTAACAAACCTTGGTAACTTAAATACAATAAGTTAAAAGAAGCACTAAAATTAGTAAAACTAATATTAAAATAATAAAAATGACAAAAGCACAAACACATAACATTAAAATAAAAGCTAAATTAGATAGATAGAATCTGATCAGATCTGCATCAGATATAACACAGCAGTGTCTCGCCTTCCTGCACTGCAAACACTTCCAGCACCAGAGATCAGTGATTAAATGGCTATTTGTGTTGCACTCTGTTAACATGTGTCTCTCCCTGCAGTGTATGTGTTTGTGTGTGTGTGGTGGAAACAGGCTCATCAGCGTGTTTTCCCAGAAACTGGTTGCTGTGGTTGAGATGCACATTCTCCTCAGGTTTGTGTGAATATGTGTGTCGGATAAACTATATGCAGTTAATCTATATGCATTCATCGAGTGATCTGGTGTACAGTGTTCATAAATTAATCCTTCCCAGCACAAACAAGCCAGATGAAACTTATTTCTAAAAATATTTCCACGTTTGACAGACAGATGGATGGATGGATGGATGATAGATAGATTACTTTAATTTCTGTGGTTTGCTCAGCAATCAATCCAACTGGCTGGCTCAGTCAATGCTGAAATGTCACTCAAAATCGCTTTCCAGTCCACACATTATTTGGCTGAATGTGTATAGGATGTGCCAGTCCTCCCTTCTATCCACCAGAGACCTGACAGTGATGAGAAGCATTTAATAACAGGGAAAAGAAATGGGTCTATATAAGGTTGCAGCACTTTTTATCACGTGACAAACGCTGAATCTCAATCATTATGAATCTGTAAGCAGTTTTTTATTTTACATTGAGCTTAACTCCTCAATACAGTGAAACTTGCATGTTTCCATTGTCTAACAGTTAACATTCCCTCTCTAGTCTGTTAATAATAGAAAAATTACATTAAAGGTAAAAAGTTTGGAATAATTCATTTAAAAGATTTTCTTTTTTTAAGATATCTCTTCGCAAAATATAATAAACATTTGCAATATAAAAATATATAAATAAAATAAATAAAGAATAAAAGTTGATAACATTTATACAGTATATATTTCCTCCCAAAATAAAGCAGAATTTGTACCTGCATGGCCTCAGTTGGAAAGGGCCACTGTATCATCTCCAGGAATGACTCTTATGCCGCCGTCTTGACTTGCAGTCTTGGTGTACGACAGGTGATAAGTGACAGCACTTCTAATTTGGCCAAGCACCTTCCCCACCTATCCACACAATTCTACTCCACCATTCCAATTAATATCCACGTCTATCAGTCACGATTCAGACAGGAGATGAGAACGGAAGGGGAAAATATAGCAAATTATTACAGACCAATCAGCTTTAGGGATTGCAAAATTCATTCCCTGCCAGAAATCAGTCACTGATGATCATGTATTCATTATGGAAGATGTCCCAAAGCCTATGAGCTCCATTAATATTTTAACTAGTCCGCCGCAAAAGAGCGTAGGCAAGAGGGAACGAGATTTATCCACTGTCATAAACTGATCTGAAGCGCAGCCCCCACTCTGCAAAACAGTCTAACTTTTTGATTAATTAAACTCCTGTGGATTACCAGCCTGACTATGCTGCCTACCGAAGTGTGGGGTTAAATGTCCTCCGCAGCTTTGCAGATAATTGCATTCGAAGGCAATAAGTCTTTGTTAATATGTTGGGGAACATGGAACAAAACACTGGGAGAATAGGATACGGGTCCACTATTGCAGGAGAGCAGCAGTTCATGAACGACTGCAGGCCCGAGGGCTTTCCCTATTGAATTCACCGTGCTGATTGAACGTTTAAAACCAGCGCCTCAATACCACACGAAAACTAAAGCTCCTCCTGAGACCCCATCGTGCTGTGTGAATTTCAAATAGGCATAACTACGCCTCCTGCTTTAATTACGGAACAATTTGGAGGCCTTTTCGCGTCGACGGTAGTAAATGAAGTTTTTTTCTGCTCTGTGCAATCAAGCCTGCTGTCATTTCTCCTTTATATTTCTCATCATCTTTTTCTTCTAATGAGGCATCGGGGGAGGATTATCTCATGCCTCTGTCTATCCGCCTCATTGGTCGACTGCACTCCAGCTGACCAGAGGTCACACTCAGATGCTTCATTCTGGTGTAAGGAAGAGCACGTTGTGACAAGCAATAGGGGAAACAGGAGACTGCAGAGACTGCTGATCGACAGCTCAGGCTCTAGGGGAAGTCCCTCATGTGTAATGAACCTGCAATGGCACAATAGCAGTTGCCAGATTAAATTACTGTGTATCATGGGAGGAAAAGGACAGATTAAATGAAAACAACACCTTGAGAGTATTCATGAAATATTGTCATGCAGGGGGAGACAGCCCACACTGTAAAATAAAATTGTATCTGGGGCTGTATGTAGACTGTATGTAGTCTGGGGCTGGGGCTGTATCCTCTGTGGCGAGGAAGTGGCGCAAATTGAAAGATCCTACTGACCTTGGTCTTTATCATTCCCTCCTCTCTTCCTTCTCTGCTAATATCTCTACCGCTAAAATGACTTACTATCACAACTAAATTAACAATTCTGACTCTTGCATGCTTTTCAAAACCTTCTCCTCTCTTCTCAACCCTCCTCCTCCATCAACCCTAACAGCTGACGATTTTGCCACATTCTTCATAAATAAAACAACCACCATCAGCGGCCAATTTACCAATCCACAAACTGACACACACATTTTACCAGCTAACACACATTCTACTCTCCTTCTCTCTGCTTTCAGAGGCAGAAGTCTCCAAACTCCTCCTTTCCAATCGTCCTACTACCTGCCAGCTTGATCCTATTCCCACTAACCTATACTTCAAGCCATTTCTTCCTCAGTTGTACCCACACTCACGCACATCATCAACACCTCTCTTCACACTGGTACCTTTTCCACAGCATTTAAGCAGGCTCGGGTAACCGCACTGCTTAAGAAACCCACTCTAAATCCAGCACATCTAGAAAATTACAGACCGGTATCCCTTCTTCTATCCGTTGCAAAAACACTTGAACAAGTTGTTTTCAACCAGATTTGTTCCTTCCTTACACAGAACAACCTCTTGGACAACAACCAGTCTGGTTTCAAAAGCGGACACTCAACTGAGACTGCCCTGCTCTCAGTAATTGAAGCTCTGAGACTGGCAAGAGCAGCTTCCAAATCTTCAGTTCTCATCCTGCTGGATCTGTCTGCTGCCTTTGACACAGTTAACCACCAGATCCTTCTGTCAATCCTAAATATAAAGGGCATCTCGGGAACCGCACTCCAATGGTTCAAGTCTTACCTCTCAGGAAGGTCCTTTAGGGTGTCATGGAGGGGTGAGGTGTCTAAGACCCAACATCTAGCTACTGGAGTGCCTCAGGGCTCAGTGCTTGGACCTCTTCTCCATCTACATGACATCACTAGGATCTGTGATTCAGAAACATGGCTTTTCCTATCACTGCTACAACTCTCATTCCAGCCTGATGATCCGACGGTAACTGCTCGCATCTCAGCCTGCCTGACAGACATTTCTGGCTGGATGAAGGACCATCACCTTCATCTTGCGAAGACAGAGTTGCTTGTGGTCCCGGCCAACCCAACACTTCGTCACAACTTCACCATTCAGCTAGGCTTGTCATCCATAACTCCATCAAGGTCAGCCAGGAACCTTGGAGTGGTAATTGAGGATCAATTGAACTTCACAGACCACATTGCTAGAACTGCCTGGTCCTGCAGATTTGCCTTGTACAACAGGAGGATCAGGCCCTTCTTATCAGAGCATGCTACTCAACTCCTTGTCCAAGCACTAGTTCTATCCAGACTGGACTATTGTAACGCTCTCCTGGCCTGTCTTACAGCTTGCTCTGTCAAACCTCTGCAACTGATCCAGAATGCTGCAGCTAGAGTGGTCTTTAATGAGCCGAAGAGAGCACACGTCACTCCTCTCCTCACAAAATTGCACTGGTTGCCAGTTGCCACTCGCATCAAATTCAAGTCATTGACATTTGCCTACAGAACAGCCTCTGGCTCTGCTCCCTTTTACCTAAACTCATTACTTCAGACTTATGTGCCATCCAGAAACTTGCGCTCTGCAAGCGAACGTCGTCTTGTGGTGCCATCTCAAAGAGGCACAAAATCTCTTTCTCGGACCTTTACCATGACTGTTCCCTGCTGGTGGAATGATCTGCCTAACTCAACCAGAGCTGCTGAGTCTGTAGCCATTTTCAAGAAACGGCTGAAGACGCATCTTTTTCGGCAGCACTTGATCCAGTAATACCAACACTTTCTCTTCTATTCTATTTATTAATAATATGTTGTCTTAATATTTTATTAATAAAATAATAGGTTGTCAATTAATTTTTATCCTGCAAGGCCTGAACAAGCGATATTATGAAGTTATGGTACAAAGGTGGCATTAATGGTTTATATTAAAATATCATAAATGGCTCTGTTCCAAAATCTAGCTACCTAAATAGGCATATCTTCTAAGGTGAAATTGGCCATTTGTAATTTTATTAAATATTTTTCCATTCGTTTTTGCTATTGAAGTTTGGCCAATGGTGTTCAACTGGTTCTTTCAACCTGCCCAGCTGACAAGTGCCCAAAACTGCTCTAAAACCAGCAAACCAGACTAGCAGTGCTTAGAATCCTCTTCTGAGTTGCTCATCTGAGAATCTTTCCAACATTAAATGCTGAGCTCAGCAATCAATCCCGGAAAAAAAGAGCTTGTCGCTGGGTTATAAACAAGCAACAGTTTAGAGGCCGGGAGGCTGATGTCTATTTGTTTGGTAATGAAAGATGTTTTTCTCTCTCTAATCACATGGGGTGGAAATCATTTTATTATCTTTGTACATAGCTCCTGATGCGTGAATGTATTATGAAGGTAAATCATCTCTGTTTATCACACGGTCTTTGGTGCAGCGATGACAATAAATCATATACACAGTAGATGTGGGGAGAAGTGTCAATGAATAAGCTCACAAACTGTCAGCCAGACGGATGATGATGAGGAATAAAGTTCAAATGCAGCGTTTAATAACAATCCAACAGGTAATAGCCTACATACGCTAACACAAACGAGACCAGACCACCTCTGAGTGAAGGAGTTTAAATTAACATGGTGATAAACTAAATGACGAACAGCTGTGATGATGATTAGTGTCAGTGGGAACTGATGAGTGGCGGAAACTCAAACAAAGGAACACATGTGACTAATGAAAACAAACTAAAAGTCCATGAAAACTAAACTAAGAACAAAAAACACCTGAGTGTTACACAAAGGCATTTCAATTCAGTTAAAATTACAACGTAAAGGAATATAGACACTTAAAAATATGTGCATGTTGCATTTTACTTGATGAGTAATGAGCAAGATTGAGCTGGCCCAGCTTGTTTCCGCCATTGAATAAAAAAAAAAAAAAAAAAAAGGAAGGCAACTTTTTATCTCACAATGGTGAGTTTATATCTTGCAATTCTTAAAAAAATGAACAATTTCGATAGATTATCATTTGAGATACTTAAAGTCAATATGAACATGACTGGTTTACAACAGTCTTACTGATGTAATTGGCATTTTTCCAAGTGAAACACAGGATATTCAATGAAAATTAGGATGGGACTTGATTAGGACCTGATCCTCCATTGGGAGTTGATTGGATCAGAGAATAGTGGGTTTTACGGACCTGAAAAGTGGGGAGGGGAAGAAGCAAATTGGAATCGTTGATGTGGAATGGGTGAAAAGTAAAGTATTAATTATAATATGACAAAAAAAATAAGTAACATTAATTAAGTAAGTAAATAGGGTCATTTCATGTTGACATTTTCAATGTTGATAAATGTCAAACATGTAAAAGGTGCCTTAGAAATGGAAGAATGAAAAGCAAGTGGATTTGAACAAATTTGCATTTTAATTGTCTACAGATTCAGTGACAAACACGCCAGATCTTCATTTTATAAAAAAATATGCAGGGGTAGCAAACAGAACAGACATCTATGGTGGAATAAAAAAGAGAAATAAGGACTCAGTGATGCAAACACACTTCTAAAAAAAGGGAGAACACCAGTGGGAAGGATAATAAACAACAGAGATGAATGAAAGTCTCTGGTGCCCAGACAGGTGGAAATAACAGAGAATTTAACTGAACGAGAATAAAGAAAATCATCTGTCTTAAAGTATCAAGGCCATTTGCCACAGACTCGGACTGCGTTGCTTTATAAATCATGAGATGCAGAGCAGTTTGTTTGATTTCCTTAAGGTAGAGTTAATGGGATTTGACGGGATATAAAATGACAATAATCAGATGCTGCTCATTAATAGTTAACAAGCGGGTTTGCATTATGACATCACTGTTTACCTGCCTGCAAAAACCAAGAATTTTATTTAGAAGAGTATTCGAAATCCTGTCTTTCTGGATGTGCTTTTACAAGCTTTAAAATAATCCAGGGATGATCAAACTGGCTGTTTCAGTGGATGTGTCATTATTATGCAAAGCGCTCCTCACTATTGACTTAAAAGAGCATATCAAAACACAAACAAGTCTTAATTATAATATTTTATTCTAAGAAGATGAAAATGAAGCCAAATGGTATCTTAGAGATGTGGGGTATTTAGTGACCCAGATTGAGCATGAAATATATGCAGACGGCAGGAGAATTTCAGAGTCCACCAAAAAGCTTTTATTATCATAATTATATGCCATTTGGCTTATGATTTTCATACATTAGAAGCTCTTCATGAATCGCTCTGTCGACAGAAAGAGCATGGAAATGACATAAAAAGACAAAAGACAATTGACCTCATTTCTCAACAGGGCTGTCCCTCTGACTCAGCTCACATGTGAGTAACAGTGATCATATGGAGAAGATGGAGGTGGACAGCTGAAGATACTTACAGACAATTGTAGACAGCAGGAAGAGTCACATACTGTTGCATAAACATAGCCATTATGTTAAGACTGTGTCTTACTAATACAACCAGTTAGTCAAGGGGCCATCAGGCATACTTTTTGGTATCAAATTAGACCAATATACGTTTTTATGTAACTGACTTATAAACGTTATAAGCAGTCTTGTCAGTTTATGCAACCAGCCACAGAATATTCCATAAAAAATCTGTGCATGCATAACTTCAAAAGCGCTGCAGATTTCCACAGAGCTGTTTGTAGTCCTAAAACCTGCAAGAGAATTAGCATATTCAAGCCACAGACTGCCTTGGGGAATTTCCCATTGTGGTTATGAATTTCTGAGTAAATTAAGAGGGTAATATTACTTGTAGAACAAAAGGTGAAAGAAAACACCAAGAAGCATTATTATTAACAATGTTAAGCTGTTTAATTTTTTTGTGGATCTCTTGTGGAAACCGTATAAATGTCTTCACTTTTGATCAATTTAATGTGTCCTTGCTGAAAAAAAAAAAAAATACTGACAAGTTTTAGTCCTTATGCAGCAAAAATGTGACATATACAGCTAATTATCAAATGATTTCATTATTCTATATTATACACATTTTAAATATATTTTTGAAATTATTTAATCCAACAAGAGTGAGTGAAATAAACATATTGTGAAATAATGTATATTTAAATTATGTCAGATCAATAAATTCAAAATTGTTACACTGAAAGATATTAAAACCACAGTTATGAGAAATGAAGTCACTATTGAGATTTAAAGTCACATTGGGTAAAATATAAAGTCACAATTACAAGAAAAGTCACACTGGAGAATAAGATCATATTAAGAGAGAATTATGAGAAACAAGTTGCAATTGGGAGATATAGCTGAAAAGTGCCTGTGATATGAAAATAATTAAACTGGCACAGTCAATTATACAAAACTGTTTGTACAAAAATTGACCAATGAGGGGTGTTGCTAAATCTGCAGTTTTCCCGCAGAATTGGGCTACTTTTAAGTTGTTGCCGAGTGATAAGTTTTTCCAAGGGTTGATTTCCACTCCTGTACGTATGATTTCGGCACTCCAACAACCCCCAAATCACCCCTCCCAGATGTACATATTCAGTGGAGAATTTGGTCGCCTGACAGAGAAAATCTCATTTGGCTATTTTGGGGCTACTTTAGCTGCACAGACCTGGCAACCCTGCCAATGAGAATCAAGTATTCCAGAGAGCTTGTAATATGCACTCTGCATCTCCTTTAAGGTGAACAAAACCAGTATAAAACTGTTTTAGTGGCCCAGAAATAAAACAGAGGGATGTAACAGCTCACAGCAATACTGATGCCAGGCTGATTCTGTCAAGAGCAGAGGACGACTGCCAACCGCTCCCGAAGGAATGCCAATGTGTCTCTTTCATGCTGTTCTGTATTCTCTTTTACAGCCATATGCTTTCCTTTCCCACCATTTTAGACATAACCATATGCTGTTCTTGTTTTAAATTAAGGAACTGACGGGAAGCGTGGGCATGAAATACAACAATGATAAACAATAGAACTGTGGAAATTTGGATCAGTGGCTTGGCTCTCCACAAGGACTTTCATGATATAGAATTATTGGTAGCCGTTCTGAATGTGCTGTAGGCTACATATGTACTTCTTATAATAATTATAAAAACTGGATAATAACTAGGTACTAACCCTGAACTTACTCATGAACCTAACCTTAACTCATGTAGTTACCTAGGTATGTACACTGCAAGTAAACGTACTGTAAAATAAAGTGCAACCGAGTAATTAATCAGATTTTTGAAACAAGGTGGTGTTTGGCCACACAAAACTCACCGCCAGGTTGTTGCTAACCAGTTTCTAAAGGTTACTGGGTTTTTTCGGCACGTTGCTAGTATGTGGTTACTAGGTGGTATTCTAGAACCTGCATATGGTTTGAGTTCTACAATGTAAATCTATGGGATTTTTTTACTATTGTAAATCTGATCGAAAAGTAATAGCACACCTTACTTCAACAAGTATTGACACTCAAAATTGTGGCAGAGTGAGTCAGACAGGACAGGATATCACTTAAAATGTGCAAATTACAATACCAACGAGGAACAATACATTTCAAGGTTGCTGGCTGGCACAGTGTTTTTTGTCTGTGTTTGATAGTGTGTCTTCTGTCAAATAACTTTCCAACTGAGCTGTCAACAGACCCAGAGGTGGAAACAACAGAAGCATGTCATTGTGAACAATAACATTTCAAAGTGAAATTACCATTTGTCAGATAAGGTTTTCAGGGGGTGGGCTTGTGTAATTTGCACATTAAATATTTAATTTTGGCTCTGTGTTTTATTAATGTAAACTCCTGTTAAGCTGCAGGCTTCTTGGCTTTAAACTGTACTGGCACCGTTCACTGTCTGCTCATTAATGGATAGAAGTTATTAAACAGTTTAACCACATTACACGCAACAACCCAAACACATCTCCTTTATTTATCATAATCAAGATAATCGTATAAAATACATGATCATTTATTGAGCGGTTGTCATAATAAATTAGAGGTTTTTCATGGAATTAATATTGTTACATTCTGCACAATTCATTGACATAGTTTTTAGTCACATTCACTGTAAAGTTAAACAGCTAAGGCTGAAAACGACACAATCAGTCTCCATTGCATGTGGATCCATAATGTGACAATGCAATATAAAACTGCTTTTACTGATGTCTCACAATTACTGCATGAAAACTGTGCATTTCTCTGATAAAACATTATTATCTGTGGCACATTAAGATAAATGCTTTGCAAAGCATGTGTGTGTGAAACAAATGGCTCTCAAGCACCCATTAAAGTCTACTTCTCTGAGTAATAGTAAACTTTGATCTTTTTGAAAAGTAAACTTTGAAAGTCAGTGACAATGCAGATGGTCACAGCCATTTCCAATCTGATACTTGGCTCAAATGTAAAATAGAAGCTGTAAATTTGTCATTGAAGCCACTTCAGTGTAATGGCATACAATTTTCAGAGCAAAATGTCTTTAGTGCACCCTTATTTAATGGTACTTCATCTCAGCCTGTCCAATCATAATCTTTCAGACAAATGGAAGAAACCACACTATATATTGAACATCTGAGATCTCTGGCCATTTTTGATAGTTGCTGTGGTGACTTGAACGTAGGTCAACGTGATCTTTCCTAATGGGAAGCGTGACTTTGACAAACAAGAGTTCTGGGTGAGATACTAGTAGCAATTGACAATTTCTCAGCCCAAGATGTCAAAAACTGAAGAAACTGAATGATGAAAAGATATTATATACCTCATCCAAGTTTAATTTTCACCACAGATGAACATCATGGAACAATCATTTGACTGATATTGCTGATAAAGTCAATTATTTTAATGGCTCATTCACTGCATTCACTACATTTTAAATCTTTTATCTTTTTGTAGAAAATATCTAAACCTGTTTAAAACATTTACTTAAATTGCATGAGGTTTATAGAAAAAAATTGAGGTTTATTCTTTTTTTAATAGAGGCTTTTTTCTTGTTTTAAAGGGGTCCTATTATGCTTTTTCACTTTTTCAACTTTAGTTTGTTTAATGTTGCTGTTTGAGCATAAAAAGATCTGCAGGGTTACAAAGCTCAAAGGGAGATATTTTATTTAACAGAATTCACTCTCTAAGAAGTAAAACGAACAGCTCGCTTGGACTGGTTCACAGGTTTTTTTTCTGGGCTTTGTAAAGTCATAATGTTACTCATTTAAATAATCCGCACCCACGCAAATAAGGAGACGAGCCCTGACTGAGCTGCGCTAGAGAAGAGTGTTGTCGCTATGTCAAAGAGAGACTGTTTTTTCCACCCCGTTCCCAAAACTCATTTGTTTGACCTTCCTAAGGCTGACGAACTTGGTTCAAATTTATTTTAAAAACTGTTCCTGAACATTATAACTCCAACGTTATCAGTGTGCTGCACATTATACAGAGAACAGCTTCCAGAACCTAAGAGAAAACAATGCAGGCTACGCACAAATCTTCTCCTGAAATGGAGCAGTTCCCATTTTGTCGGGACAATCTGTTGTTTGTGGATCACAACTTGTATTTTCTATTAACAGTTCCAATTATTTATAAGTTTTATGTTGTTGCTACGATATAAACAAAGGGCAAAGCTGTTTGGCTCCACTTGCCTGCTAGCCAACATTAGTGTTGATAATGTTTTAGCTTTTGTAAGCTCTTGCTTTTGTAAGGCTGTTCACCGCCCCTTAGGAAATTTAACCATGGTTTTGTGATCAATTACAGTTTGTATTGCCATAGTTTTCATGATTAAATGGTGTATAACATCGTATCTTAAATGTATAAGAAAATCCCACCCAAAAAAACATACCACTCTAAAACGTCCTGTGAAATCCATGCTTACAAAGCCTGTGCTTTAAATCCGTTCTATACGATCCTCTTGTTTGTTAACATTCTTAAGTCTGATTCAGGCCTGAATTGGTTTGAAATTGATGGCATCCTTCATTGATCAGATTAAACTCAGGTTATGGTAAGGGGAGGGGCATTTCCTGAACACACGGTGCCAATCACAGCACATTTCATATTTCGGAAGGAGGGGCTTCATTGAAACAAAAACTGTTTTCAGAGAAAATATCTTGAGTTAAGTATTCATCAATGTATCTCTTTTAATGACATTTAAATATTTCTATTTTACTGGAAACAAGATAAACAGAATTAATATCAAATTATATAAATAATGATTTTTGAAATATATTACATTTTCAAACAATTGGATGTACATTTTCCATCCTGGGTTCAAGTAAAGCAAGATCCTTCCCAGGAATCACAAAAATGCCAATCAAAACATTAAATCTTCAATAAAAGCATCTCACTCTGTCAAAATGAAGTTAGAGTAAGTCATACTTTTCCCACGAGACCCTCAGCTGCAATCCGCCCACTAAATATAACATCATTGACAGAGACACCATCGTAGGAAGCTCCCGCCAGTGTAAGGGGCAGATTGTGGTTGCTGATGTATTGCCTCATCTTTTCTGAAAATAAGAAATGGGCACAAACAACCCTCATTTACATGACTCGGGGAACAGATAGTGGAATGAGTTTGGGGGATTGATAAACTTACCAAGTCGTTTCCAGTGTCCTAAATGATACTGCGGAATGCAGTCCTGAAAAAAGAATCACATTGATAAAATGATTTAATAACAGGAATGACAGAGCAGAAAAAAAAAATACACAAAAGAAATGACATTCTTTCATCAAAAAGATGAATATCTTCTAGATATGAGATTCCAGATAAAGTAGCAGTCTGAATATCTCTAGTCTCTGTGAGAGTGTATAAGGGTAATTAAACTGTTCAAAAGACATCGAGACAATGTAGCATGAAAAAATGTGAGAGTGGGCGCAATAAGGTGGAAATTTTCTTCTTGCTCTAGGACCATATAATTAGGAATAAGTCAGTCAGAAATGAAGCAGAGGAGCAAGTTGCTCCTCTCGCCCCCCCAACGACAGTCTGTCATCTCCGGCCTGAAAACCAGTGACCCTCTCGGAGCCGTCCTGCCACAGCAGCGCTCGCTTCTGTTCTGCTCACTGAACTCCCTGAACCACACAGAGAGATGGGAGGGCAGGAGTAATCTTTAAAGAAATGGACCATCTGCTTTGATTTATGTCAGATCTGAACCCCAGAGAGATGACTGAGGGCATCTGGTGGCTGTGAGCTCCATAAAGCTATTGCTATGCATGGCTGACACAAAGGAGAGCTTGGATAGTAAAAAATCTTTTGGCCTTTCTTCAAATGAATGTGAATCAATGAGGTCATATTCTACACTTTTGTAGCAATTACATTTTTCTTCCAATGTGCCTTCCAAAAACAGTCTAAATTAGTTTTACATGAGCATTTTATACCCTTTCTCTGACCCAGAGAAGTACACTGGCCATTTTTATATTCAAAAGAGCAAGAAAAGTTTTGTTTTCCATGATGTGTTCCTTAAGCAAAAGTTTTTATATAAAAATATATTAAAACAAAATTATTATTATTAGTAGTAATATTGTTATTATTATGAATATTTATTGAAAATTGACTTTTTATTTCATAGTTACCACCATTTCATAATAGCAATGTCCAACTCAATGATATGTTTACAGATATATTCACATATACACTGGAAAAATGTGGTTTTCACACAGAAAATGCTACATTTTGTTATTAAAAAGAAAAGGCAAGTTTCACATTCAATTAAATGTGAAATTTTGAAGTAGAAAGACTGAAATAGTATTTTCAAGTGAATAAAAAAAGAAATAGGCAAATGCTTAAGAGTCAACGATTGGATAAATACTGCAGTGATTATGTTTCTAACATTTTATATGTTTGTGAACAGTTCTTTTAACCCTAATTGATGGAGTGTGTAGCTTTTCATTTCTCAAACAACCATGTATAACCATATATATATATATATATATATATATATATATATATATATATATATATATAGATTCATGCTCTTGATTCATTTTTAAATATTTACATGTATATGTATTTTTTTTAATTCCTATTTGCCTCCATTTTATAATAGCTATAAGCTACTCATATAGCTTTGACCAAGGCAAATGGGGCTTTATGCACTTTGCATAGAAGACCCATTACCAGTGGTAAAATCACTGTAATGCACAGCTTCAATGGATTATTGCTTTTTTTCAACATACAGTCTCACCTTGAGTAAAGCAACAAAGCTCCATACAGGTTGTGAGGTTACGCCCAGGTGAGAGGTCACGGCCTGGGTGGCTCGATCCAACAGCTTCTGCTCCGTCACTGAATCAGGACTACCAAACGTCTGCTCAAACCACGCTCCCCCCATCATCACCTTCACGCAAACACACACAAACAGCTAGAGCACTGAGCTGCAGTAATTACAACAGAAAACAACATCATTCACAGAAATGGCTTCTGTGATGATAACAGCTGGAATCGTCCACATAACAACAACTCACGGGACTGATCTCGCAGCCGGAGGGAGTTACATTATGTTATTCATTGCTCAAAGCATATTTCAGCTCCTCTAATGGCACTCAGTTCCTGTACGTTTATGACCTCTGGACTATACAGATGTTTTCAAGCACAGGAAAAACAACATGTTCTAAGCAAAGGACATCTAACTTTTAAATGAATAATGATTTAAGTGGGGGAGAAATGAATAATGCAATAGCATTTTTTGTTGTGAGTACCACAGAGCACTGAAGGCTATTTTTATTACCGCATGTAAAATGTTCCTGATAGGAGACGGGAGAAGAATTCCTGACAGAGACTCAGGCCCTGTTTACACCTGGTATTAAGATGCGTTTTGGTCAATCGGATCACAAGTAGATGAGGGGGACACATTCCCGTTTACACCTGGAGTTTAATCCGTCTATTTTGTCCACTTTCAACCACTTCTGTCCTGATGTCTTCGAGGGGAGGGTCTATAGCCAAATATTAATGTAAGGGCTTTTTCAGATCTTTCGACCTAATGGATGAAATACGCTCACGAAAAAGTGGTTAAATTGAACAAGATCAAAGCGTTTTAGACACCGTTTACACCAGTGTTTAGTGTCGTCCGATCGACCAAAACACATCTTAATACCAGGTGTAAACAGGGCCTCACAAATTGCTGTTCGGTTCATAGACGCATCTCTCCAGAGCCGATCAGACCTTCAGGTTATCATGTTCATTTCCTATACTGTTAAATATTCACCAATTTGTCTTTAAAGTTTCTTTATTTAATTTTTCTTCATTTTCAAGAGTGTTATTTTCATTTTGCCAGATTTCTATTTTCTAGCCTTGTCCCCATTTAAATGTATAACTTCAATTTTATAATAAAATGTAATAAAATATTTTATTAAAAAAAATATTTACAAAAAGTAATAATCAAATCAAAAATTCATATGATATTTATGTGTATAATGTGCAATATACACTACCATTCAAAGTTTGGGGTGGGTAAGATTTTTTTTATGTTTTTGAAAGAAGCCTTTTATGCTCACCAGGCTACATTTAATTGATCAAAAATACAAAGAAAAAATATGATTACAATCATTCTAATATGCTTCTTTCATGAACAATAAGTACCAAAGAACAGCATTTACTTGAAATAGAAATCTTTTGTAACAACGTAAAAGTCTTTGCTGAATAAAAGTAGGCTACTAATTTAATTAAAAAAAACAAAAAAACCTTACTGATCCCAAACCTTTGAGGGTTAATATTTATGAGTGGTCAGTCTCACCGTCAGCCTAGTGGTCGGTTTTCCACTCCGATTGTGTTGTGGAAAGGGAACAGAGTCGTACACCACCCCTAACAGACCTGGATCTTCTGAGGAAGGCACCAAATGTCCAAAGCCCTGAAATATTCAGAGCATGTGCACATTTACATACACACTCATTATTAATAATGCCCACACATACATAAAGTGCTTTGATGTTTGTACAGTGCAGTTAGGAAAGATCTTCAAGGCAATGAGAAAATGAACTGAACAAAACAAGCAGACTTGAGCATTTAACGGTCTAGGGCAGTGGTTCCCGAACTGGGGAACACGAGGTGACAGCGGGGGTAAGCGAACAAATTAGATTTGCCATTTGTTTAGTTCTGCCCCACCTTAAAATAACAAAACCGAGCATGCATTTCTAAAAGGCAAAATGCTACTTCTAATGTAAAAACAGGAAAATGGTAGTGCTGTAAAAGGTCAAATTCATGACATCCAATCAAATTACCTCATCTTTTGTGGTCAAACCTGACTGCATCCACGCAAGCAGCGTGCATATGATAGGCTGCCTTTGCAAATTGCTCTACATTACTGCCGTTCTCAATGTATCTTTGTAAAAGTGGGGATTTAGCACTTACTGGCATGACGAACAAATATAGACACAGACTGTGCAGTGCACTGAGACTGATTTAAGACTCAAACTCTCTTCGATACAAAAACAAACCCTGTGTGAGTTCTTGTTTTTAAAGTTGATAATATATTATAGTAGCAAGAATATGAAAAATGTCATTCTTGGGGAAAAATGCATTCTTGCTGCTATTCAGTCATTCATACAACCTCTGAATGAATAACTGAATAGGAGCAAGAATGCAATTTTTCATATTTCTCTACATTAACTGAATTCATGCCACCTCTGAGCAGGAATAAACAATGCGTAAATAGATGCAGCTTGTGCCACTGCAGTGCAATGATTGATTTAGTTTAATGCAATGCTTTATTTATTATATTAATAATTACATTTATGGAATTTTAAGAATTTGACAAAACATGACGTACATTTAATAGGGTTAGAAAAACTTTGCTTTTATAAAAGGTAAAAATGGACCTAAAAAATCAATTTAAGGGGGAAAATATTGTCCCTTCATGGAAAAGGTGTGACGGCAGCCTAAGTGAGGGAAGAGAGGGGGTGTGCAACTGAAGGGTTGGGGTCAGAATCCCTTGTCTCTTCAATATATAAATATATATCCTTCTGAAGGCTTATATTATTCCTATAAAAATTAATAATCAAGTATAAGCATTTTTACATAATCATTTCTATAGTCAATGAGTGATTCACATATACTTTTAACCACCTGTTGCTGTGAGTGTTTAACCAGCTTCGTTCTAGGTGCATTGTGATGTCTGTGACTAATCTTTGGGTTAGGGTTATAAAAACAGGCTCTTTGTAGTGGAAAACAGCTACCAGAAAAGGTCGGATCCGAAGAAGACACTCACCATGTGTAGACTATTTATCTGTTCTAGCTGACTAGTTAAGGTTCCAGGGGTCAAACTCTACGTGACTTACTTGATTTGATTTACAGAATTGTACTACATGTATTTCTTTAATGAATAAAATTAATATTATCTGCACTTCTTCCTGAGGAGGGAATGTTTTGTCAGCCTGTTCTGATGATAATGAGCTCAGGCCCTCTCCAACCTTGAAGATACTGTGATTCTCTAATGCTTTGTGTGTGTAGTGTGTTGGATTTTCGGTGCAGGTCTTGTATAGGAGTTATGAAACACTTCGGTACCCAGAGACGCCTTTCCCTGACCTCCGAGGTCACTACAGGACTAAATCTTGAAATCGGATGACAACTATCTTGACAAATGGCGATATGCCCTCATAGTTATCCATATGTGTAGATTTGTTTAGACTTTATGCTCTCTTAGCCAATCTGAAGTAGCAATGATATAATGCATGCCCTTGGAAATGGTGTAATTGGTGTAAGATTTTGTGTAAGTTAGAGTTGGCTTGCAACCTCCTCATGAGACTTTGACGCTGGCTCTGCTGATGAAACTTCAAACTATTCTTCAGTAAATATGTATCTATTTGATAGAACCTCATGACTCCTGGTCTTCTTTCATCATATCTGGTTCTGGGTCCTTAAGCTGTTACCCCCCTAACACAACTATAAAAGGTTTGTGAACCACTGGCCTAGGGGTCTACACTCTAGCAACTTTTCAACCGTCGGGCCGAACAGTTCCAGTTATATTTCCACTTGAGCATGGTTCAGCACACAACGATTACAAACCATTGTCGGCTCGGAATTCTCAGCACGGTTGTAGAGTTTACGGCTGTAAACTCTTGCATTACTTTCCAAAGAGCTCTGTAATCAGCCCCACAGAGGAAAATAAAACCATATCCGCACCAGCTGGGCTGGATTGGCACGGAATGGAACGGTGTGGCCTGACAGTGGAAAAGCAGCTTCTGTTACTCTGTTCTCTATTTTTGTCTCCATTTAAAATCACTGAGTGAAGACTTACAGTAACAGGAAGGAGGAAGCCTTCATATTCCAAATTCACCACGGCAACAGTAACTGAAGCGATGGATCGCAGCTGTTCCGACAGAGGATGAGAAGCAGGGGGCAATACAGAAGCCAAAGCTGGTGAACATATAGAAATTGCTTTAAATAAATACTTTCAATAAATTGACTAAGTAGAGCACAGTGTGTGCATCTACAGTGCCACACCGAAATAAATTTGATATTTGTTGTAAGATTGCAGTCTGAATTTAACGTGAGAAAATGCACAATAATGTCAACATTTCTGTTCAACTTTTTAGTTTGAATCAATCTAAGGATCCGAATCATGCACTAAATAAACTGACTAAATTAGACTTAAAATGAACCAGAATAGGAAACATTGGAGTTCAACACAGTAAAATGAGTGCATTTACCTGATGCAGGCAGGGCAGAAATAACATGATCAGCTTTCAAAGAAGTCCCATCATCTAGTTTAATCTAAAAAAAAATGTTTAAAAAATAAGAACACACTCACTAATAATGATGGACTACAAGACAGAGTCAGACCATCTTAGCTAAATGTCAAAATATGTTACGTAGTGAATAAGACGCTTCATGTTGGGCCATCATCTCACCTCCCAGCCTCCCCCGTCCATGTTCAGACTCTTCACTTTGGCATGATGATGAATCTCCACTCGCTCTTGCATCCTCAGCTTGTCCTCCAGGGCTTCTGGGAGTGTCTGCATGCCCCTCTTTAGAGACCACTGAGTCCAGGACTCTTTAGACGCTCTCTTTGCCAAGTCTGAAGGGACTACTTCAGGACCACCTCCTTACGTAACATGAATTAAAACAAACATTATTCGGTAACCTCTTCTATGAAATTTGTACAAATGCCTTTATAATTAACATAAAAATCCATTAAATATAATATTTCATGCATGTTATATATAGCAGTATATATATATATATATAAATAGTAGTGTTGTCAAAAGTACCGACTTGGTACAGAAGTCAGTACTTTTGACAACCCTATAGTATATATTATCAATAGTATATATATATCTTTTGATCAAAGAAATTGAGCCCAGTTTGCACAAAAACATTAAGCATCACAACTGTTTATGCACTGCATGGTGGCATTATGAAAAGAAAGAAAGAAAGAAAAAAAAATGCATAAAAGGTAAACACTAGGTTTACACCTAAAGCGCTCACCTGAACCCATCAGCATGCCGAGCACGATTGAGCCCCGAGACTGCTCTGCTTTATAAAGAGGTGGAAAACAGGACCGTACACTCAACTTTCTGCAGTCTCCAGCAAAAACTCCTCTACACAGGCTGTCTATGGCTATATCTGCCATCTGCGTAGAGAGAGAGACAATCAGGTGGGTTGAATTGGTTTCAGATTCTCTCCTGTCGCGACACATTTGAGACTGATTTGCCGTGGCAGTGAAGCATGTTGGACAGCACAAGGACGAGATGGATCGTTTAACAGGTCATTGTGCCTCTACGCTTGTTCTCACCTCAGAACCCAGTCGTCTGGACACAAACGCATGCACGGATTCGTCCTCCTCTTTCCCTTTACTGATCAGTATCTCCTTCAGAACGCTCTGAATTATGGGACGAGAGAAAGGAGGGATGGTGCGGAAAACCCCACTGGAGGAAAGGAGAACAAGATGAGAAATATTTATGACTTTAAATGGGTAACTGTACGCACGGTGGACTTTTCTCTCACCCAGGTCCTGATGGCATCTTGTGCAGCTGTCCCTTCACATACAAGAAGCGGTTCTTAGACGCCACATGATCCTTCGTAATTGGCAGGATTTCAGACTCGAGACCCAACTCAGAGACCTGCACAAGAAAACATTAACTAGAACAGTGTTCATCCTCCATAAATATGAGCATTCATCTGTAGCGCCCTGCAGAAAGGTATATTGTAAATACTGCATTTCATCGGCTGTTACTTAGATTTAACAGCCTTTTCTGTCTCCCGGAATGCAATTTGCACACTTCCTCAAAGCACTTCAAGTAAATCAGAAAAGATGATGCATATGCAAGAAAATTTAAATAATATTAGGAATAAACGGAGATAGAATGGTCTTATAGCAAAGGTATAGCCTAATGTGACAAATGTGACAGTAAAGACATTTATAATGTTTCAAAAGATTATTATTTCAAGTAAATGCTGTTCTTTTGAACTTTCTATTCATCAGAGAATCCTGAAAAAAATGCATCACAGTTTCCACAAAAATTGAGCAGCACAACTGTTTACAATATTGATAATAATAAGAAATGTCTCTTTCAGCAAATCAGTATATTACAATTTCTGAAGGAAAATTCAGCTTTGACATCACATGAGTAAATTACACTTTATAATATATTAAATTGTAATAATATTTCACAATATTTTTGGTTTTTGCTGTACTTTTGATCAAATAAATGCAGCCTTCTTTGCATTACACATCTGCTCTAGCTAGTTTACTTCTGTTTACTATTAAATCTTGGCATTATGTACTTCAAATATTGTTGGCTTTAACAACAAATTGATGTTCTTCATGTGTACAGTAATTCACTTAAGAACTGGATTATTATCGTTAACTAAAATGAAAAATATTAAAAACATTTCTGTTAATTGAAATGCAGCTGAAATAAAATAAAATATAAATATTCATAAATATAAATATTGAGTCAAAATATGAATTAAACTATAAAAAAAAACTAAAATAACACTGTATCTGCAATGTAAATGTATGGTAGCCCTCTTGTGGCCATGCAAAGGAACAACAATAACAATGGCCAAGACCAACATTATGTCAAAATAATAAGTAAATAACTAATTTCTTAATTCTGACTCAATTCTTGCATGAAGCCGATTCAAAATGAATGCACAGTTTTATTTAGCAAAATCATACGTTATTATTATTATTATTATAAAAATAAATAAATTTAACTATTGAACATTGGTCATTTATAATATTGCTGTTGCCTCCCCATTTTAAAAGCAATAAGTCATGAGAGGTTGTGAGTAACAGTAATTTTTACGTACAACACAATAATTGGTTTTACATACCAATTATAATATCGGAGATTAAATGCATGTGATCATGTGAATTGCAATATGAAAATAAATGATTATGTAAATGTGTGTCAACTTTCACATAGCTTTACATAGATTTTTCCATGTACATAAGTTCACATATGCATACCATATTCAAAGTGTTCTGGCCGACAGCCCCTGCAGGTCGCACCCCTCGTGGTCCATGCTCGAACACCGCCCCGTCATCCCTCCGTATGGAGCTCAACCAACCCCCACATCTCCCAGATTCCTCCAGCAGCACCATCTACAACACAGTGGTTACATGTGTGCTGAACTTCATGTTGAATGTACCAATGAAAGCAGATCTATTGAATCAAATCATCACATTAAAAGCAGCTTTAGCAGCAATGACCGTCATTGCTTCATCAAGAATCACAAGTGGTCTAGTGTTTGGGGTCAGTGAGATTTCTTTTATCTTTCAAAGAAATTCAGTGTTTCCCCTAGGTTTACAGGTTTGGTGGGGGGGGGGATAGATCTATCTATCTATCTATCTATCTATCTATCTATCTATCTATCTATCTATCTGTCTATCTATATATTTGTCACATAAATTGGTTGGTTGTCTGGGAGGGTAATGCTTTGTAAAAGTTAAAAAATGTTAACATAAGATATCTCTTTAAAAAAATAAAATAAACATACTTAAATCTTTTTAAAATTGACTTTTGCAAATAACCTTTGTTAAAATTATATAAGTATTTGTTAATATTAATGGACCAGAGCTTAAATAGTTTTATTTTTTAACTAACAACTAAAAAAAGATTTATACTAACAAATACTAACAAAAATAAAAATATTAAAATACTAACAAATATATTGCTCATTCATTGTTCGTTAATGTTAGTTAATACATTTATATGACAAACAAATTTTAAATGGGCTTTTTTTGTGAGAAGTTTTTATTTCTATGATGCATTTATTGGAGAGAATAATCCTGTCAGACGCACCACTGTGAGCGCGCGTTCACGTTTACCGGTAAACACAATTTAAACAATGCATTATTCAATGCATTACTTCTATATAATTATATATTAAGTTGCTCAAGCAAGTGGTAAAATATTTAACCATGTACTTATATTAAAATCTTTTGCATTTAAATTTTAATACAATAAATCTTGCATGTCACAAATAACTTGTTTTCCACCTCCACGAATAATGGTGCGTTCAAGTCCTCCTGGGAAGTTCGTACGTACGAGGTGGGAAGTCGTGCTTATAACGGCATGTGCGTTCAAGTCACTTTCGTCGGAGCAAAATGGCGGAGTACTTTCTCTTAATTAATTACACAAAAATACAGTAAGGTTCTTAAACTCTTGTTCTAGAAAATGAAGAACAAAGAAATGTGCATCGGGTGTACTTTGTATTTTTATGTTTTTAATTAATTTATGAAGCCACTGCCAACACATTGTTACATGTTGCATTGTTATATTATAATACTATCATATTCTGTGTTGGCGATTAGCTAACTGAGCTGTTAATAGAAAAGCCTGACAATATCACAGCTAAATACCTTTACGTATTGTGTATTTCCGCCATGTTAATCACTGACACGCCCCCAACTCGTAAAGATCGGAGCTTAGAGAAAATCCCGAGCTCCCCACTGGTATTTACGACATTGTGGTGGCGTTCAACTCGTAAATACGATCTATACGAAATGACTTGAACGCACCAGACGGGTGTCGTTCATTATGTCGCCTTGTTGAGGTAAATTGTAGTTTTCCTTGCTTTACCCCGGTCTTAAAGTGAAAAAAGTAGTGTTTAATTAAATACATTTATGGCGAGATTAATACATTTTATTTAATTAATCGCACTTGTGGTGAAATTGCTACATTTTCAGGTCAATCTGTGTTAATTTTGACCACGAAACATGCGCTGTCACTTTAATTCAGCGTTTGCAGCACAGCGAAAATAGACTCGGTGCGGAAACGATCGATCATCGACGGACTGCATCCGCGTGCAGTGTGAAAGCTCTGTTATCATGGGTACGGAAAAAAATACTCACTGCAAACGAAATATGTGTGAAACGGGCGTTAGACTTGGAGCAGGAGAGCTACTCCGGCTGCTACTCGCAGTAGAGCGAGTGTTGCCATCTTTAAGCGACATATTATTCCCCCGCGCGCTCTCTGTCCGCTAGTGCTCATCTGTATGTGACGCAAGTGTTTGTTTGTGTGTGAGTGTGCGCGCTTGCGAACTCATTGGGATAATTGTAAACGCGCAAACACAGACAGAAAAGACATGCCATCGTGGAAATAAGATAAATAACATATTACTTAAGGGCTATTTAGTTTTTTTAAATAAAATAAATTGTAATCGGGCGCTATAAAGAAAATCAAATCAAATTTACTTGACCTTCAAGGGGGGCGGGGCGAGCCGTTAGGAGGGCGGGGCGCCCCCTTATATATGGTAGGGGAAACACTGAAATTAATGTTTATTCAGCAAGTATGCAATGAATTAATTAAAAGTGCCAGTAAAGGAATTTCCAATTTTACAAAAGATTTCTGTTTAAAATAAATGCTGTTCTTTTGAACTTTTTATTAATCAAGGAATTAAAAAAAAAAAAAGAATCCGTTTATACAAAAAAAGCAACAACACTTTTCAACATTGATAATAATAAATGTTTCTTGAGCATTAAATCATTATATTAGAATGATTTCTGAAGGATCATGTGACACTAAAGCATGGAGTAATGATGCTGAGGATTAAGCTTTGCCATCACAGGAATAAATTACATTTTAAAATATATTACAATAGAACAAAGTTATTTCACATTTTAACAATATTTCACAATATTACACTATATATATTTTTATTCACAATATATGTTTTTTGCAGCCTTTGTGAGCACAAGAGACTCACTCTCATTTAAAAAAAAAATGTTTTTGAACAGTTTTAAGCATAAGATTTCAAGCATATTATTCACGGATACTGTACCTTGGAGACATTAGGACTCTTGCTCAGATGATGACAGGCCGACAGACCCCCAATCCCCCCACCAAGCACTGCTACAATCTTCTGCATTCAGCTCCAAACACTCCCACACCTGCAACAAGACAAACCAATGACAATAGATCAACATATCAGCAAGACCATGAGTAAATAATACAAAAGTGGGTAACACTTTATTTTACAGTGTCCTTGTTACATGTACTTACCATAGTAATAACAGTAAATTATGCATAATTGCATGCAACTAACTAACTAACCCTCAACCAAATCCTAATCCTACCCTAACCCTATAGTAAGTAGCTACATGTTGTTATAGCCTGCCTACATAATCATGCAACCTGTCCTTTCATAATTCAAGAATAAACAAAACATAAATTTAGGCACATTCTGCCATTTGGTCATATTGGACATTGAATGCATCTCTGACAGTTGAAAGATTAAGAAGGGTACACTACCATGAGTCGAGGTCTGATGGGAGTAACAGGGTGGCGGCCCCTGATAAGGTCATTTATCATATTCAAACAACAGAGGGCAAAAAAATGTGTTCTCCAAACTGGCCGTTATCTGTTCAACTGGTCAGAGTTGAACTCAATCCATACATAAATATATAGAGCGAGTCATATAACAGTTATGAAACAGATAAACGGCAAAACATCATGCACACAATCCTTGTAGTTATTTAGAAGAAAGCGACATATTAAAAATAAAAGTCAATGTTTGCAGACTTTCTTTCTAACATGCTTTAACGTTAACTTAACGCTACTTGCCTTTGCTGACATAAAATTTGCTGTGAAAAAATGTGTAAACGTTTGCCTAAAACTCAGAATGAATGCTAAATTAAACGCAAATTAAATTCATAAAATTGGGAAAAAACACTTCTTACCTGCAATTATGTAATTTGGAAAGCTCGGCTTCTGCTTTTACATAGTGACTCAAGGGTCTAAAGTGGGAATGAGTCGTCAAGCCAGCGGCAACAGTGATGGAAAAAGAACAAGTGTTTCAAAATAAAAGCCCCATCCGGTTTCCGCACTTCCTGAATGGAATATTCTCAACCACTAGATGACAATAAGAGACCACGGCATTTTCTTTGGATAGTAATTGTTTCAAGTTCAAATGACTGCCACAGATGTGAAACATATTTGTTACGTCTAAACCCAAAGAGCTATATGTATCATATTATATAGGGTATTGGTATATAAACCATGCATGGTCTCTTTTGTCATATGGAATAAGAAAGAATATGTATGGATGCATTACAACAATAACAATTGCTATGATAATATGTATTATTTTATATTATTTTTTAGATTTTAAAGAGAAATGTGACCTATGTTAGTCTTTTAGAAATTAGAATATATTTTGACCTTGTTTATGTGCAATATGCATCATGGTGGACTGTGGATGATTATCACCTTGATGGTACGGTCAAATACCTTTAATAATTAAATGGTCAATAGTTATATTGTGGAAAATATCAGTGTTTTCTGTGATTAATTTTATGAAATACAAAAAAAAAAAAAAAAAGTGTGAGAACCAAAACTCTGACACTGAGTGTATTAGGTTTCACTAGCAGGTCATTGTGTCTTTGTGTCACAGAGAAGCTAATGGACCGTGCTAATTTAATCCCATGTGACACAAAAGGTGCCCTGGAGCTCCCTGCAGTTCAAGAGACGGCCCTGTTGCTTTCGGTATTTCAGAGGCCGCTTTGACCACACGTCGTTGTTCACACTCGATTCTGTAAGAACTTTACAGACCATGTTACCAAAACCACATCAGTTCAGCCTAAACGGAGATCAGGTTCAGTAGATTGATCATGTCTTGAAAGCATGCGGAAAGGGGCTTGGTAAATGAAGTCCTCATGCAGTGGACCTGCTTTGAGTTTTAATTATATCATGTTAAGCTCTCTTAAAGAATGAATAGTCTGTAATCATTTACTCACAATTAAGTTGTTCCAAACCTGTATGAGTTTCTTTCTTCTGCTGAACACAAAAGAAGATATTTTGAAGAATATGGGTAACCAAACAGTTGATGGACCCCACTGACTTCCATAGTATGGGGGAAAATACTATGGAAGTCAATGGGGTCCATCAACTGTTTTGTTACAGACATTCTTCAAAATATCTTCCTTTGTGTTCAGCAAAAGAAAAAAAATGTATACAGGGTTGGAACAACTTGAGGGTGAGTTAAATTATCTAATTTTTATTTTTGGGTGAACTATCCCTTTAAGTTTCATAAACAAATTTGTCATGGATCGTCTTCTGTATTTTCTTGCAGGCTTTTAGTGTGTCAAGTTTGCAGTGAAACATGTGGTAGCCATTTATTCATTTTCTCAACCTGTTTGCCATACTATAAATTACAAAATGTGCACGTGTGCAAAAACATGAGGTGATCTGTTTCAAAGGCTGATTTATTGTTTGCAGAAAAAGGTTTCCCTAAACAATCTGCTGATGATAAATTCACAAGAGATGTTAATTTTTATTAGCTCAGCAACCATCTTATTCAGAGAAACATTTGCTGTGTATTTCATGCATTATGGTACAATGCATTTAATTAGCATCATGAGAACATAACAGCTAACAAAAATATGTTTTAAGAATGTTTGCTAATGTTTCAGTTAAGTTATTAAAACATAATTTCTGATTGTATTTGAAGATTAAATGAAGATCCAACTAAAATGTTTCAGAAAAAGGTAACACTTCATTTCGATAGTCTACTTTAGACACTCTAACTACAACTAACTTTGCAACTATGCCAACTAACTTTAGTAGACTGATCTTTAGGTTAGGGTTAGGTGTTAATAGAATATGTTGACATGTACTTGCAAAATTACTTATA
Source organism: Squalius cephalus (assembly GCF_949319135.1). Lineage (NCBI taxonomy): Eukaryota > Metazoa > Chordata > Actinopteri > Cypriniformes > Leuciscidae > Squalius > Squalius cephalus. The sequence continues at coordinate 7,885,930 of NC_137136.1, read as the reverse complement.
GTCAGTAGAATGTCTGTTGAGGGACCATCAAAATAAAGTGTTAGCAGATATTATGCAGTCTAATGAATGCTAGTTGACATTTAGTTGCAAAGTTACATTACAAAGAATGTGGACCATTGAAAAATAAGGTGTTACCAAAAACAAAAGTTCCATGAAAGATGTATAAATAATGTTTTCGTGCTAACGTTTTGAGAACATTTGACCATAGACCAGATAACGTTACTGGAAGAACGATTGCCCATAACTTTGAGAGAACCTTGCCAGCACATTTAGCTAAAGTTCTGAGAAGGTTTCTCTACCAATGCCTGTTGATTTCAGATAAGACATAAAGAAACCACTTATCTTATCACATTACATTCCGTTGATGCTTCAAATGTACAGTCTGAGCACCATTTTATTAAGCAAATATGATTGTCTGTGTGAAAGTCTCCATTTTGCAGTGTTGCTCGAGCACCATGAGGATAAATAAAGCATGCTCTGTGTGACCAGTCAGAGTCTCTGCTCAGAGGGCAAACACTGTGTGCATGTCCTGTCCTAGCGAGGTCTTGTTGTGGATGATTGCAGGCAGTGAGAGTGTGCTGACTGGACTGTAGAAGGGAGAATCACAGTCCTTCCATCTCACCCTGTGCTTCACCCTGCCATTCGCAGGCGATTTAGCCACTTTATAGAGGAACACGTCATAGTGGACTGGCTGGTTGGGCTTGGGTAAGACTTTGGCTTTTTTGGGAAGGTGAAGCTCCACGTCAATTGTCATTCGTCCCTGCAAAGAGAACACAGGCAAAGACACGTGCACAAAGCACATTTCCATTGGCACACAAAGAGAAATGTGTTAATATACTAATAATATGTGTCCTTAGAGACATGATCTATCTATCTATCTATCTATCTATCTATCTATCTATCTATCTATCTATCTATCTATCTATCTATCTATCTATCTATCTATCTATCTATCTATCTATCTATCTATCTATCTATCTATCTATCTATCTATCTATCTATCTATCTATCTATATTATTTTCATGACAAATCTCATTACTGTAATGTATTCAGTTATTATTATAATTACCAATATTCTCAGTGGAATGTAATGCAGTAATTTTAATGTATTATGATTTATTTATTTAACTATCAAACAAACAAACAAATAAATAAATTCAAGGTATAGATGCTAATCATTTCATGCATTTCTGGGAATTTAACTCTTGATATAGGTGTAATTTAATTAAAGGAACAACAATAAAAAAAAACGTTACATTTCACAATACATTTACATTACTGCATTACTTTCCACTGAGGATATTGGTAATAATATTCATATTAATAACTGAATTCTTTACAGTATTGAGATGTGTCATGAAAATAACTTATATTATTTCGATGTTAGGGTGAAATGTGACCTAGACTAGTTTCTGTGAGATTGTTCCTGCAACTGCATCTGCTACTTTAGACCTCACGTGCTGCTCAACATCAAAAGAACGTGCCAAACTCAGCAGAACAAAACACTTGGGGAAACGTGGGGTGTGGGAGCAGGGCCGTCACTAATGGGGCGAAAGGATTTGGGCTCCTGGTCTTATGGGGGTCCTGCGAGCGGGAGAGCCCCCCCACTCACCCCACCCCACAGCAAGAACCTGCACCGGGGCCCTGGATACCCCAGCCCTGTGGGGGAGTATTTTTTAGCTATTGAGCCATAATCTATCAGACCCATTTCCATTATAAAGGCTTCTCAGCCCACATTCCAAAGGCCTCATTAATAATCTTAAGCATTCCTTATTAGTTCAGCATGTTCTGATGAACCCACACAATCTAAATCTCCTAAACCAATGCTCTGAACGTGTGTGTGCGCGCATGTGTCCTCGTATTTCAAACGGCCAATGGCTGAACTCTGTCTGAGATCTGCATGTCATCGTTCCACTGTATCTGTAGCCAATGGGGAAGCAGGGATGCTGCATGCATGTGCCCATGTTGGTGTAGGCGGATGTCGCCACACCTCAGTATGAAATGTTCTCTGTCATACAGCATTTGACTGCAGAGGGTAAAACAGATTCATTTAAAGTGGACACACTGAGTTAATTATGCGCCAGCTGGAAAACTGCTTTCCTTCACATTTAGGTGAAGCTTTCTCGGTGTAAAGAGGAAATGAGAATTGAAAGGAAATTTTAGAACAATAGCATATGATGTAGCTAGTGCACCTCTTATTCTTTACAGTACACCCTATATCCAGTTTAGTGGCCCCAAAAGAATTCGGACACTTACTGTAGGTCTTACTTTATGTAGAAATGCCATTACATTACATATATGATATCAAACCAAATGGCATCCGCAAACAAATGATATCCGACCTTTTCAGATCTGAAACGAAGATTTTTTTAAACGAAGGTCATTTTAAGTGGACGTATGAAGTCAGTTACTACAGTTGTATGTAGGCTACTTGTATGTAAATGAGGGTAACTGTAGAATCTCCTTTGTATTTTGCTGTATGCCGTTCCACTTGAGTGACCAGTATCAGAATGTGTTTCAACGACTACACCCCCAGAATTGCATTTGCATGAAGATCAACACGGCGGAAAAAGGAAGGGGAGGGAAGGAAAGCAGTGAAAAATGAGAGCGAGAAGAAAGAAAGAATGCTAGAGAGAGCGGTGGTGAGATTGAGTTGGTTTTGGTTCAACATCAACTTGAAAGCAGCCCTTGGGGACATTAATACTGTGTCCTTTTTCACTGTGTCTGAGATTGAGGGACACCTCAGGGCACTGATGATTTTTATTTTTAGTGTGTGTCTCACACATTGTGAACGCTCCCTTGTTTTTGATACTTGTGTATATGCTGTTGTCATGGCAGCAGGCAGGAATTAGATTAGGAAAAAGGCCGTAATAAGTGGAGCTGCCACAAACTCAGATTTGGCCAAAAACTATGCAAAGTGCTCTTAAGCATGAGCTCTGAACACTCTGAACTTCACAGACAATATAACCAGACTCATGTGAGTATGTGGGTCTATATGTTCCCAGATCTGATTTCATAGACATCTGTGGTGCATTGAAAAGGTACTTGTGTCTCTCTGTGTATATGAGAGGATGAAGTGGTCCCTATTATTCATTATAATGCAGATTCACACAAAGACTCCAAGCAGAGGCCCTTGAGGTAGCCTACTGAAAACACAGGAAGATATATGTATATAGATATAAAAATCAACGAATATTCTTTAATATTAAATATAAAAAATGAAGATGAAGGTATATAAAAAAAAATCAATGAATATTATTTAATATTATAGATTATATACAAAATTGACAAAATTGCCTCAGCTGTGCATCTGCTTCCTATTTGCTGCATTGAACTTGTTCTCTATTAGTGTGGTTAAGGGAAGGAGTCTTTGCTCTGGGGCCGAAACAAACCTCCTCGTCAAAAACTCATAAGAGAAAACCACAATAAAGAACCTGTTACTCATTTAACAGAGAAAGGAATCTCGGAGTGTCAGTTTGACAACCGACTACAGAGAGATTCTTATGAGGGATAATATTCAATGTATATTCAGTGTAACTCAGTGGTGTAAAGCATTTAAAACAATGAAATTAGTTACTGTACTTAAGGATCTTTTTTTACTGAGTATCAAAGATATTAGCAACTTTTACTCTCTACTTGTTTCTACTCTCAACATTTTTGAATAAGTATGTACTCTTTACTCTAATAAATTTGTGATGATGAGTCATGCAATTATGCTTACATTTTGCATGGCACCTAACTTTTTCTGCAGCAGTTTATTTCTGCTACAAAAGAAGTGATATCACCATCCCTCAAGCCATTGAGTGCACTATATCTTGTGTGTTTTTGACCTTACTCACCCAAACTTGTAAATAAGGCTATACTTTACGTGAATGTGAGTGCTTTAGCAGGTAGTTGCTGAATCACAGGTGTTTCATTGATGAGATGTGGACATGACTGCAACCGGTGATGAGGCCGAAACCAGCATGTCGGCTTTGACTATTTAATTTACATTATTTTATTTATCCATTACATAAAAGAGAAGGATATTGGTTTACAACTGCCCTTTTTGAGTTTAACTTAGACTTGAGTGTCTGTAGACGTTTAAGAGGCTGTCGTGTAGACCTTAATTTATTGCAATTTTGAGGTGTTCAGTTTTTGGATTTTTGGAAATAAATGGTATTGCTATCCTCACAAATCAACTGTTCAACTTTTTCACTGGCATGTCTCTTAGGTGTTAAGGACTAGTGCATCTTTAAGTCTATATACATTTAGTATGAGTAAAATTCTTAAGTACTGTAAAATCTAAGACTTTTACTCAAGTCGTATTGGAACTGGTGACTTTCAACTTGTAATTTCATTTTTGCTGTAAGATACCTGTACTTTTACTCAAGTGGTTTTCAGGTACTCTTTACACATCTGGTGTAACTAAAGATCGGGCCTATTTTAAATCAAGGGTCTTCAACAGGGGGTCCGATCTCTATTTCTAAAACTAATTCTTGTGAGAAAAAAATGATATATGTATACATATATATATATACAACTTTATATGAACTAATAACTTTATATTAAGCAATAAAGCTAAAACTTTTGAGTGTATACCAAAAGAGATATGATTTGTCTAATATGGTTCAGATTACGATGATCCCTAACACCTTTTAAATTCATATTTGTCAGTGAAATAGCAGAAATATGTGTATGATTTTGGGTCACCCACCTTATGATTGGCTTAGCGGCTTCTGCACAACATTGTGAAGGTCTAAACTGATGCAGACTTCAGGGCATTGAGGTAATAAAAAGCCATGCACAATATCAAGCAAAGCAAGAGATAATGAGTGCAAGACAGCATCTGGCTGGGGAAGAACACAGGCTAGGACCACACAGGGACAAGGACTTTAGTGTTAAAAAGGTTTATTTCAACAACTGTCAGATTTTTTTATCTTCGTAGTTTATATTCCCAAAAAAGTACAAAATAAAACAAGTACATCAAAGGATTAGAAATCACATCAAAACAAAGACACATTGTGTTTTTTTCTTTATATCAATCCAAGCATTTTTTCCATATATTTATACATACTCACTGAATTAGTCAGACAAACATCAAAACCTCTCAGTAGCGTTTTCTTTTATGACAACGTTTTATATTTTAAACCCCAAATATGTTTTACTTTTTTCTTCTTTTTTACAATATACACCAACGCATGCCGTAATTCAGTTAGGCAGGGGTAGGTGAGTGTATATATAAGGGCTGAGTCAGGGGCGGGTCGACTACAGGGGCAAAAAGACTGCAACAAGGGGCGGGGCAGGAGGCGGAGACTGAGTGGGTTCGAGGGGCGGTTTTTTTTAAAGTGTTCTGTCATGTGGTGATGGTGTGGTGGGTGTGGCTGCTCGTACCATCTGCTGTTCAATGCTATAAGTGATCGTGGACGTGGTTGCGTGGAGTTTTTTTTCTTTTTTTTTTCTGTTCTACATCATGTTGTTCTGCAGCGAGTTTACCTCCGAAGAGTTCTCCTCGCCCAGCACTTTATTGTTCTCGTGCTTAGGGGTGAGCGAGTTCTGGATGTTCAGCGACTCGTCCTCTTTGGGTGGGGGGGCCTTCACGGGGTCCTCCAGCTTGTTCTGGGCATTAGGATCATCCTGAGAAACGATAGTCTCATGTTAATAGAATTAGTGAGTAATGTGCAATTGTAATCTTTTAAATGATTAAAATAAATACATGATTAAATAAATATATAAATAATCATAAAAAAACATAATCGTTCTTAACATATGCGACTTTAATAAAACGTTTTTTTTTTTTAAATCGGATAATGTGCAACTACTTTAGTCTCCAACTACTTTAATAAAATTGTTTTAAATTTAATAATGTGCAATTGTATAAGTGTAAAGTTAATAAATTATTAAAATAAATAAATAAATCCTACTGCTCATTACATCTACAACTACTTGAATAAAATTGTTTAAAATTTAATAATGTGCAATTGTAAAGTCATTAAATTATTGAAGTGAACAAATGGACTAATAAATAAATAAATAATGCTCATTAAGTCTCCTTCTACTTTAATACATTTGTTGTATTTAATTGAATAATGTGCAAGTGTAAAGTTAATAAATTATTTAAATAAATAAATCCTATTGCTTTTTACATCACCAACTACTTTAATAAAATTGTTTAAAATATAATAATAAAGTCATTACATTATTTAAGTAAACAAATAGACAAAAAAGTCTCCTACTATTTTAATAAAATTGTTGTTGTTTTTAATCGAATAATGTGCAGGTGTATAAATAAATAAATAGATACTGTATCCTCCCGTCCTTTATTAGTATACCTTATAAAGAAATCATTTCTAGTAGGCTAAACCAGAAACAAAATGCATATAATACTTTCCATTCAGGTCTGGAAGAGTGAATAAATTTAGTTGTGTAAATACACAAACAAAAGAAATATGAATTCAAACTGTAATGTAAGTTAGTAGATATTTTATCCACAACACTTTGGCATCACATTCAAATAGTTGGAGTGTGATGGCACTGCAGGAACAGATCTTGTGGCAAATAAATCCATTGATTGCAGTCGATCAATGGCTGAGGTTGTTTTCTCCTCTGGGCAGAGCAGAGGCTGTATGATCCACCCGTCCTGACACACATGCATACATGCAAACCCATCACAGCTCATACAGCCCCATCCCACACTCCTGTCCCGCCAGTGAACAGGAAAAGCCTTGAACTGAAACAAGAGCTCTGGCAAGAGGAGCTCACCTGCCAAAGCAATAAAGCAAAGCTCTCTCTCTCTCTTTCGCTCTCTCTCTCTCTCTCTCTCTGTGGAATAACCATTTAGTGGCCTTTAATTAGCGCAGTATTGAAACTAATGAATGAGAGAAGACTTGCACGTCCTTTGATCATCGAAAATGAGCCTCAAAGTAAATGGCATGATCTTAAATATGAAAACTGTTTTAGTGAGAACTGACACCCTCAATCCAGTGTAGCTGGTGAAGCTATAGCAGACCTTGCATGTTTTTTCAAGGGAAACTGGTTGAGCTAAGATAGTTTGAAGCTAATGAAGCATCTTGGTCCTTTGGTGTCGCTGGACTAAGGCACGAGTGTGTCACGTTTTCAACTCGGTAGAGACAACTAATGAAGATTTACCCTTTCAGTGATGACTTAGATTGTAACTTCGGGCAGGACGTGGGGATACGCCACCTCCATGGTTACCGGATAGGCGGCATCCTTTCTTCCGTCGGCATGAAACTAGAAAATGTGTTTTTTAATTGTGGTTGGATGGGGTGAGGGATTACATTCCTCTTGAGACTTTTAAGGAAACTGCTTTGGATGTGCCATGATGGAGATGACTGATGAATACTTGCTGTCAACATTAGCTATTGTATTGATGAGAATTGGTGGCTTCCATGTTGTTCTTAACTTGCTCCGTTGTTCTTAACTGCTACTCTGAATGTAGTATTTTCAGTGCTATTTCATCTTAAGATTAATTGGAGAATCTTACCTAGACACTCTACCTTAATTTGTATAATGTGTATAATATCTAAAATTCTGTATTTTATACATCCATTTGACAGTATTTTAAATGATATACACATTATAGTTCTGTTCCAAAACCTAGTGAGCTGCTTCATTGCATATAGCCTACTATCTTCACTGAAATGCAACCTCATAATAAGTAATCAGAAACACTGTGCATAAGAGCACCTCCTCATATATATTGTTCCTCAAACAAAACAAACCTCACAATTGATTACAACAGATTTAGCATTAGCATATGTTGCTAAGCTAACAACATGATACTCTAACGAGGCATTTATACAGCTGGGGTTCATCTCAAATAAAAAAAGGGGTCTGTGGAAAAATGCAACCCAATCTCACTTTTTTCATGAGGTGGAGATTTCCGTATGAATTTGAAAACAACAGAGCCCCTAAAGGGACATGGTGAAGGAATAAAAAAAAAGTGATTGGAGGAAGATTTTGTGTTCTCTCGCAAATGTTTTGTGTTCCCCCGAGAAACTTTGTGTTCGCTCGCAAAACTTTTGAGTTCTTTGTGAGCGAACGCAAAATTTCTTGGGAGAATGCGAAGGTTTTGCTAGCGAACGCAAGGTTTCTAGGCGGAACGCAAAGCTTTTGCGAGAAAACGAAATTGAAATATTGAAATATATTTTTTCCTCCCATCTCATTTTTTATCATCACCATGTCCTTTTAAAGACTCTGGAGAAAACGTAAGATTTGTAGGGGGGAAAAGAATGGTTATAGTTAACTAAAACGAATGAGATCATACAAATTCATACGATTTAGCCACAAACTGCCATGCGATTGTGTTGGAAAATGCCAATTAAAAACAAAAAGTTGACTGACATTGTGGGAACACTGGGTGCAAATGGGCGTCCATGATTCTTTTTCTCATGGTAATGCAACTGAACAGTTTGGTCTTGAATGGGACACTTAGTTCCAAAAAGATCGAGAACCCCTGCTCTAATAAGCACAAATAACAGCACACACAAAGCAGCTTGTTATAGGTTTCGGAACAGAGCTGTTGAGAACATTTCTAATGAAAAAAAACTGGTAAATAAGCATTCACATTCATTTGTGGATTCTCTGCATGAGGGTCAGTTGAGGTAAAAGGCGAAACATTGAGGAGGGACACTAAGATGACGAGCCGGGAGCAAGGAAGGGACATTGTAGTTGTGGCTTCACTATAGCACAAAACTGAGTGGACAGAGGGTCAGAGGACACATGGGAATAGAGCAGTGGGTTCACACACTCATATTCTATGAATAAAGTCAAATATTTCACTGTATACATTTTGATCTGGAAAATGCTGAGGATAGAGGTCTGCATTGATTGGTTGGGCAGATCCAGCTTCATAGGTGCACTAGCATGGTCCATGTGTAGTCTTAAAGGGACAATCCCCCTCAAAATGAAAATTCTTTATGACTGTAAGACTTGATATTCTGCCATCAACCCATTATAAAGCATCACAATAGTATGAATTGTGAGCTATATTCCAAGTCTTTTGAAGTCATTTGCATCAGTTTTTGTGTAAAAACAGACTGAAATGTAAAATATTATATTATGCTATATAGCTCTAGAATTTCATTTGATTGATTTAAATATGTGCATATTCAAATTTGGCACATTACAACTGGTTATAAGACACATTAGAACCAATACCATTTAATGTAATTTACATGAAACCTGGTGTGACATGTTTTGCTGTGCCTTATTTTTTACATATAAAGGAATGAGATTTGAGCAGAAGAGAAGATTACAAGCGAAAAAAAAAATAAAGGGATAACAAAAAATTTAAATTTCGTCATAATTTACACAACTGTCATTCCAAACCTCTATGACTTTCTTTCTTCTGTGGAACACTAAAGAATGTATTATGAAGATTGTCGGCTCCCATTGACTTCCATTGTATGGTCAAAAAAGATAATGGAAGTCATGGGAAACAAAACTGGTTGTTTACCAACATTCTTCCAAATATCTTCTTTTTTGTTCCACAGAAGAAAGAAAGTCATATGGGTTTGGAACAACATTAGGGTGAGTAAATGATGGCAGAATTTTTATTTTTGCGTGAACTATCCCTTTAAATTTCACTCTGTTACTTACACAACGCCTTCAGATGAAGTGAATTAAGACTTGTATGGATCTCCTTTTGTGTTACCCAGAAGAAACTGGGAAAATGTTTGGAACAACACATGAGGGTGATAAATAACATTTTTGGGTGAACTGTTCCTTTAAGTCAAGTCAAAATCTCAGCTTCAAATATTCAGCTACAACTTCACTTATCTGACCTTTCCGCTCTAGTTTATATATGGTCTATTTAATTCCAAAACATCTGTCAAGTCACAGACCCTCCCAGAGGCTTTAGGTCTGTGTGCATGTGTGGAGAGAGATGGAGAGAGAGAGAAATACAGGCTGTTTTGGCTGCTAGCTAGAGCCGGGCTACTTTACTCAAGCGGATATCGATCTGCGGAGCAGAAGCTCTGAGCTGATGGTAATAAAGAAGCCTGACTGTTTGGCCCCCCTCCTTCCCTTCTTGTCTTGAGAGATTCCTCGTTTCATGGAATGCATTTCATTTACAGGAGTTTTTCTCTCTCCGGTGATGAGCTCTAAGCCTCCATGTGGGCGGAAGAGACAATCAATTTCAGTGTCCTATATTGTCTGAAGGTCACAGAGTGTTTGAAAGGATTTTGAGAATTTATCTCGTTCTCGATCTGATACTGGCATATTATATTTCTGCAGACGACTCTAGCTGAAACACTATATACACCCACAGATGTGATTTCCACTAATGGACTATTATTTTTAATAGTTGTAAGTGTAAATTGTGACCGTTTATTTCTATAGTGAACATATTATTGTGTTCTTTAAAGGGACAGTTCACTCAAAAAATATTTTACTCACCCTCATGTTGTTCCAAACCTTTGTTTCTTCCATGGTTGTTCTCTGAAAATCTTTCACTTAACCTTTGCTGTCAAAATGAATTAAAATATGAAACTTTTGAAAACTTATGAAACTCAAATATGCAACACAACATGGACAACTTTGATGGAACTGTCATTTTTGAAGCCCAACAGGACATTTGGAATGACGTGAAGGTGAGAAAATGATGATAAAACCTTCATTTTTGGTTGAACTATCTCTTTAAGACTTTAAATGGACCATACTGTAGCGAAATGGGTTTGGGGTCCCGATGATGACGAAGGTAGGGATGGCCAGCATTGGTCACTACAGTTTGATTGACAGGATAATAGCACAATGAAGGGACAGCTGCTGTGACTTTGGACAGGGCCTTTGGGTTGTAAGTCTTACCTCACAGCCGGGCTCCTCTTTGGTCTTACACTCCCAGGTGTATCTGCTCATGGTTTTCTGAGGGGTGGGGGCATGGAGAGGATTATATACCTCATACATATCATTTCCATTTAGAAAGAGAGAGAGAGATAGAGACTAAGGAAGAAAGAGACAGGGACAGACAGACAGAGGGGCAGGGAAAGGGCCCTTTGCATAAGACCCTTCAGTTGTGAGAAGTGCTCTCCTAAGTTTTTATTTTTTTGCTTTATTCAAGCATAAACATTGTAGGTGTATGTCTACAGCCCTTTAAAGTCTTTAGGTTTTCATGTCTAAAGCAAAAAATATACGTACTTTCACTGTGTACTACACTTAAAGGGAGAGATAACAAATTTTTTTTTTTAATTCTGTCATTATTTACTCAAACTTATGGTGTTTCAAACTTGTATGCTGTTTTATCCGTTCAAATTTAGTTAATGTAATGTTCATCTGTTCATTACAAAGTCATCAATCATATGGCTTTAAAACCTGGAATATAGCACATAAGACATGTGCATGATTTTTTATTACAACATTTTTTTGAAGAGTAAACTTTGTTTTTAAATAATTATTTCTGTTCTTTTTCGGCAAAGTAAAATTCAAAGTGAAATATAAAATATTTTAAGCCCCCAAAATATATCTTTTTTTTTTTTTGACAAAGAGCTGCATAAAAATTCAAAAATTCTGTAAATTTCAAAAATGTATATATATATATATATATATATATATATATATATATATATATATATATATATATATATATATATATATTTTTTTTTTTTTTTTTTTTTAAAGGGATAGTACACCCCAAAAATACAATTCTGCCATTATTTACTCACCCTGATGTCTTTCCAATCCACACCCATATGCTTTTATATATATATATATATATATATATATATATATATATATATATATATATATATATATATATATATATATATATATATATATATATATAAAAGCATATGGGTGTGGATTGGAAAGACATCAGGGTGAGTAAATAATGGCAGAATTGTATTTTTGGGGTGTACTATCCCTTTAAAAATCTGACCTTGCATTGCACTACTTTATATATTAATTTTATCAAAATTACCAGCAAAAACTCCTGAGCTCAGGTCCTAAAAACACTTTTGTAACACCTCCAACGTGTTAAAAAAGGAGTATGAAACCATGAATAAACAGTAGAGCTTTGATTTGCTTTTACTTTGATCTAATTGATGCATACAAGCTGGAATTGAAGGCAACACATATTTTATGTAGATGTTATGCTTATTGAGAGTTTTTGAGACTGTTTTTACTTAATTAAACGTAGAGAACATAATATGAGCGAAGAGCTCAAATATACTTATTATGAGAGAAAAAGCTATTCTTTTCCAAAACATTTTTTTTTTCCATTGTTTAAGACACATTAGGAAAATTGAAACGAGAGGAGAGATGTGTTATGGTTATCCCACAGAAGAGAACGACGTCCGTGTTAGATCTACATCTACCCATGCCGCAGACATGTTAGCCAAGTGTTACGCCACCTACAGGCAGCAGTGAGACGTTGCATCTCAGATGTTTATCCTGTGTTTTACGCTCAACCCTTCATTGGTTGGTGAGATCTGGCACAAGGAGCTCGCCCACTCACCCTCTCATCTTTCTGAACCAGGATAAACGAGTGAAACGACAGACATGTATATTAATGCGATGCAGTGGACAAGCAGCAGCAGGTCACAGGACCACTAGGAGGTCCATGTGAAGAGTCAGACATGCAGCGATGCAGAGGAAGAGAGAAGGGGAGCAGGGTGATGGGGGGAGGAGGGTGGGCATGGGTGGGTGGGCTCTCTCAGCGGAGTCCAAGGTCTGCAATCAGGGCATAATGCCGGAACCAGGGATGTTGCCATTACCTCACCCTTAAAAATCTATAATCGTGGGATCTTCTCATCATGTTTGCAGAAAAAAAGATATCTGAGGGCATTTCCTTTCCAGACCTTAAAAAGTATTATCTTCCCTACAAGCCAAACAACATCTCCTAATCATTCCATCATTCCAGTGAAACAGAAAATACAATGCAATCAAATACGCCACTATTATTAAAACATCTACCGACAAACTGATGAAATTCTAATTTACTTTAAAGAAAAAATTTATTAAAAAAATTAATTAAACTTAAAAAAAAAATTGAAACTCAAAATTGAAAATTTTGAAACTCAAAAAAAAAAAATTAATTTAAATTTTTATGAAAAAAATGAATAATAAATTAATACATTTATTTAAAAATGTATGCAAATTATTTAATCAATTTTGAAACGCAAACTCATAATCATTCACACTTAACGTTAGAAATATTCCTAAGAATTGTACAATATAAAAAATTAAAAAATTAAAATCAACCACATATGCCACCATTATAGATCTTTGCAATTCTTTTTTTAAACAAAGAATTACATTTATTAAAAATTAAATAAAAAATGTATAATTAAATAAAAAATGTATACATATCTTTAATCCATTCATAGACTCAAACTCGCAACCTCTCGCACATAAAGCAAGAAATATTCCTCTGATCCATAAAATATCAAGTTAAACGGATAGTTCACCCAAAAATGAAAATTCAGACATCATTTACTCACCCTCACGTTGTTCCAAACCAGTATGAATTCTGAACACAAAAGAAGATATTTTGAAGAATGTCAGTAATCAAACAGTTGACGGCGCCCATTGACTTCCATAGTATTTTTTCTCCCCACTATGGAAGTCAAAGGCTACTGTAAACTGTCTGATTACCGACATTCTTCAAAATATCTTCTTTTGTGTTCAACAGAAGAAAAAAATCCATACAGGTTTGGAACAACATGAGGGTGAGTAAATAATGACAGAATATGGGTGAACTATCCCTTTAGGACCTCGACACCTATAATATCACCTCAAGCCAGATTACAAGGCGCAAATTACACAAAGTGCTTAATACCTTGTTTTATGTTTAAACAAATATCCTGCATGTTTATGCATATGAACGTTCCGGGGTATAATGTGTCTTCCAGGTCTGCCTCTGTATTGATTCTTGTGCGGGATCAATAGAGTCGCTTTCCCATGAGTCTCTCAAACCGCTGTTAAAGAGAGTGTCTACAGGCTAGACTATCTGTTCATCTAGAGACACAGTGGGGCAGATGGATGGGGCTGACAGACAGTGACAGACTAAGGTCATCCACATCACCAAGCCCCACCATTAACGGAGCATCAAAAAGCGGCGCTCGCGAAAAAAAAAGAAAAGAAAAAGCCCGCTTTTTTCCCTGCTTCCCGGTTACCCTGTTGCTATGGTAACAACTGTTGCCTCAGTAACCACACTCCTATCTGAGAGCAGACCTTTTCAGCGGAGAAAACGCTCCCATCTCTCTGTGCGCTGTGCACCCCCTCCCTTACCAAAAAGGTTACGCTCGGGGTCCATGCAGAGAGGGGAAGGAGGGGAGAGGAAAGAGAAAGACGAGAAACACGTTACCTGACAGATAATGTTATCATAGTAAGCCAAAGCACGGGCATGAGGGAGGTTAGGAGGGGTGTCGCAAAGTTTCCTTACATTTGGATGGGAGCCCTCAGCGATGGTGGACAACGAGAAATTATCATTGTGGTGCTCCGAGGAGGGACGGTACTTACTGCTGCGAGGTGGCAGGGGGCGAAAGGGAGAAAAAGAAGGAGAGTGATGGAATGGAGGGAGCATTGTGGGAAAATGAGAGGTATAGAGACAAGGACACAATGGAAAATATAGGGGGAGAATATTAGAATGAAGAGATTATGAAGGACAGAGGAGAGAGAGAAAGAGAAAAGAGCATTAGTGCAATTCTAGGACACACAATTGGAGACACACATTCAGTTTACAACCTGTGATGCAACATATCAGATGACAAAATGACGTCACTTTTTTTGTTCTCAAAATCAACAAATATTTCACCCATTTCAAAACATGAGAAGTTTTAAACACATTTCATCACCATAAAATGACCTCAAATGAATAAACAAATTAAGCTTCTTGGGCTCATGTGTAAATCGCAATTTCTTCCCATTTTTTTCTTCCCTTATCCTTCATTTCCCACCTCCTACTCAAACATTCCATTACTCTTCCTATTCTCAAACATACAAAAATGTAGATAATAATAATATATACAATTTAAAGACCTGCATCATTGGCTAATGAAAGAGGCTGGAAAAGGAAGAGAGAGGGAGTTTCACCAACGGCAACACTTCTATTTTAAAGGCTAATATAGACATTTTGGACAATATAGCTATTTTTAAAGGGGCTATATGTAAGAATTTACGTATTAATCACATTTGTATTGCCAATACGTGAACAGCTTGTAATGAAACTTAAAAAACGAGACCTCCCCCGACTTCCTAGGTTTTCTATGAAAGGATGTGACGTTTACGCACACTCACGAGAGCCTCTCTCTGTAATACTTTTTTTAACCAAACTATCATAATTTGAATGACCTAATCTGTCCACATGATGACTGTGAATTGCAGAGCTAGTGGAAACATATCCACACGGCTACGATCAGATGCTTTCTTAACTGCTGCTTTCTCAATGCTGTCATTTTTGTTGTGTCTATTTTGTTATTGAGAGGAAAGTGCGCACCACATATTTACATATTCATCTAACTGTAGCTCTCAGCAGCGTGGACAGCATCAGGATGTTCGTTAAAAGTATATCGCTGCAAAGATATTTCCAACTTTTTGAATTTTCATTGAATCATGTGCACAAGTGCAAGCACTGCTTGCAGGCTGCAGTTCACTTAATGGCCACCGGTATCACTAAAAACAACGTTGTTTTTATATTCAGAAAACCTCTGCAGTCTGTTATATATTTATATATATAGGCTATATATTAATGTTAATAATTTTGCATATTGTTGGGCCTATACAGATGATCAGGCAGTCATGGCCTAATGGTTACAGAGTTGGACTGGTGACCCAAAGGTTGTTGGTTTGATTCCAGTACCGGCAGGAAATGACTGAGAAAGGCACCTAACCCCCAATCGCTTCCCGGGCGCCACACAGGCTGCCCACTGCTCCGGGTGTGTGTATCCACATTTGCAGTGTGTGTTCACTACTCACTACTCTGCTCTTAATGTGTGTGCACTAACTTGGATGGGTTAAATGCAGAGGTCAAGTATGGGTTACCATACTTGGTCATCATGTGTCATTTTCACTTTAATAGTATTATTAATAAAATTTCAATGTTTGATTTCAAGGACATTTTTGCTTACTTTTGGGGTGATATACAATTTTGACAATGTGTTGGGTCGCCACATTATGTTAATCTGGGTTCTGAAGTAAAACCACTTGAGAGAATTTATAGGATCAATGCCTTCTCTATTTTGCTGTAATATGCCCCATCTTTTCTGCTACAATCTGTAGATTAGATCTCACAGAGCAGAAAGAACTCAAGCACATTTACTTGCAGCAGATGTTGAGGTGGGTGTCTGATGTATTCACGAGTCTCATCTGTAGCACTGCTGCCCGTTTCTCCCCTCCATCCTTCTCACCTCCAAACATGGCTGCCCCTCCTCTGCAGCCTGTTATAAAACTCTCTGTTTCTCCACTGGCACTTGCTTTCCTCTTCTGCTCTCCTCTTTTTCCTCATCATTTTCCTTCTCTTCTTTGAGGAGGGTGCGCGCTGTTTAATTCCACCCCCACACCCCCCCCGGGTCTCACAGCTGTATGTAGGTCAGCCGGCCCCTCCTCCCCCTCTGCCCTACTTTCAGCTGGAGCTTTAGTGACATCATGCATTCTGCCCGGTGCTAGCGCAGTACGCTAAGCATTAGCATGACATCCACTCACGGCTTTATTTGGTCTCCGATTAGCAGCTGCACTATCACTAACAATTTTTAGGGAATTAAAAATTCAGCAGACTTTTACAAAAGCCATTTCTGCTATTATGTTGTTTCTCTCAGTTAAACCTTTATTTATATATTTATTTTACCCTGCTGTAAAATACAGCTTAAAGTTGGTTTGCTGGTCTTGGCTGGTTTAAGCTGGTCTCCCAGTCTAACTATAGTTAGCTTGCTGACAAGTCCCAAAAATGAATCTAAAACCAGCAAACCAGACTGGTTAACTAGGCAAGCAGGTTTAAGCTGGTAAACTGTTAAGCTGTTTTTTTAACCGCAAACAAACAAACACAATATTTATTTAAACATTAAAGAAATATTTAAAGAAAATATTAAAGAAAAGTTTATTTTGTCTTGCAATTCTACACAACCGGTCAAAGGTTTGGCATAATTTAGATATTTTTGAAAGTCTCTCACCAGTGCTGAATTTATTTGGAATTTATTATACAATAAAAAGTAATATTGTGAAATATTATGACAATTTTAAAGAACTATTTTCTATTTTATATATATGTTTTACTCCTGTGACTGAAAGCTGAATTTTCAGCATCATTACTCCAGTCTTCAGTGTCACATGATCCTTCAGAAATCAAATTCTAATACGCTGATTTACTGCTCAAGAAATATTTCTTATTGTGATCAATGTTTTTGCTACTTAATATTTTTATGGAATACATGATACACTACTATTAAAAAATGTGGTTATTGTTTTGTGTGTGCATATGCGGGAGAAAGGTCATGGGATTGAATATTTGCTATTTAAATAACAGCACAAACATTTGGCAAGCTCCACTGTGTGTGACTTATTTGTTCCTAATTCCGCCACAAAACATGAGGTTTTAAGGCTTTTAATCCATAAACCCTTCTACTTTGTCTTACTCTCTCTAAAAATCTCTACCACATGGGTCATTTTCATGAATTTAGCTGTGTCCTGCCAACTGCCCACAGCATGCCGGAGTCTCACCTGCGCTTGCGCAACTTGTTATTCTCAGTCTTGAGCACGTGCAGCTTCTTGGCAAAGCAAACGACGATCATGAAGAGCAGGAGCACCATGAGAGCGGAGGCCCCGATGGCGATGCACATTACCTGGAACTCTGTGATAACGGACTCGCAGCGGGCACCCTTGTGCCACATGTAGTCCTGGATGTTGCACCTGCAAGACAAAGAAAGGGAAATATATGCAAAACCTTTTCCAACAAATTGGTAACACGCTTGTATTTCTACAAGCAGATTTTGATGCAATAGTCAAAAGTTAATTCAATATACAATGAATAAAATTAATAGCAATATACATATCAGTTATGGTAATTGCAAATTACTTCTTTTTATGGTGCAACAAACAATGAATGCATCTAAACGGGTTATTTAAAAACGAATGGAATGATCCCATTATTTTCGTGCGATATTGCCTCGTTCTTGCATTATTAATAGCTGTTCAGAAAACATTACTTTTTGCAGACATTATCCCATTGGCCTCTGATATTAGGGGTTCCTGGTTCAAGACCAGCAGATTTTAGGGGTCAGTGTGGAGCCAATTTTTTCTCCAGTAAAAACATATGGAGCGACAAGGCCCTCACTGGGATTCATCCAATATCACGCCAACACACTCATTTTTGAAGTGAGACACATTTTAAACACACCGTATTAAGACAGTATTTTAATCCTTACTGGCTTCCCAAAAATGTGCTTTGATTCCCAATGTAGTCTCTTGTTTCATATGAATTATGCATGGGGGCTCAGTGCATCTCCTACACCAAGGGCGAGTTAAAATTCACTGCCTTCAGCATTTTTACCATTCATTTTTGCAGACACCTGGGTGGATGACAAGTTCACTGCCTTTATCTTACCTTAAGTTTCTTCTATACTGCTTTAGACTGGATTTAACACCAGTTCTGAACCTGTTCTAGAAGTCATTGAAAGAACTTCAAAGACTGTCAGGATGTGTCATATTAAAACTCAGTGACATTTGCCTTGATAATCCAATAAGGCAATCCAATGTTACAATAGTATGTTTGAGCGTGTATGAAAGTGTTGCTACCAAAAAAGGTTTCAGAACGCTGGGCTTTGCATCTGGGTTTTGTCAGGAATAATAGCACATGGGCATCTGCATCCTCTCCATCAGCTCCCTAAACTTTTCCTCCTCCATTTTGCACACATAACAAACAGTAGGGTTGTATCTGTCAGAGGACAGACAAACAAACAACATCAGAAGTGCAGATGCCGCAGTCAGATTGAAGGATGAAATCTGAAACATGCCCGGTATCTTTTGAGCTCCACCAGCATTATTGCTAAGAGTCAGGCATGAAATGGCATGATGTGATTTACCCATGTAGGCAGGCTATGTTTTCCTATATTTGTTCCTATATTATATAAATATATATAAAATGTGTGTGTGTGTGTGTGTGTGTGTGTATACTGTATATAACTGTATAATGTTAATGTTAATGTTAAAATGTATACATTATTATTATAGAAAATCTAATCTGATTGGTTCATCCCATTGGTGATGTTGCTCCAGTAACATGTCTAAACTCTGTTAAGCGTGTACAGTGGTTAAAAGCTTCAATGGTGCATCATGCAGATAATCGTGGGAAAGAGAGATTCAAATAGCTGGAGAAGAGAGAAAAACAGATGTATATAATAAAACACAAATCTGATGATAACTGAAACATTTGCAAGCAATCAAACGCAAATGATCTGCAAAGACTTCAGTCCTGACTGCACCTCTCTCTCTCTCAACCACATCCACATTTGCACACACTCAAATGTAAATGTCTATAATGAAAGGAAGTCGTCTTCATTCACAGTCTTGGTGGTCACGGGAGGGGGGTCTGAGGTTTCACTTCTTTTCACTACAGCATCCTGTATGCCCCTTTGTGCCTGAGCCAACCGAGAGCGAGACGAAGGAGAACAGGGTTGGCGCGGCGCCACCGAGGGCATTCAATCCCAGAAGGGAGAGGTGTCAGGAGTGTTGATGTGAGTGTGCATATAAATGCATCCTTACAGTGGGCTGTATAAAGCAGCCTGTCTATTCAGCCCCTCAGCTGTTTCTCATCCATCCTCCCAGATCTCAACACTCTTAACTGTGTTTGTTTCTTCCACAAAGTTTGCATGCTATCTAAATTACATTCTACACCCATTCTCTTGCCTGTTTTCCAACCCAACCCTCTTTTCAGGGCTTTTAGTCAAGATCTTTTATTACTTTCGTGCATTATGTTCTTATCTATCTCCTTCCCTCATCCACTGTCTCTCTCACCCATGTTTATAACTGCACAACCTTCTGACTGCGTCAGTAGTCAAAACTGTTATGCAAACAGTCATATTCATCCTGTGTAAGCTGTCGTCCCAAACAGAGCCTACATCAATGAACCCGTTTACACAATTTTAATATTATTATGTGAAATGAAATCAGATGGTTAGATACATTCTGAGAAGTTCCAAGAAAATCCGATATAACTGCAACTGAGGCTGAGTGAGTTTGTGCGTTAGACTACAAAACACAAACCACCAGGCTCCTTAACTAGGTGAAGTGATAGTTCAACCAAAAATGTAAACTCTATCATTATTAAAGGTAGGGTAGGCAATTTCAGTGTGGCTAGCTTTGAAAGCATGAGATCCCACCCTTCCTTCAGAACGCTCTCCAAAGCGCAACCCAATCTCACGGAAATTCGTACGTATTTTACGAGGTGGCTAATTCGTATAAATTAATACAACCTCACTCGTACAAATTCGAAAGATTTTTGCTAAATTGTACATATTTTACGAGTTGCCCAATTCGTATGAATTCGTACGTATTACCTACCCCTGATCCCACCCCTAAACCTAGGGTTTAGACATGTCGTAGAAATTCGTACTAGTGAGGTCATAGACATTCCTACGAATTAGCCACCTTTTACTCACTCGAACGAATTTGTACCAATTGGTCGTGAGATAGCGTTGAAACGCACACAGCAGAGTCTACAAAGCGTCACGAGATGCCGTTAATTTACTTCATGTCTCAAAGGACGTAAACAGCTCCGGGTAGAGCGTCAAGGGTTGCCATCTCGTAATTACGGTTCCAACATGGTGTAAATGCGGCATTAGCTCGTAGTTTTGGTTCACGAGGAACTGTAAAAGATGACTGCTGTTTGTTTACAGCGCCTGTCTACACAACACGCTGATGTTGTGTGATGTCTGCGCGAGCAGGTGCGCAGAGGTATGGAAATACATATGTTGACAGGCAGATAGGACATCCTATCAGGACCACAAAAAAAAAATTTGTGAACATGAAAATGTTTTGGTCCTGAGACTTCCACAGAAGCTATATGCACATTTTAATGTTTAGACCACTTCTATTATTGATTTCTATCAGGATGAGAACAGAGTTTCAACCAGTATAGCAAAAAGTGTTTATAAAACAAATTGCCTGCCCTACCATTAAATCACCCTCATGTTGTGACTTTCTTTCATCTGTGGAGCACAAAAGAAGATACTTTGAAAGATATATCTTTTTTAAAATAATGGGTTCCAATGTTGCTTGGACAGAAGAAAAGTAAGTCATACAGGTTTGGAACAAAACGAGGGGGAGTAAATAATAACATTTTTAGGTGAACCATCCATTTAGCCAAGCAAAAATTTGCTTTGATTATCCTGCATAATTTTAAAAGACCATTTGTTAACATCATGACTATGCTAGTGCATCTAGAAATGTTGGTCTAAACTAGATGAGGGTTGAATTTGTGCGGTTAATCTCTGTGTATAAATATGGGCAGTTTACAAAGCTGCCGTGTGGACAGATGGTGCAGCTAAGACTGTGTTTGTGTGCACATGTGTGTGTGTTACATGGAGTGTTGAGATGGATGGATGCCAAACAGCCCCAGCTGAGCAGTAGCAAGCAGTAGTTGAAACAGATGTAGTGATGACATGTCATTCCATCACTAATATCTCTCTTAAGACCAAATCTCCCTTCTGTTCCCCTCCATTTCTCTTTCTTTCTCTGCTCGGTTATCTCTTCCTCTTTCAAGAACAACATATATACAGATAGTTTTGATTATTGTAATAAAAATGTCAAGAAACCTTCTCAAAAATATGCATACATGTGATTACACACCATAATTTACATGTCATAAAATGCTGCAAATCCACTGAAAGTCATCTTTAGTCATGCAACCAGTATTTGCAAGACCACTGTAAATGTAAGACAGGCAGGTCTAGTGATCCAATTCACATATTTTCCACAGATAACAACCAGATAATTAATTATTTTATAACTAACAAATTAATAACAAATTATACAACTACTAGAAGTATAATAACCAAATACAACTTGGTAAGCAGTGTGCACTATATAGCAAATCTCAACTGCTCAATCTTCGGAAAAAGTAAACTATATTATTGCTCAGCGATATATTAAAAGTTGTATATGTAGTACATCCTACTTTACCTGCATACATATAGTATTTTTGTAAAGCAATATTCTATATAGAAAATCTCAGCTGCGTACATATAGTTAAAGAAAATCTAAACAATTGTATTGCACAGCTCTATTATAAAGTTGTATACAACTTTATTTGCATAAACAAACAGCGATATATACAGCAAAGCTCAACTAACTGTAACTATATTATTGCCCAGCTCTTTATACAAAGTTGGATATATATGTCCAACTTTGATTGCATACAGTATACTCTTTTATGGCAATATATACTATATAGCAAATGAAGATAATATGCTATTATAAATATTAACACCATGATTTAAAACAATGTGTATTGTGAAAAGCACTATAAATACATTTAACTT
This sequence comes from Squalius cephalus, assembly GCF_949319135.1. Lineage (NCBI taxonomy): Eukaryota > Metazoa > Chordata > Actinopteri > Cypriniformes > Leuciscidae > Squalius > Squalius cephalus. Next base: position 7,863,460 of record NC_137136.1, on the reverse strand, counting down.
GACAGCCTCAAAATGCATCTTAAATATTCATATTCAGCTTGTCTCTAATGTATAACTTCCTTAATATGCAAAAAGTGGGCAAAGTAGTTAGGAATCATCTGCATGCTCACTGCACTGGTAGTGCTAACAATATTTTTAGCAGATGCATTCTTACTAAAATGACAAACAATGAGCCCATGTCTTACACTAAAAGTTATTTCACTGAGTACACTGATAGGGGGACAAGATTTTTGCCACCTATCTTCCATTAAAAATGAACTGGGAACTTGCGGTGACCATGTAAAATTGTCTTTAGGAAGATCTACTAAAACTTGGCGCTCAACTATCGCTTAATTAAGTGTCAGTACAGCTTGTCATAGTAAACACAGCCACACCATGAGCGGCAACCCTTCATTAACTCTAAACATGTGGTTTAGCACTGCTGTCACAATCATCACTCCTCGATTGCTGAATAAAAACCCCAAATTACCAGGGTTACAAAGGTTTGCAATATTCAGCTTTGAGAGGCTGCAGGCCACTTGATCCCCTGCCGGATCCCTGGGGTGGTATAAGGGTGATCCCCAGATGGAGAACGCTTTTACTAGGAGACCGCCAAAGGTAATAACCCAGTGACTGAGAAGGATCAGGACTGGATTAGACCAATCATTAATTAGATCCAACTGTGTCTGTCACAACACCACTCTATCTATCAAGAAAATGAAGCGCTTGCTGATCTTCAAAATCGAAATTAACAAATTATACAATTTAAAGGGTTAGTTCACCCCAAAATAAAAATTCTTCCATTAATTTCTCATCCTCGTGTAGTTTCAAACTTGTAGACATTCGTTCGAGCTTTCGGTCCCTCTATTGACAGCCTATATACGCAACTACCACTTTTAAGGCCCAGAAAGGTAGTAAAGACATCATAAAAGTACTCCATGTTATGAAGCAACGTGAGTGCTTTGTTTGTGCAAAAAACATAATTTACTACTTTATTAACAAAATATGAATCTCTAATGCGATGTTCATGCAAAAACATACCCTCACGTCAACACATCACGCATGTGCCGTGGTGATCTCGTGAAGGAATTTCGGAGATTAATATTGCTGTATATTACAATATACAACATTGATTTTACAAAAAAAAGTTGCATTTGAGGTGTTCGTCCTATTTACATTTGAGGTGTTTTGTCTATTGAGCTATGAAAGAGCATAAAAAGTCCTCTTGGATGTTAACATTAACTTTCACTGACTAGAATCACAGTCAAAAACATGTTTTTTTAACTGAAATGAAGGCACATCTGTCATTTGTCCACACATACAGAAAGCTCTGGATAGATCACTAAAAGAGAGGCACATGCGCAGGGGAGGGGGAAGGACGGTGCTCTGAAAAGATGTCTGAGCCATTAACATTCATACTCTAATAAGATTGCAGTGGTGAATAAATCAGTGTTCATGCGAGCCTCATATAAACAAAGCCAACATGGGACACAGCTGCCCAGAGCTCCACTGACCCACTTTGACTAGGCTTGTTTTGAGTCAGTGAGGGTAACCGGCCCCCCAAAAAAAGGGGGGGGGGGGGGGGGCAAACGTCTGTTTACAATGCAAGTACATGAGCATGATGAGGAACTCAGAGACAGGCTCAGAAGAAAAAAATCACATCTGATTCCATTTAGCAGATGCTCTTATTCAGAGTGAGAAATGTAATAAATTACACTTGTAATTATGATGATGACTAGGTGAGAGGTGTAACTGGGAATAAGTTTTCAGCAAGATCATTTGATATGAGCACGAACTGCTCATATTATGTTACTACGGTATTATTTAGAGGGGAAAAGAGAGAAAAAAAAGAATTTTAATCCAGCACAACTGGCAGACAGGCAACTGTTTGGTCCCCTAGAAAAAAAGAGATTAAACAGAACATATGAAGGTCTAAGTCTCCTGCTTAGAGTTTTCTCCTGAGAAAAATACCCCAGTAATCTCACATACTGTATGTCTCCTCTCAACAAACTCTCAAACTGTGCTCAATCATCAAACAAAAACCAGAGATTTCAATATTTGCTCAAACATTTCTCACATTCTTGCAAAATCAAATGAACTATTTATTAATATACATATAGCTATATATTTATTGAAAACTGCATGCGAATCATCCTAAATTCAAGCAATGTCTTAGGAGAAACATCAGAGACAAAATTCTTATATGAAGCGTACCTGACAAATCTCATGAGCTATGAAAGAGCAATCTCTGAGCAATAAAACGTTCAGTTAGGAATGAAATTCATAAGAATAAATGTGATTAAATCTGAAATTTACTGCTAACCATGACCTCTGGACTGACAAAGGTTGTGGATACGGTCAGGGTCATTGCACAAATCCAAAAAGAGGGAGGAACAAGAGATTTATGACCATGAATAGGTTGTTAATAGTCACTGGCTGGCAAGGGGATTGTCTTAGATCTTAATCACAATGTGAATTACAACCGGTGTGTGTCTGGAAGAGTTGTGGAGGGAGAATGACGGTTAATTTCACAATAATGCAGTACTGATATCACCTGAACCCATGATAGCATAATCTACCCAAGGTCTACCCTCCCAAAACCCCAAAAGTATCATTAATATGTGACTTTTATGTAAAGAAAATATAGTAGTTGCTTTTCAGGAAGCAGTGAAGCTCGGCTCTCAAGCATCCTGCCCCCATTTTGACCTAATCTACCCGTGAACAAGCTGAATTTCATATCTCCTCATACTTATTTTCAGCTTAAACATAATCCTCATGATGACCTCTTTATAGCGGTTACAGGTTACTCTTTATAGCGTTTGCTTGCATGGTAAATGTATTTGCAGTGATAGTGAAGTTAATGAACCCGCTGTTATTGTTATTCTTCAAAATAGGACTTTTAAAAATGACTTTTCTAGTAAAAGAGAGGATTTTAGGCATAATGCAAGACACATGAAAACAAACATAAACTTATGTGTCTAGAGTCTAGACTGTTGTGCATGTTTCATGTTTGGTCACATGTTTGGGCAAAAACAGTTGTGCTCAAAATAATCTGGCAGCGAGAGGGAAGTTTCCTAATAAACTTTCCTCATAAAGAATCTGGGAAAACATGTGGTGCTTTCTGCTCCGCAGCACTCAGCCTGTCCTTGTGCAAGTCCTTAGTTCCCCTTGTGACCAGATGTGCCATGAAGGAAGGCAAATCTTCTTGAGAGGTTCCCTCCATTTCATTCCAATTTAGAACTATTAGATTTGTCCAAAGAAAATACCAGGGGTGTTTGCTCATGCATAAACTAGGGCGTTGTGGGCGGTTGCCAGGGCATTTCTATGTGGTTGCTAAGCAGGGATGTGCAAAATTCAGAATGGATCCTGTGATGGATTTTTTAATTAATCATAACTACGTGTGAGTGTATATATAACAAATAGGAGAAATGAAACTAGACAGATGTCTAGGTTTGAAAACTTGTGATTAACAATGAAGTAATCAAGAAAACAGAGTTTGCTTCTACCTAGTAACAGAAGGGTTTGCCTATGAAGAACCAATAAAACTGTAGAGAAATTATGTAATGTATCATATGATTTTTCCCATGCTCCTATTCTATAAAAACTGTTTTATTCTTTTTGCTGGTGGGATTCTCTCTGAGATTTGTCTGAGATCCTCCGGACGTGATTAAAGCATATTCGAAGGCATTGTCTGAAGTCTGTCGGTTATTATTGTTGCGCAGCAAGTTAGTTAGTGGAACAAGTTAGTTAGCAAAACACTAGAGATCTTACTCCTATTCCCAAGTGATAGTGTGGAGCCAGTTAAGAAAACTAGAGAACTTATTCACAAGTGATAGTGTTCGAACGGAACAAGACGTCGTTCGACTCTTTGTGAGACTCTTAGGCGGGGTTAGATTGCGGTCAGGTAACTATAATTCTTAGGCATTTTATGTGGTCAGAATAGCTACACTATTCATGAGCAGTCAGAGGTAAACTCAACTGAGTATAATATTTTCAGGTGTCAGGGACAATCGGTTCAACCCAAGTCAGGTGCGTAGTAGTTAAAAAACGAGTTGAATTTCTTTCCAATTCCAATTCCATTCCAATTCTGTATCCCATTCATTACGTCAGGATTTGAATTGGAATTTAAAAGACAATCTCAATTCAATTCTGAATGGCTTGCTGAATGATTGCTAAGTGTTTTCTTACTGGCCCAAGTCAGAAGAGCCGACCCTCAAGTACTCTGGTCGCTAGATATGGCGACCTTTGATGTAAGCCTATTGGATTTTGTCATCTGTCTCAACATCCACTAAGCGAAAATTGCAAGTCTAATCACCTAGAAAAGTAATAGCACACCTGTCCTAAGCAAACCAAATGATAAGTATGAGCAAAATTAATTGTGATTCTTGTCTTAGTGAATAACCTGGTTCTTCTGAACGCTTACCTGCAGAGCATTTGAGTTCCTTCCAGGACGTAGCACTGGCCCCCATTGAAGCAGTACTTGGGCTGCAGATCACATGGGGACTTGCAGGTTCCATTGGTGCGGACAAAGCCCTGCCGACAGTCTGAGCCATTAACTGAGTCGATCACACCAGGGGAAGCTCTGGGTTCTTCTTCCACAGTGGCTCCTTTGGGAAACATGAAACCAGGGTTGGGGGGCAATTGAGGAGGAAAGCGTTTGGAAGGAGGGGTAGTGGAGACGTCATCATCGTAAGACTCAGAAGTGCTGCTGTTGGGGTAATCGTCGATAGTGGGAGTCACATCGTCGATGGTGGTAGTCACACTATCGTCGTAGGGCGTCATGTAGTCGTAGTTGTCAGGCATGGCCCAGGAGGTGGGGTCACGGCCCTGAAGCTCGTGTGGTGACAGAGACGATGAGTCTAGGTTCTTGCGGTGGGAGCTAGAGTCGAAGAAATCTACAGTGACGTCAGATGGGGAGGGTGGATGAGTTGGGGACGGGGTCATCGGAGATGTCTCAAGGTCAAGGTCAAGGTCAAACACAGTGGTCTTCATGTCTACTTTAGCATCCTGCCAGGGTGGTTGTGTAGGCACTTGCTGCCTCACTTCCTCTTCCACTTCCTGTTCCTCTTCCTCCAAGGTTTTAACAGGCTCATGGGGAAGCAAGTATTCGATCTCAGCAGAGTCGGGGCTGATGTCTGGACTTGCCAAAGTGGTTGTGGCACCCTCACTGGAAGTTGGAGTTCCTGGAGTTGGCGAGAAGACTTCATTCTGCATGCCACTGCCTACATCTTCATCTCTGAGCTTCCGTCCGGTGGGAGTCAGGTCTGAGGTGCTGGGCAAGCTGGTGAACTGTGACACCTCCTCTATCTTCTCCTCACCCTTGGTCGACAAGGAGGTCACATTAACAGCACTATCAGCCTCAGTTTCATTTCCCACCACAGAGTTACCTGTTGAAAAGAGCAGATTAAGGTTAGGAGGAATGAAAAACCTTACATTCATCCAAACAATAAAGCCACTTGTATTTAACTCTTTCCTTATTTCCTTCTCAGTGGTAGGTCTCCCAATATCTTTTAAAAAGCTTCTTTAGCAAGCCTTGAGATTAGGTGTAATTATTTTACTAATGTACATGGTTCTCAAAGGCAGGATTAGGGATTAGGGGTCGAGACTTGAATCATAGGGGCTTCCAGCGGAGTGACAATTAGCTAAAAAGAAACAGCATCTTTGACCACCAGAAAAGCCCATAAATTCTTTTGTCATCTATCTATCAGGTCTAATCCAACAACACAATTTCGTTAAAGTTAACAGTGTTCATAATCAATTTTACAGCCATAATGTGAATAGGATATTCATTGATTGATTCATTGATATTCATATTCACATTCATTTCATAGATTTTATCCATCGAGTTGACCGGATTGTGAAAAATGTCATTATTTGACAGGTGTTTGAAAAATAACAGGGCTTTGTAATAAAGAAATAAAAGTTTTATCATATATATATTTATATATATGCATGCAGATAATTTGTCGAACTTGTTTTACTTTAAATATAGGCAAGTTAAAAACTAGAGGAAAACCAAATATACTTGTATTCAAAATACAATAAATTAAAACAAGTCTAAATATCTTGTACAGTGTTGCTTCTAAAGTAAATGTATCTTAGTGTGAGGATTTTTACATATTTTTACTGTAAACAAGTAGTCATTTTTTGCAGATATGAAAGTTTACATTTCTTTCCATGAAAAAAATCAAACAAATCTTTTACAATATGAACAGAAACACTACAAGCACAGTGAATTTGTAAAACACTTCTATAGAAGTTGAACACGAACAAAGATACTTGTGTATTGTAAGCTCAAAAATATGTGTTGCGGCTTCCACAACACAGGAAATTGTGTGCATTTCTGGAATGGCAATAATATTTTTTGTGAACAAGTATATGGACTCAGTCAACAGTGTGCTTGATAACAGTGGATTTGTGATCCTGCTTTCCTGTCGCACAGAGCAAAAGTCTAAGCAAACTTACATGATAGTCTCTCTTTCTTGAAGACCGTTGTTTCCAAAGATGAATGTTTTGCATTGATTTTCCAGTGCTATTATCTGACCGCTCTATTTGAGTTTATAACTTGGGCATTTTTGTTCCAAGAACATCTGTGTTTTTTTAAACACATGAAGAACTAAACTGAGTAGGATATAGTCAGAGGCATAACATGTGACAGTGGAGACTAAGATCTTTGGCACAGAGATGCTCTCTCAGTAAAAGGTTCCCAAAAATGGCCAGATGTGCTTGGTCTGGATTTTATTAGAGAGTGTGAATCACTAATGTAGTATTTATGTGACAAATCTGACGGAGATGAATCAGATACAGCTCCTTTGTGGTAACATTAGACATTAGCGAATCTAGAAATGAGCATTTAGATCTCTGTATTCGTGCAGGATTAACATGCCTTTCAAACACAGATGTCAAATCAGTCATTGAAGCATAAACACCACACACAACAAAACAAAGTGGGTGAGGAGGTCATCAAGTGCTGTTTTCAAGACATCAGCAACTTTGACTCCAAACAACCAGCACAAACACTTTAAAACTTTGTCCATTTAGTTTTCTGTAGATTGAGAAACATGTGAAATCAGATATTTAGACACCTCTTCACCAAGGCTGCATTTAAAAAATTTAAAATCATTCTGATGCCAACTTTTGAATGGTGAAAGTGCAAAATAACATTGTGCACAGTCAGTCCTAAAAATCTGTGTGAATGACTAAAGGTACAAATATCAAAGCTCTCTGTGGACAAATATCTTAAGCTTCTGATACACAAAAAAGAATCCTATGTTTATTTTAAGACAAATATAGTTATGATGACTAATACAGGAAGACATCATCAGTCTGACTAGATAGAAACCAGATGTGTGGTTAAAACTCATGATCTCCACATTTAAAGTGTTTTGCACCATTAACATGGCCAATGCCAAGTAATAAAGCTCTCATTTGAGTAGCATAATCATATTTGCATTTTAGTGTATCTGCTAAACCGTATTATGGCGTTCCAGTGTGACTCATGTAGAGAGCAGCCAGTGATTAAACTAGAGATAGAAAACCAAACTCTGGTGTGGAAGGTCTGAATTTAATAAGTGCGAACAGTTAATGCACAGCGTCCTTCAACCGTTAGCAGACGTGTCATGGATACTTGCCGGTAACCTAATAAGGAGCAGGATTTTCACATTCACTTTCATGTATCTCCTTTTCTTCTAGCAGAATACGCCAAGCCAGTCAGTCAGTCAAGGCTATTTGTTCTGTAAAAAAAAAAAGTTTGACACTTGCTGGAATGCTGGTTTTGCAGATTGTGTGGGTTAAATAGCCAGATTTGGGTCAGATCTTTACAGCCACGGCATTATCAAAGATCTCCTGCCATAATGCGTCTCCCAGACGGGATGCACTACAGAAGCGAGGAACCGGGGGCCCCAGGCAAAGCGGACACAAAAGGGTCCTTGTGTTTCTCCTTTTCTCTCAGATGGTCAAATCTTGTTACATAATACTGAGTTACCCCCTTTTTCTCTCAGGCACCCCAATGCAGCCCAAAGGGGAGGAGGTATTTGGGGTTTGGCGCTTGTTGTTTGGTGGCCAGGTTCGGAGGAATGATGGCCACGGGTCTTGGTTGCATGACTTTGGAGAGATGCCAAGCTCTTTGTTTGTGCAGCACTGCAGACAGTGAAGGGAGGACAGCGAAGAGCCCCGACAGTTCGTCTGTACCTCAGATGGGTTTCTGATGGCAGACTGCCTGAGCAAGAACTGTGGGAGGTACATCTCAGAAGCCATGGACCCAACAGCTTCATTTAACGTTTTTCTGTCATCTATAGGTCTAGTGTAACATTGTGATTTCTTTGAGGTCAGCATTAAATGTTGACTTTTCTTGCAGTTTACAACCAATATAACTTCCATACGAGCAAAAAAAAATCTAGTTTCATCCATCATGAATTGATTGGATCGTGAAAAGAGGTGGTTGGAAGGAGGGGCCTGGATATTAACTAAAAAAAAAAAAGGTTTCTTTGGTATAATTTGGTATATAAGATTCGGAATGTGTATTAAGAAGTTTCTTATGTTCACCAAGGCTATGTATTTGATCAAGGATGCAGTAAAACAGTAATATTGTGAAATAGTATTACGAGTTAAAATAACTGTCTTCTATGTTAATATATTTTAAAATGTCATTTATTTCTGTGATTTCAGCAACCATTACTCCAGTCGTCAGTGTCACATGACCTTTCATAAATCATTCTAATATGCTGATTTGGTGCTTAATAAACATTTATTATTATTATTATCAATATTGATTTCTGAAAAAACAAAGAAATATATTTTCAGGATTCTGTTGCTAGCATGATTTAGCGTGTTGCTAGCATGATTTAGCGTGTTGCTAGCATTATTTAACGTGTTGCTAGCATGATTTAACATTTTGCCAACATGATTTAACATGTGGCTAACATGATTTAGCATGTTGCTAACATTATTAAGCATATTGCTAGCATGATTTACCAGGTATCTATCATGATTTAACACACTGCTATCATGATTTAACACATTGCCAAGATGTTGCTAACATAATATGTTGCTAACATGATTTAACACATTGCTAGCATGATTTAACATGTTGCTAGCATGATTAGCATGTTGATAACATTATTTAACAGATTGCTAACAAAATTTAACACATTGCTAGCATGTTGCAAGCATGAATTAGCATGTTGCTAACATGATTTAACACATTTACCAGGTTGCTAGCGTGATTTAATATATTGCTAGTGAGATTTAACACATTGTTAGCATGTTGATAATTTAGCATGTTGCTAAGATTATTTAACACATTGCTAGCATGATTTAATGTTACTAACATGATTTACCAGATTTGCTGGTAAAGTTGGAAAAAATGGAAAGTTTTTCTTTTGCGTTTTGAACAGTTAACAGTTTTAACAGTTTTGCATACAGACGTCGTCAAAACGATTCCTGTTCACACAGATCTGCGAAAACGCCTAAAAACGCTGTTTTATACATGCCAGGCCAATAGTTGGCAATGTCACTTTTTAAAGAAACTGCATGCGCCTATAGACTAAACAAGTAATACGCATGCACATTACATCACCGTTTTCACAAATTCGTGTTTTTGAAGTTTACATGGAGATGATAACGATATCGTGATCATAATCATGTTCAAATACTTGTACTTTGAAACCCGTTTTCAAAAGTTCGCGTTTTCATTCCAACAAAACACGGTTTGTCCTGTAAACTGCCCCTAAAACAGCAGACCAAGCTAATGAATTTGTAAATAAAACATCAGTGTGACTGATCTGTGACAATAGAGACATGGAATGTTAATGACGAACACTGGCCTTAACCTCTATGTCCCGCAGTACGTCCAGGAGCTGTTGTCAAAAGTGATTGATTATCTGACGATCATTCACAGAATGAAGCCTTAATCACTGTATGCCTCCAAAACTTTACAAAGACTAAAATAATTAAGTACATATGTGAAATATGTATAAAGAAGTATGCAGAGTAAATTGATGAAATGGAGTGGAAAACAACTCTGTGTTGTTAACACAAAACCGTCTCCATCCAATAGGCTTTTGTGAAACGCCTTAGTATCCTATGCAAAAAATAGGAGAATTTTGATTCCATCCCTCCATGGAATATTTTAACTTGACTAATTACGCAGGTATTAACAGTCAGATCTTTTGACCTTGAGACATAATCAGACAGCTACCACTGGACGTCTCTCCACCTCCCAATGCATAAATCTTTCCATTTCTGTACTCAACAGGTGGTTGGATGGAGGAGGGATGTGTTGCCATGGGAACCAGCTTGCCCTCGCTGTGCAGAGTGTGCAACGGCGGAGCTCGAATGCGCTGTGTGAAAAACCATCATCACGAATTTATAAGACCACATCAACAATTTCAAGTAAAAGAAAAACCTAGAAAAACAAATATGTGCTAAGTCTTAATTTAGACTACTCAATTTTTTTTGATTTTGACTACTACTGATTTTTTATATCTTCTCTGCCATTTTTCTACTTTGATAAGCTAATTAAATAAGCTAATGATTACATGTATGAATTCACATGGTAGATGCATTAGAGGTGGGGTGATCAGTTTCTGATGAAACACAAAATGGCAGCAGTCCACATTGACAGCACTTCTTTATCATTCACTCCTGGTTGCTTTAAAGTAAATAAAAAATAAAAAAAAATCAAGGCATTGAAGACCTAAATGAATGCCTTCAAAAGAAGGAGGTGGAGAGATTGCTAAAACAAATCAATCCTTACTCTGAAAACCGACTGCACTGACTTTGTTGGGCAGCAAATGATTATGAATGAATTCAAATCTGATTAACCTCCCCTAAAACCATCTAAAATGTGTGAGCTGTTGTTTTCGAGTACATTGCAACAGATCCAGGAGAAAAGACACAGCCCTTTTGCTTACAAATCCATCCAATTCATGTGCACAAATGTATCCACCCATTTATGTCAAAATAAGACTTAATACACTCTTAAAAATAAAAGGTTCCAAACGTGTTTTATCCCCACAGTGATTCCATAGAAGAACCATTTTGGGTTCAACAAAGAGCCTTTCAGCAAACCGTTCTTAAAATAACCTTTTTTTCTTAATGTGAAGATCCTTTTTCCACTATAAAGAACCCTTGAAAGGTTCCATGGATTCTTCATGGAACCATCAATGCCAATAAAGGACCTTTATTTTTTAAGAGTGTACTAAACTGCAACCTGTATCAGGTACCTGTACATGACATCATATCCCTGGAACAAAGAACTGCAATCCTTGAAATACTCAGGATTGGATTGGACATGCATTGAAAATTACTAAAACTGCATTCCATGGCTCCTTTGGGAATATAGTAGCCTTCATTCAGAATGGTGGATTGCATTTGTAGGGATTGCTAAATATGATGGCAGTGTCAGAGGATATCAGAGTATCTTGATATCCTTCTCATTTAAGGGTTTTGAGATCAGAATCCTGCTTTAAGTGTTCATGACTTTGGACTGATGCACAGTAACAGGTGGCATAAATATAGATAAAACTGCTATTAATCATGCATGTGTCAATGTATGAAAAAATCGTATTAGAATCATATTAAAATCAAGTCAAGATGAGGCGGGCAACACCTTTTTTTCCCCTAGCAGCAGCGGAGTCTCTCAGCACAGAAGATGGCAAGTGTGTCCAGGGCTCTTGTGACAATAAAAAGGCGATTCAGCAAATACTGAAAGTGAATACATTATCAAATCAGTTACTGACACAAATCAAATTTTCCCGCAAGGTTTCACCGCACCAATAAAGACATAATGGATTGGAAAAGGCTGTCTATGATGGCCAATGGCACTCCTCTTCTACTCGAATGACCATTTTCTTGCAGGCAACAAAGAATACAAAAATTGCTTTTTAATTTGTAAAAACTCCTCGTTCACATGGAAGGGAGGAAGTGAATCAACGACTAACATCAAAAGCAGGTCCATGCATGAAGCTAACAAAGGGCATGGCCACCGGTGACATCATTTTTACCTGACCACACTAACCGCCATCACAGTATAGCTTTAACAAAGGTGTACAGCTGATCTAGTGCAGTTTGGGGCATCGTCAAGAAAAATGTGATAAAAGAAAGAACATATATTATAGATAAAGTCCTTCATTATTCATATTTCTATTAACAGATTCAAGAACACCAAGAAACCTTTTTTTTTTTTTTTTCTGTCCTGTTGCTGGGCGACAAAATGCAGAAACTGAGCATCCAACTAGATGGACAATGGACCTTCTAAGCACCATTGCAGAATTATACATTAGACTTTATATTATTTAATGAAAAGACCTGCTTTTTACAGAATACATAAACACCGATCGCGTCAATGAGATCATCTCGCTCAGTGATCTATCGGAATTTTAAACACACCACTGGTCGAAAAGTCGCTCCCATTGGGCTGGTCCTTCATCCATCTCTGGCTGAACGACACAATCTCTTAAATAACCCAAGTGACTGACCATTACAACTACAAAGACATTCTTGTTCTGTGCGTAAAATCAAACTACACGGATAAACAGTGTGATTTGCTGCGCGAGATTGTCCGAGCATAAATTATTTGGTGCTCTAATCCTGCCTTTGTGCGCCTCCATCATTGCCATAGTGACAACAGCTGCTCAGTGGAGTAATCACAGCGCAGTAACTCTGCACTACTACTACTACTACTACTACGAATACCACTGCATATGGCCAGGAGGAAAAAGAAATGAGCAATTATAAGCAATTATGTAAGATCAATGGTCTGCAAATCACTTGCTGATGATTTCTGTGATGTCCTTCCTTTTAATGTGGATTAATTAATGATGTGCATTTTGGACGAACCCCCAAATATCCCAGTTCGACATTTAACCTACATTTCCACGGCGCTGGTCCAGGCACATCAGCAGCAGCCGGCTCGCAGTCATGATTTACGCGCTGCAAAACCCAGCAGCGGCTGCACTACTGACCGACATTCTCATTTTGTGATGCTGTTCTGTCATGCCACCTCGTGTTTGAAGGCTATTGAGTCTTAACTATCAGCTGATTTAATATGCATGTCAAAAAAAATCTTACCATGTGCAAACAGCGGTGTCAAGAAGACAACCAGGAGGACAGAGAGCATCGGCACGCTCCAGCATCTCGAACACAACCTCATCTCCTTTCGGTACATGCTTGCGTGTAACTAAGAAATCTAGCAGAATAAAAATTCTATACTCTCCTGGAAACCAAATATGTTCAATTCGAGAAGTAAATCCTAGATGTATTTCGTCCGATCTGTTATATCGTATCTCCTCTGCGCTTCTCCATGTCCACTTCTTTTGTGAGGTGTCTTCTCTGGTCGTATTTGTTTACTTCTATTTTTTTTCTCAATGCGATGGAATTTGTTCCCTTATGGTCCCATTGCCACAGACTAAATGCAAGTCGGTGATCTTGCTGAGAACCGGACGGACGGACGGACGCTGGCCGAATCAATCGGTTCTGAAACCAAACCGACGCGCGTCCACTTGGAGAGATGCGATTCTACGCGTTCTCACAGTATGAGAGGGAAAATGATTTCGGCTCCCACTGTCTCCCCACCCCCTCTTCTCCCCAACCCCTCCCCAAGTTCTTACTCCTTTCAATAATGTTCAACTACTGACAGACACAAAAACAGCCCTCCATTGTAAGCTCGATTATTGCCTTGCTCATCCAATGGGTTTTTATCTTGGATAGTTGGAAACACTGATGGTTATAGATCGGTGGATGGAACTGATTTTGCTGCTTGTGGCATAGTCTTTCGTTTTCAAATATTTATTAATGTTTATTTTGTGTATTTTAGTAAATTACATATAATAATATATTAATAATTATTATTATTGAACTGTTTCAAATACATAAATAATTAAATAAATAAATGAATGCATAAATAAAATATTTTAAAAATGTGGATTTTACTGCTTGTGGCTTAGTTTTTCATGTTGAATATGAATATGAAAAAAAGAAAATATAATTGTACATTCTGTAAATTACATAATAATAATAATAATAATAATGTTTTATATTATGCAAATGTTTGAATATGACTAGGCCACAAAAAAAAACTGTTTAAATAAATACATGTATATGCTTTTAATATATTTTAAGGGGGCATCTTACCTCATCTTCCCTAAAATAAGAATATGTAAATGGTATGACCAATACAGATATAACCAATGCTTTAGACATGGGTGCCCTTTTAAATGCAGAAACCTGCAGATTTCAGTAATGAATTTAAATCTATAAGCAGTGGATAAGAGGGCAGAGGAGATGCATGTGTTATTGAGGGCTGTGATATGGTCCAGATTGTTTACGGGTTGATGGTTTAAGGAGAGGAGAAAGGAACAATAAAGCAGAGGAGGGGCGGGAGGCATGAGATACACTCCTCCGACTGTGGTGATGAATGCATGAGGGCTGGAGGTGTCGGTGGGGGTCGGCAGCATTCTTACACACAGCACCATTGAGAAACACAAGGGACCAGCAACAGGCGGTTCACCAATGCCTCTATGTGTGTGTGTTAATAGCGTTCACTTTGTCCAAGGTTGAAATTTCTCTATTCTGGTGGGCAAAATATAATAATGCTATCAGCAAAAAGGGAAGAACATCACAAAATTCACAGCATCATAAAGAATCAATAAATCGACTGTAACATATGGGACAAATGAACCATAATGCCTCTCACTTTACAATGTGAATTTAATCTAAACCTACTTGGCTATCACAAGTTTGATGAAGCTGAGGTATAGAGAAAAAAGCTCTTGAGCAAGTTTCTTCCCACTGTACTAAAAGGGACATGAAAGCAATTCATTTCAACAGGCAACATATTCAGATAGCAATTTTTGGTCAGTTACATCATTCATAAAGGAAAAGACTTTAAAATCAATGGAAAGTTTCACTGGGTGGCTTTTTCTTTTTTCTTTTTTTTGCACTTCCTGAACAGGGGTCATATACTGTAATACTACATACATATTTCAAACAGGATATAGGATTTTCCTCTGGTCACTGAACAGTTATATTAGTACGGCATTACTGTAGTGAGTTTTTGCAATTCTAATATAGAATAAACAGAGCAATTCCAAGAGGGTCCTCACACCATCAGTGCTCGGGCCTTAAATAGAAACAAAAATAAATAAATAAATATGTATACATACAACACCATAAAAAAGAAAATCCCATAGAACTGATATTCTCCCACAGACTCATTAACCCTGTCTCTATGCCGCCTCCTCCCCCCCTACTGGTTCCCACACTGCTCTCCTAGTGCAAGATTTGGGTTAAGTGCCAACAGGCTCCGCTTCAAAGGGACTGTGGAAGAGCTGGTGTACTGTGGCCTCCAACCAGCACTCTTACAATAATACAAATATACAACCATATACATTTCCCTTATAGGTGCTGGGAGAAAAACTTTTTGACACTACCAGTCAAAGGTTTGGATGCACATGACAGAATTTATGCTTTAGATCTTAAAATCCCTTTGATCGCATATATGCTTAAGAGGACAGGTCATTCAAAAATTTAAATTCTGCAATCATTTCCTCACTTTCATGTCATTTCAAACCTATATAACTTTCTTCTGTAGAACATAAAAGGTGTCCTGGTTACTCTTTTCCATTCAGCAGTAAATAGTGGCTATTTATCCATCTTTTTCCTGACTTTGAATGACGGGAGGTGCTTCCGGTTTGGGGAACTTCCACTCAAAAAGACTGAAACAAATAATTTCAAATAATAAAGGTGGCGCTACAAATAATCCTTATCAGCCAGTTTGACTGAATGAGCTGAGAAATTCCCTTCATGTTTTATTTTCAGACATCAGAATATCTGCGGCAATATTCAGTTGCTGCATTATTTTCCTCCTGATTATTTTTCTCTCTCTTTGTATTCCGCTGTAACAGTATGAAAAATGACAACATATACTTTGCATTTGTGGTCTGAGTTTTTTGGGATTATTCATGGTCTGTTGTAGTAATTTGTTAAAGCTTTTACACGTTTAAATTCCCTTTTAATGCTCAATGGTTGAAGGGTGAGTAGAATAATGTCAATGTCACTTCATTGTACCAGTAAAAAAAGAAAATAAAGCTTATTTCTGCATTCATAGAGCAAACATTTCACTGATTGTTTACAATTTAACGGAAGTTACTCACATAATTTGTGCAAAGCGTCACGGGGCATAGGAAAAAGATGGATAGAATATTTAGATTTCAAATGTAATAAATTTTACATTTATTATATTATAAGTAGGCCTGATAATTTAAATAAGAAAAAGATATAATACAGCAAAAATACACAACTGTTCGAAATTTTGGAGTCGGTAAGATTTTGTAATGTTTTTTTTAAAGAAGTCTCTTATGCTTATGAAGGCATAAATGTCTCTAATACCTTTTTTAATTGATTTAATGTATTCTTAAAAGTTAATTTCTTAAAGTCCCCCTGTGGTCAATTCATGAATATGTATATTAGTCCCCGCCTCCACCCCGCATCACACCAGCTCGGACTACCTGTCCCACTCTGTCAACTTTACTGTAGTAAACACTACACAATGGCAAGTAGAAATATTGGTTTAATTCAGCCATTTATGTTTGAACCAGAAACTGATTCAGAAGAAGATGAGTGGATGAGTGGAAGAGTGAATTATGGGGTCGTCTACAAATCGATGTATCAGAATGGTAATGCGTTTTAGCCTATGTATTGCTCTCCACAATGTCGGACACATAATGGTAATTAATATGATTAGCCTTTTGCTTGACTACGTTATCAAACAGCTAATAATGTGCTGCTAATGTTACACAAACCATGTTAGCGTTTGCCATCTCAGTCTGTCTTCTGAAAATCAGTATCCTTTGAACAACTTAGAACGTCAGTGGAGAAAGGCTTATAGTTCATCACAACATTGTAATATACATCATATACATAATTAACCCCTTATATTTCTAAATGTACCCAATTTTTTATAATCAACAGAAAAATATACCGGGATCTTTGCCTGCTTCAGAGCATAGTTAATGATATGCTAAAGCCCGCCCGCACGTTGACGTGATTGGTCACGACAGCATTTGTGACGTAGAGAACAACTGCGATTTCAAAGCGTGTTTTCACTGCATTTTTAAGGAGAAAATACTCAGCAATGGTGTTGACTTATGAATTTGCACATGGTTTGTCTTAAAGCATATTAAAAACACCACATAGACTTAAACAACATCAAAAACTTGATTTTTACCACAGGGTGTCTTTAAAAAAAAAACTGACCCCAAACTTTTGGACAGTAGTGTACATACATAGTAGTAAAATAAGACACATGCCTGAGAGATGGTCGTAAAACTGCACCTGTTTTCCCTGCTGAACAAACATTTATCTGGTTATGATGAACACTGTATTGGTTTCTTTGAATGCACTCATGAGAAATGAGTATTATTAATAAGGTTAGGTTTAAAAATAGAGACAGTGGGAATGCCTATTAAAAATGTATAATAGTGATGATTATCCATCTGTGTGAAAGGTTAAGGGCAGTGCACTGATGAAGCTGAACACGTGAGATGTTTCTGTTAAACCTTACTATTTTGCTTTATATACGGTTTTGAGAAAAAGTTAATGTTGGTGAACACATTTATTAAGGATTCCATTCTGAATTCTGCAAACATCCTATTTGTGACTGATGATTCATTATTGATTGGGTGAAGTGTAAAAGCAGTAAAGAACAAGGTCCCTTGATGAGCACTGCTGGCACAACACCTTCTACGTCTTTTCTTCTTTTAAAGCTAAAACACCCCACTGGGAAAACACACAAACCACACAACTAGATCAGGTGGTTCACTTTGTCCTTGGATTTGTTAAAAGCTCTAACCACTACACAAACAAACAAATGTCCTCAAAAAATAATAAGCAAGATTTTTTTTTTACACTTTTAGTATACCTGTGTCTAACCCTTAACGTCTTTCTTTAACCCCAGGTAAAGGCCACTTTTAAACCTGTGTTATGATGCCCTGCTCTAGAGTTGAATTGTGGTGCCAAAGGTATACTTTGAAACAATGTGGTGGTATGGTGAATTGTTTAGCAACAGACAACCAATTATAAATGCATGCATTAAATATTTTCGCACTGTCAGATATTTCAGAGACAGACTTTCTTTTGTCAACAATTGATTGATTTGATTTAATCAATGATTAGTTGATTTAAATGCAAAATTTCCACAGATGGACAAGCAGTTATCAAAACAAGTTGTATTAATTCCAAGTGTGTAAAGCCCAAACATCTACAGATTACCTACAAAAATAATGTCACAATAACATTATGGGCAGCCAAAAAAAAAAAAATTAGGTTAAAGATCCATCATAATCCTCTCATCTCTTCAACATGATAGTGTTGTTTTGATAGCCATAGCTCCGTTGCTTTAATTCCAATGGAACAAGACATGGAACATATTTAATCCCAAAAATAACAAAAACAATTTTGTCGCAAGAACTGAGGGATCCAAAAATGATCTTGATAAATCTTTCCCCTCTTGATCAAAGCTTCCTATTTTGCTGACAAAAAAAGACCTATGAAAAAAAAAAAACTTCTTTTGTCAGCTCCATGAACTAATGGATATTGCCCATAGACTGTAAAAAAAAAAAAGATGGACAGCGTGTCTCCACTTTCTTTTAAAAAGAAGCCAAAATGTCCCAGAAATGGCTGTTGGCATCTTGCGCGATTACGTCACGTGGAGCTCGAGTCTGTGCAGTAGTGATCGTGAGGTAGAGCTGCGGTATCAAGGTCCCGTCCATACTCCCTCAATTGCAAGCACAATTTTGTGGCATCAAATAACTAAAAGCAAACTTATTTGAAAAACGAACACTTAAAGGGATACTTCACCTCTGGAAAGATGAATGTGTATTTAAAATAGATCATTTATGTAGAAGAAATGTGAAGAATTTTTTTAATTTGGAGCTTTCTAGACTGAGAAAAGCCAGAAAATGTATTTTTGGCTCATGTGGATGAAAGACAACAACTCCCAGAATGCACTTGCTTCGCTGCCCTAGGAGGCCACGCCTACTGGTAAGAGAGCGCAGTTTAAAACAAGGTTAGGCTACCAGTGAGTCTCCGTGACGAGTCTGCCTGGGATTTCGGGATCGCCCAGAATGTCCGGGATTCGGCTTTTGCGTTCTACAGTCGCCATTCATCATGTTTACTGTGGCGAGCAGGACGAGGCTGACGGCCGCGGGAGAACAGCGCGAGGCCGGTGGCGTGATTACTGAGACGCGCCCGGTCTCGCATCTCTCACGGAGGAGCGGGAATTTTCTTAGCGATGTTAAAACTCACATCAACCGATCACTTGTTTAGCGTTCATGTAAACTACATTCAGATTCACGATCGGAATGAATTCAGTTAGATTGAAACAAGAGGTGTGCATGTAAACAATGAATGGCGACCGCAGAAATCAAAAGCCGAATCCCGGACATTTTTAACGATCTCGCCCGCAGGACAAGTCCGGGAAAAGGAGGATGGAGGAGGATACTTACTCAGCTTTCTCCTACTACTCCGCTTTCTCCTACTATTCAGCTTTCTCCACAGAACAAGAGCCTGCTAGCTTAGCTTCCAAAGAAAGACGGCTGATACTGTGTGTACTTTCTGTGAGTGAGATCCATAGGTGAGATCCCACCCTCTATGGGCGGGCTGAAAACATGCGGAACAACGCCATCTACTGGCTGTAGTCTTTAGCCTCTGGCCAGAAAATCCTCCGATGACGCAAAATGACGATTTTTGCGTCATCGGAGGATTTTTTCCAGACAAAAAATACATAAATCTCTCCTATCAGGAGGATATGAGGGTGGAAAGCATGGTAATTCGAAAATACTACAGGTTTTCTACTAATACAAAGCTTAATGCTAAATCCTGAAGTATCCCTTTAAATATACATCAGTGTGATAAAAACTATCCAAAATGGCAGAAACCATCTTTTGAAAAAAATGTATTTGAAGTGTAATTGGATTTTTTAGATTGACTCATGTCGCATACCAATTACATGGAGAGGGCAGGTGTATGACCTATACTGCAACCAGCCACAAGAATGAACATATCAAAATGAAAAGCCACATATCAAAATGTTTTGGCCAAGTGGCAACCTTCCTGTCTCTCTCTTGAAACCAACACTGAAGTGACTTAAACTGCAATTCATCGACAGGCCGCTAGAGACAGGCTGCAAAAGAGAGTCAATCCCATATTGATACTTTGCACGTGACGTCAGTTGTACTGGCTGGCGGGCAAGAACGTCATTATCTAGCAACGAAAACCAGTAAACTAATCAAGGATCTTGCCAGGACGTTGCCAGTTTTAATATACAAAAGTTGGTGTTTTGAGGTGTACACGACATGCCAGATTGTTGTTGTGCGATTGGATGCACTAACCGCGTTTGTTGCCCGCCAGATATCACGTGACTGCAAAGTATCAATACCCCCCATGGTAAAATGCACAACTTTACAGCAGAAAAAAAATGTGTTTACAGCCTGGTGCAAAAAGTAGTTTTGGTCTATATAGCTAATTTTGCCTTTCATGACAACTGTGAGGGGGGTGATTTTTTTTATAACTCATCTGTTTAAATTATATTAAGCCTTAAAGCTCTGAATAATTAAGGGTGTGGCCACTTGAGTGACAGGTGGATTGCTGCTGCTGTCTCTACTAGCCGTTTGTCTGCTGTCTGTTAGCCGTCACGTCACCTCAGCTAATCCCGCCTTTTTGCCCATTTTCGTTTATCTGGAGCATAGACATGGACGACGCCCCTTCGCTCTCTTCCATTGGTGAGAAGTGAAGCCGCCAGTGTCCCGATATGGCGCTGACATCTTGGAACTTGAGTCTGCGCAGTAGCGATTTCAGGACCAGACCTGCGCAGTAGTGAGCAGGAAGTAAAGACGTGAAATCAAGGCCCCGCCCTCACCCTCGGTGTGAAATAATTAATTATAGAAATTTAGATATTAAATTTAAAGCTCCAATCTCCTCAGTCCTCCGAAGATCCCGAAAAAAAAAGTCTTTTGGAGCTTCAGTGACTACTTCGCTCAGAGAACCTGTCAATCACAGCTGTCAATCATGACGTCACACCACTGTTTTTTATAGCATCAAATAACTAACTAAAAACAAACTTATTTTAAAAACAAACACTTGAATTTACATCAGTGTTATAAAAACTACAGTAAATGACAGAAACCACCTTCGGAAAAAAGATATTTGAAGTGTAATTAAATTGTTTGTCCCGTTGAATAACACGGGGAGGCGGGGTTTATGACCTATTCTAGGACCAGTCACCAGGGGGCGATCAAGACATTTTGGCTTCACTTTTCAGGGCTTGTGCGGCACGCTTGATCTGGAGTAACAGGCTGTGACATGCTGCCAAGATGGCGACGGCCGGCTCCGCCAACTTTTGGCTTCAAAAATGTTCTTCAGAAACCTACATGTGACATCATGGACACTACTTCCATATTTTTTTTTACAGTCTATGGTTTTGGCTTCACTTTTCAGGACGTGTGTGACATACTAGCGCTGTGGCCGAAATTGAATACTTCCCTACTATATAGTATGCAAAAAACAGTATGACAAAAAGTAGTATGTCCGAATACATAGTATTCAAAAAATAGTAGGCGAAAAGTCCCCTGATGACCTACTACTTCCGGCGAGATTCTGAAGTGTGCATTTGCTGGACACTTTACTATCCCGTGAGGCCACAGGAGGGTACTAAATGGAGGTGAAGCGACGCAGCTGACGCTGGTAGGTCACGTGACAGTAACAACATGGCGGATGTTGTACATCCGGATTTCATTCATACTACTCATATTCATACTATACAGAATGTATTTTTTTTTAACGGCTGTAAAGTACTCAAATTTAAATGTAGTACCTACTCAGACAGTATGCAATTTTAGAGGCAGCGTTGGTCTTGCCACTCACAACACCTTAGAAAATGCATAGAAACAGCCTTGTAACCACCTTGCAATGCCCTGGGAACAACCCAGATATGCTCGGTTACCACATAATAACAAGCTACTATGTAACATAGCAACAAGAAAAAAGCCACTTAGAAAACCTAATCAACCCTGGTAGCAACACTCTGGTAACCACCCAGAAACCCCATAGCAACTTCCTAAGAGCCACAATCTAATAACAACCCGACAATGTCCTGGCAACCATTCAGAACCCTTTAGCAACGGCATAGCAATATCCTGGCAACCACCCACAACACATTGGCATGGTGGCAATGACGATTTGGTTTAAAAAAATAAATATTATAAAACTAATTCATATTATCTCCAGTATTAAGAATTAGAATTATCAGATGCATGTATGAGGTATGAAAACAAACTACTTGGTTCAGGAGTCCTTTTTCATTGGCAGGTAAAAACTCTCTCCTTATGTCTTTCTCTCCGATTTATATTCACATATAAACTCACACACTACTAAGACGCAGTATATATGCAAGATATATTTTAATCCAGTTCCTGCATGAGGCCAGAGCTAAGACCCTCCTCCTGTTTCTCCTATACCTACTTCAGCGCTTTCATTTCCCTTTATTCAAGTGCCATTAGCGCACTGCTGCTATTCCTGGCTCTGGACAGGCTGGAGCTTGGATCATACAGGCTTATGTGCTGCCAACCAGAGCAGAACTAAACTGTTTGTGCAGCCCCCCTCCCCACCATTAGCAGTGGCCCATCCCCCCGTCTGTGCTCCCTCTCAGCTCAGCTGTGCTCCATTGCTATACAGCGGACAGTGTTTTTATCTCATACACACTCATGTTGACTTGTGCGAGAGGTGACACATTAATGCCATATCAACAGATTACAGGAACATGATCGCTGGCTCCATGTATCTATTGACGAGCATGAATCACAGCACTGTGGATTAGCATGATGATCAATGATATCCCCTCGTTCCATTTATGTACCAATATGCTGAGCAGAAAAATGGAAACTATATGAACATAGGGTGTGCCTTTGGTTCAAGTGGCCCTGCACAATGCCAAGGTCAAGAGTTAAATTTCCAGGGAGCATTATATATATTTTGGGGGTCAGTAAGATTTTTTTTTACTGTTTTTGAAAGTAAAGTCTCTTTATGCTCATCAAGGCTACATTAATTTGATAAAAAATGCAGTAAAACAGTAATATTGTGAAGTATTATTACAATATAAAATAACTGTCTTCAGGATTCTTTAATGAATTTCAAAGGAACAGAATTTATTTGAAGTAGAAATCTTTTGCAACATTATAAATGTCTTTGCTGTGACTTTTGATTAATTTAATGTGTCCTTGTTGAAAAGAGTATGAATTTCTAAAAAAAAAAAAAAAAAAACCCGTATTGACTGCAATCTTTTGAACGGTAGTGTATATGTATATTTATATGTAAATGTTTTAAATAAATAAATGACATTATACTATATA
Source organism: Squalius cephalus (assembly GCF_949319135.1). Classification (NCBI taxonomy): domain Eukaryota; kingdom Metazoa; phylum Chordata; class Actinopteri; order Cypriniformes; family Leuciscidae; genus Squalius; species Squalius cephalus. Next base: position 7,840,076 of record NC_137136.1, on the reverse strand, counting down.
TAGTTTTCTTTTTAATGCATTGCTAGACCATTTGAACCTATATTGATATAGCAAATAGATTCTATTTACACTAAGTGAAAACATCATATATCATATTTTATTAGCAATAGATGTAATTGGACATTTTGTGGCGGTCTAATTCTCCAGTCAAGAAACAAATTCCTTCTGGGACTAGCTTGAAGAGAACAAATGATGACAGATCAGCAAGGACAACATAAGGTTCATATGAATCATAACAACCAATCAGAAACCTGTCAGATCCAGATGTCAGACTCCATGGCAATGAGAACGGGCTGATACAGGCAGGCCAAGTGTGCTTTAGCTGTGGCATCAAACCAAAGATACAAAGAGGTGACAACCGGAATAGACATCAAATATAAGAGAGACCGTGAGAGAAAGAGACGGTTATGATGCTCCTACCGCAGACTATAGAACAAATACGACACTTGAGTAGGAATAGAACACGGTACACACTGCAAGCTACTCGTGGCACATGGTACACAGACCATTTACTGAATAGACACTTGGCAGAACATTGGAGAGTGGAATCTCAATATTGGACTGTAGGAATATTGCAGTCCAATTTCAACAGCGCTACTGTTAAGCAGTGCTGCGTTCTGGCAAAATGTTGAGGAGGAATACGGGAAGAGCAAAACGAGGTGTAATTGCTGCAAAATGCCAACAGCACAGGCCATATGTACATTAAACCAAAAAATACACAGTCATTTTTCCATATACAAATACCACAAAACAAATTAAACAGATCTTTTCGTCCTGCGCGGTGCAGTCTGATTGCCAGCTACATAAACAGATGCCTATTTTAACTCTTAAGTCACAGAATGACTGAGAAAACAATGAAGTCCATTGTTATGTAACGCACTAAAGCTTTTAATGAAGAGTTCAGATAATTGGAAACAAAGGGAATGAAGATAATGAGACAATCATAGAACAATGGCATGTTTGTCACTCTTTGTTTGGCTAAAGGGCATTCAGCCTTGCTATATGCAGGTTATAATAGTCAGATACTGAGGATGGTCAGATAAGTTCACTTCACATGTGCACATGCTTTGGTCTGCTATGGCAATAGTGGCCAGCTTTCTTTTCCAATTAGGAAGTATAAATCAATAACAAAACCTTGCTAACAGCACTTCCTTAATCCACCAGGAAGCAAATGTAAATCAAAATGGCAGTTCAGAGCTTTAAGCATGTTTCCCAGTGTTTACATTGTTGTAATAATGAGCTATTGAGATATAATATAAAATGGCATTAGACAGAAGAATAAGATGACCACAGAAAAGCACTTAAGTCTTAAACTCTGGCTTATTCATATTTATTTTTACAGAGGCAAATCCATTATTCCTCCATCAGGGACAAGGGACAAGGCATCAAGTGTACTTTTTTTAATCTACTGCCTTCCTGCCATGTCTTAATCATGCAGAATCTGCTGGAATATTTCTTGCAAAGAAATCGAAACACATGTTCTCTCTGGTCCGCTGGCAATTCCATGGGAACTAGAACAATTCCTAGGAGCCATTTGCAAAGAATACGTTTTTTTTTTAATTACACTGCATTACTTTCCCATTGTTTTTCTATAGTAAATATGCCCTAAATTGATGTTTAAATGCTGTGATCGCATCTTGCGTCTTTTTCAACACCTTGCACATGACACAGTGTTCTACACTCAAGTTAAAACGCGTCTCAAGACCTCCCGTTTTTTTTTTCGTTTTTAAATGCAAAAGCGCATTTCGGGGGAAACAGGCCCTTACATTTACATTGATGTACACTCACAAGAGTTACTTTGCATTCATGCTATACATTTTTCATCAGTTTAATAATGAATCAAACCCATTACGTTGGCATTGCTAACTCCATGTTCTACTGAACACAACTCTGTCACACTAGTCTCATGTTCACAAGTACACTAGTCTTATGGATGTTAAGTGTGTATTTTAGCAATTTTGTCGAAGTCAAAGTCATTTTTCATCGACAGCATTTCATGGTGAATGTGATTTCACCAAGTTGATCTTTGTTGATCCTGGAATAACATTCCAATCATATTTGAGGGACAAGTTTACAGTTTGTCAAGTTTAGGCTTACAACCAGGGTTAGGTGCTTCTACATCAGTGTTATTCACCTGTCATTTCCCTCTGATTTTAGGGAGAAGTTATAGGTAGGGTGAGGTTTGGGGGTAGGGATAGGACTAAAATTTTGGACAGGAATGTCTTACTTGGCAAAATTACAGTGACCAGCATTTCATACATGCTGTATTGAACCGAGAAAAACAGTTTATTAAACAGAAATGGTAAATAGCCCTTGTTCTTGATGGAATTTTGACCTTTGGCAGACGCTGAACTAAAGTTAATTCCTCAGCTTCAAAAACAGAAAAAAACTGGCTTCAATATTTGGTTAAGCAGTGATAAATAATGCAGTGACTATTCTCCTGTTTTCTCAAAGCACTCAATCAAGTAGGCTTTATTTCTCACTCTCAACAGTGCAAGTTGTTTGTTTGAGATGTAGTTTTACTAGAACTAAAATGGAGAAACTAACCTCTTCATGCAGAGAATGGACCAAGAGAAGACAATGACATGGGATAGGCGATGGAGAACTGGGAACTGCTTTCCTTCCCCTTTACCCCTTGCCTCCACACCAGTGAACCGCTGGCCTACTTTCACAGCTTCCATTTTTAATGAGTTCCTCCAACACCCGCACCGGAGCTCACCAATCAACAACCTGTCACATCCACAAGAAACCCACGTGAAAGGAACACAGAGTAATTGTAATAAATATTGAAAGACTACTGGTTTAGTGGCCTCCATACATGCCAACAGCTGGTTCCCAGCTCCGGGTCCCTATGAAATTTATGGAAATGCAATCTGAGAACAGTGTGGTGTCTGGATAAGTATACAGTGTATTTTATTAAGGAATACGGTTGACCTTTAGAGCTCCAGATGTGTGGAATAAAGTCAGTCTATCACTTTGTTTTCCTGATTTTCCTACATGCAAGAGTCTTGAGAAATAACCAAAAACAGATTCACACCAATGCAACTGATAGCAACAGGGTAGTTCAAGACAAATGAGGCAATAAGAAACATGGTGAATTAACAGGCCGTGCTAAAACGAAAGACATCACACTTACCTTTACACATGTGTTCAAGCTCCTGCTGGAAGCTTGGCATTGGATCCAACTTTTCTGCAGGCAGGCTGGAGGTCACACCTGTGCTAATAATGCGTCAAAGCACAGAACTTCAGGGCAAAGGAACCTCTCCAGGAAAACATTACACAGCCCCACAATGTTCTTTAGCTGAGAGGGTGTCATGTTCTCGCTCTAACCCATCAAAAATGAAAGAAATTGTTTTTTCTGGGAGGAGCTTGACGTGTTCACAGAGCATGACTAAGGTGTTGAGTTGGAAAACTAAACAACAGTACAATGAGTCATAAACAAAAACAGACCATCACAAGCTTATCTATGTCTGGTGTTTTAAACCATTGGAATTATAAGCAAAACTAAGGGTTCTGTATTGTAACTGTATTGTTTCATCTGGCCATGTGACTCAAGCAACTGCAATACATGGATTTGGAAGGAAAGGAGGGACAGAAATCACTTGTTTTGGGCATGAGATGTTACTATTGCAAAAAAAGAAAAAGGAAAAAAAGGTGGTAGTAGTCCTAAAACTCTGAGCAGAGTTAGCTAATTGAGGTCTTACTAGGCATACTATATCAGGGGTATCTAAGGCTACGTCCAAAAGCTGAAAAATGATGCCTTTGGAGGATGCATTCCAAGGTAGGAAGGCATCAAGGCACGTCCAAATCCAATGTTAGCTTCACTTCCTGTCTCCTGAGATACCTTCATCTGATCGATTTTTGAAGGCAGCATAGATGTATCGCTTCCTATAATGTCCCAAAATCATTTCATTCTGTGACAGTTAATCAAGATGGCGTCTGAAAGTTGCGGTTGGTGGTCAGTTTCTTATTCTAGTGAGAAATTATTATTATTATAGGAATTAAATATTTGCTTAGTTATCACCAAAGCTCACTCTATTTTGTTGTAGATCACTTAACCATTGCGCTGCTCCAGAAGCCAGTCTGAAATCGGTTTCATGAGGTACCTTTCATACCTTTTGCGCAAATGCTGCCTGTGCTGTCATTGCCTGATAGGGCAGCGAGGCAACAAGCCAGCTGCTTAAGCTTTCGGATGTAGCCCAAACCTGCTCCTGGAGGGCCACTGTCCTGCAGAGTTTAGCCAAAGCCACTTGAAGTCAGGTGTCGAAAAAAAAACGTAATGCCTGCTAACACTGCGGTATAAGCAGGGAAGGAGACAAGAACTGTTTTTTATTTATTTTTTGTCAATGGAGTAGGGGTCTTCACACACTGGATAAACCGCTTTTGCAAGGAAATGGCTTGTTATTAAATGAATAGACAACCCATCGGCTAATCTTCTACATGTTTGCTCTAAAACATTAGATTTGGATTAGTCTATTTTTAGAGTTTACCTTTACCCCAGGGAAATAAATGCTGTTTTATAAAAAATAGTCACAGACAATTGTGCGACAGGTATGATTCAGTTTACGGCATGTCTCATTCATTTCTATAGAATCCACAAACAGTGATTGACTGTCGCACAACTGAACGCAATTCAATAACAACACGGCTATAATGTGATTTGTTATCGAGGCACAAGTCATCCAAGTCCATCTCTGGTTTAGCTCCCACTTGCCTCAACACACCTGTCTTGAAGTTTCTAGCATGACCTTGATTAGCTGGTTCAGGTGTGTTTAATTGGAGATGGAGCTAAACTCTGCAGAACAGTGGCCCTCCAGAAGCAGGTTTGGACAGTCCTGTTCAAGTTCAACCGTTCCAATGTTTTTTTTGTTGTTTTTTTTTTTTTAATTAGTTTTTGGTTAAAATAAAGTCTGAGGTAAACACAAACTCAAGATATTTTCATTTTATTCTACAACCTAAAATACATTGGTAATACCCCACGTGTAATTTTTTAAAAGCTTTTACTTGTCTTAAAAAGGCTGCTAACATTGTTAAATGGGACTACATCACATGGCCAGATATGTCTTACCATTCAACCAACATTACCAAATTGGTTACTTTAACAAATTTACCTTAAACTCCAACATTTTCCAATGATCGTCAAGTTTGTTGAGTAGCATTAAGAAATCCCACGAATGCTCTAGAGCTAGTGGCAAAGAGTGTCTTAGGATGTAGAATCTGATGTTTAGTAAGACGAATAAAACAACTAATTAGCACACTTTCATGCAAGCAATAATTGGTTCCCTAAGTGCTCTATTAAACTACTAGACAATGATGGTTGGAGGAGTGTAATAGTTACAGCCTATGGCTGCTAACTGTAAGGTTGCTGGTTCAAGTCTGCAAAGATTGAACCATAAGGAATTACAATTGATCCCTTGAAAATAAAAGTAAACAAATCTACAAAACGTAGTCATGTGCACAGCCATATAGAATCTGCAATCCCAGAACATGCAAAAAGTTGCACAGATTTAGCAGGATGCCAAATGCCCATGGTGCAAACACAGAAGGTGCCTAATTAAGAGGTTGTTGGCAGCCTGGTGGCACAGTCCCACTTTTGCTCCTTTCATTCTGAAAGGCTAAAGATTTACGCTTGCTTCTCTGATTCAGCGAATAAACCCGCTCAAGTCTCTCAGAATGGAGCTGAGATCAAGACCATCCAGAGTAGAGACTCGATTGTGAACTCGATGACCCTCAAGGATGCTATTTAAGGTCATGCACATGGAACTCAACACAAGAAATGCTGATTAGGGGGTAATTAATTTTGCGTAACAAATACAGTCGCAGCTCTGTGTGTCTAGAGAGGGCGGCTACAGTCTCAGACAGTAATTCTCCCGGTAATGGAGTCTCCGCCGTTAGATTTGCCGGAGACCTTGCTTTAACATTCAATCTTTAAAGCACAAAACAGCCCCTCCTCTTCAGCTACTCTTCATGCAGAACCATGAGACCTGTTACCATGGAAACGTCCTCAGAGATAGTGCGGGTGCACAAACATGAAATGCTTAAATGCCTCCATCAAGCACGTATCGAACTGAAACGATGGTGCTTGGAATACAAGGGAAGTATCCTTTATATTCGATTGAGAACGCAAAGGCGCCAACTGTTTCTGGCAGCCCAAGAGATTGAGCCATCTGTACATCACACACAGGCTGTCAATGTTTGTTGTTTTAATTCAAAGTCTTTACAATTGGGGGTTTTTGCAGTTCCACAGGGAGTAACGCAAAGCAATCAATTTGAAATTCAGAAGACATTGAAGAACGTACCGTACATTTAGCCTTCAGTACTAGCTGTAACTGTAAACCAGACAGGTTTAATCAAAATCTGGAGATGCATTCGGTGCATTCAAGGTACACAGCATTCATGTTTCCTGGGAATCAACCCTCATAAACTTCCAGGAACAAATCATAGCATTATTTGAACATAAACGTGACTAGCCGAAAATGGGCTTTGCAAAGCTGTCCTCGTTCCTTCCGTGCAGCGACACCGCCTGTGGCATTGAGCAGAGCACCCTCTTTTTTTATTCACACATCTCTGGATCTGCCACCATGGTTACGGAGGTGAAGGGTGAAGACTGATGGAAGAACACACAAGCAAGAAGAGGTGAGGGACAGAGGCGGAGAAAGAGAAGAAAAGAACCAGGGCGGAAAATGGAGTCATAGAAGAAGCGGAAACGTGCTAAAAAAACTGGGGAAACGAAATCGGTTGAAAAGGGGGAGATGATGAGAGAGAAATGAAGTGACAAGTTCGCTTGAGCGGCTGTGGAGTCACCTCATCGTTTCATCTGTGATGACAGGGCTACTGCAGCTCAAGAAAATAAGTGTTAATTTTGAAACATCTGAACGAGTGGTCGACCAATATGGGATTGATATGTTATGCAGAAAGCTGGGGGGTTTATATGTTATACAATTTAAAGTCATCATGACATTTGACCTGATTTACTTCATTAATGCACATTTCAAAATACCTCTGTAGACGTCTCAAAATCCCTTTTACATTTCAGTACATAATGATCAGTTTACACAATCCAATGCTATTTCTGGTGGATAAAAATAAATAATATTTCCTTACTGAATGACCTTAAAATACATCAATTACTAAATTAAATGAGAACAGCGCTTCATTTTGACTTTAGTAAATAAGGTGTCCACTGCTTTACTGAATTTAAACATTTCATACAATATTTCACAGAAAATGAGATCAGTGGCTAAAAGAAGCTACTCTGAAAAGCTGGGGAAAAAAAACAGTTCTTAGCCAACGACCCGGCGTCAGTCTGGACAGGTCTGAGGAACATCAAGTTTAAGACACCACCCTCACGATCTGTAGAGAATCAACAACTGGCTGAGGATCTGAACGTGTTTTATTGCCGGTTTGAAAAGCCCAGTCTCACACCCCACACCCGCTCTGATCTACACTTCACACACCAACACCTCCTCCAATTCAACCTGCGCTTAAGGTCTACGCGGAGGACGTGAACAGAGTTTAAAAAAACAGAAGACCAGGAAAGCTTCAGGCCAGACAGTGTTTACACCTGCTTAAAAGTCTGCGCTGACCAAATGGTCCCAATTTTTATTTTAAATCTTCAACAGATCACTGGAACAGTGTGAAGTTCACTGCTGCTTCAAATAATCCACTATTATTCCGGTCCCCCAAAAAAGCCAAAATCACTGGACTCAATGACTACAGACCTGTCGCTCTCACATCTGTGGTCATGAAGTCATTTGAGAGACTGGTGTTGGCCAAGCTGAAGGACATCACTGGACCCTTGCAGGATCCTCTTCAGTTTGCCTACAGAGCAAACAGGTCTGTGGATGATGCAGTCAACATGGGACTGCATTATATCCTGCAACATCTTGACAGAACTGGGACTTATGCAAGGATCTTTTTTGTGGACTTCAGTTCAGCTTTCAACACCATCAGACCAGATCTTCTATCATACAAACTGCTCCAGCTTTTCATGCCCACCCCAATCGGTCAGTGGATCACCAGCTTTCTGATAGATAAGCAGCCGCTCGTGAGACTGGGGAAACTCACATCCAGGACTCTCACTATCAGCTCTGTGGAAGCAGTGGAGTCATTCAGGTTACTGGGCCCCACCATCTCTCAGGACCTGAAGTGGGACAATCCCATTGACTCCCAGCAGAGGTTGTACTTTCTTCAGCAGCTGTGGAAGTTTAACCTGCCGCACGAGCTGCTGATAGTTCAACTCAGCCGTCATGGAGTCTGTCTTAACTGTTTGGTTCAGCCACCAAATCAGACATCAGGAGACTAGAACGGACAGTCCGGACAGCGGAGAGGATTATTGGTGCCCCCCACCCAGGACCTGTTCTTTTCCAGAGTGAGGAAAAGGGCAGGTAAAATAATCAAAGACTTCACTCTCCCCGGCCACAAAGTATTTGAACTGTTGCCGTCCGGACGGTGCCTCAGATCACCAGGTACAAGAGCATCTAGGAACAGTTTCTTCCCACAGGCTATTTCCCACTTGAACAGTTAAATGCCTTCCAAGTGCAATAATCCAATTTTTTGTGCAATATCCTTGTAAATCAATTTAGTCCTATTTATTCACGGTACTGTAAATGTTCCTTATCTGTAAATGTTTATTCTGACTAAACCTGTCTTTATACTTTTATGTTATTCCTAAATGTTGTGTCTTGTTATATTTGTATGTCTGTACTGGAAACTTTCATCCCAAGGTAAATTCCTTGTGTGTGCAAGCACACTTGGCAATAAAGCGCTTTCTGATTCTGAAAATGTGCAATAGGTCGGGATCAGTACGACTTTTTAAAAGAAATTAATACTTTTTTTTTTTGGCAAGGACAATTTAAGGGCATGTTTAGAAAACAACGATGTACCAAAAAAAACGGAAATGTTTTTCCTTTGCGTTTTTAAGTGTAGAGTGGACAACATTGTCAAAACGATCCCCGTTCACATGGATCTGCGGAAATAAAGTACAAATGCTGTATTATACATGCCAGGCCAGTAGTTGGGGGTCACTTTTTAAAGAAACACTACGTGCCTATAGATCGAACAGTAATACGTAATACGCACTAATACATAATACGCATGTGCATGACGTCACCGCTTTCACAAATTTGCGTTTTTGTAGTTTACATGGATACGTTAAAGGTATTGTTTTTAAAAACTGCTGTCGTGTAAATGAATGGCCAAAACGCACAAAAAGTTTTCCATTTTTTGTTGAAAATGGTGTAAATGGACCCTAAATTTATCAATTTAAGTAAACACACTTACATTTTTATAAAGCTTTCTATTAAAACATGTTGTTGTTTTGAACTTTCTATTCATCAGAGAATCCTGAAAAAAATGTGTTTTAACAAAAATATGAAGCAGCATAACGGTTTTCAACACTGACAAAAAAAAAAAAAAAAAAGAACACTGACACATGGGACACTGACACAGTTTCAGACTGGAGTAATGATGCTGAATATTCAGCTTTGCAATCACAGGAATAAATTACATCTAAAAAAAAAAGTTATATTACATTGTAATAATATGCCACAATATTCGTTTTTATTGTATTTTTGAACAAATAAATGCAGTCTTGGTCCACCATAAGAGACTTTTTTTCAAAAACATTAAAAATTTACCAACCATGAAAACAGAAAACCTGCATTGTCAAGGCTGTTAGTATTTCTGTAACTGAAACCAAGCAAAAAACTAAGCACTTCTCCGGTAACAGGCTTGTCTGATGCCGATAATCTCACAGTGGTCAGATATTGACCAATTAATCAGTCTATCAGTAATCTGAACCAACACTTATAATAAGCTTACATTCTTAAAAAAAAAAAAAAAAAACACCATTAATTCTTATTCAGGCAGTATGAAAAAAATGAAAGTGAAAACTAGTGAAGGAGCCATACCTTGTCTCAACAAATAGAGTAATATGTGCCCTGTGCTCATCTTTACCAAAGCGTAATGGCTCTCAAAGAGGGGCGTTTAGGTACACCTCAAGCACAATTTTATGACCTGGGCCTCATCTGGTATCATTACACCAAACGTAAATAACAGCTGTAAATGTTCCACATGGAGGCAGTGATGTGTTCAAACACCAAGGTGACAAAATCCAACCTATATGAGAAAACATCTTAAATCATCACCTTTTCATTTTGAAACAATATTAGGTTGTATCTGAGAATTATCATCCTCCATTAAAAAATAAATTCTAGAATCTCATTCAAAATGGCAAATTCTCTATACATGTAAAAATAGTTGTTTCCAATGAAGATTTGGAAACCTTTGAAACTGACACTACAATCAGATTATCCAAGCCCAAACAGAATCATGTCGGATAGAAGCATGTATGACAACACTTCTTGTATTATTGTACTAAGTTGTTATGTAACTGCAAACAGGCTACAATTAGTCTAATGAATTATACTTGACAGATTTTTTTAAATATAACCATTAAAGCTCTCTCATGTTGCCATTCCTGCAGTTTTACAAAAAGTTACACTAAAATGTAGTCATTGTGAACTTCCCTTTCCTTTGGGGCAAAACAACTAATGCACAACCTCAAGTGGGTAGTTATTTTAAAGTGGTAATCTTTAGAAAACTGTTATGATTTATAAAAAAATAAAGACCACACAGCCATCTTATCGGGCAGTCTAACACGTTCCAGCCCTCCACATGCCGGATTATACGGGTTAGAGATTACATTACATGAGGTTGTTATAATTCCTGCATGTTTTTCCCTCACAGAGCAGGATTTGCCAAAGTGCATGAAGAGCAAATGATGAGCAATTATATGAATCCACTACTGAACCAATCATGAGGATCGAAAATCTGCTTGAAAATAGTACATTTCAATTAATGCATTTAATAGCTGTATTAGTTATTAGAATTAATAGGAATAAAGCCACGAACACATCACAATGCAAAAAATATAAATAGCCCTAAAAATAGACTTTATAAACGCAATATTTTTTTCCCTCTGATTTCAGGGTCAAAAGCCTGTTTTCGTGAGATTCATACATTCGTAATAATCAAACTCCTAGAAACCTAGACATCATAAAGCAAAATCGCTAGAACTGAAACAAAGCAGTCTTACAAAAACAAAAACCCACTTTATTTAGACAGTGTTCAGGTCTCAGTATCAATGTGCCGGGTAAAAATGAAAAGAGAAAGCTACAAACTTCCAAGAACAGTGATATCTGAGTCTACACAAACTTTATTTTCTTAAAAATACATTACCATAAAATAAAAAGCAATAAAAGATATATATGGGGATCGGGAGGGCAGGGTTTCGCCCCATTTTCCTGTGATGTACAGCCTGGAAATTTTTGGAAGAGGAAATGCATGTGTCAGCGTGTGTGTGTGTGTGTGTGTGTGTGTGTTTGTGTAGTGTAGCGGGGTGGGGCGGGCCATGTTGAAGTGAGGGCTTGGTTCACCTGAGGAGGAGGAGGACGACAGCCTCCACACAGCAGTAATGCAGCAGTCACATGGGCACACACAAAGAAAAAAAGAGAGAGAACAGCCAAAACAGAAAGAGGGAAGGAGAGAAGAGAGGTAGTAAAGTGAGAGAGGTAGAGCGAGGCAGGGCAGCTACTCTGTCAGCACCTAAGGGAGGAGCACAAAAGGCCAGCTACACCTAAGATAAGCAAAGTTCCTCCATCACTTCAGTGTGATACCATATATACACCTCCATTAGCAATCTCAGAGAGAACACAAACGGAGGTTTTGTGTGTTTGTGTGTTTCTATATTTGCACAGTATTTGAAGCAAAAAAAGGTTAATGCATGTGTGGGTACATCTCTAAAAACAGCAGTTTGGTGTGCTCTCGTTCTGCGGTACAGTACTCGGGGGCACGTTTTGACCAGTGGAGCACTCAGTCGGTGAGAGTTACGATCTCCGTTTGAGACTGTGCCACAGTGTGACTGACCAAGCAGAGCACCATAAAGCAAGTCTGCTTTACACACTGTGCACAGATTAAACAATTTCACCGGCGAGGTAGATTATCAACTAGATGAGGATGTAAATACTAAAAGGAAGCTCAAGGAAGCCACCGGGAACCCTGCTTAAATGGATACGCGTAAGGCAGTGGAAAGGTTATCTGCGCGCCACAGGACTCCAGGTCTGTGGAGGAGACGGCTCGTAGCTACAGTGTGATTTCGATCTTGGAGCGTTAGTTTACGTGGATTAGCACAATATACACATATGATTCTATTGGTCACATTATAGGGAGGAGCCGGACACCAGCAGCGATGTTCCTCAAACGTAGGAGCCTGCAGCACGCTCTCTAAAACAAACACAGAGGAGAGAAAAAGAACAGAAGCCAGTGCTATTACTAGCCAAGAGACGCCAGAACGACTGCACTCTTGACTTTGTGCCCTGAGCGTGTGAATGTTTACAGGTGAGGCGGCGAGTGCTCAGCTCGATCAAGGGAAAGAGAGGATTTAGAGATGACCCACCCATCAGCAAGGCAAATCTACAGGGGGCGACGACAGCAGGTCTGCGGGTATCCCAGATTAATCTGGAGTTAAATCGAATGCGCATGTGTATCTGCGTGTGGATGTGTACATGTGTGCGGGAACGGGGGGGAATATTTAGTTTTCAGCAGCACGAGGAGGGGGCGCAGATACAGAAGGTCCCACAGGGCCAGGGGGCATCCCTTCAGGCTGTGCGGTTGGAGGAGGAGGACCTGGGTCTAGAAGAAAAAAGAAAAAAACGCAGTTTCAAAAATCACAGCCTGAACAAAAAATAAATATAGCCCAGAGAAAAATGTGCAATACAGAGTAACAAGAGGACTTGATCTAGTGACGCATTCACTCACACATGCCGTTGGGTGGTCCAGGGTGTCGAGGTCCCATCATGGGGGGCATGCCACTTTGTGGGGGTCCAACTGGGGGAGGTCCAGGCATCATTCGACCTGGAATAGGTTGACCTGGCATGGGCTGACCTGGTCCAACCATTGGTCCTGTATGAGGCAACAAAAGACACTTGAAGAGATGTAGGCTTATTGATGTTCTACAAAATTGCTTTGAGAATAATTAGGGCAGTGCGATTCATTGAATTTTGGTTGATTAATTGAGATAAAACTATTAAACCTTTATTAAAAGCCCAAATTTAGCATCCAAATCAGTTATGTGACTGTCGTAAATTGCCATCTATTGGGCATTAAGCTGCAAAAAAGAATTTGCGTTGTTCCCCAAGAGGATTTGTGCACATGTTCAGGAAAGAATTGGCATTGAGAACTGTGAAATTTCACTGATATTTAAAATGTATATTATTATGCAGCCACATTTCCTGCTAAATTCTAGAGATTACATTATAAATCAGAAGATGAGGGTGAGTTCTGACCTGTCTGAGGGGCATGGTGGGGACCAATGGCATGGTGCATGGGGGGATATACAGGGCCGGGGTGCCCGGGATGCCCTGGGTGTCCAGGGTGCATGCCTGGAGGTGGGCCATGTGGAGGAGGTCCATGATGTCCTCCTGTATTCTGCTGTGCGGCTGCCTGCTGCTCCATCTGCTGACGAGCCTTCATCTCTGCATACTTCAGCTGCTCCATGTGGAACGCCTGTCGCTCTGTCAAAAGCTGTTGCCTCTGGAGCTCCAGCTAAAAAAAAAAGAAAAAAAAAAAAGAGAAGAACTCCTGTAAAATCAGCTCTTAGCTTGATGGCACATGAGGGAAAGTTGAAATTGATTTCTGAGGGTTTACTCACACGGCACACAATTTCGATTTGTTTTTCAGATCCAATCATTAGAATGGAATGCCTGCACTTATTTTGTCTATTTGATCTATTTGTTTGAGCAGTGTAGCTAACATCTGGTATATCATCATCTTGTTGTTTGATATAAATCGGAGCATAATGTCAAATAAAAGAGTAGAAAGCTACTGCTCTAGAACAGGGGTGCAAAACTCAGTTCCAGGAGGGCCACAGCCATGCAGAGTTTAGTTCCAACCCTACTTCAACACACACACCTGTAGTTTTCAAATGAGCCTGAAGGACTAGATTAGCTGGATCAGGTGCGTTTAATAAGGATTGAAGCTAAACTCTGCAGGGCTGTGGCCCTCCCGGAACAGAGCTTGCATAGGCAAAAGTCACCAACGTGATTTTGAACCGTATATTCAGTAAATTTATTAGAGATGCACCGATTACAATTTTCTGGGCCGATTCCGATTTCCGATTTTTCATTAAGTTTGACCTGCCGATACCGATTTTAGCCGATTCCGATTTCATTTTTTCTAACCACTTTACAGCACACACAAATATTTATTTTATATCATTTCTGTAATAGAACATTTTACAATTTGCATAGTTCACACACATCTAAAGTGCAGTGTTGTGGAAAAACCATTTCCTTTTCACATTCAATATCCAATAATTTTATATGTATTTAGCAAACGAAACGTCTGTATGAAAACAGGGAATGGCAATAAAATAATATATAAATAAAAAATAAAATAAATATAGCCTTGCAGTATAAAGATCTCAAAGCACACACACACAGGCCTATTGCAATCACTTGTACAAACTGAATAATAAAACAAGTTTAAATGGGTACATTTTCTATAAATATTAGTCTTTGTTTTCTTTTCTGACATAGCCTACTCCAGTTCTTGTTAAAACACGCAAATTCTGTGCGTTTTGGGCACTTTTTTTGTGAAACCCTATTTAGGCTATTTTCCATCAAAAGTATGCTTTCCCTTTAATTGAGCGTGAGCAGTGCAGCAAATAGACTCGGCGCCGAAACACCCGCTTCACTCCTCGCGACGCTCCTGCTTGACGCTCACGCGCTGCTCCTGCTTCCGTTGCGAATGCACTCATTGATTAACATGCATGCCGCAAAAATATAAGCACTTGTGGTCTAAACGGACGTAATTCACGAGGTTTTCTACATGTGCTCCGTGTGCACGTGTGATGCTGATGTTGCGCGATGTTAATCATGCGGCGCCCGAGTGCATTTAACCGGCATAAAATCGGCATTTGTCAGATTGACCGGCCGGTCGCCGGTTACGGCCGATCATGTGAAAATCGGCCAATTCCGGTCACCAGCCGATCAATCGGTGCATCTCTAAAATTTATGAATGCTACAAGGAAATAAAGTACCACTGGACTGGGCTTTATAAAGACACATCCTTCATGCACTATTTACAGCAGCTAAATTGGGTTACTATCTTCAGCTACATTTGCTAAAGCATTTTGCAGAGCTCTTCAAGTCCCTTGTGGAGAGTGCCTCTGGTGTGCACACACAAGACCACAGGATAAAAAAGAACAATGCACAGCACAATTCAGAGGATGTGTGAACTATGCAAATTGGTAGTTGTAAATATATTTCCCAGAATGCTCTTTTCCAACACAAAACAATCAAAATAATGTGTAAAATGGAGTGTAAATCACAGCCTCATAGTACAACTAATTAAAAGGTTCTGCAACACTGCTTCATATAGGAAAAAAACAAATGTACTGACTATATTTAGCAGAAGAGTGAATTGCAACAAAGCGTTTAATGGTGCAGATAGACAAACAGATGAAAAAAAAAAAGTTAATTCAACCATAATGTATATAGTTTTTAATACAGGTAATTTTAATGAGAATTGGGGGAGAGGTGCACTTAATTGTTAAAACATCACAAGGCAAAAAAAATAAAAAAATAAAAAATAAATTTTATTTAAAATAAAATTAATTATTTCTGATTTTGGAGTGACATGTTCTCGACAGCCAGATTCCCCCAAATAATCAGCAATACTTACGGCTTCCTTCTCACGGTCCATGATGGTCTCCAGCTCCTCAAAGTGTCGTAGTTTGATCTCCAGCTTCTTCATCTGAGTTTCTACCAGCAGAGCCACAAGAGATTTGATCTTCCTCTCTTCAACTGCAGCAAGGTGCTGAGACACAGAAAAACAAGTAAGAGATAGTGCATGCAAACAAGTTGACCACCAGGGTGATAAAAACACTTTGATTGGAATCAGCTGCACCAAGGACACAGTTTATGTTGGAGCCACTGGGATGCATTACCTTTGCCTTGGTGGCAGCAGAGGCCAGAGCAGCAGCGGCAGCAGTGGCGATGTTGCCCTCTCCGATGTCCAACTCAAGCTTTTTCTTTCCTTCCTCCTGCTCCTCCTCACCCTCCTTCCCTTCTTCTGTGGTCTCCATGTCCTCCTCTTTTTCTTTCTCTGAAACAAAAATGTGCAGGATCGTTAGCCCAATAGGACCAACAGCTGAGAGTTAAAAATTCAACTATAGAATAATTAGACATTTTATAGTTTATTTCAATTCCCAGACACTTAATTTGAATTGCTTAATTAATTGCTTTGTTAATAGATTTCCTGTAAACTAGGGTCTAAAGACATTTCAATTCTAACACACACATTTTCTGTAAAATGACGTGTATTGTAGAATATGCTATATAAATAAACTTGAAACCGTTACGGTCAAAATGGTTATCCTTTAAAATGGTACATTATCGAGATGTGCCAATGTATTGGCTGATAAAAGCAATTATTATTCCCTATAGGCCAATTGATCAGGGCCAATTATATCCTGTCAATGAAAAAGAGGCAGAAAAACACATTTAGACTGCAACTCGTACTGTGTGAGAAGAAAATCTTGTTGAATTTAGGTCAAGCATTAACCCTATTAATCACCCGTAGTTCAAGCCAGGGTTGCTAGGTCCGAAGTTTTTCCCTTCACCAAGCATTATTCGTTTCTCATCACAATGAGCTGTTACGTGATAAGAATTAAATTCTGCCCATTTTATCACAAAGTTCATACAATAAAAGGCATGAAGTAGGCTTGTCAGATTTCGGCAAGCCCATGAGCACTCGGTGCAGCTTTGGCAGTCAGTGTCAGTACCTGCTGTCTTGGATTCTCCTCCCTCACTCTCTTCCTCTTCCTGTGGCTCAGATTTCTCTGTAGTCTCATTCTTTTCCTTCTCTGCCTCTGTAGGCTTTTCTGCAGACTCGCTGGGCTTCTCAGCTTCATCCTTCGCCTCCGCCTGCAAGAGATGAGACAAGGACAGCATGAGACTGGTGCAATGCAAATGAAGAACAGGTACAGATGGCTGTTTAGAAAGCAAACTTGAGTCCATATTGAGTCTAGAAGAAGAACTAGACTTAATATGGAGAGACAAGACTGGAAAAGGGTGCATTGCAAGGAATCCTAATAGTGCAGGGAAA
This sequence comes from Squalius cephalus, assembly GCF_949319135.1. Taxonomy (NCBI): domain Eukaryota; kingdom Metazoa; phylum Chordata; class Actinopteri; order Cypriniformes; family Leuciscidae; genus Squalius; species Squalius cephalus. Next base: position 7,822,907 of record NC_137136.1, on the reverse strand, counting down.
TGATAATCACTTTTGATCTCATTCCAATAAACCAGTAAACATGACAGTAGCAGACAGATCTGGATACTGGTGGCAGGGTTAAATCTGACCTTATCAGGCTGCTGGGAGTCAGAGTCCGTGTCCATCTTCTCAGTTTCTGTAGGTTCTGTGAGTAAAGGAAAGCAAACATGGATTAAAACATCAAATGTCAGATGGTGGAGTGTACTGGACAAAAAAGGAACCTAAAGACAAAAAAATATATCCTAGAAAGTACTTCAGCTCCAGTAAAACTCTTTTCTGCTGCAACTGATATGACCTTTTTAATGTAGCCCATATCTGCCTACAAAGAGTTCATGATAACTGATATATTTGTATTATATAAATGCAGAAATTAATGCATTAAGTTCCAAAATTACAAACTTAATGCACATTTAAAAACGATCTCCGAATGCAATGTAACAGTGAGGACAGTAAAGATGGAAAGCTCCTAAAGCTTAGTTCCATATAAATTCAGGGATAATTTGTTGTTTTGTCATTAGAGAAAATCAATATTGACCTTGTATTTGAAAAAGGATCAGCTATGAGTTGTTCAAAATCTTTCTTTTTAGTAAACTGTGTACACAATGTTCTCAGTGCTCGAGTTCAAGTGCAGAGCCCCTGGTGATACTTCGAGCAAAGTTTCATGTTGTGTTTAAAAATAGCGATTTTTGATGCTATCATAGAACTACCCCATTCAAAAGGCAATTTGACCGAAAATGAAAATACGGTCAAACTTAAAAGTGGCGTTTCCATTCTAATTATGCTTTTAAACGAAAGTTTGCCTCGGGTAGATTAACAAAAAGACCCTAGGTTGCATTTTGGCGAGAGTTACCCTTTAAATAAACTTTCTAATGTAAAAGTTTTCACTGTACCTTTTATCATTTTAATGCAGTCAACGTGGGTGAATATAGTCATAGTGATGCATTGCAAAGTCAAAACTAAAGAGCCTGACAGCACACAGACGATAAGCAAAAAAAAAAACAACAACCAGCAATTAGAGATGAGAACAGGGTGACAAATTGTGACCTTATGAGCAGGTATTAGACTGAACAAAGAGTTGTGGCACATATGACATTGGAGCCTTTAACAAGGTATGTGTGGCAAAGCCTGCACTGGCAAACCATGTCACATTAGGTCACTCCACTGACCCAGTTTCAACCCCTCCCATGTCTGTGCCCCATCTGCCAGCGCTGCATAAAGCCAACGGCAACCATTGTATGCAGTCGCACACGCTGCCTCCAGTAAGTACTGTGTCGACTCAAACAGTAAATGTGCTCTTGTATGGCTTTTTAAATGTTCAGAAAGGAGAGTAGGGGAGCCTTGTATCGTTTTGTTTTTTTACCGACTTAAATCATTTCTAAATGATCACGACCAGTCTACGCACAGCTGATCAGGGTCACTGGGTTTGACTAGACCTGGTTTGTTCATATGTACTGATTTAATGCCACCTGCTGGAGGGAACTACAACTACACAGGAATAACTGATTGAAAGCCAGCCTGTCAGAGCCCTCGATGAGCTTCCCAATTTCACTCTATGAAAATTTTTACTAGGGATATGCAAAATCTTATTTCACATTATTGAGAAATTGTTTAACAGAAATGTTATATATTGTGACATACATACATACATACAGTAATTCATTTTATTTTTGTAATAAAAAAAAAAACAGCAGCACAAAATATTTCCTAAACCGGGGTGCCCAATCCTGGAGATCTACCTTCCTGCAAAGTTCAGTTCCAACACATGTCTGTAATTATCAAGTGCTCCTGAAGATCTTAATTAGCTGGTTCAGATGTGTTTGAGCTGAACTTTGCAGGAAGGTGGATCTCCAGGAACAGGATTGAGCACCCCTGTCCTAAACAAACAAAAGGACAAATACAATAGAACAAAGATACAAATTAAAGTTGTTCAGGTACAGTAGGTTTATTTAACGTGTAGTATGAAATTCTACAGAAATTAAGTGATCAAATGTAAAAATAAAACACTGCATAACCTTCAATGTATGAATTAAATATAAATTGATTCTTAAGGATACAAACTTAGTCAAGAACAATGAGTGATTTCCTGTGTCTTTTGTTGTTTGATTAACATTAATGACAGAGACAGCAGCAGGTTTATTAGGCTGCTGTCATTAAGACCTAATGCATGGATCCAATATACTGATACACACATCCAGTTTTCACCCAACTGTTCAAATTCGCTTAAGACATAACTGACAGTATATGTGAATACTCCACACGATGGGCATTTTGATATAATTGTTTGTGTATTTGACCATTCAAGCGCAAAAATCTACAAGAACTTAATTTAGGATCACGTGCTGTCTGAGAGAGGCGGTTTTCTGTGCGCGAACTTCAAGTGTGTCAGTGTATTTCACGGCTTACTACGCTTAACTCTTTCTAACATCACGCACGTTCTGCTCTTTATTTTCTCATTTGTGAATGTTTTATTCATCATCCTAAAGTAAGAATAACTTTGACATTTTGCGCTACGTGGATATATTTACATACCGCAATATAAACGATATAGCAAAAACTCGAATGAACTCAAAGATAGACATCATTACCCCGCCCAAACCTAGTTTCCTACCTGTCTTCTCTGGCTCCTCAGGGGCTGTGCCAGCAATGCCACTGCTCTCCAGGCCGAACGCCGGGTCCACTTTTCCTGTGCTGCGTGCGGCCTCCTGCACCTTCTTCACATGAGCCTCCACCAGCTCTGTGGGAACCTCCTCACGCACACGGGAGAACTCCTCTACAAACGCAATGGACAGAAATACCATCTTAAAATAAGGCATTGACAAAGGCCGTTTCCATCCACCTATTCATAAAATAAAAAAAATAAAAAAAGACCAAAAAACTATTGTGTTCCCAGGTTTCCTGATTCTGTTGGGATGGAGATCCAATTTCACGCACAAATGAAAGTGCCCCTGTTATGGTTTTTCAAATTTTCCCTTTCATGCAGTGTGTAATATAAAGTTACTATATAATAAAGTTGTAAAGTCGAAAGTGCACGATAAGTAAAGTTATTGTCTCCCAAAAGAAAGAATTGACTCTGAACCGCCTATACGAGACATTTTTCATTAGAATCCTACTCCTTTACGGTTCTACGTCACTAGAAGATACATTTGCATAATACCCGCCTACATTGTACGTTGTCTGCCTGCGAACAACTTGACCAGCCCACAACACGTTATTTTACTGACGACTGCTTCTCAAATCTCGGAGTTGAAATCTTGAAATTGAAAGATGCATCTTGAAAGATGGGTCAGTACCAAGTTTATTTGGACCAGCTTGCTCCTCAGAATCAAAACCTGTAAGTATGAATAATTGTTTTTGTATATAAATAATTTTTTATAATATTGTAATTTAATAATTTTTTAATAATTTTGTATATGCTTTCTACCGGGTGTTCATACTACTTTTTATATTGTGTAACCTTCCAGCTAACTCACGCTATTACTGTCTTAATGAAATAATTAATGCTAATCAGCTGTTACTCGCTCGGATTGATATGGTAAAATCGATGTCATCATTACGGTCTTTATAGTGTGTACTATTGCCGAGGACTGAGAAAGCCTCTTAACTTCAGTTATGGTAATGGGCGTTAGCTACGTATGCGGTAGACCAATCACAACAGATTGGGCCATCTGGCCAATCAGAGCAGAGCAGCTCACGGAAAGGAGGCATTTAGAGAGACTGACTCATACGACGAGTCGTTTGAGAATCATTGAAAAATGTGGTGATGTGCAATGTATATTATGAGAAAATTAAACTTTTGATGCATATAAACCTGTTGTAGGAGACCTCCAAAACAAAATTAGGAGCCTTTAAAATAGCATTAAAGGGTCACTTTAAATGTGCAACTCTGGATGGAAACACAATGTTGTCACTCAGAAGTGTATCTACAAAAACTCCATATGGGTCAAAACTTGACATACCAAGAGCTGCTTTGGCTGCAGCTGCCGCCACACGTGGGTCGACAACAGAGGCAAGGAACGCAACAGTGCTCATGACAGGATTTCCTGATTGGCTGAAGGGGATCGGCTGGTAAGCCAGAGGACCTAGAGAGGCATCAGAGCTCTCCAGGTACTGATCTTCTATGGGCAGCCTCAGGAAGTGCAAGATGCACTCATCTTGTGTACGGCTTCCGACATGCTCCGAAACCTTATTCCAGTCATCCTTATACATCTCCAGAGCCTGGAATAATCAGTTAAAAATAATATTATTAAGAAAAATGTTTATAAAACGAGAATATATTCCAGTCATCCTTATACATCTCCAGAGCCTGGAATAATCAGTTAAAAATAATATTATTAAGAAAAATGTTTATAAAACGAGAATATTGATGTGCCCATGATTTGAATCTCACCTCCAACAAAAGTAACGTTTCTTGCTCAGTCCAGTCTCTGCCACCTGCAGCCCCTTTACCCTGCAAGGCAAGAGAATAAATGATCACATCAAGAAACTATGAAGTAAAAAAAAAAAGCAGTGACAACTTCCAAGTATTAGGTTTGGCAGCAGGCACAGGGTTTGTGACTTGCCTTGGGATTCTTCTTTGAGTAAATATCTGTACGGAGGCCAAAGTTCTGCAGGTCACTTGGCTTGTCTTTGCCCTTTTCTGGGAAGTTCAGCATCTGCTGAGCAGGGGGAACCTGGAAAGAGTAGCAGACACTTTATTGCAACTGTCTCACAAGAAAGCTTTTGCCTTCTGGGAATTAATAGGGAAGTAACCCCAGTCTTACCTGTGGGGGGCGGTGGTGCAGTGGCACCAAACCAGAGGGAGTATCAGCAAGAACGTTGAAATGTGGGGTTGGTGGAGGGCCCATTGGGAGGGGTCTGCTCTCAGCATCAACCTGGTAGTTCACCAGCCCCCACTGCTCCAAGAAGGCATGCGCTCTGGGAGAAAGAGAACAAAATAAATAAATATAAAATAAATATACAACAGGCCTGGGTATTTAGACTAATTTGATTCAATTCACAAGCTTGTGATAAGGTTCTAATTCAATCTCAATTCATTTGGATACATCAGGCACAGCGCGTCAATATTTCTCAAGTGGAAGAAAAATAAATAAATAAATAAATAAAATCCATATCTACTATAAAGTATAGGGAACCCAATTGGTACATACATTTTAAAGGTAAAAATTAAATGATTTGAATACAAAAGATTCAAAACATTTAATTAAAAAATAACTTTTTAATGATATAGAATCACGGTTTTTACTCCAGTTAGTTTTTTAAAATATAAACATTTAAAGATTTTTTGGATTTAAGAAATTATATAGTAATAAATAAATAAATAATCCTAATTAACTATGTAAGGCTCTCTGCATAATATTAAAATGGTACACTGAGACGATATATGAGAATTCTGACCTCATGACTGCACACACATCTCCAGTGAGGTTCCTCCTGCAAGAAGTGGAGGTCAGGTACTCCTGAGGATTCAGCCGGTACGTGTCAATCATGAAGTTACGATAAGCTAGATATCTAAGGAAGAGGTAATAAACAGAGCATGACAGTCAGAGCAGTAAACCATACATGCATGTATAAAAGATACATGGAGCACAAGTTAAAAAAAATGTATATATTTTGATGTGAATTAAAAAGGCTTGGGTACACAACAAATGCACTGGTGTGAACTTACATCTCTGGAGTCTTAGATTTGTTTTTGCCATTGAAGAACTCTGGCAGGGCACGTCTCTCAATTTCATGTATACTGGGAAAAAAACAAACAAAAAATATGTGAATATGCGATGACAATAACAAATCATTTAACATCCAAAATGTGAAGAGAATGTGGAGTGGGATTTTTCAGGATTTCAAGGATTGAATTGAGAAATGTAAGCTAATTAAAAAAAAAGTTAGTAAACTTTTTTTTTACTACAATTTTACAAAGAAATAGTTTAAGTATGAATAAACAAGAGTAAACAGTTTAACAAGAATACACAGTTATTGAAATACAAGAATACACAGTTATCCTCCCAGCCTAATAAAAGTTTTAAAACAAGGAGCATCATAATTCCAGCAGAAAATACCTAAGGAAATATATAGCTTATGTGAGGGGTCTTCGAATATTGTGTTGGACAATGAAGGGCCTTTCAAGTCAAAAAGGTTGAGCACTAACATAATTTCCACGCATTTCTCGAGACAACACTGTAGCACATGGAAGGAGGGATTCAATACCTGTTGTAGTCAAACCAGGCAGCATAGCTGGGGATAATGATGTGATGGGTTTGCTCAGTCACGTTGTCCTCAGAGTCGATCAGACGATTGACCTCCGTTTTGCACTGTTCATCATCCTCCTGTCAATTACAGTTTGTTAACACCCTTTCAGAACCATTTGACTCACAATAAATGCTTGGCACTAAAGTCCATTACAAATAATTATTTATGGGTAAACAAAAAAACAATGGCTGTTGTCATCAAACGCTGTGCATCAGATATAACAATGGAGATTCAATGGACCTGAACATATCTGGATTAAAGTATAAAGAGACATTACCTTGCCACCAGACGCTACTGAATCATCTTCATGGTCATCTAAGACAGCAAACAAAATGAATGTGATCATTTGCATTTCCTTCAACAATGTGTATGTATATACAGCCATCACATTTATGCCTGCAACAAATCACAAGTAAAATACTCACCCAAATCTGCAACAGTTCCGCCCTTCACTGGTGTGTTCTCGCTGTCCTTTTTCTGATTGACTGCAGACAGAAAAGCAGAGGACATCAAGCAGAGCAGATAATGTATCAGACAGACAATTCCAATACAATAAAACTTAAAAGCTTTCAGTGTAAAGTAGGACAATGAAAGTAGGGCTGCAGCATGTAATATCCAGTGTCTATTTTAGCCATGCAATGAATTTCCATGCAACCACAGGGCTTTTAAAAAAGGTTCTTTGAAATATATATATATATATAAAAAGGCAATTCAGCAAATTATGTAAGGAAGTGCTCATCAACCAGATGCCTTTATCCAAAAAGACTTACTAAGCATACTACTGATGTTAGGGAAAGGTCACCTTAGGTAACCTGGGGTTAAGATCAAGAGTACAATGGTGGTAGTTCTTCAATTACCCCTTGCACTGTTCAAAAAAACAACAACCACCAGTTCAGTTAAATTTGTGGGATTATTAATCAAGAAGAATGACCATTTTTTGGCAATGTAACTTCCTCCATTCCTGGCACAGGGGAGGGATCTTCCAGGTCCTTTGTGAGGTCTTCATCCTGCTCGTCATCATTTTGATGTCCACGGCGCCTCCACTGTGCTCCAGGATTCCTGTTTTTTTATGTAAATGAATGAATGAAACTATGCTACACTTCAAATGATCATGACTAAATACATTTTGTACTTGCGTAATCTAAACTTTGAGAAAGGAAATAAACTTTCATTCAGCAGGGGTGCATTAAATTGATCATATGGTACAGGAAAGCCTTTTACATTGTAACAAAATTTCTATTTCAAAGAAAATCTGTTTTTTTAAGCTATTTAAATATAAATAAATATATGTGTGTGTGTAATATTTCCACAAAAATATTAAGCAGCACATCTGGTTTCAATGCTGATGATTAATGTTTTTTTTTGAGCAATAAATCAGCATATTAGAATGATTTCTTGCCTTCACAGGAATACATTTTATTTAAAAAAATATCCCCCCCCCCCCCAAAAAAAAATGTTAAATTGCAATAATTTCACAATATAACAGTTTTACTGTATATTTGATCAAATAAATGCAGCCTTAGTGAGAATGATACATCTTTCAGAAACATTTTTATTTTTAAATCTTACCAACCCCAAACTTTTGAACGATAGGGTAAATTAATTTAGCTAATAATTACCCTTTCTTGCCCTTTTTGCGAGACTCTGCAGGGGTGCTGGGTGGGGATGGAGAGCGTCTCCTCTTCTTACCGCCAACCAGGGACTTGCGGTCCTTGCGATCGGGTGTACGGGAAGACTGATCAGAACCATGGAGGGGTGAAGGATGAGAGAAAGAGCGAGAGAATGAGAGAATGGAACGGTTTTACACACAAAGGGGAGGGGATCGCTGAAGGGATATTTGGGTGGGAGGGCGGGTGAGGTACGTGAGGCAGCGAGGAAGAGCTTTAGAGGATGATTGACAGACACACAGACAGTGACAGAACAAACCCTGCCAAGACCTTAAAGGTCTGGCTTAGCATACAACAGAAATCTGAATGTGTACCATATCTATTTATTTAGCACTCATGTCTCTGGCTCTCTTACCACTTCTTCCCCTGGAAAGATCCGCTGGCGGAAACTCACAGGCTTCTTGTTCTCGTCCACTTCGTAATCTTCCTCATTCATCCACTCGTTGAAAGCATCTGTGTCGATGACCCATTTAGCATGCACCTGAGGGAATCATAGAGCGTACTGAGAAAACGCTAGAAAATTTTATCTGGCAGTATCGCTTACAATATGAATATTCTTCATATTGTAAGGTGTTTAATTTGAAACTGTGAATTTGGAACTTATCGTAACCGTCTTACCCTCCATGGTTTCTCAGAACTTGGTGGATCCTCAACATCTCCATCCACATCACTTGTTGATACCCATGTGTCATAACTGCAGAGTGAAACAAAAAAATATAAGACGACTTGAAATGTAAATATCTCCTTTCCTGTTTCATTAAAAACAGAAAACTGCATTATATGGACTCACAAGGATGGATTATTTGCCTAAAATTTTTCGTTTGAGTTAATCTGAAGAAAGAAAGTCATATACATCAGGGATGGCATGAGGGTAAGAAAATTATGAGGAAATTTTGAGTTTTGGGTGAACTATCCTTTTATCACTATAATTTGCAGCCCTACCAACCTGTCAGGGTAATTGCCCCAGTGAACCAGCACCTGCTTGTCTTTGCGCATGACAGGACGCAACCACTCCTCTGAAAAGCAGAATTCACAAGGCAACATCGTGAAACACCAATTATAGTGTCAAATTAAACAAAATGATTGAGGAAGGATGACACTGTATAAACTAGGGCTGGGACGATACACCTATCTCCCGATTCGATACTATCACGATACTTGGGTGCCGAAGCGATGTCTCTTGCGATTCTTTTAAGAAAATCTTCTATAATAATTTTAACTATTGCATCACAGAAATAATGATACGATGAGGTTGAAAAGACTGTTTGTGAAGCTGTTTCATGACAACTCTCTCCGGGTCAGCGGCAGCGCCAACACAGCTTTGAATGTTGCGATATGATTTTGTCAAAGTTTAATGGACAGACGAATTGATAGATCTCATGGGTGTTTGAATCGAGATCACAGTTTTTAAAGATGAATCGTGCAGCTCTATTGTCTTATCTCTCTCTCAGCATATGAGTAGCACGAGGACTCTCTTCCACACGTCCACTTGGGATATTACGTCACTCAACACTCATAGATAACGACACATTTCATCCTCTGTTGGAATGAAAGTGGCTAACTTCTGTCAACCTCATCTACAAGCAAGGACAAAAATAAAGCAATTGAATATGAATTAATATCGATTCTAGAATAAAAAAAAATCGATTTTAGAATCGTAAAAATAATAATAATAATTAAAAACAAATTCGATAGCTAGGTGAATTGATTTTTTTCTCCCAGCCCTAGAATAAACCCTGGTTTGATACTATAAAATAAATAAATAAATAATCAAATACCAACCTTCTTCCAGCTGGCCTGGGGAGGGGTAAATAATATGAGTGGCCTTTGACTTATCTTCAGTGATGGTTCCCTAGATGTGCAAGTAAAACAAAACATCAGAGAAGCACAGAAAACAAATGACAGAATTTTAAAAATGCGCTGATTGATCATGTTTTTTTTTTTTTAACCTGATGTCTCTTAATGATGTCTTTGAGTTTATTGGCTTGTTTTTGCTCCACGTCAGACACAATGTACACAATTGGTCGGGTCAAAGAGTTGTTCTGCAGGCAAGAATGAGATATGCATTATTGCATTTAGAGAACCATGATTGTAACCACATATTCAGGACTGGGAAGACCAAATGTAACAAAATTACTAGTACATTTTTATTGAGTGCAATTAGCCGATATATTTAGAAACATAGGCATTAGCAAGAGGATCTCTACCTGAACAAGAGTCTTCTCAATAGTCATGAACATCTCCACATTTCTATCCATTCTGGATGGGTTCTGCAGATCAAACCTCCGCCTGAAGAAATACAGGCACATCAAAATTAAATATATTAGCATTATCTTGTTAGCATTACCGCTCTGAGAATCGCAGAACGTAATTCATTATCCCAAACCTCTTGTCCGCCCTTTCTGAGGTTCTACTCACCAGCCCTGCTCGCTTTTGAACTTGTATGCAGAACCCAGAATGTGGCAAAGGGCTCCTCCAGGTTTGAAGTCCAGAAAGATCTTTGCCTAGATTGACAGAAAAAAGGGGGGAAAATATCAACTATACAATTAGGTGAGCAATTACAAACGTGCATGTAACGTAGATGTAGCACTGCACTTTAACTATGTCTCACAGTTAAAAAATAAAATAAAAAGTTATGGTATAGAGGAGTGTGATCAAGGCATAGTTCAACCAGAAATGAAAATTCTGTCATCAATTAATCTACCTCATCTTGTTCCAAACTCACAAGACTTTTATTCATCTTCAAAACACAAAAAAGATATTAACCTTGATGAAACCCCAGAGATTTCTGTCACTCAAATTAAAGTCCATTCCACCAAAATTGACGCTTCAAAAAAATAAATCCATTTGCATTTATCGGTTTAATCCAAGTCTTCTGAATACACTATAACTTTACAGTTTTAAATTGTACTCACATGAAAACATTGATCAACACAAATACATACATAAAGCACATTAAACATGGTCAACAGCAGCTCAATCAGACTTGCTTGATGCATGATAAACCTCATTGGTCTTGTGGAAGCTCAAACATGCTTGCGTGACATGCGAGAACAAACCTCATTGGTTCTTGTGCATCAAGCGATAACCTTTCAGCTTCTGTTTACCATAATTAATGTGCTCCATGTATGCGCGTTGATCACAGTTTATATGTGAATAAAAGCCTAAATTAAATCTGTTTGTCACATAAAGCAATCTATCTATTCAGAATACTTTGATTTAACTGCAGGATTCATATGGATTACATTTGTTTACGGTTTATGAACTTTGGTGAATGGACTGTCAATGGAGAGACAGAAATCTCTGGGATTCCATTTAAAATCTCTTAAATTGTGTTATGATGAACAAAGTCTTATGAATTTGTAACATGAAGAGTAAATGCTGCAAATTCAGACTTACAGGTAATTTGGTAAGGGCAGGATTGCTGACCCTACGCCCAAATGCATCCTCCTGAAACTGCAGCAACTGCACCACCAGCGCAGCCAAAGTTTTGCTTGTAGGAGAGTCGGTTTGGACATACTTCAGAAAAGAAGAAGAAAGATAAGTCATAATAAATCCAAGCAATTCAATCAGAACAATGCAAGTATTGAACATTTATGTTGCTGTTTTTATAATTATACAAGAACAAAAATAACTTAGATCTTTAGCAATCATTACAATATTATCTTAAACAATTCTGAACATGCAAAAGACTAACTTCAGCAACAAAAAAGTGCATCACACAACACAGCTGGACAATAAAGAGAACAGATTAAATGATCCAGTGCATCATATCTGCAAAGGACAATAATTCCGTTGATTTAAATAGCACAATAACAAAATGACATGGATTAAAGAGAGACAGTAGTACCATTGTAAATATCATGGTATTCTTTACATAACTTAAGAGTACCATGCAAATACCATAATTAATACCAATGTTAATTATTCAGTACGCACCTAATCGTATACTATCACTATATCATAGTACCACCAATACTTTTAATGAATGAATCAACATTAGACAGTCAGTAAACAAACTTCAGCATAAACAACCGGGGGTCTATGGCGCGGACCACTAAGTTTCCTCTGACTTTTAAGTTGTTGACCAGTGGATTTTACTAAAAAGAGAGCGTGTCCCAAAAACGTTAAAAAGGAAGACATTATTTTAGCAGATTTTAAGACACGGGCACATTCATGGCAGATCGCGCATCCCAGTTACCAACGTTAGCACGCGAGCTAACTCATCAGTCCACAACACTGCCGTTTAAAACTACACAAGAGCAATACTTGCAAGCTACAAATCCAGAACGGAAGCTAAACAACATCTGCACAAACGTTTGTTTCGAAATATTCGAATAACCGACTATAATAACGAATAAACTATTTGTAAGAGCGCGTGCCGCTTCTTGTAGCTATTGTGTGATGCGCGCGCGCCCCCATTCAACGGGCGCCTCATGAGCCGCAGACCTTCTTATAATGTTTCCCGATCCAGAGCCGAACTGTCTCCAACTGCGACACCGTTTCCGAGCTCTCCCAATATTTGGAAGATGGCCCTCCATCTTTTTTCCGTCCGATTGAGGAACCGGCTCCCGCTTGGCCGGCCGATGGTCCTCCGGAGCCCGTTCCGCCCGCTGCAGTCGCCGCTGTCGCCATTGTTTCTTTATTAGCGATAGAGGCTAGTCTGTGGAAACTGTTTTAAAATGACACTGCGCATGCGCAACGGTCGACGCTAGAGTCGTTGCTTGAGGGAAATCTCGCGAGATGTCAAGTGTACAACAAACTAGACGAGATCAGAGTGGTAGAGAAAACATTCTCTCTCTATGGCTCTGGACGAGATGCAAGAACAAATTTTTTTTTTCTTTTTCTTTGACAAATCAGGAGGTATACAATTATAACATAAAGAATATAATCTATTTTCTTCTCCAAATTATATACAATTTATAATAGTTAAATTAAAATATATTTTGGCAGAATGTTTATTCCTGATCAGAAAATTCTGATACAAAACATTTTAAATTTAAAATATTCTAATTTAAATCAAAATGTGCGAGTAAAATTACAGCCAGCAATCATTTTGTAATGTCCAGTACAAGACACACTGTTTCAGAAAATAGTGCCATCTAGTGATTACAATGTGGTATCCTGTTAGCACATTTACATCACCACTTCCACGAACAATATTGTACTATTTGCTTGTTTCTCGTTTGGAGGGTGGACCTGCAGAAGACCATCACCAAACAAGAGAATGGAAAACCTGAGATGATTGATGGAGTTCACGAAAATGAATACAGCAAGCAACTGTAATATGTATAACAACTAACATTCCAATCCCTGTTAATTTGGTATTATTAATAATCTATTTGAAGGAGGAGAAAAAAACCCACAAACACTCATGCAACAAAAAAGGCATTAAAATATAAGTCTGTTCAAGGTTGTTTGATAGACTTGTGTTAGGCACAGCACTTTATCTTCTATTCGTTTTCCAAACAGAAAATTACAAAGTGTTTGTTAAGATATTACAAAGGGCAACGCCAGCATTCTGTAGTCTTGAGATAATCATATTAACTTGACAGAGCCAACATATTATTAATGTTACTATTTTATTTTCTCCAAATAATTATGTTTTCAAAAGATTCCCAGCATTCTGTTAACATAGATCGTAAAAAAAAGTCTTGTAGAATTTAATCAGAAGCATCAGGGTTGCTTATTCATACAGTAAACATTATTTGTGACAACAAACTCATTCAAGTCAACCGGTTTTCAGTCAATTCAGTCGACTCATTTTTGACAAAAGGTGTAGTTACTTTGTTTTGCCTATGTGTGGCAGTGTAAGCATGTACATCACCATTACATGTCTGGCTCATGTTCTGTCAGCTTCTGACTGTCTATCAATTGACAATACAACGTCATATTGACGATACAAGATCTCTATAGTGATGATTGGTCTGTTGAATTTTAATACAGTATATAGGCTACCCAAAGACGAGTTTTAGAGAGAGTTCTAAATAATTATTTTCTTTTAGAAATGTACCTTTCTTTTTAAAATTATGAACAGTTAATCATTTATACTACCCCAAATCAAGAAAAAATGGGACATTTTGTAAAATGCCATAAAATCAAGAATCTGTGATTTGTTACTTCTCTTTCAACTTTATTTTACTGACAAAAGTACAAGGAAAAGATTTCCAGTGTTTTCACTGGACACATTTAGATTTTGATGGCTGCAATACACTACAAAAAAAGTTGGAACAGAGACAAAATAAAAGTGATAAGCTTATAGAATATCCTTGTTTAAAAAAAAAAAAAAAAAAAAAAAAACCTTGCAAAACGGCAACAATTATCCTCAATTTGAAAACATGTTTTCTTGGTACTTTTGTCGGTTAAATCAAGTTAAAATAGAATGAACAAATCACAGATTTTTTTTTTTTTTTTTTTGCATTTTACAAAATGTCCCAACTTATTTTGATTTGAGGTTATAGCTGAGTAAAAGATGATTGACTGACTAATTGATTGATTGATTGATTGACTAATTGATTGATTGATTGACTGATTGATTGATTGATTGATTGATTGATTGATTGATTGATTGATTGATTGATTGATTGATTGATTGATTGATTGATTGATTGATTGATTGATTGATTTATTGATTGATTGAGATGTTTTGGTAGAATTTTGTAATCAAAATGAGTTATCAAACATTTTAAATTGATTCAAAATAAAATAATACTTTAATACAAAGTGGAATGTACATAATCTATATATGTTCATTCTATTTAATGTTTATTTTCAAACGCAATGTACAGACGGACTCTTACATTTTCCTGATTTACGCATTTGTTCAAAACAGATAATGCTAAACTATTTAATATCATTTAGCAAAATGAAATAAGAAGAGCAAAATCTGCTACACCAGCCAGCCGGAGTGCCCATGATAATCACCAGAGGGCACTCCCTCCGTCTGCTTTACTGCTTCATGAACTACGTTTCCCATAAACCATTGCCTGGACTCATCATGTTCTGGTTACTGCCAACTGTTTGTCATTAACTCATTTATGTTTGCCTATTTAAACCCTGTGCGATCATTCGCTTGTTGTGAAGTCGTGCTTGTGTTACTGCATTTCATGGTTTCTGTGTCATGTTCTTGATCTTCTGCCTGGCTCCCTGTCCCTGGATTTCCCTGTTTGCCTGTGCCGAGCCTTGGACTTCTGTCATTATCTGGATAGTTTGCTCTGTGGGTTTGACCTTATTCCTGTTTTATGGATTACACTCTATAAAGCTTGCGTTTGGATCTCAGTCACGTCTCCGAGCAGTAATACACATAACACTTCTATTGCTAAAATTAGGTCAAATTTGATTTCAGTGCACATAAACACATATGGGAAATGGGCAATATAACTGCCAAAGGGCAATTTGAGAAGCTATTAAGGCCATGTTTCTATGATACTTCTTTAGAAATAAAGATATGGGGATGGAGACAGAAAAGTTTGAAGGTTCAGTTCCAGATAAGGCCTGTAAAACTGGTTGTTGTGAAATAGTTCTTTATGATTTAATTTCTAAACCCTACAAAAGGGCTAGTGATTTGCATAAAATAAAAAGTTCTACAATTAAAAACAACAACAGCAATCTATTACCATTATTCAATTGCTATCTTTGCAAGTTCCAGTTTCATCAATTCCTTTTTCACAATATTTCTTAAGATATAGCAACTGATTTAATTTTTATGATTGTGTTTGTCTCATGTAAGTTATGATATGTCCATTTAAAACTTTTAAATAATCCTGTTAATTGTTCTCAATTAACTGTTCTTAACTTAAATTATAGATCTTAACTGACAAAGAAACACATAAGAGGCCAGAAAACACGTGATCTGTTCCTTAGCATTTCTGCAAACTCATTTACATTGTTAGACATTTCTCACAAAATGTATCAGTTGTAAAAAGCACATTTATCAGATGATTTAGATAAAGCATCCACACCTTTAAATGACGTTTAAATTACATTTTTATAAATTTTTTATTATTTGTTTTGGTTATATAATGGGTGGTGAACACTCTTTGTTCATTTACCTTGTCTTTGGGAGAACCTGTAGCTTTTAAAATAAAGGTGAGTCAGTTCAACTTGATTAAAAAAACAAAAAAAAACAACAACATCAAAATCAATGTCAGAAATTAATTGCTTTTGTCATTTTATACTTATCAAAATACACACACATGTCAATATTGCATGACATTTTTACTTAATTAAATTAAATTAAGTCAATTAATCTGACATTCTGTTAAATCTTAAAACAAACTCTTATAAATCTATTATAAATTGGATTATAAATGATTTCGCCATATCAGAAACAATTGCAAAGAAAGCTTAACTTTTTAAAAAGCTTATTTTTCTGAACTTATTTACTTCTCACTTGCAGAACAATGGAAATGCATGTGTTTTTCCTGCTTTGTATTTTTGCCATGCCTTATTTTGCAGACACGACGACAGCTAAAGGTAAAGTTGAAACATTTACAGTTTCAATAATGTAGACATGCCTCACAATACTGTAGACACTTTCATATGTTTTATGTTGCCTTCAAACTATTTGGATATTTGCTTTGTCTTGCATATATACATTTTGTATTTTTTATAATTTTATTATAAATAAAGTTTGATACAATGCCTCACTATAAAGGTATATTATCCCAAAAGGACTTTGTTTTCTCCTTGGCAATAATGATGGAAATGTTCAAGCTTTCATTAGCTATATCCACTTTTGTGTCTATAAATAATACATGTACTTAAAGCTTTCTTTCTGATTAGTGCTTTATCAATTTCAGCTAAAAATCTCGCTTTATATGGCAAGGCCACACAGTCGGACCTGGTTGAGAATCCTGGGGCAGCATTTGGCCATGCCAGTAATGCTATTGATGGAAATCGTGACTCACATTATGAACATGGATCCTGTACTTCTACTCCTATACAAGATGACCCATGGTGGAGGTTAGATTTACTAGACGAGTATGTAGTGACCTCCATAACTATCACGAACAGAAAAGACTGCTGTCCTGAAAGGCTTGATGGAGCCGAGATACGAATCGGAAACTCTCTGCTGAACAACGGCAACAACAATCCATTGTAAGAAAGCCTTTCAAGAGAAGATTCTCTTAAAGAACAATGTGATGAGGTTACATACTGTACATGAAATCAAATATTATCCATATGCTGTCATTTTTATACAGGGCTGGAAAGATTTCATCCATTCCAGGTGGGAGATCCCTCACTTTCAAATGGGAAAAAGGCATTCCAGGCCGTTTCATCAATGTGGAAATACCTGGTCGTAATCGGGTTCTTAAGGTGATGATACACAGGGCAACTTTTTGAGCAATGTTGCTGGGCAATGTTGCCGTCAAAAGGCAACCAGATGAGACACAGGGCCCACGACCGAACTTAATTATCCAGATAGAAATGCATTGCCCATTTTCAATGGGAAAGTGCCCAAGCAACAATCGGTCGGCAAGATTGCCCAGCAACATTGCTCAAAAAGTTGCCCTGTGTATCATCACCTTTACTCTCAGTGAGGTTGAGGTTTACGGTTATCCAGCTCCTGATGGTGAGAACATTTATGATCAGGATTTGATCAGTTTGGCACTAATAAAAATAAGCAGATATTTGAGATTTAGCAATGTTGTAGACACATATTCCATTTCTAGACTGTAAGAGAAGTAATTTACTCAAAACTATGAATTCATGTGAAACTCATCTGTTGTTGTAGGTGAAAATGTGGCTTTAGGAGGAGTAGCTACACAGAGTTCCCTCCACTCATATGGCTTTGCATCCAATGCCATTGATGGGAACAGAGATGGTGTTTTCAGTCGTGGATCTTGTACCCACACTGCAGCAGAGGTCAATCCCTGGTGGAGACTGAACTTACTGAAAAGACACAAAGTGTTTTCAGTGGTAATTACAAATAGATTAGACTCTGCTCCTACAAGACTAAATGGGGCAGAAATCAGAATTGGAAACAGTCTGGACAACAATGGCAATGATAATCCCAGGTAAATTAATTCATCTTAATATGGCTTTTTGGAGAATTTAGAGAATTTCTCAGAATTACTGCAGTCTGCAATGTGACATTTAACTTGGCTACAATTTGGTAAAATTTGATTTGGGTTTTGTGCATTTTTGTTTATTCTGTTCATTTGCGTGAACTGGTTTGACTTGAAGCATAAATGTGTTGTGCTTTGAATATGGACGGTGGTTCAGAGTTTCTCAAGATGCTTAACTCTCTCTTTCTTCAGGTGTGCTACGATCTCTTCCATTCCTCCTGGGTTTTCCTCCTCTTTTGACTGTTATGGGATGGAAGGACGTTACATTAATGTTGTTATTCCAGGACGGAGAGAATATCTTACACTGTGTGAGGTTGAAGTGTACGGATCACCACTGGATTGAGAAGAACTTAAACAACAGGATGTAGATAAAAACTAAATATTAGTGTCTGTAGAGCTTTACTTTAACCAGACATTTATACAAGAGTTTGCAAAACAGGGCATGTCTTATTTTAAGTCTCTGTACTTTAATGCACTGCATGCTGCAGAAAGTATTAGACAGATTTGTGTGACTATCGATCAAAGGACACTGGGAAATGGACAATATGGACAACACTTTATTGTAATGAAATTCAGCTGTGAAAATGTTATATTGTAAAATAAATGATCCTTGTGTTATTAAGTCTGTAGTGTCTTGCAAATGTAAAATAAAAATAGGCAAATGGGCAATATAACTGCCAAAGGGCAATTTGAGAAGCTATTAAGGCCATGTTTCTATGATACTTCTTTAGAAATAAAGATATGGGGATGGAGACAGAAAAGTTTGAAGGTTCAGTTCCAGATAAGGCCTGTAAAACTGGTTGTTGTGAAATAGTTCTTTATGATTTAATTTCTAAACCCTACAAAAGGGCTAGTGATTTGCATAAAATAAAAAGTTCTACAATTAAAAACAACAACAGAAACCCATTACCATTATTCAATTGCTATCTTTGCAAGTTCCAGTTTCATCAATTCCTTTTTCACAATATTTCTTAAGATATAGCAACTGATTTAATTTTTATGATTGTGTTTGTCTCATGTAAGTTATGATATGTCCATTTAAAACTTTTAAATAATCCTGTTAATTGTTCTCAATTAACTGTTCTTAACTTAAATTATAGATCTTAACTGACAAAGAAACACATAAGAGGCCAGAAAACACGTGATCTGTTCCTTAGCATTTCTGCAAACTCATTTACATTGTTAGACATTTCTCATAAAATTTATCACAGTTGTAAAAAGCACATTTATGAGATGATTTACATGAAGCATCAACACCTTTAAAATATTGTTTTTAATTTTTAGCTGTGGTTTTTGGTTATATAAAGGGTGATGAGCACTCTTTGTTCATTTACCTTGTCTTTAGGAGAACCTGTAGCTTTTAGAATAAAGGTGAGTCAGTTCAACTTGATTTAAAAAACAAAACAAAAAAACAACAACAACAACATCAAAATCAATGTCAGAAATGAATTGCTTTGATCACTTTATACTTATCAAAATACACATGCATGTCATTATTGTATGACATTTTTACTTAATTGAATTAAATTAAGTCAATTAATCTAATGACATTCTGTTAAATCTTAAAACAAACTCTTATAAATCTATTATAAATTGGATTATAAATGATTTGAAACAATTGCAAAGAAAGTTTAACTTTTTTTAGAAGCTTATTTTTCTGAACTTATTTACTTCTCACTTGCAGAACAATGGAAATGCATGTGTTTTTCCTGCTTTGTATTTTTGCCATGCCTTATTTTGCAGACACGACGACAGCTAAAGGTAAAGTTGAAACATTTACAGTTTCTTTCAATAATGTAGACATGCCTCACAATACTGTAGACACTTTCATTTGTTTTATATTGCCTTCAAACTATTTGGTTATTTGCTTTGTCTTGCATATATACATTTTGTATTTTTTATAATTTTATTATAAATAAAGTTTGATACAATGCCTCAATATTAAGGGTATATTATCCCAAAAGGACTTTGTTTTCTCCTTGGCAATAATAATGGAAATGTTCAAGCTTTCATTAGCTATATCCACTTTTGTGTCTATAAATAATACATGTACATAAAGCTTTCTTTCTGATTAGTGCTTTGTCAATTTCAGCTAAAAATCTCGCTTTATATGGCAAGGCCACACAGTCGGACCTGGTTGATAATCCTGGGGCAGCATTTGGCCATGCCAGTAATGCTATTGATGGAAATCGTGACTCACATTATGAACATGGATCCTGTATTTCTACTCCTATACAAGAAGACCCATGGTGGAGGTTAGATTTACTAGACGAGTATGTAGTGACCTCCATAACTATCACGAACAGAAAAGACTGCTGTCCTGAAAGGCTTGATGGAGCCGAGATACGAATCGGAAACTCTCTGCTGAACAACGGCAACAACAATCCATTGTAAGAAAGCCTTTCAAGAGAAGATTCTCTTAAAGAACAATGTGATGAGGTTACATACTGTACATGAAATCAAATATTATCCATATGCTGTCATTTTTATACAGGGCTGGAAAGATTTCATCCATTCCAGGTGGGAGATCCCTCACTTTCAAATGGGAAAAAGGCATTCCAGGCCGTTACATCAATGTGGAAATACCTGGTCGTAATCGGGTTCTTACTCTCTGTGAGGTTGAGGTTTACGGTTATCCAGCTCCTGATGGTGAGAACATTTATGATCAGGATTTGATCAGTTTGGCACTAATAAAAATAAGCAGATATTTTAGATTTAGCAATGTTGTAGACACATATTCCATTTCTAGACTGTAAAGGTGATGATACACAGGGCAACATTTTGAGCAATGTTGTTGGGCAATCTTGCCGAGCGATTGTTGCTTGATCACTTTCCCATTGAAAATTGGCAATAACTTTCTATCTGGACAATTTAGATCGGTCGTGGGCCCTGTGTCTCAACTGGTTGCCCGTTGACAGCAAAATTGCCCTGTGTATCATCACCTTACGAGTGTAATTTACGCAAAACTATGAATTAATGTGAAACTCATCTGTTGTTGTAGGTGAAAATGTGGCTTTAGGAGGAGTAGCTACACAGAGTTCCCTCAATGCAAATAACATTGCATCCAATGCCATTGATGGGAACAGAGATGGTGTTTTAAGTCGTGGATCTTGTACCCACACTGCAGCAGACCTCAATCCCTGGTGGAGACTGAACTTACTGAAAAGACACAAAGTGTTTTCAGTGGTAATTGCAAATAGATTAGATGCTTTTCCTACAAGACTAAATGGGGCAGAAATCAGAATTGGAAACAGTCTGGACAACAATGGCAATGAAAATCCCAGGTAAATTAATTCATCTTAAGGCTTTTTTTGGAGAATTTAGAGAAGTTCTCAGATTTACTGCAGTCTGCAATGTGACATAAAACTTGGCTACAATTTGGTAAAATGTGATTTGGGTTTTGTGTATTTTCGTTTATTTTGTTCATATGCATTTAACTGGTTTGACTTGATGCATAAATGTGTTTTGCTTTGAATATGGACTGTGGTTCAGAGTTTCTCAAGATGCTTAACTCACTCTTTCTTCAGGTGTGCAACGATCTCTTCCATTCCTCCTGGGTTTTCCTCTTCTTTTGACTGTTATGGGATGGAAGGACGTTACATTAATGTTGTTATTCCAGGACGGAGAGAATATCTTACACTGTGTGAGGTTGAAGTGTACGGATCACCACTGGACTGAGAAGAACTTAAACATCAGGATGTAGATAAAAACTAAATATTAGTGTCTGTAGAGCTTTACTTTAACCAGACATTTATACCAGAGTTTGCAAAACAGGGCATGTATTATTTTAAGCATCTGTACTTTAATGCACTGCATGCTGCAGAAAGTATTAGACAGATTTGTGTGACTATTGATCAAAGGACACTGGGAAATGGACAATATGGACACTTTTTTTCTGTAATGTAATGCAGCTGTGAAAATTGTATGTTGTAAAATAAATTATCCTTTTGTTATTAAATCTCTAATGTCTTAAAAATGTCAATGTAAAATAAAAAATTGTAATTATAAAAATTTTGCTTTAATGGAAAAAACACAAACCAGGGAACATCAGAGCAAAAACAGTATAGCATTCATTGCTTAAGGTTCTTGGGAGAAAATAAATTGTTATAGTCTTTTTATTTTACTTTAAGAAATATTAGGTCAAATCTAATGGATGATTTCCAATAAATTACTTTGAAGGGTTTTTGTCCTGTTATTGTGGGAGAGTAAAACAATATTATAAATTTGAAACACCTTGCACCCTGTGTTTTGCTCTATATTAAACAAACATTTTAAGTATACAAATATGGCATTTAGAACCTCCCAAAAATAATTAATTTCACTTTGCAAGAGAAATATAAAAGTGTACAGAACCAAGGAGTCTTGAGGCAAAACTAAGACCTGCTACTGAGCAGAAGACACTTTTCTTCATGATGGTGACTGAATAAAACACTATCATTGAGCACAAAATAGAACAGATAACACTGCAGGACTGTAAACACAATCATAAGTGCATATAAACTGGATCACATTAAAGTAGACTTTGTGGTTTCAACATTGTTTGTATTTTGGCAGGCTGTGCGAATCTATTTGTTTGCTCTGTTTTACAGATTGCTTAAAGGTCACATGTAATAAATTGGTCAAATCTAGATTCAGAGTGCACACATGGAAGGGAAAGGTGGTGGATTTATGCACTGCTATAAAATGCACATCACCATTGTAACTTAAATTAGCGGAAATGGCCAAAAAAGAGTTGAATAACATAGTATGCTTCCGTAAAGTTACTGCAAGCTCAACAAACAAACCATAAATATTTTATCACAATTCTGGTAAAGCACTTGTACCTCAGATGACCTTTTTGATAAAACACCCAGGCCTTTAAAAGTTGTCTTGTATTTATAGCCGGCCCATTGATGGTTTTATTATGAATTGTTTTGGTGATGAACCCTTTTTTGCCATAGAGTAAACTTCATCTTGTCTATTTGAAAACCTTTTTTTTGTACATCATAAAATACAGGTGAGTGGCTTGTTTATTTAAATGAATCAAAATGAATGTCAGATTATGTTTTCATGTGCATGCATTTGAATTACATAATATGAATACATTTAAATGCACCACTCACAACCAGAAAGTGCTGCAGGCACATAATGAACGCAGCAGGAAAGATCGTCGGTGCCACACTACCTTCCCTCAATGACATTTACAATACCCGATTAACCCGAAAAGCACTCAGCATAGTGGGTGATCCCACCCACCCCTCACACAACTTCTTTAGTCTTCTGCCATCTGGGAGGAGGTTTCGGAGCCTGCAGGCCTGAACTACCAGACTGAAGAACAGCTTTATCCACCAGGCTGTCAGGAAGTTGAACTCTCTTCCCTTTTAGCTCTTAGCCCTTCCCTCAGATGCACTGAACTGTGACTCTTTGCCCCCATAGCAAATGGACACGCATGCGCGCACACACACACACACACACACACACACATACACACACACACACACACACACACACACACACACACAGTGCACCAGACACTTTTACAATTGCTGCTCTCTCTTTTTGCATACTGTTTGCACTTTATAATGTAAACATATTTAAATTCTCATGTGCCTGATGTTTTTTTTAAATGTTTGTATTGTGATTTATATATATTTGTAATACTTGTCTGTGTTATGTTGGGGTTTTACACCATGGGTCTGAGGGAAACGGAATTTCAATTCTCTGTATGTCCTGTAGTAGAATTGACAATAAACCTGAACTTGAATTTACTTACAGTAATTGTCTATCAAATTCAGTTATAGGATAAGTCCAATTACATTTTGTTAAATATCAAAACAAACTCTCACAGAAAATTTATTATAAAATCAGATTAACATAAATGTCATGATCCATTCTACTTGTTGATTAAAGTTAATATAGTGCATTATTCACTTCAGTTAACATGAAAGATAAAAGAAAGAATAGTTGATTTTTATCAACTAGCTTGTCAAATGTGTTTAAAGCATTACTGCATGTTCGGGCTGGGTGATATGACACTACATATCATAGCGATGATATAAAGTTTGAATTGATGGAACTTTTTCTAAATCGTTTACATAGATGGGCCTATTTGTGGGGTAAGCAAATATCCGTGCAGCTTTTAGTGGGCAGGAATTATTGGAACGTTGGAGTGGAAAAAGAAGCACTGATGAATGATACTCCACAAAAAATCTTCAGCTTTTAGTTTTATTGTACATAAAAAATAATAATCAAAAAGGGGTAAATAGTGTCAAATGAATCTAAATTAATTGTAATTTTAAATGTTAGATACACTTTCTAATTTCATAGAATTGATCACTTTCCCATTGAAAATGGGAAATAACTTTCTATCTGGATAATTTAGATCGGTCGTGGGCCCTGTGTCTCAACTGGTTGCCCATTGACAGCGACATTGCTCGAAAACTTGCCCTGTGTATCATCACCTTACGAGTGTAATTTACGCAAAACTATGAATTCATGTGAAACCCATCTGTTGTTGTAGGTGAAAATGTTGCTTTAGGAGGAGTAGCTACACAGAGTTCCCTCCACACAAATAACTTTGCATCCAATGCCATTGATGGGAACAGAGATGGTGTTTTCGGTCGTGGATCCTGTGCACTTCAGCAGAGGTCAATCCCTGGTGGAGACTGAACTTACTGAAAAGACACAGTGTTTTCAGTGGTAATTGCAAACACATTAGACAGTGTTCTTAAAAGACTAAATGGGGCAGAAATCAGAATTGGAAACAGTCTGGACAAAAATGGAAATGATAATCCCAGGTAAATGAATTCATCTTACGATGGATTTTTAGAGAAATTCTCAGAATTACTGCAGTCTGCATTGTGACAACTTGTATTGAACTGGTTTGACTTGAAGCATAAATGTGTTTTGCTTTGAATATGGACGGTGGTTCAGAGTTTCTCAAGATGCTTAACTCACTCTTTCTTCAGGTGTGCTACGATCTCTTCCATTCCTCCTGGGTTTTCCTCCTCTTTTGACTGTTATGGGATGGAAGGACGTTACATTAATGTTGTTATTCCAGGACGGAGAGAATATCTTACACTGTGTGAGGTTGAAGTGTACGGATCACCACTGGATTGAGAAGAACTTAAACATCAGGATGTAGATAAAAACTAAATATTAGTGTCTGTAGAGCTTTACTTTAACCAGACATTTATACCAGAGTTTGCAAAACAGGGCATGTCTTATTTTAAGTCTCTGTACTTTAATGCACTGCATGCTGCAGAAAGTATTAGACAGATTTGTGTGACTATTGATCAAAGGACACTGGGAAATGGACAATATGGACACCTTTTTTTTGTAATGAAATTCAGCTGTGAAAATTGTATATTGTAAAATAAATGATCCTTGTGTTATTAAGTCTGTAGTGTCTTGCAAATGTCTATGTAAAATAAAAAATAGTAATTATTAAAATGATACTTTTACGGAAAAATCTAAATCAAAAGTCACAGGTAAAAAAACACAAACCTGGGAACATTAACAACAATGCATTCATTGCTTAAAGGAACTGTATGTAGGATTGTGGCCAAAACAATAGGTTACTTGCGTAACCCCGGTTCTCTGATAGCATTAAGTGAGGTGTCTCACTATGGGATACGCCCCTTCCGCGGATTCCACAGAAGTCCTATTACATTACGCCAGCCCCAATTGGCTGGCAGACATGACGCAGTGTCTGGGAGTGGCTACCCCACCCCTCAGTATAAGAGGAGTAGCACTGCGTCATTACGACATTCAAAACAAGCACACCTCTTCCTCGCTTCACACAGCAAGGAGGGTGATCTGGTGAGACACCTCACTTAATGCTATCAGAGAACCGGGGTTACGCAAGTAACCTATTGTTCTCTTTCAAGCATACGTTTCGGTGTCTCACTATGGGATATACTAACTCCCGTAATGCCAGATAGCCTGCCTCGAAGTCTCCTGCCAACCACAGCACCACCTCTAGGGCTGAAAGTTTCATGACTCAACTCCAACGCTCAAAACTGCATGCGCCAAAGTTTGAGCTGTAACATCCAGTTTATAAAACCTTGCAAACGTATGCGGTGAGGACCAACTCGCCGCTTTACAAATATCCTGTATCGTGACTCCTTTAAAGAAAGCCCACGAAGTTGACATTCCCCGTGTTGAGTGCGCACGTAAACCAGTCGGGGGCGCATGGCCCTTACTGGAATATGCCAATGAAATCGCCTCCACTATCCAGTGCGACAAGCGCTGCTTAGTAATCGGCTTCCCCATTCTTGGCTTCATCCAAGATACGAACAGCTGATCACTCTCCCTGACCCCTCTGGTTCTTTCTATGTAGATGCGTAAAGCACGCACAGGGCATAACTCATTTAGCTTTTGCTGTCTCAATGAAGCAAAAGGTGGTGGATAGAAAGCTTTTAGCTCAAAAGGAGTGACAGAATTAACTACCTTGGGCATAAATGCAGGATTAGGCTTCAAAACTATCCCTGCATCCCCGGGCATGAACTGCATACATGCTGAATGCACCGAAAGCGCATGAATCTCACTTACGCGTTTCGCTGAAGCCAAAGCTAACAGCAGCGCCGTCTTAAACGACATTATTTTAAAATCAATCTTGTCCAGTGGCTCAAACGGGGACATTGAGAGCGCATCAAGTACCAGTGCTAAATCCCATGAAGGGGAAAGCGGTTTTGAAACTGGCAAAACGCGACGCGCGCCCTTCATGAACCTGCACACTAAAGGATGCTGCCCAACGGTTTTACTATCAAAACCTATGTGACAAGCAGAAATAGCGGCCAGATACACCTTAACGGTTGAAAACGCTTTTCCCTGGTCTATCAAATCCTGTAGAAATGATAGAACTATTGCCACTGAGCATTGAAAAGGAATCTCATTCTTAGCCGCGCACCAGCGCTCAAACACGCCCCATTTGCAGTCGTAGAGAGACCTAGTCGACGAAGCTCTAGCATTCTGTATAGTTCTGATGACATTGTCAGACAGACCGGTTGTGTTCAAATTTAACCACTCACAGGCCAGGCCCATAGTGCCAAGCGTTCTGGATGGGGATGAAGGATTTCCCCCCCCGCCTGTGACAGTAGATCTCTGCGTAACGGGAGAGACCACGGGTCTTTGTATAGCATACGTATGATCTCCGCCAGCCAGTATTTCCCTGGCCACCTCGGAGCTATTAAAATCAGCTTTAGTCCCCCCTCCCTCACTCTGTAGAGTGTTGGGGATATTAATGCTATCGGTGGGAACGCATACAGAAGAGTGCGGGGCCAGTCGTGTGCCAGCGCATCTATCCCCAGAGGCGCGCTCTGATCTTTCAGGGAGAAAAACAGAGGACACTGAGCATTGTCGTGGGACGCAAACAGGTCCACTGTCGCTCTGCCGTATAATTCCCAAATCTGTTCGACCACTTCCTTGTTCAATTTCCACTCTCCGTAGAGTGGATTTCCCCTGGATAGCAGATCCGCACCCTGGTTCAGAACGCCCTGTACGTGCGTCGCTCTCAGGGATAAAAGATTGGCATGGCTCCACAAAATCAGTTTGCGTGCCAGCGTGTGTAAGGGAAGTGATCTTAGGCCCCCCTGTCGATTTATATATGCCACAACTGTGGTGTTGTCCGTTCTCACAAGAACATGATGTCCTTTCAGAAAAGGAAGAAAATGCTTCAACGTTAGAAACACGGCCAGCATTTCCAGATAGTTTATGTGAAGATCGGTCAGATGATGACCCCATCTTCCATTCACTATCCTGCCCTCGTGAATGCCCCCCCAACCGGACAACGACGCGTCCGTCGTTATGACTTTTCTGGTTCGAACCACACCCATAGGAACCCCCTGAACCAAGAAGGTTGGGAATCTCCACTGGCGCAGTGCAAAGACTGCCTCTGACGTCACTCTCACTCTCCTTCGGGAGTGTCTTAGTGGGTCCAGTCTCAGAGATGCTACCCAGCGCTGAAATTCCCTCATAAATAGTCTGCCTAAGGGAATAACCATTAGGGCTGAGGCCATCAGACCCAATAATCTGAGGCATGTGCGGAAGGAAACAGTTTTCCCCCTCTGAAACTCGGCCAGGCATAGGGTGAATTTTCCCACCCTGTCCTCTGACAGTCGCGCTCTGAATGTCACGCGCTCTGACTGTGCGGGAGTCAAAACACTCTTTTCGGTGTTTAACTTTAAACCCAGTTTCTGAATGTGTTCCAGAAGCATAGTTGTGTGATTTTTCGCTTCTTGCTTTGACTGAGCTGTCACCAACCAATCATCTATGTAGGTAGCGAGACGAATGCCCCTTTCCCTGAGCGGGGTAAGGGCCGCTTCTGTACATTTTATAAATACTCTCGGGCTGAGAGACATACCAAATGGTAGAACCAGGTACTCGTATGTTACTCCCAGGAAAGCAAACCTCAGGAATTTCCTGTGGGGTGGGTATATGTTTATGTGAAAGTATGCGTCTTTCAGGTCGATTGATGTGAACCAATCGCCCGGGCGCACCAGATTTAGGAGTGTGGCATGAGTGAGCATTCTGAACTTGTACTTCCTTAGGTATTTGTTCAGCGCACGTAGATCTAATATGGGACGAAGAGCACGAGTTCCTTTCTTTGGGACTAGAAAGTATCTCGAGTAAAACCCACTGCGGCTTTCCTCGGGTGGGACCACTCGTATCGCCCTTTTCTTCAACAGGGAGTTAATCTCATCCTGAAGAACGTGCTTTAATTCTCCCCGCACCTGAGAATGAATTATCCCTTTGAAGTGCGGGGGGGACTTTGCAAACTGCAGCCTGTACCCGAATTGTATTGTCTTTAATACCCAGCGGGACTGTGTGCACTCTCGCCAGTAATCTATTTGTAGCGTTCTGGCGCCATCGTGTGGCTGAGTCATGAACGAGTTTGTGGTCTGTACTGCGCATGCGTGTACACTTAGAGTTTGGACTGAGTCTGTGTGGCTCATCACCTCTAAGGGCTCGAACGCTCCCCGAGGTGATGTTATAGTGTGCTCTGTGAACATGTTTTGCAACATTTTTTGGGGAAATGTGTTTTGCAACATTCTTTGGGGGTACAGTGAAAACTTTATTGAGTTTTGAACATGAAAAGTGCTTGTGACTAGTGGGTGGGTGTGCACCACTGCACCGTGTCTTTTCCTTTTCACCGCTCTGTTTCCCCCGGCCCAACCGGGCGCTGTTTTCCCCACAGAACATCTGTGCACCGAGGAACTCGTCATGTGTTGAACGCTGAACGACTGAGGGTCGGGAGCTAGCAAACTGGGGGGCTGTTGACTCCCTCCCTTGGGGAAGACCGTGTCAAACTGCCTTCTTCTTCCTCCTCGCTCCCTGAAGATGGGGCTGGGGATGAGGCTGAGGGGCTGGCTGGACCGTCTGAGCTGCTGAAGGCGGATAGTTCTTCCTATGCCAGCCAGATCTCTGCTCTTGCACTCCACTCTGACCCGCTGCACTCACGATAGGTCTCTGCCGTTTCGGAATGCGAAAGCTGGGAGGTGGGCGGGCCGTAACCTGCGCGAAGGTCTGCCGGGGTGGCGGAGGAGGTGCAGTCTGTGTCTTTCTCGGCATACAGAGTTGCAAAGCCTCGTCGTCCCTCTTTTTCTCTTCGCATCGTTTTTGCATCAGTGTCAGAGCTGAGCCAAAAATGCCCTCTGGAACGACCGGTGCATCCAGGATGGCTTCTTTTTCCCTGTCAGAGAGATTAGCCAGATTAAGCCATCGCCCTCTCTCTTGGATAATCATTGTGGCCATGGCTTTCCCAGCAGCTTGAACCGCGCATCTCTGAAGACGCAGAGAGAGATCCGTGACAACACAGATCTCTTCCCAGTGTGTCTGACCTGGTGTGGTAGACACTTCGTCCTGCAGCTCCGCTTGGTATGCGGTCAGCAGAGAGATCGCGTTCATAGCCCTGGCAGAGAGTGCGACTGCTTTATAAGCGCGTTCCGTCATGCTGGACTGGAAACGGTCAGCTTTAGATGGCAAGGTCGGATTTGCAGCCGCCGTGCGCTTCGGTTGCAAGTGCGCGGCAACCAGTGGCTCCATGGGGGGCATTCGGAGAAGGCCTTCCTTCTCCATCCCCTCCACATCGAGAACGGAGCCGCCCTGCACTGGCATCTTGCTGGTAAACGGCTTGTCCTTCCATGTAACCGCGAGCTCCTCGAGGAGCTCTGGGAAAACAGGAAGGAGCTGCCGTGCTGCTCGTTTTGCACTCGGCAGCCTCTTCCCCTCATAGCGAGACTTTGCAGTCTCTGCTACCACGGTCGGCCATGGAATATTAAGTTTCCCTGCAGCGCGTTTGCACACATCTTGCAGATCAACACTCACGAGCGGGGAGGGTGGTGGCCCGCCCGCCTCTTCCATGGGTCCCGCCGCAGCGAGGAGCTGTGCCGGTTGTGCGGAGGTGAGGAATGGTGAGTCCTCGAAATCTTCCTCTTCGGAAAGAAGGAAGTCCGATTGCTCCTCTCCCTCGTAATTAAGCGCGTCCTCTTCCTCGTCCGAGCTCAGACTGGGTTCGGTAGGTAGAGGCATGCACACATCGAGCTGCTCACTCCAGGATAGAGCTGCTGTGGTGGGCAGCTCTACAGGGATGGATACCTGCGGGGTGGCAGCTGGCGCGGGGCTAGGTGTCATGAGGGGATCCATGCCAGACAAGCTAGCTTGGCGTGCTAGCCTGCGACGAAGGCTCTTCATGGTGAAGCGTGCGCAGTGTTCACATGAACCGGGATTCTCGATAGCCAATTGAGCATGTTTCAGCCCGAGACATGCAGAGCAGACCTGGTGTGTGTCTTTGCATGAAATTTTGTTCCCGCATGAACAGAGTCGCACAGAATCTCCCCCACTAGCCGGGACAGTCTGCATTGCTGCAGCCATCATAGTGTCGAACAATCCTTGCAATCGGCTGGAATGCTAATCGAAGGAGCCAGGCGAAAAACGGCGTGGTGGCCAGTAATTCGTCCGGAGGTTCGTAGAAGTTTGTAGGCTTCTGGTGTGAAGCGAGAAGAGGTTTTTGAATGTCGCAATGACGCAGTGCTGCTCCTCTTATACTGAGGGGTGGGGTAGCCACTCCCAGACACTGCGTCATGTCTGCCAGCCAATTGGGGCTGGCGTAATGTAATAGGACTTCTGTGGAATCCGCGGAAGGGGCGTATCCCATAGTGAGACACCGAAACGTATGCTTGAAAGAGAACTGGTACTGCAATCACTTTAAAAATACTATAGAGCGGTGTATCCCCTCCCCCTCCCCCCTCACTCGAGGTTGCCAGATAAGCTGAATTCAGCAGAAACGTAGGCTGCTTCAATGAGCTTCCGACGAGACGTACACAGTACGTTTTTTTCTGTTAATTATGTTTATGCTTCATGAGAGATATTTTGATAAGTAATTATGCATTTAAAAAATGTACTAATTGTCCTTAGTTAAATATAATCGTAAAGATGTATGCTCGTATGTGACAGACAGAACGGTAGCTGTAAGTCTAACTTGTAACGTCTGTCATTAATGTAAGTACAAGCACAAGCCTATGTCACTATGTGTAACCAATATCAAAGATACAGCTATTCATTTAGCTGATGCTATAGCAGCTAAGTGAAAGTGGCCAGCTGTATTTTTTTCTTACCCTGCAGCCCACGTCCATAACACGCTAAAATGTGTGATGTGAAATACAGGTCAACTTGCAGCATGTGTAACTTAGTCCATGATATACGTGAAGAATGTCGAATAATTTTTTCTGAGGTAAAGTTAGGCTTCTGTCTCAATTACGTTTCAAATTTTCATATAATGGGCGTGCTAATGTTTTCCTCAGCATCTCAGCATAATAACAGAGAAACGGGCTCCTATAAATGCATTGCTAATGTTAGCATACGTCCATGTGAGCTAACGTTACTTTGCACGAACATGCATAACTTTGTTCGACTGTCATGAATATATGAAATGTCCATTGACATCAAGTACAAGTTAGCCAAGCATAAGTTAACTTAGATGAATCTTACCTGTCCAGGAGAAAATTAGCTACGTTGCGTCTGTGTTCAAATTCTTCTCCGTTTTCAGCCGTCTCCATCTTTCAAAAGCATCTCCAATACAAATTCTGGTTTTATTTCGGACTTGGTCACAACGAATTTCTGAATTATAACGAGGTCTTTTTGATTTAGTAACATTAGACATTTTTATCCGTCTTAGGGTAGGTTAGAGCAAAGCTGGCAACCCGGATCCCGAAACACTACTGACTTCGTGATTGGTCGATAGGTGGAGGGAGGCGCGTCAGGCCAAAACACAAAATGACAACATCAACATCAGTTGAGGGCTGCAAGTCCACTTTTTAAATGACAATATCCTAGCCATACTACTGTTGTCAGTGATATAAGTATTTGAAATGAACATGATTTCTTAATGTCTAGTGACACATCAGGGCCATTTTATGATTAATTGAAATAGATTTCTTACATACAGCTCCTTTAAGGGAGAATAAATTATTATAGTGTTTTTATTTTACTTACTTTAAGAAATATAAGGTCAAACCTAATGGATGTTTTCCAATAAATTACTTTGAAGAGTTTTTTCAGCCTAATATGGGAGAGTCAAACAATACTATGAATTTGAAACACCTTGCACCCTGTGTTTTGCTCTATATTGAACAAACATTTTAAGTATACAAATATGGCATTTAAAACATCCCAAAAATAATAGAATAAATAATATTCTACTTTGCAGGAGAAATATATAAAAGTGTAACCAAGAAGCCTTGAGGAAAAACTAAGACCTGCCATAATGCAGAAGACACTTTTCTTCATGATAGTGACTTTCATGAAAACGCTATCATTGAGCACAAACTAGACTAGATAACACTGCAGGACTGTAAACACAATCTTGCATAAAAACTGGGTCACATTAAAGAAGACTTTATGGTTTCAACATTGTTTTTATTTTGTATTTTTATATGAAGGTAAAAGAGTAGCAAAAGTCGAGAGCATGTAGATATGAATGAGAGAACAAGAGCTTGGACAAGGAGTTGGGTGCTCTGATAGGGTCTAATCTAATGTAATCCAAATGTTGTATAAAGCAAATCTGCTGGACCGGGCCGTTGCAATATGGTCTGTGAAGCTTAACTGATCATCATTCACAACTCCAAGATTCCTGGCTGTCCTGGAAGGAGTTATGGTTGATGAACCTAGCTGTATAGAGAAGTTGTGATGGAGTGTTGGGTTGGATGAGACCACAAGCAGTTCTGTCTTAGCAAGGTTGAGTTGAAGGTGATGGTCCTTCATCCAAGAACAAATGTCTGTCAGACAGGCTGCAATGCGAACAATACTGTTGGATCATCTGGTTGGAATGAGAAGTTGAGTTGAGTGTCATCAGCATATAGGAAAAGACATGTTTCTGAATGACAGATCTGAGTGTTAAACATGCCTTAGAAAAGAAACATTACTGATGTGCATCTTGAGACAAAACAATGGCACTGACATATTTGAAGATATGACAGTGCAAGTTGCTTTCAGTTCAAACAGTTCAATAATGCATTTTAGTCTGGGGATTAAAGGAGAACTCCGGTCAATTTTAACATTGAGCTCATTTTTTTGTAAATTTGGAGTGCTGTCAGTACAGAGAACAACGACAAAAATCGGTGTTGCCTACACCGTGTTATCCTCTTTTTAAAATTTGCACCCTGTTGACTTCAATGGGGCAATATTTAAACCTGCTTTTAGCCTCTTAACATCCTTGATGTGTCATTACAAGTGCACAGGTCATGTGAGTGATTCCTTCAGAGTGAACACGAGTGAATCTGACTGCAGTAGATGTGAAAAATATGTATAAAAATGATGTTATTTAAGCCAGCGCAAATACCTGTGTTTACATCCTGTTTTCGGTTGAAGTCCAAAGTAGTCGATTGCCGAGTTCACGCGCGTGATCATAGGTAACTAAACTTCTAACTAAAGGTAACTAAACTTCTTAAAGTTAAGATCAACAAACAAACCATACATATTTTATCACAATTCTGATAAATCACATTTATCTCAGATGACCTGTTTAGATAAAACATCCAGGCCTTTAAAAGTTGTCTTGTATTTGTAGCTGGTCCATTGATGGTTAATAATAATAATAATAATAATAATAATACATTTTATTTATGATGCACTTTACATTTCAACGAAATCTCAAAATGCTACAATAACAGGGGGAGTTAAAAACAGTCCAAACAACACAAAAAATCATGAGAGTTAAAAGGCCTTTTGAAATAAAAATGTCTTTAGACCCTTCTTGAAAGCCTCCACGGTTTGTGGAGCTCTTAGGGACTCTGGGAGGGCATTCCAGAGCAGTGGGGCGACTGCCTGAAAGGCCCTGTCTCCCAGGGAGGAGAGTTTAGTCCTTGGTTGGTACAGGCAGTAGGTAGAGGTAGAGGAGCGGAGGTTTCGTGTGGCGGTGTGTGGAATGAGGAGTTCACTGAGGTAGCAGGGGCAGTTCCATGTATGCACTGATGGGTGAGGAGACAGATTTTGTACTGAATTCTTTGTTGAATGGGCAGCCAGTGTAGTAATTTCAGGACAGGTGTGATATGATCATATTTGCGCCTCCTCGTCAGGACCCGGGCAGCGCAGTTCTGAATATGCTGTAGCCTTTGCAGGCTTCTGCCAGGGATCCCGACGAGGAGGGCATTACAGTAGTCCAACCTGGAGGAGACAAAGGCATGGATCAATCTCTCAGCATCCGGTTGGGAAAGTGAAGGGCGCAGTTTGGCGATGTTTTTAAGGTGGAGAAAGGAGACCTTACAGAGGTGACGGATGTGGGTGTCCAATGTGAGATTTGAGTCAAGTCTGACTCCAAGGTTTGCAATAGAGGTAGACAGAGCAATGTGATGACCAAAAATAGATATACTACTGAGGGAGGAGGACTGGGTTTGGTGAGGGGTACCAATCAAGATGGCTTTGGTTTTGCTGCTATTTAATTGAAGAAAGTTGTCAGACAACCATGCCCCTATCTCCTCCAAGCAAACCTGAAGTGCAGACGGCAGCACTGAGGGGAGTGAAGAGTCCATTTTTATTTTTATAAAAAATAAATATTTTTGTTATTTTGTTATTTAAAGGTGCATTGCGCAAGTCTCTGAGTTTTTGCAGAACTATGCCCCCTCTGGCGACAAGCGAAACTGCAACCAGAGGTGTGCACGCTCATGGACCACACGCATGTGTCTTTGTCTTACGTGGAGTTTGCGTTGGGGTTTGGAATGGACTACAAGCCGGTCTCTTTGAATCCATCTTCTACTTTTGTCGCTCGAGTTGTCTTCGCTGATACGGAGACTGGCGGCGAATACACAAACCTGCCAGACATAGCCAGGTGAGCGTGAACGCGCATGACGTCACGCCCAGTCTCAAATTCCGTCCCGAATCCCTCTTATTTATTTTACTGTAAAGGATTATAGAGGCAATCGCAGTGATCAGAGAAGGGCTCATTCAGCCCATCAGGCAATTGTTTAAGAATGTATGGGTTAGAAAAACGGGTATTTTTAACATGAAATGTTGCGCAATGCACCTTTAATGGTGATGAACCCTTTTTGCCCAGAGTAAACTTCATCTTGTCTATTTGAAAACCTTTTTTTTTGTACATCATAAAATACAGGTAAGTGACTTGCTTAAAAGAATCAAAATGAATGGCAGATTATGTTTGCATGTGCATGCTATAATGTGAATTACATAATTTACTTAATTGCCAAATTCAATTATAAGAAAGTCTAATTACATTATTTTAAATATCAAAATAAACTCTCACAGTAAATTCATTATAAAATCAGATTATAAACACGATGGCCACAGACTGTTGAGCAGCTGTCTTATCAGGCGAGATTATAATCTATAATAATAATTATTATTATCTATAATAATCCTATAGGCAAACAATCTACTTGCAAAACTGCAACAATTAGTATCCTCAATTCCAAAACATCTTTTTATTGCATTTTACAAAATGTCCCAACTTTTCTTGATTTGAGGTTGTAGCTACTGAGTAAAAGATGATTGATTGATTGATTGACTTATTGATTGATTGATTGATTGATTGATTGATTGGTTGAGATGTTTTGGTAAAATTTTGTAATCAAAATGAGTTATCAAACATTTTAAATTGATTCAAAATAAAATAATACTTTAAAAAAAGTGGAATGTACATAATCTAATATGTTCATTCTATTTAATGTTTATTTTCAAACACAATGTACATTGGACTCACAGAACCTCAGCTAAATTTTTTTTTTTTTTTCTGATTTACACATTTGTTCAAAACAGATAATGCTAAACTATTTAATATCATTTAGCAAAATGAAATAAGAAGAGCAAAATCTGCTACACCAGCCAGCCGGAGTGCCCATGATAACCACCAGAGGGCACTCCCTCCGTCTGCTTTACTGCTTCATGAACTACGTTTCCCATAAACCATTGCCTGGACTCATCATGTTCTGGTTACTGCCAACTGTTTGTCATTAACTCATTTATGTTTGCCTAAACCCTGTGTGATCATTCGCTTGTTGTGAAAAGTCGTGCCTGTGTTACTGCATTTCTGAGTGCTACTTCTGGTTTCTGTGTCATGTTCTTGATCTTCTGCCTGGCTCCCTGTCCCTGGATTTCCCTGTTTGCCTGTGCCGAGCCTTGGACTTCTGTCATTATCTGGATAGTTTGCTCTGTGGGTTTGACCTTATTCCTGTTTTATGGATTACACTCAATAAAGCTTGCGTTTGGATCTGTCACGTCTCCGAGCAGTAATACACATAACACTTCTATTGCTAAAATTAGGTCAAATTTGATTTCAGTGCACATAAACACATATGGGAAATGGGCAATATAACTGCCAAAGGGCAATTTGAGAAGCTATTAAGGCCATGTTTCTATGATACTTCTTTAGAAATAAAGATATGGGGATGGAGACAGAAAAGTTTGAAGGTTCAGTTCCAGATAAGGCCTGTAAAACTGGTTGTTGTGAAATAGTTCTTTATGATTTAATTTCTAAACCCTACAAAAGGGCTAGTGATTTGCATAAAATAAAAAAGTTCTACAATTAAAAACAACAACAGCAATCTATTACCATTATTCAATTGCTATCTTTGCAAGTTCCAGTTTCATCAATTTCTTTTTCACAATATAGCAACTGATTTAATTGTTATGATTGTGTTTGTCTCATGTAAGTTATGATATGTCCATTTAAAACTTTTAAATAATCCTGTTAATTGTTCTCAATTAACTGTTCTTAACTTAAATTATAGATCTTAACTGACAAAGAAACACATAAGAGGCCAGAAAACACGTGATCTGTTCCTTAGCATTTCTGCAAACTCATTTACATTGTTAGACATTTCTCACAAAATGTATCAGTTGTAAAAAGCACATTTATCAGATGATTTAGATAAAGCATCCACACCTTTAAATTTTTATCAGGTTTTTTTTTTTTTTTTGATTATATAAAGGGTGATGAGCACTCTTTGTTCATTTACCTTGTCTTTGGGAGAACCTGTAGCTTATAGAATAAAGGTGAGTCAGTTCAACTTGATTTATAAAAACAACAACATCAAAATCAATGTCAGAAATTAATTGCTTTGATCATTTTATACTTATCAAAATATACATGCATGTCATTATTGTATGACATTTTTACTGAAATTAAATTAAATTAATCTTATGACATTCTGTTAAATCTTAAAACAAACTCTTATAAATCTATTATAAATTGGATTATAAATGATTTCGCCATATCAGAAACAATTGCAAAGAAAGCTTAACTTTTTTTAAAAGCTTATTTTTCTGAACTTATTTACTTCTCACTTGCAGAACAATGGAAATGCACGTGTTTTTCCTGCTTTGTATTTTTGCCATGCCTTATTTTGCAGACACGATGACAGCTAAAGGTAAAGTTGAAACATTTACAGTTTCAATAATGTAGACATGCCTCACAATACTGTAGACACTTTCATATGTTTTATGTTGCCTTCAAACTATTTGGTTATTTGTTTTGTTTTGCATACATTTTTTATTTTTTATAATTTTATTATAAATAAAGTTTGATACAATGCCTCACTATAAAGGTATATTATCCCAAAAGGACTTTGTTTTCTCCTTGGCAATAATAATGGAAATGTTCAAGCTTTCATTAGCTATATCCACTTTTGTGTCTATAAATAATACATGTACTTAAAGCTTTCTTTCTGATTAGTGCTTTGTCAATTTCAGCTAAAAATCTCGCTTTATATGGCAAGGCCACACAGTCGGACCTGGTTGATAATCCTGGGGCAGCATTTGGCCATGCCAGTAATGCTATTGATGGAAATCGTGACTCACATTATGAACATGGATCCTGTACTTCTACTCCTACGCAAGAAGACCCATGGTGGAGGTTAGATTTACTAGACGAGTATGTAGTGACCTCCATAACTATCACGAACAGAAAAGACTGCTGTCCTGAAAGGCTTGATGGAGCCGAGATACGAATTGGAAACTCTCTGATGAACAACGGCAACAACAATCCATTGTAAGAAAGCCTTTCAAGAGAAGATTCTCTTAAAGAACAATGTGATGAGGTTACATACTGTACATGAAATCAGATATTATCCATATGCTGTCATTTTTATACAGGGCTGGAAAGATTTCATCCATTCCAGGTGGGAGATCCCTCACTTTCAAATGGGAAAAAGGCATTCCAGGCCGTTTCATCAATGTGGAAATACCTGGTCGTAATCGGGTTCTTACTCTCTGTGAGGTTGAGGTTTACGGTTATCCAGCTCCTGATGGTGAGAACATTTATGATCAGGATTTGATCAGTTTGGCTCTAATAACAAATAAGCAGATATTTGAGATTTAGCAATGTTGTAGACACATATTTCATTTCTAGACTGTAAGAGAAGTAATTTATTTAAAACTATGAATTCATGTGAAACTCATCTGTTGTTGTAGGTGAAAATGTGGCTTTAGGAGGAGTAGCTACACAGAGTTCCCTCCACTCATATGGCTTTGCATCCAATGCCATTGATGGGAACAGAGATGGTGTTTTCAGTCGTGGATCCTGTTCCTGCACTGCAGCAGACCTCAATCCCTGGTGGAGACTGAACTTACTGAAAAGACACAAAGTGTTTTCAGTGGTAATTACAAATTCTTTAGATGCTGTTCCTACAAGACTAAATGGGGCAGAAATCAGAATTGGAAACAGTCTGGACAACAATGGCAATGATAATCCCAGGTAAATGAATTCATCTTAATATGGCTTTTTAGAGAAATTCTCAGAATTACTGCAGTCTGCAATGTGACAACTTGTATTGAACTGGTTTGACTTGATTCATAAATGTGTTTTGCTTTGTGAACGGTGGTTCAGAGTTTCTCAAGATGCTTAACTCACTCTTTCTTCAGGTGTGCTACGATCTCTTCCATTCCTCCTGGGTTTTCCTCCTCTTTTGACTGTTATGGGATGGAAGGACGTTACATTAATGTTGTTATTCCAGGACGGAGAGAACATCTTATAATGTGTGAGGTTGAAGTGTACGGATCAACACTGGATTGAGAAGAACTTAAACAACAGGATGTAGATAAAAACTAAATATTAGTGTCTGTAGAGCTTTACTTTAACCAGACATTTATACCAGAGTTTGCAAAACAGGGTATGTATTATTTTAAGTCTCTGTACTTTAATGCACTGCATGCTGTAGAAAGTATTAGACAGATTTGTGTGACTATCGATCAAAGAACACTGGGAAATGGACAATATGGACACTTTTTTTTGTAAGGACATGCAGATGTGAAAATTGTATGTTGTAAAATTAATGTTTTCTTTTGTTTTGTTGTCTGTAATGTCTTGCAAATGTCTATGTAAAATAAAAATAGTAATTATTAAAATTTTGCTTTTATGGAAAAATATGTCAGGTGAGGGGGTTGAGGAGATGAAGCAAGGACTCAATTGCAGAAACAAAGGGTTTTTTATTATAAAAAATAAAACAAATACAAACAAAACTACCCAAGGGGGAAAACAAGACTTGACTTGGCTAGAGCTAAGGAATGACACAGCAGGGAAAACACTCAGCGTGTGTATGACGACGAATCAGCACAGGACTGCAAACACAGGGAGGAGCAAACAAAGCAGGTAACGAGGGAGGAGGACAGGTGGGGAAAATGAATCAATAATCAGGTAACAAGGTGGGCGGGGTTAGAGGAGAGCACATGGCACAAGGAAACACATGACAAGCCATTTGCTCACACAAAATACAAGCACATGGCCAGTAAAATTAATCACAAGCCATGTGCTTACACAGAACGAGACATGAACACGCAGCCAATGAGAACACTCATAAGCCACGTGTTCACACAGAACATGACAACATGAAAGCACACAGCTAGTGTAAAAACACAAGCTGTGTGCTACACAAGACAGAGCGCACAAGGATGAGCGTGAGCTCATCCTGTGCGCTCAAAACAGAAGACAAACACGCGGAGCATGGATGTCTGAATACACAGAACCGAAACCAAACTAGACCGACGTGCCGGGATCCAAACACCACGCCCCGCACATGTAACAAGGCATGTAGACAAGTGAGTGCACGGCTCCAGTACGCGCACTCAGACAAAGACGAGACAAAAACCGGGAGTGTCAGAGCTCTGTCACAAAATCAGGAATTTAACTAGTAGTAGAGCTCCTGGGTAAGATTTGTATGCATTTCATTTAGCGGAAAATATCTCAACTGTTATAGACTAATATGACCCCATTGAACAACGTCAGATGTGTGCCAAAATCTCTACCTGGGACAAAAGCCCTGAAAATGACAACAATAGGTGACAATATTATCACACTACAGGTAAATGGGACTTTTTTCCCCCTTTATAGATATCCTCATACATTTCTACCAGTTTAATCTTCATATTAAGAAAAACACTTTTTGTATTACACTTTGTCTTAAAAATAAAATAAAATATGCAAATTGGGCAATATCCCATTAAACATGTGTACATATATAAACCCTTGAAGCTACAGATTTTCTGAGGTAATCACAATGTTTACAATGACCATGTAGTGTAAGTGTAAGAATTTTGTTTTGATATTTTTAATTGTTTATGTAGATGGGGGAGGGGGATGTCCTGTTTTGTGTTGTGTTGAATGGAAAATTATAAATACAATTGTATACAAACAAGGGACTTTTTTAAAAGAAAGAAAACAAGCATTTGATTAGGATTAATCCCTGTGTTGCAAGGTAAAACTTTCACAACAGAGTCCAGGTAGGGGATGATGATGAGAGCTCATTCAGTGATAGGATTTTTACAACTATTGCCTCCCTTGCATTTGCAGTACTTCCAACAACGGACACCAGCTCCCCGACGGGGACACCCATTCTTGTGTGCACACTTGCCACATGAGCAGGGATCTGGCAAACCTTCAGGTTTTGAGATTACAATCTCAGGGACTAATAAACTGCCCTTTCTTACAAAACCATAAGCATCTGCATTTAAGATCGAGGTGGCGTCTTTAAATGGTGCTTGGATCCAAAGCTGCTGTTGATAATAGGCTCTTTGTATATGTTTTCTTGCATTAGTTGAGGTGCAAGCGGTCCTCTCAAAGTCCATCTTAAGGACATTACTATCGAACGCAGCAATGCGCAGGTTGTCAAATGTCTCCATGTCCGTTGATGGTTTGAGACATTTGACCAAGAATGTTTCCGCCATTTGTATTGCACTCTCTGTTAGCTGTGGACAGTTGAAATTGAGAATCAGAGAAGAGTTGTCTGGTTTGCGAACAGTGTTCAGAGCAGCAAGTTTGGTTGATATTTTGCTGGTTGTATCGCACCCAGTCAGGGCATGTAGTGCTGGGAGACACTGTGTGAGCTCGTCTCCCAGCACTATGCAGATATCATGAAGTCGTAATATTGATCTTTTCACTCCTGAGTTGCGGATGAGCCAGAGCTCTTGGAGGCCAAGATTTCTCCAAATGACTGTTATGTGGTATAATTTGTTACATTTATATAGCGCTTTTCTAGGTACTCAAACCACTTTACATGGAAGGAGAGAATCTCCTCAACCACCACCAATGTGCAGCATCCACTTGGATGATGCAACGCCAGCCATATTGCGCCAGAATGCCCACCACACACCAGCTTACTGGTGGAGAGGAGACAGTGATGAAGCCAATCAGTATATGGGGATGATTAGGAGGCCATGATGGACAGAGGCCAAGGGGCAAATTTGGCCAGGATGCCGGAGTTACACCCCTACTCTTTTTCGAAGGACATCCTGGGATTTTTAATGACCACAGAGAGCCAGGACCTCAGTTTAACGTCTCATCCGAAGGACGGTGCTCTTTGACAGTATAGTGTCCCCATCACTACACTGGGGTGTTAGGACCCACACAGACCACAGGGTGAGCACCCCCTACTGGCCTCACCTCTTCCAGCAGCAACCTGGTTTTCTCAGGAGGTCTCCCATCCAGGTACTAACCAGGCTCAGCACTGCTTAGCTTCAGCGGGCAACCAGTCTTGGGCTACAGGGTGATATGGCTGCTGTATAATAGGCACACAAAGACATCTGTGTCACCTGATGACAGTGTCAGTGATGTAGATCCTGTACGGTGACTTAAAATGTCCTGCACATGGAACATCATCCTGTCATCGGCTTCCTCGTGTGTGCAGTTGAGCCAGGGGAATGGAGTAGCACTCGCAGCTGACAAAATCCATGCCTGTGGTGATATACCAAGGTATAGTGGTTTGGTGCCTTTGTAATTGGTGGTCAGCCACTCAACATAGAATGCCTGAAAAGCAGTTTTGCTAATGGAAGATGACCAAAAGTTATCTAATACCACTGGAACATTTTGGTTTGGTGATATCATATCAAGGACAACCATGTTTTTTGATTTTCCTCTTCTCTCCCTCTCTCCATGTTTGATGCTGTCCTCTCTGTAAGTGTTGAAAACGATATGGATCTCATCACAGTTGCCTCCAGCTTTGGTGACCATAAATGTCCAAAGCAATAGCAAAGTCGTGGAATGTCTTGACGGGTGGATCAAGTTTCTTTAAGGAGACCTTTCTCACCAATGCCATGAAGTCAATAATGATGGTGTGTGTTTGTAAGAAGGTTTTGTAAGAAAGGGCATTGTAAGAAACAATCCATTGTAAGAAAGCCTTTCCATTGTAAGAAAGTTTACGGTTATCCAACTCCTGATGGTGAGAACATTTATGATCAGGATTTGATCAGTTTGGCACTAACAAAAATAAGCAGATATTTGAGATTAAGGCATGTTGTAGACACACATTCCATTTAGTCATTTATTCAAATCTATGAATTCATGTGAAACTCATCTGTTGTTTTAGGTGAAAATGTGGCTTTAGGAGGAGTAGCTACACAGAGTACCCTTGGTGGATATCGCTTTGCATCCAATGCCATTGATGGGAACAGAGATGGTGTTTACAGTCGTGGATCTTGTACCTGCACTTCAGCAGAGGTCAATCCCTGGTGGAGACTGAACTTACTGAAAAGACACAAAGTGTTTTCAGTGGTAATTACAAACACATTAGACAGTGTTCCTTCAAGACTAAATGGGGCAGAAATCAGAATTGGAAACAGTCTGGACAACAATGGCAATGATAATCCCAGGTAAATGAATTCATCTTAATATGGCTTTTTAGAGAAATTCTCAGAATTACTGCAGTCTGCAATGTGACAACTTGTATTGCACTGGTTTGACTTGAAGCATAAATGTGTTTTGCTTTGAATATGGACGGTGGTTCAGAGTTTCTCAAGATGCTTAACTCACTCTTTCTTCAGGTGTGCTACGATCTCTTCCATTCCTCCTGGGTTTTCCTCCTCTTTTGACTGTGGTGGGATGGAAGGACGTCACATTAATATTGTTATTCCAGGACGGAGCGAATATCTTACACTGTGTGAGGTTGAAGTGTACGGATCACCACTGGATTGAGAAGAACTTAAACATCAGGATGTAGATAA
Source organism: Squalius cephalus (assembly GCF_949319135.1). NCBI lineage: Eukaryota > Metazoa > Chordata > Actinopteri > Cypriniformes > Leuciscidae > Squalius > Squalius cephalus. The sequence goes on along the minus strand of NC_137136.1, from coordinate 7,779,007 downwards.
AAACTAAATATTAGTGTCTGTAGAGCTTTACATTAATCAGACATTTATACCAGAGTTTGCAAAACAGGGCATGTATTATTTTAAGCATCTGTACTTTAATGCACTGCATGCTGGAGAAAGTATTAGACAGATTTGTGTGACTATTGATCAAAGGACACTGGGAAATGGACAATATGGACACTTTTTTTGTAATGTAATGCAGCTGTGAAAATTGTAGGTTGTAAAATGAATAATCATTTTGTTATTAAATCTGTAGTGTCTTGCAAATGTGTATGAAATAATAAAAATAAGAATTAAAATGATGCTTTTATGGAAAAATCTAAATAACTGCAAAAGTCACTGGAAAAAAACAAACATGCAGCAAAAACAGCATAACATTCATTGCTGAAGGTTAATGGGAGAAAAAATATTATACTCCTTTTTAAAAAACGTATTTAACTTACTTTAAGAAATATTAGGTCAAATGTAATACATTGCTGTGTGAATCTGTTGGTTTGCTCTGTTTTTCATGCACTTTAACAGATTGCTTAAAGGTCACATGGGTAACACTTTAGAATACTGTTCCTTCATTAATGAATAATTACACAGGAACAAACGAGTAACGCATTATTAACATTCTAGTAACTACTATTAACTAACAAGAAACTCTGATTAACATTAGTAAGTAATAGCGCTCAGATGAATGTAGTAGTTCACTATTAGCTAATCAAGAACTACTATTTTTTTCATACCTCCCAGAGAACTACTATCTACAGGTTCATAATTAACATGAATAATGCATCATTTATAATAAAAGGTAATGGTAACCCACTAGTAATGACTCAAGTATTACTACATCATTCTAAAGGAACTACTAATTATTTGGATCAGTATTCTAAAGTGAAAAACATGATAACTACCTAATATTGACTGAAGTCATTGTAAGCTTTTGAGATTTTTGTAAGATTTTGAATAGTAATTCCTTCCAATGGATTTGGTAACACTTTAGTCATTAGTGTGTTCCCATGATCTTCACTTTAGAATACTGATCCAAATAATTAGTAGTTCCTTTAGAAAGATGTAGTAACACTTGAGTCATTACTATACAAAACCTTACAAAAGCCTTAATAGCTTACAAAGACTTCAGTCAATATTAGGTTGTTATCATGTTTTTCACTTTAGAATACTGTTCCAAATAATTAGTAGTTCCTTTAGAAGGATGTAGTAACACTTGATTAATTACTAATGAGTTACCATTACCTTATTATTATGCATTATTAATATTAGTTATGAACCTGTATATAGTAGTTCTTAGTAGTCTTCAGTGAGGTATGAAAAATAGTAGTTACTGATTAGCTAATAGTGAACTATCACATTCATCTGAGCGTGATTACTTACTAATTCGTTAATCAGAGTTTCTTGTTAGTTAATAGTAGTTACTACAATGTTAATAGTGCGTTACTCATTTGTTCCTGTGTAGGTATTCATTAATGAAGGAACAATATTCTAAAGTGTTACCGTCACATGTAATAAATTGGTCAAATCTAGATTCAGAGTGCGACACACACAGCCAGAAGTTTTGTACATGCATATACTGTATGGAAGGGAAAGGTGGATTTATGCACTGCTATAAAATGCACATCACCTTTGTAACTTAAATTAGCGGAAATGGCCAAAAAAGAGTTGAAAAACATAATCTGCTTCCGTAAAGTTACTGCAAGCTCAACAAACAAATCATAAATATTTTATCACAATTCTGATAAAGCACATTTATCTCAGATGACCCGTTTAGATAAAACACCCAGGCCTTTAAAAGTTGTCTTGTATTTATAGCTGGTCCATTGATGGTTTTGTTATTTAATGGTGATGAACCCTTTTTGCCCATAGAGTAAACTTCATCTTGTCTATTTGAAAACCTTTTTTAGTACATTATAAAAGGTGAGTGACTTACTTATTTAAAATAATCAAAATTAATGTCGGATTAAGTTTTCATATGCTATCATTTGAATTACATAATTTACTTAATTGTCTATCAAATTAAATGATATACAAAGTCCAATTACATTGTTAAATATTGAAACAAACTCTCACAGAAAATCCATTATAAAACCTGATTATAAACTTAAAGAATTTTAACAACACTTTTCAGATTTGTTATTATCTTATTTCCTTATTTTCCTTCACATGTGTAGGATAATGGAAAATCACATGTTTTTCCTACTTTGGATTTTTGTGATGCCTTATTTTACAGACACAACAACAGCTAAAGGTACAGTTCAAAATTACACAAATGATTTCAGTTATACAGACACACTCACAATACATTATAAACACTGGATGCTGATCACTGAACATGTCATATTGTTATCAGGGCAGGTTGTCACCTATGATTTATGTTTTACTTTTATATAATTCATTAAATGTCTTCTGAACAAAACTATGGTTTGATATTTTTGCATGTTCTCTTTTTGACTTTTTTTTAGGAAGTGTTTATTGTTGTTTTATGAAAATATGATTGTTTACATCTTGCAGAAAATGCTTTTCTTATAATGTGAAAGATGTTTTTAGATAGCATTTCATATTTCAAAAAAATACTCAAGATCGGGGCTAATGTCTCAAAAGGACAGATTTTTCTCTTTGGCAATAAAGGTGGAAGAGCACAATTACTTTTTGTAGCTATAGACTGAGTAGATACATCTAGAAATGTACTGTCAAAAACATAAATAAATAAATAAACCCTGAGAAATAATCACTGAAGTCAAAAGTTAAATATTATATTTTTTATTATAATTTTAATTTAGTTGTATTAATTTACTTGTTTATATTACACATTTTGACCATGCTTGATCAATTTCAGCAAAAAATCTCGCTTTATATGGCAAGGCCACACAGTCGGACCTGGTTGAGAATCCTGGGGCAGCATTTGGCCATGCCAGTAATGCTATTGATGGAAATCGTGACTCACATTATGAACATGGATCCTGTACTTACTCCTATACAAGATGACCCATGGTGGAGGTTAGATTTACTAGACGAGTATGTAGTGACCTCCATAACTATCACGAACAGAAAAGACTGCTGTCCTGAAAGGCTTGATGGAGCCGAGATACGAATCGGAAACTCTCTGCTGAACAACGGCAACAACAATCCATTGTAAGAAAGCCTTTCAAGAGAAGATTCTCTTAAAGAACAATGTGATGAGGTTACATACTGTACATGAAATCAAATATTATCCATATGCTGTCATTTTTATACAGAGCTGGAAAGATTTCATCCATTCCAGGCGGGAGATCCCTCACTTTCAAATGGGAAAAAGGCATTCCAGGCCGTTACATCAATGTGGAAATACCTGGTCGTAATCAGGTTCTTACTCTCTGTGAGGTTGAGGTTTACGGTTATCCAGCTCCTGATGGTGAGAACATTTATGATCAGGATTTGATCAGTTTGGCACTAATAAAAATAAGCAGATATTTTAGATTTAGCAATGTTGTAGACACATATTTCATTTCTAGACTGTAAGAGAAGTAATTTATTTAAAACTATGAATTCATGTGAAACTCATCTGTTGTTGTAGGTGAAAATGTGGCTTTAGGAGGAGTAGCTACACAGAGTTCCCTCCACTCATATGGCTTTGCATCCAATGCCATTGATGGGAACAGAGATGATGTTTACAGTCGTGGATCTTGTACCTGCACTTCAGCAGAGGTCAATCCCTGGTGGAGACTGAACTTACTGAAAAGACACAAAGTGTTTTCAGTAGTAATTACAAATTTTTTAGATGCTGTTCCTACAAGACTAAATGGGGCAGAAATCAGAATTGGAAATAGTCTGGACAACAATGGCAATGATAATCCCAGGTAAATGAATTCATCTTAATATGGCTTTTTAGAGAAATTCTCAGAATTACTGCAGTCTGCAATGCGACAACTTGTATTGAACTGGTTTGACTTGATGCATAAATGTGTTTTGCTTTGAATATGGACGGTGGTTCAGATTTTCTCAAGATGCTTAACTCACTCTTTCTTCAGGTGTGCTACGATCTCTTCCATTCCTCCTGGGTTTTCCTCCTCTTTTGACTGTTATGGGATGGAAGGACGTTACATTAATGTTGTTATTCCAGGACGGAGAGAATATCTTATAATGTGTGAGGTTGAAGTGTACGGATCAACACTGGATTGAGAAGAACTTAAACATCAGGATGTAGATAAAAACTAAATATTAGTGTCTGTAGAGCTTTACATTAATCAGACATTTATACCAGAGTTTGCAAAACAAGATATGTATGGGAGGCCGGATGGGACGAAACACACTGAAACACTTGCGACACACACTGAAACACTTGCGACACACACTGAAACACTTGCAACACTGAAACACTTGCAACACACACTGAAACACTGAAACACACTGAAACACTTGCGACACTTCTACATTCGAATACATTCAAATATATTTATCATACGTTCGAAAAGCTAAAGCAAATAGTAGCAGGACATGCTAACGCTTAACGTGAAAAACAATTAACGTGGCTTAAGAGACAGTGATATTAAAAGATCAAATTCTGTACACACCTTATTAATAAACCATACTATGTAGGCTACATAAAAGCAGATGAGTCCAGAATAAAACGCATTTAATAACACGTTAAGCGTTTTCCTCCCATGGAAACCAAAAAATATAGGCTATACAAAAAATATAGGCTAAGTAGCCTATAAAATATACATTATTGTAGAATTAATTAGCCCACAAACAATTTTTATTTTAAAGCCTAAACTAATTTATTAGTGTTGTATTTGTTTATATTATTATTATTATTAATATGTGCATTTTTATATTTTTATTAATGAACTTATATATGTAGACTATATCACTGCTTATGTGCAGGGGAATGGTTCTGAGTTTCGTTTGTTGGAAATATGAACTGAATTTTGAAATGAAAAACTTTGCGTTTAATAAACAATTTTTTTTTTAATGAAGATGGCGTTTGGAGTGGTAAAATATTTCCCTGTTCCCTGAATCAAGGGCTTAATATGACGAACGTGTACGTTTCAGTGTGTTTCACAAGTGTTTCAGTGTGTGTCGCAAGTGTTTCAGTGTGTGTCGCAAGTGTTTCAGTGTGTTTCACAAGTGTTTCAGTGTGTTTCGCAAGTTTTCAATGTCGCAAGTGTTTCAAATGTCTGTACAAGTCTAATGTGAACACGCAAGTGTTTCAATGTGTTTCGTCCCATACGGCCTCCCATAGGCATGTATTATTTTAAGTCTCTGTACTTTAATGCACTGCATGCTGTAGAAAGTATTAGACAGATTTGTGACTATCGATCAAAGAACACTGGGAAATGGAAAACATGGACACTTTTTTTTGTAAGGACATGCAGATGTGAAAATTGTATGTTGTAAAATTAATGTTTTCTTTTGTTTTGTTGTCTGTAATGTCTTGCAAATGTCTATGTAAAATAAAAATAGTAATTATTAAAATTTTGCTTTTATGGAAAAATCTGTCAGGTGAGGGGGTTGAGGAAATGAAGCAAGGACTCAATTGCAGAAACAAAGGTTTTTTTTTATTAATAAAAAATAAAACAAATACAAACAAAACTACCCCAGGGGGAAAACAAGACTTGACTTGGCTAGGGAATGACACAGCAGGGAAAACACTCAGCGTGTGTATGACGACGAATCAGCACAGGACTGCAAACACAGGGAGGGGCAAACAAAGCAGGTAACGAGGGAGGAGGACAGGTGGGGAAAATGAATCAATAATCAGGTAACAAGGTGGGCGGGGTTAGAGGAGAGCACATGGCACAAGGAAACACATGACAAGCCATTTGCTCACACAAAATACAAGCACATGGCCAGTAAAATTAATCACAAGCCATGTGCTTACACAGAACGAGACATGAACACGCAGCCAATGAGAACACTCATAAGCCACGTGTTCACACAGAACATGACAACATGAAAGCACACAGCTAGTGTAAAAACACAAGCTGTGTGCTACACAAGACAGAGCGCACAAGGATGAGCGTGAGCTCATCCTGTGCGCTCAAAACAGAAGACAAACACGCGGAGCATGATGTCTGAATCCCGACACAGAACCGAAACCAAACTAGACCGACGTGCCGGGATCCAAACACCACGCCCCGCACATGTAACAAGGCATGTAGACAAGTGAGTGCACAGCTCCAGCACGCGCACGCGCACTCAGACAAAGACGAGACAAAAACCGGGAGTGTCAGAGTTCTGTCACAAAATCAGGAATTTAACTAGTATAGATAGGAGTGACAGAACCCTGACAAAATCAAAATCAAAAGTCACAGGAAAAAGTGCATTGCTTAAGGTTCTTGGGAGAAATTAAATTGTTATAGTCTTTTTATTTTACTTAGCCTACTTTAAGAAATATTAGGTCAAATCTAATGGATGATTTCCAATAAATTACTTTGAAGTGTTTTTGTCCTGTTATTCCAGCCTAATATGTGGAAGAGTCAAACAATACTGACTGTCCTCCTCTGAAAAACGAGCCCATGACGTTTTTACAAGCAGCGTTACGACCTACGGTTACGTTTTAAAATTAAACGTCCTCTAGCAGTCATATCTTATATAATGAAAATCTCATTTTTCGGGTGTGTCGTCATCAAATGACCTTTGACTGTCGTTACCAATACAAAAATAAAAATGCGGGGAGAGATGAACGATCGTAATCCAGGTGTGTTTTATTTTATTTAAATATCTTTTTAATTTATCGTTGTGATTTATCGTCAATTCATGTGTAGGTAAGTGTAGTTTGATGTTTTCTTTACAAATCAGTTGCGAATGCCACTGAATTAATCAATATGGGGAGGCTGCAGATCGATCTGGAGCCTGTAGATAGCCTGCGCTATACCATAGCCTATACGACCCAGACAGTTCTCTTACGAGAGGTTCTCTCGTATTGCGTAAGTTGCTTATGCTACGGGTAAAGTCATCTTTTCTCAAGATACTGAAGCCAAAAATTATCCTTAATTTTGTACACTTTGTCAACGCATTGCAGCAGCTAGGCTCATTGGCTGCTCTGCGGCAACTGCAGCAGCCTACCGCTGAGCCCCACGTGACGTCACGTCCAATGAGGTGCTTCGCTCCCTCACGTGGCTTAGCCCGCCAGAATGGGTGTGGCTTAGCGTATATAAGGATGGGCTCGGGGGCTGCTTACCTGATTTTCATCTCTTCAGCGAAGCTCTCCACATCGCTGGATCTCCTGAGAGAAGCCGACGCTGTCGACTCAAGCGAGAAAGCACGCCCAGGACAGCACTTGAAGAAGCCGGACGATCCCTTCGCTGCCTTCAGCCATCCGTGCCTGCTACGCTATCTGGCGTCATATCCTTTTCTGCCTGTGTGTGCTCGCCGCCGCGACACACACTTTCTCTAAAGAGCGCGAGGCATTTTACTTAACAAATGCCTCGTACTTCCTGTGGCTCTTGCCGAGCCCCGCTCAGCGACGGAGACCGCCATGTCATCTGCTCTCTCTGCCTGGGCCGTGAACACACAGCCCTCGCCCTTTCCTCGGGCGACTGCATCCACTGCGGGCTCGACTTGGGATGTTTAACGCTGAAGCTGCACCTCCGACCGCCTCCGCTGGACCGCGCTGCAAGAAGCGCCGCTCCCAGAGGCTACCGTAGCCTGATATGGCCTGCAAGCACTCGCTGGAACCGTCCCCGCGAGCCTCGCCTTCCCCTTCTCCGCGCTCCCTCCCGGATGCACAGATGCCTGTGACCGCCCGCACTGTCGACGCCTCGGGAGATGAAGCGGACGAGGACGACATTCATGACAGCTGCTCCCTCTTGGCTTCAGGAAGCGAGGATTGGTCTGGCTCCAACCCAGACCCCGCCCCTTCGCTCCAGGAGTCCGGTGGGTCACGGGCCAGCGTGGAGGCTGAGCTTATTCGCCTCCTCACTAAGGCAGTCGGTCAACTCGGCCTTGAGTGGTCCCCCGCCTCAAGAGCCCGCGCCCCAACATGCTCGATGGGTGCTTCCTTCCTGACCGCCGCCAAGCGCCCGCTTCCAGATCAGCTCCCTTCCTGCCAGAGCTCCACGCTGAGCTAACTAAATCGTGGAACGCTCCATTCTCCGCGAGACTTCACTCCTCTATCTCCTCGACGCTCTCCCAAGTGGACGGCGCGTGTGAGAAGGGATACAAGTCCATTCCCCCCGTGGAATAGGCGGTAGCAGCGCACCTCAGTCCGCCCTCCGCTGGATGGCGCGCTAAGGCTGCCCTCCCGTCCAAAGCCTGCCGGGCGACTTCAGCTTTCATTGGCCGCGCATTCACCGCCGCGGGACAAGCTGCCTTCGCCCTGCACTCGATGGCCGTGCTCCAGATCCTTCAGGCCGATCTCCTCCGAGAGTGGGATGAGAAAGGCGCGGATCAGTCCATCGTGACTGATTTGAGGAGCGCAACGGAACTTTCTCTTCGCTCCATGAAATCCGCAGCCCAGGCTATCGGACGGTGCATGGCCTCGCTAACCGTCACAGAGAGGCACCTCTGGCTAACGCTCACGGACATGAGGGAAGTTGAGCGGGCGGTGTTTCTTAACGCCCCGCTCTCTCCAACCGGCCTCTTTGGCCCAGCCGTGAGTGGAATTGTGGACTGCTTCTCCGAGGTACAGAAGACCACTCAAGCCATGAAGCTCTTCTTACCCCGATGCTCAAGCTCTGCCGCGGGCCGCTCGCAGAAACAGCCGCCTGCCCGCGGTGCTACTCACCAGTCCTCTCAGTCTCCCCCTCCGCAACAACGCCAGGGCGCGCGCCAGAGATCGCGCTCGTCGAGCCGCCGCAGGCCGCCTCCCTCTCGGGGACCCCGGCCTAGGATTGCGCTGACACCTGAGCCACCAAAGTCCTCCTAGCATCGAGGAGGAAAAGATGGTTGAGTCCCGCTGCGGCCGGACCGCCATCAAAACATCCCGCTCTGTCAGTTCCCTTAGAAGAGGTGACTGCAGATGTGCATTTTGCAGCCAACGAGCATGTCGCGCAACCCGCTCGCATGCACACAAACACCGTTTTTACGGCAACCCAGAGAAATCTCATAAAGAGTACAATTTCTGGTTATCCGGCTCGTGCCGATGGTGTTTTAAGTGTAGAAAATGTGCTTGCTTCCCAGTGTTCACCCCTACACATAAGCACGGTTCCCCAGGTGTCTTTCACTCATGCAGAGCCCACTCTCATGAAGCTGGCATATGCCACTCGAGTGTTAAATGTAGGAAATGTGCCCACAGAACAGTGCCCACACCTACTCACTGCTCGCTCTGTTACACCTCTATCCCAGGGAACAAAAGATATAAAGCCGACACACACCGGCTATGTCATAAGACCTGTGGTTGCCCGCGAGCACTCCCGCTTATTGATAAACACACCACGCCCAGCGCTACACACACGACCCGGGGTTTTTCCCGTGAAGCGTTCCCCGTCCAAGTTGACCAGGGCATTACATGTAAACCGGCCAGCCGCCGTTCTCAGCACGCCGCTGTATACAAGCACCGAGAGTGCGCTCACAGCGCCAATATCTCAGACTCAAGTTCACGAGCCCACACTGTGCGGCGATCGGGACCGAGAGTCCATCCTTCCTCTAGCTGTGCATGCAAAAGCGTGGGAAGCTATTACGGGAGTGTCAGAATGGGTGCTAAATACAGTGAAGCAGGGCTATTCGCTGCAATTTGCTCGCCGCCCTCCGCGCTTTCGAGCCCGGACTGAGACGAAAGTGAATCAAGAAGTAGCACACCTACTTCGCGCAGAAATAGCAAAGCTGCTATGCAAAGGGGCTGTAGAACCAGTACCACCTTCTCAGAGCGAGTCAGGTTTTTACAGCCGCTATTTCCTCGTTCCAAAGAAGGATGGGGCTCTCAGACCCATCTTAGATCTGAGACGCCTGAACAAAGCCCTCATGAGGCGACCGTTCAAGATGATTACGACCAGACAAATCCTCGCGCAGATTCGCCCGAGGGACTGGTTTATATCCCTCGATCTGAAAGACGCATATTTTCAGATCCAGATAATAATACCCCGTCACAGGCCATTCTTGAGATTCGCCTTCGACGGTCAGGTATATCAATACACCGTCCTCCCATTTGGCCTGTCCCTAGCACCCCGTACATTTACGAAGTGTATGGACGTGGCTCTCGCTCCCCTCAGAAGTCAGGGCATGCGAATATTGAATTACTTGGACGATTGGTTGATTCTAGCGCAGTCAGAGATAGAACTAATATCTCACAGATCGCTGCTTCTTTTCGAGGGCAGATCGGTCTTTGGCCACTGGTCAGACTGGGAAAAGTGCCTTCATATAAACTGTCTGGAGATGATAGTGGTCGAGAACGCGCTAAGGCACTTCCTCCCACACCTACGGGGCCACCACGTGCTGGTTCGCATGGACAACACGTCAGTGGTAGCCTACACGAACCGACAGGGCGGTATCAGATCCAGATATCTCAGTGCTCTGGCGGAACGCCTCCTCGTTTGAGCTCAGCATTCCCTGCTCTCGCGGAGAGCCGCGCATGTGCCTGGATGCCTGAACGACGGTCCAGACAGATTGTCCAGGGACAATGTTCCCCGGGAGAATGGTCCCTGCATCCTCAGACGGTCCAGCTGCTGTGGCACCGTTTCGGCAAAGCGAAAGTCGACCTGTTTGCGCCGAGAGACAATGCTCGATGCCCACGGAAGCCCAAGGATGCGCTGGCCCAAGCGTGGCCCAGTTGCCCGCTGTACGCTTTTCCCCCGATCTCGCTGTTACCACAGGTAATCAGGAGAATCAGGGAGGCTGGCCATTCGGTGCTCCTCGTGGCCCCGCGATGGGAGAACCAAGTCTGGTTCCCAGAGCTGATGCAGCTGACAGATCTAGCCTCATGGCTGATTCCGGTGAGAAGGGATCTCCTCTCTCAAGCTGGCGGTTCGATTTGGCATCCTCATCCAGAGTGCTGGTCTCTGCATGCATGGATAATCAACGGGTACCCGTTGTCCTGCCAGAAGGGGTGGTGAACACGATTACGCAGTCTAGAGCTCCCTCCACGAGAAGGCTCTACGCGTCGAAATGGTCTGTATTTACCGGCTGGTGCGCGGGTAAAGGCCTGGACCCACAAACCTGTGGGGTCTCTGAGGTACTTGTTTTCCTTCAAGAGCTGCTGGAAAAGGGCAGGTCCCCTTCCACGTTCAAAGTTTACGTTGCAGCCATTGCGGCATTCGCAGAGTCGACGCGCGGCCAGGCAATAGGAAGGAACGAATTTGTCATCCGCTTCCTTAGAGGAGCCAGGAGGATGAATCCCCCGCGACCTCCGTCAGTTCCTATTTGGGATCTTTCTGTGGTCCTGGAGGCCATGAAAGCACATCCCTTTGAGCCGTTACAGACCGTGGATCTGAAATACCTCTCGCTCAAAACTGCTTTTCTGATAGCCCTGTCATCAGTTAAGCGCGTGGGTGACTTACACGCGTTATCTGTTAACACCGCGTGTCTTGAGTTTGGGCCTAATAACTCTAAAGTCATTCTCAAGCCAAGACATGGTTATGTCCCCAAGGTGCTCGGCACTCCTTTCAAAGCGCAGGTTATTACGTTATCGGCCCTGCAGGGTTCCAGTAGCGAAGTCGATGTTAACCTCCTCTGCCCTGTTAGAGCGCTGAGGGTTTACATCACGCGCTCCGCCACCTTCAGGCGCTCGGAGCAGCTCTTCGTTTCATTCGGTGGACGCACTAAAGACCTCGCCACCTCAAAACAGAGTCTGTCCAGGTGGATTGTTGACACTATTGCGGCTGCATACGCGTCTAAAAACCTGCAGTGCCCTTTGGGTGTTGGGGCTCATTCCATTAGAGGCATGGCCTCTTCGTGGGCTTGGTCCAGCGGGATTTCTATTCATGACATCTGTACGGCGGCAGGCTGGGCCTCCCCCTCTACATTTGTTAGGTTCTACAACCTAGAAGTTCCCGCCCTGCAGGCTAGACTTCTGTCGGTCTAGTTACGAATATGTTCTGCTCAGACTCGTTCATGTGCAGGCTACTCTCATGCTATCTTAGCTCCCCTGTCTGAACTACACTGTGGGGTTAGTTATCCAAGTGCCAGTATGGACCGGCTGTGCCGTTCTGTATTTTTTGGCCACATGATGTTGTGTGCTTATGTACATGTGCTGGCCCACTCGGGCTGGCCATCTTATTCCCACTGATCTGTGTCCCCCGGCTGTGCCCTTGGGACTATATGTGGTTGATGCAGGCGCGCACGGCGTTGACAAGGGGTTCCCGTAGCGTAAACTTACGCAATACGAGAGAACCTCTCGTAAGAGAACGTACTCGGTTACTAACGTAACCTCGGTTCTCTCTAGAAGAGGGAACGAGTATTGCTTAACCTGCCATGCCCGCCTCAAGCTGGTATCGCTTCATTCGATGAAAACCAGGTAAGCAGCACCCGAGCCCGTCCTTATATACGCTAAGCCACACCCATTCTGGCAGGCTAAGCCGCGTGAGGGCGCACGTCACGCGGGGCTCAGCGGTAGGCTGCTGCAGTTGCCGCAGAGCAGCCAATGAGCACGCTAGTAAGCTCACTCTAGGTCTGCTAGCTGCTGCAATGCGTTGACAGTGTAAATTAAGGAGAATTTTTGGCTTCAGTATCTCGAGAAAAGATGACTTTACCCGTAGTGTAAGCAACTTACGCAATACTTGTTCCCTCTTCTAGAGAGAACCGAGGTTACGTTAGTAACCGAGTACATTTTACTGTTGTGTTTGTAGCTGAAACAGATTGTAGTTGAACCACAATAATCTCAGCACTTACCATGCGTTTAATATCTTGTGGTTGCAGGAAGGCAGACGAGGATATCTTTCCAAAACAAAGGTTTAACGGTAATTAAACAAAGGACAGCAGAACAGGCAGCAACACACTAAATATAACGGAAATCGGACAAAGACTGACTGAACTTATATACAAACACAGATGACACTGATTAACAGAACACAGGTGATTCAATCCGGTTTTCGCACCCTCCACAGCACTTCTTAAGATTGTCAATGATCTCCTTATGGCCACTGACTCCGGCATTCCCAGTATTCTAATTCTTCTAGATATTTCCTCTGCATTCGACACAATCTCTCACAGTATTCTCATCTCACGACTCTCTGCTCTCGGTATTTCTGGAACTGCCCTATCCTGGTTCACCTCCTACCTGTCTGGTCGCCAGCATTACATCTCTATCCGCCAGGCTAAGTCCACTTGTGGCGATGCAGAGAGCAACCAGTACTGGGGAGGTTATAATCTAGGTGGAACCTGCCCCAAAAACACAGACTACGCCACCCTGGGAATTTCACCCAGAGAATGATTTTCTTTATTTCCTAATTGCAATACTATTGATTCACTTAAGGACACACAGGTAAGTAAACAATTCAGCCAGAGACGAGGTTCAATTTTTAAAAGAGACAACAAATTTTATTCAATTTAAAACACAATTCAAAAACACATTCATACTTGCTGCTGAGGCTTACCGGTGGAGGAGAAAGGAGTCACAAAGGCACGAAGGAATCCCAGGAAAGGTCACCACGTGAACACACACAAACACTAAAAAACACAACAGTGAACACAGCAAAGAAAACGGGGTAGACAACACAGCACACAGGAAGGGGATACCACCACCCGGACACCAACACCAACACCATCACATTCGGCTCCCAGCAACTGAAACGGGCACAAACACACACAATCAAAGGGGATTCACTCAACCGAAAGTAAAATCAATGTAATATTTAAAATGAAGAAAAACAAATAGAAATAATCTTAATCACAAAATAACCAAACTGCCAGAACCAGCAATGGCTCCAGAAGGCAGTACGCCAGAAAAATAAGATATCAATTCTAAGACACTTCTCAATAAACAAAGAAAAACAAAATAAACATGGATTAAAGTACAATGAAACCTTGGCCAAGGAAAACAAATTCAGTAATAAGACAGAATAAGACAAAATATAAACGCATTAACTAGATTAGTTTATCTAAATGAGAAGTTTTATCTAAATGAGAAACTAAAGTCACTGATAAAGAAACAAACAAAAATGCAAATGTTAACTAAATTGAAAACAAAATAATGAAAAGGAAAATAAACCTCTTAACCAAATTATAACTATGGAGAGCCAACCACTTTCGTGGCATTCAAACAGTTTAAAATACTGACCCCACATAAAACTGGAGGCTCACACATTCGACCGTATGGCCGTGATTGCCCAGTGGCCGTGAAGGCAGAACGGGCAGGCAATGATCAAGTAGAGTTGCTGGTATAAATGTTCCAAACGTACACATTAACAGCTGTCCAGGGCGGGCATGCAGCGATCGAGTAGAGTTGGTGATACAGTGTTCAAAATCTGCATTAAAGAGACAGCTGTACAGTGATCGAGTAACGTTAGAGTTGCTGGTACGTAATGTTCAACACACATGAGGAAACAGCTGTCCAGGACGAGCAGGCAGCGCGATCGAGTAGAGTTGCTGATACAATGTTCAAATATATACGTGAGGCAAGCAACACTCCAGGACGGACGTGCAGCAATCAGATAACGTTAAGGTTGATGGTACAATATTCAAAATGTACGTTAAATAAACAGCAATCCAGGCAAAACAGCAGCTAGTGAATAAATGCTCTGCAACTGACGTCAATCTCCAGATGAACCAGCCCCGTTCCTGTTATTTATAAAAAAATGAATTAACCCCAAATCAAACAAATAAATCCTACATCACGTATCCTACATACCGATCAAGCAGCGTTTTGTATCACCCCGGAGGAGGCAACTCAACGGGTACAAACAGTACAGGCAGCTTTCAGTAACATCCGCTTTTAAATGCGTTGAATGTGTTGAACGACAGGGTGGAGGACTGGCCCGCCAATCGGAGATCTACGATGCATAGTTCAAGGATTCAATGCATAGTAAACATAACGGCAGCCCATAACAGTGAAATGGGTTCAGAGACAGCAGAGTGCTACTTTAACTGTAGACGCGCAGCAGCAAAACACAGAGTGAGTGACCCGGAAGTATGACGCACTTCCGTCACCAGCGAGCAAGAGGGCAGTCAGAAGGACTACTACCTGTATTTATAGGGGGGGCTATGACACTGATTGGCCAAAAGAACGCAGAGTAGTTATGAGTTAAACTCATACTGCTACACACTACTGCCTCTGTCCAACTTGGTGTTCCCCAGGGTTCTGTTCTTGGGCCTCTTCTCTTCATCATCTACATGCTCCCATTAGGTAACTTCATCCGTCATCGTGGCTTTAAATTCCATTGCTACGCAGATGACACCCAACTATACATCCATTCTCAATGCAATGCTCCTTTCCCCACAAATTCCATATCAGCTTGTATTGATCATATAAATGCTTGGATGACCAGCAATTTTCTCAAACTCAACACTGATAAAACAGATCTACTTCTTATTGGTTCACCTCAAATTACATCCCGTTTCTGTGTTGACAATGTTAACATTGCTGGAGTTTTGGGTCAACCTTCCACCACTGTCAAAAACCTTGGTATAATCTTTGATTCCTCTCTTTCCTTCCTTCCACACATCTCCTCATTCACTAAGTCTGCCTTCTTTCACCTACGTAATATCGCGCGCTTACATCCATTTCTGAATATCAATGATGATGAAACCCTGGTTCACGCTTTCATCACTTCACGGCTTGACTACTGCAATTCTCTCTTCTATGGCTTACCCAATTCATCTATAAATAAGATCCAATATATTCAGAACTCCGCAGCTAGGGTCCTCACATACACAAAGAAATCTTCTCACATTACTCCGATTTTACACA
This sequence comes from Squalius cephalus, assembly GCF_949319135.1. Lineage (NCBI taxonomy): Eukaryota > Metazoa > Chordata > Actinopteri > Cypriniformes > Leuciscidae > Squalius > Squalius cephalus. The sequence continues at coordinate 7,763,247 of NC_137136.1, read as the reverse complement.
GACTTCATTGGCTACCAGTACGCTTTCGTAATCAATACAAGATACTCCTTATTAAATTCAAAGCACTCCATGGTCTTACAAGCAGACAAGTCCAAAAGACAACAAACTAACCCAAACACCACTGTGACAGAACGCCCCTCCCTGCAAGGCGTGTACTTGTGCCGTAACGAGAGAGATGAAGGTGGGGGTTTGGGAGGAGGAAGAGGAGCAGGCGGATGGCTGGCAACAGGAGTGGGCGAAGAGCTGGAGAAGGCAGGCAGACTATCAGGAGAAGGGCTTGGCTGAGAGGTGATAGGTCAAGAGGGATGGATGATCTATGGTGGAGCCGATGGAGAGAGGAGCCATGGAGGCTGAAGGGCAGGAGGTTTTAGGGCGATGACGGACAGAGCCGGAACCGATGGGGGAGGATGACAGGGAAGAGACGGAAGTTCGCTGGGCCATGGTTGAGAAGAGGGTTCAGAGGGGCACGGGGAAGCCGCTGGCTTCGGCGACTGTGGTGTAGCCGGGCACACAGAAGGGTGCGGTGGAGACAGAGGGACTGAGGACCAAGGAGGAGCAGAAGGGAGTGAGGAGTCCAATGGAGCCGGGGGGGACGAAGGGACGGAGCGTAGCCAGAGGAGTGCAGTCCAGAGGTGAGGGTAGATCGACGAGCGACCTAGGCGGATCCGGGGGGGACGAGGGAGCCTGGCGGAACTGGTGAACTGATGGGCCACGGTGGAGATGTAGGAGGTAGGAGCCAAGGGTGAGCCAGTGGACTGATGGGCCGATGAGGAATCCTGGACGTGGTGGTTGGAGTCGGATCCAGAGCATCCACTGTCCATGATGACGCTGAGGACTGGAAGCCTCTCAGCAAGCCCACCATTCCACTGGTGTCTTGAGGGCGAGTGACGGGGCTGACAGGAGGCAGAGGAGATGAGGATGACGGCTCGATGATAAGAGTATATAAATATATAAATATAAATATATACTGTATATAAAGATATATAAATAAATACATAAACCCTGAGTAATAATCACTTAAGTCAAAAGTTACTTTAACCAGACATTTATACCAGAGTTTGCAAAACAGGGCATGTATTATTTTAAGCCTCTGTAATGCACTGCATGCTGCAGAAAGTATTAGACAGATTTGTGTGACTATTGATCAAAGGACACTGGGAAATGGACAATATGGACACTTTTTTTGTAATGTAATGCAGCTGTGAAAATTGTATATTGTAAAATGAATCATTTTGTTATTAAATCTGTAGTGTCTTGCAAATGTGTATGAAAAAATATTATGCTCCTTTTTAAAAAACGTATTTAACTTACTTTAAGAAATATTAGGTCAAATGTAATACATTGCTGTGTGAATCTGCTGGTTTGCTCTGTTTTTCATGCACTTTAACAGATTGCTTAAAGGTCACATGTCATAAATTGGTAAAATCTAGATTCAGAGTGCGACACACAGAGCCAGAAGTTTTGTACATGCATATACTGTATGGAAGGGATGTGCATTTTATGTGTGATAAAATGCACATCACCTTTGTAACTTAAATTAGTGGAAAAGACCAAAAAAGAGTTGAATAACATAATCTGCTTCCGTAAAGTTACTGCAAGCTCAACAAATCATAAATATTTTATCACAATTCTGATAAAGCACATTTATCTCAGATGACCTGTTTAGATAAAACACCCAGGCCTTTAAAAGTTGTCTTGTATTTATAGCTGGTCCATTGATGGTTTTGTTATTTAATGGTGATGAACCCTTTTTGCCCATAGAGTAAACTTCATCTTGTCTATTTGAAAACCTTTTTTAGTACATTATAAAAGGTGAGTGACTTACTTATTTAAAAGAATCAAAATTAATGTCTCTGTAACTTAAATTTAAGATTAATATGCATGCTATCATTTGAATTACATAATTTACTTAATTGTCTATCAAATTAAATGATAACAAAGTCCAATTACATTGTTAAATATTGAAACAAACTCTCACAGAAAATCCATTATCAGATTATAAACTTATTAACAACATTTATCAAATTTGTTATTATCTTATTTCATTATTTTCCTTCACATGTGTAGGATAATGGAAAATCACATGTTTTTCCTACTTTGGATTTTTGTGATGCCTTATTTTACAGACACAACAACAGCTAAAGGTACAGTTCAAAATTACACAAATTATACAGACACTCACAATACATTATAAACACTGGATGCTGATCACTGAACATGTCATATTGTTATCAGGGCAGGTTGTCACCTATGTTTTACTTTTATATAATTCATTAAATGTCTTCTGGACAAAACTATGGTTTGATATTTTTGCATGTTCTATTTTTGACTTTTTTTTAGGAAGTGTTTATTGTTGTTTTATGAAAATATGATTGTTTACATCTTGCAGAAAATGCTTATCTTATTATGTGAAAGATGTTTTTAGATAGCATTTCATATTTCAAAAAATACTCAAGATCGGGCTAATGTCTCAAAAGGACAGATTTTTCTCTTTGGCAATAAAGGTGGAAGTGCACAATTACTTTTTGTAGCTATAGACTGAGTAGGGAGATACATCTATACAGAAATGTACTGTCAAAAATATAAATAAATAAATAAACCCTGAGAAATAATCACTGAAGTCAAAAGTTAAATATTATATGGTCAAATGTTTTTAATTATTATTATTATGATTTATATACTTGTTTTTATTACACATTTTGACCATGCTTTATCAATTTCAGCTAAAAATCTCGCTTTATATGGCAAGGCCACACAGTCGGACCTGGTTGAGAATCCTGGGGCAGCATTTGGCCATGCCAGTAATGCTATTGATGGAAATCATGACTCACATTATGAACATGGATCCTGTACTTCTACTCCTACACAAGATGACCCATGGTGGAGGTTAGATTTACTAGACGAGTATGTAGTGACCTCCATAACTATCACGAACAGAAAAGACTGCTGTCCTGAAAGGCTTGATGGAGCCGAGATACGAATCGGAAACTCTCTGCTGAAAAACGGCAACAGCAATCCATTGTAAGAAAGCCTTTCAAGAGAAGATTCTCTTAAAGAACAATGTGATGAGGTTACATACTGTACATGAAATCAAATATTATCCTTATGCTGTCATTTTTATACAGGGCTGGAAAGATTTCATCCATTCCAGGTGGGAGATCCCTCACTTTCAAATGGGAAAAAGGCATTCCAGGCCGTTTCATCAATGTGGAAATACCTGGTCGTAATCGGGTTCTTACTCTCTGTGAGGTTGAGGTTTACGGTTATCCAGCTCCTGATGGTGAGAACAATTATGATCAGGATTTGATCAGTTTGGCTCTAATAACAAATAAGCAGATATTTGAGATTTAGCAATGTTGTAGACACATATTCCATTTAGTAATTTATTCAAATCTATGAATTCATGTGAAACTCATCTTTTGTTGTAGGTGAAAATGTGGCTTTAGGAGGAGTAGCTACACAGAGTTCCCTTGGTGGATATGGCTTTGCATCCAATGCCATTGATGGGAACAGAGATGGTGTTTACAGTCGTGGATCTTGTACCCACACTTCAGCAGAGGTCAATCCCTGGTGGAGATTGAACTTACTGAAAAGACACAAAGTGTTTTCAGTGGTAATTGCAAACATATTAGACAGTGTTTCTACAAGACTAAATGGGGCAGAAATCAGAATTGGAAACAGTCTGGACAACAATGGCAATGATAATCCCAGGTAAATGAATTAATTTTACGATGTCTTTTTAGAGAAATTCTCAGAATTAGTGCAGTCTGCAATGTGACAACTTGTATTGAACTGGTTTGACTTGATGCATAAATGTGTTTTGCTTTGAATATGGATGGTGGTTCAGAGTTTCTCAAGATGCTTAACTCACTCTTTCGTCAGGTGTGCTACGATCTCTTCCATTCCTCCTGGGTTTTCCTCTTCTTTTGACTGTTATGGGATGGAAGGACGTTACATTAATGTTGTTATTCCAGGACGGAGAGAATATCTTACACTATGTGAGGTTGAAGTGTACGGATCACCACTGGATTGAGAAGAACTTAAACAACAGGATTGTATAAAAACTAAATATTAGTGTCTGTAGAGCTTTACTTTAACCAGACATTTATACCAGAGTTTGCAAAACAGGGCATGTATTATTTTAAGCCTCTGTACTTTAATGCACTGCATGCTGGAGAAAGTATTAGACAGATTTGTGTGACTATTGATCAAAGGACACTGGGAAATGGAAAATATGGACACTTTTTTTGTAATGTAATGCAGCTGTGAAAATTGTAGGTTGTAAAATGAATGATAATTTTGTTATTAAGTCTGTAGTGTCTTGCAAATGTGTATGAAAAATTAAAATTAAAATTAAAATGATGCTTTTATGGAAAAATCTAAATAACTGCAAAAGTCACTGGAAAAAACAAACATGCAGCAAAAACAGCATAGCATTCATTGCTGAAGGTTAATGGGAGAAAAAATATTATACTCCTTTTTAAAAAACGTATTTAACTTACTTTAAGAAATATTAGGTCAAATGTAATACATTGCTGTGTGAATCTGTTGGTTTGCTCTGTTTTTCATGCACTTTAACAGATTGCTTAAAGGTCACATGTAATAAATTGATCAAATCTAGATTCACAGTGCGACACACACAGCCAGAAGTTTTGTACATGCATATACTGTATGGAAGGGAAAGGTGGTGGATTTATGCACTGCTATAAAATGCACATCACCTTTGTAACTTAAATTAGCGGAAATGGCCAAAAAAGTGTTGAATAACATAATCTGCTTCCGTTAAGGTACTGCAAGCTCAACAAACAAACCATACATATTTTATCACAATTCTGATAAAGCACATTTATCTCAGATGACCTGTTCAGATAAAACACCAAGGCCTTTAAAAGTTGTCTTGTTATAGCTGGTCCATTAATGGTTTTGTTATTTAATGGTGATGAACCCTTTTTGCCCATAGAGTAAACTTCATCTTGTCTATTTGAAAACCTTTTTTAGTACATTATAAAATACAGGTGAGTGACTTGCTCATTTAAAAGAATCAAAATTAATGTTAGATTATGTTTTCATGCATGCTATCATTTGAATTACATAATTTACTTAATTGCCTATCAAATTAAATGATAACAAAGTCAAATTACATTCTGTTAAATATTGAAACAAACTCTCACAGAAAATCCATTATAAAATCAGATTACAAACTTAAACAATTTTAACAACATTTATCAAATTTGTTATTATCTTATTTCATTATTTTCCTTCACATGTGTAGGATAATGGAAATGCACATGTTTTTCCTACTTTGGATTTTTGTGATGCCTTATTTTACAGACACAACAACAGCTAAAGGTACAGTTCAAAATTACACAAATGATTTCAGTTATACAGACACACTCACAATACATTATAAACACTGGATGCTGATCACTGAACATGTCATATAGTTATCAGGGCAGGTTGTCACCTATGATTTATATGTTTTACTTTTATACAATTCATTAAATGTCTTCTGGACAAAACTATGGTTTGATATTTTTGCATGTTCTCTTTTTGACTTTTTTTTTTTAAGAAGTGTTTATTTTTGTTTTATGAAATTATGATTGTTTACATCTTGCAGAAAATGATTTTCTTATAATGTGAAAAATGTTTTTAGATAGCATTTCATATTTCAAAAAATACTCAAGATTGGGGCTAATGTCTCAAAAGGACAGATTTTTCTCTTTGGCAATAAAGGTGGAAGTGCACAATTACTTTTTGAAGCTATAGACTGAGTAGGGAGATACATCTATACAGAAATGTACTGTCAAAAATATAAATAAATAAATAAATGAATGAATGAATGAATGAATAAACCCTGAGAAATTATCACTGAAGTCAAATGTTAAATATTATATGGTGAAATGTTTTTAATTATTATATACTTGTTTTTATTACACATTTTGACTATATGCTTGATCAATTTCAGCTAAAAATCTCTTTATATGGCAAGGCCACACAGTCGGACCTGGTTGAGAATCCTGGGGCAGCATTTGGCCATGCCAGTAATGCTATTGATGGAAATCATGACTCACATTATGAACATGGATCCTGTACTTCTACTCCTACGCAAGATGACCCATGGTGGAGGTTAGATTTACTAGACGAGTATGTAGTGACCTCCATAACTATCACGAACAGAAAAGACTGCTGTCCTGAAAGGCTTGATGGAGCCGAGATACGAATCGGAAACTCTCTGATGAACAACGGCAACAACAATCCATTGTAAGAAAGCCTTTCAAGAGAAGATTCTCTTAAAGAACAATGTGATGAGGTTACATACTGTACATGAAATCAAATATTATCCTTATGCTGTCATTTTTATACAGGGCTGGGAAGATTTCATCCATTCCAGGTGGGAGATCCCTCACTTTCAAATGGGAAAAAGGCATTCCAGGCCGTTACATCAATGTGGAAATACTTGGTCGTAATCGGAGTCTTACGGTTATCCAGCTCCTGATGGTGAGAACATTTATGATCAGGATTTGATCAGTTTGGCACTAATAAAAAATAAGCAGATATTTGAGATTAAGACATGTTGTACACACATATTTAATTTCTAGACTGTAAGAGAAGTCATTTACTCTAAACTATGAATTCCTGTGAAACTCATCTGTTGTTGTAGGTGAAAATGTGGCTTTAGGAGGAGTAGCTACACAGAGTTCCCTCCACTCATATGGCTTTGCATCCAATGCCATTGATGGGAACAGAGATGGTGTTTTCAGTCGTGGATCTTGTACCCACACTTCAGCAGAGGTCAATCCCTGGTGGAGACTGAACTTACTGAAAAGACACAAAGTGTTTTCAGTGGTAATTACAAATAGAGACGCTACTCCTACAAGACTAAATGGGGCAGAAATCAGAATTGGGAACAGTCTGGACAACAATGGCAATGATAATCCCAGGTAAATGAATTCATATTAATATGGGTTTTTAGAGAAATTCTCAGAATTACTGCAGTCAATGTGACATTTAACTTGGATACAATTTGGTCAAATGTGATTTGGGTTTTGTGCATTTTCTATTCTGTTCCTTTGCATTTAACAAGTTTGACTTGATGCATAAATGTGTTTTGCTTTGAATATGGACGGTGGTTCAGAGTTTCTCAAGATGCTTAACTCACTCTTTCGTCAGGTGTGCTACGATCTCTTCCATTCCTCCTGGGTTTTCCTCTTCTTTTGACTGTTATGGGATGGAAGGACGTTACATTAATGTTGTTATTCCAGGACGGAGAGAATATCTTACACTATGTGAGGTTGAAGTGTACGGATCACCACTGGATTGAGAAGAACTTAAACAACAGGATTGTATAAAAACTAAATATTAGTGTCTGTAGAGCTTTACTTTAACCAGACATTTATACCAGAGTTTGCAAAACAGGGCATGTATTATTTTAAGCCTCTGTACTTTAATGCACTGCATGCTGGAGAAAGTATTAGACAGATTTGTGTGACTATTGATCAAAGGACACTGGGAAATGGAAAATATGGACACTTTTTTTGTAATGTAATGCAGCTGTGAAAATTGTAGGTTGTAAAATGAATGATAATTTTGTTATTAAGTCTGTAGTGTCTTGCAAATGTGTATGAAAAATTAAAATTAAAATTAAAATGATGCTTTTATGGAAAAATCTAAATAACTGCAAAAGTCACTGGAAAAAACAAACATGCAGCAAAAACAGCATAGCATTCATTGCTGAAGGTTAATGGGAGAAAAAATATTATACTCCTTTTTAAAAAACGTATTTAACTTACTTTAAGAAATATTAGGTCAAATGTAATACATTGCTGTGTGAATCTGTTGGTTTGCTCTGTTTTTCATGCACTTTAACAGATTGCTTAAAGGTCACATGTAATAAATTGATCAAATCTAGATTCACAGTGCGACACACACAGCCAGAAGTTTTGTACATGCATATACTGTATGGAAGGGAAAGGTGGTGGATTTATGCACTGCTATAAAATGCACATCACCTTTGTAACTTAAATTAGCGGAAATGGCCAAAAAAGTGTTGAATAACATAATCTGCTTCCGTTAAGGTACTGCAAGCTCAACAAACAAACCATACATATTTTATCACAATTCTGATAAAGCACATTTATCTCAGATGACCTGTTCAGATAAAACACCAAGGCCTTTAAAAGTTGTCTTGTTATAGCTGGTCCATTAATGGTTTTGTTATTTAATGGTGATGAACCCTTTTTGCCCATAGAGTAAACTTCATCTTGTCTATTTGAAAACCTTTTTTAGTACATTATAAAATACAGGTGAGTGACTTGCTCATTTAAAAGAATCAAAATTAATGTTAGATTATGTTTTCATGCATGCTATCATTTGAATTACATAATTTACTTAATTGCCTATCAAATTAAATGATAACAAAGTCAAATTACATTCTGTTAAATATTGAAACAAACTCTCACAGAAAATCCATTATAAAATCAGATTACAAACTTAAACAATTTTAACAACATTTATCAAATTTGTTATTATCTTATTTCATTATTTTCCTTCACATGTGTAGGATAATGGAAATGCACATGTTTTTCCTACTTTGGATTTTTGTGATGCCTTATTTTACAGACACAACAACAGCTAAAGGTACAGTTCAAAATTACACAAATGATTTCAGTTATACAGACACACTCACAATACATTATAAACACTGGATGCTGATCACTGAACATGTCATATAGTTATCAGGGCAGGTTGTCACCTATGATTTATATGTTTTACTTTTATACAATTCATTAAATGTCTTCTGGACAAAACTATGGTTTGATATTTTTGCATGTTCTCTTTTTGACTTTTTTTTTTTAAGAAGTGTTTATTTTTGTTTTATGAAATTATGATTGTTTACATCTTGCAGAAAATGATTTTCTTATAATGTGAAAAATGTTTTTAGATAGCATTTCATATTTCAAAAAATACTCAAGATTGGGGCTAATGTCTCAAAAGGACAGATTTTTCTCTTTGGCAATAAAGGTAGAAGAGCACAATTACTTTTTGAAGCTATAGACTGAGTAGGGAGATACATCTATACAGAAATGTACTGTCAAAAATATAAATAAATAAATAAATGAATGAATGAATGAATGAATGAATAAACCCTGAGAAATTATCACTGAAGTCAAATGTTAAATATTATATGGTGAAATGTTTTTAATTATTATATACTTGTTTTTATTACACATTTTGACTATATGCTTGATCAATTTCAGCTAAAAATCTCTTTATATGGCAAGGCCACACAGTCGGACCTGGTTGAGAATCCTGGGGCAGCATTTGGCCATGCCAGTAATGCTATTGATGGAAATCATGACTCACATTATGAACATGGATCCTGTACTTCTACTCCTACGCAAGATGACCCATGGTGGAGGTTAGATTTACTAGACGAGTATGTAGTGACCTCCATAACTATCACGAACAGAAAAGACTGCTGTCCTGAAAGGCTTGATGGAGCCGAGATACGAATCGGAAACTCTCTGCTGAACAACGGCAACAACAATCCATTGTAAGAAAGCCTTTCAAGAGAAGATTCTCTTAAAGAACAATGTGATGAGGTTACATACTGTACATGAAATCAAATATTATCCTTATGCTGTCATTTTTATACAGGGCTGGGAAGATTTCATCCATTCCAGGTGGGAGATCCCTCACTTTCAAATGGGAAAAAGGCATTCCAGGCCGTTACATCAATGTGGAAATACTTGGTCGTAATCGGAGTCTTACGGTTATCCAGCTCCTGATGGTGAGAACATTTATGATCAGGATTTGATCAGTTTGGCACTAATAAAAAATAAGCAGATATTTGAGATTAAGACATGTTGTACACACATATTTAATTTCTAGACTGTAAGAGAAGTCATTTACTCTAAACTATGAATTCCTGTGAAACTCATCTGTTGTTGTAGGTGAAAATGTGGCTTTAGGAGGAGTAGCTACACAGAGTTCCCTCCACTCATATGGCTTTGCATCCAATGCCATTGATGGGAACAGAGATGGTGTTTTCAGTCGTGGATCTTGTACCCACACTTCAGCAGAGGTCAATCCCTGGTGGAGACTGAACTTACTGAAAAGACACAAAGTGTTTTCAGTGGTAATTACAAATAGAGACGCTACTCCTACAAGACTAAATGGGGCAGAAATCAGAATTGGGAACAGTCTGGACAACAATGGCAATGATAATCCCAGGTAAATGAATTCATATTAATATGGGTTTTTAGAGAAATTCTCAGAATTACTGCAGTCAATGTGACATTTAACTTGGATACAATTTGGTCAAATGTGATTTGGGTTTTGTGCATTTTCTATTCTGTTCCTTTGCATTTAACAAGTTTGACTTGATGCATAAATGTGTTTTGCTTTGAATATGGACGGTGGTTCAGAGTTTCTCAAGATGCTTAACTCACTCTTTCTTCAGGTGTGCAACGATCTCTTCCATTCCTCCTGGGTTTTCCTCCTCTTTTGACTGTGATGGGATGGAAGGACGTTACATTAATGTTGTTATTCCAGGACGGAGAGAATATCTTACACTATGTGAGGTTGAAGTGTACGGATCACCACTGGATTGAGAAGAACTTAAACATCAGGATGTAGATAAAAACTAAATATTATAGGCTAAATATTATAGTCACACAAATCTGTCTAATACTTTCTGCAGCATGCAGTGCATTAAAGTATTAGACAGATTTGTGTGACTATTGATCAAAGGACACTGGGAAATAGACAATATGGACAACACTTTATTGTAATGAAATTCAGCTGTGAAAATTGTATATTGTAAAATCAATGATCCTTGTGTTATTAAGTCTGTAGTGTCTTGCAAATATCTATGTAAAATAAAAAATAGTAATTATTAAAATGATGCTTTTATAACGTAAAAATCTAAATCAAAAGACACAAAAAAACAAATAAAAACACAAACCTGGGAACATTGCAAAAACAGCAATGCATTCATTGATTAAGGTTATTGGGAGAATAAATTATCATAGTGTTTTTATTTTACTTACTTCACGAAATATTAGGTCAAACCAGGGCTGGACTGGGACAAAAAATCGGCCCGGGCATTTTGGCCCAGACCGGCCCACTATATGATCATAAACACCACCCATCTTTGCACGCCCTTAATTATATGCATACCAACTCCTATTCATTAAAAGCACTAATGCCATGTAATTATGAAATAAAAGTGATGTTATTTCAGCCAGCGCTCATACCTGTATTTACATCCTGTTTTCAGTCGAAGTCCATAGTAATCGATTGTCGAGTTCACGTGCATAGGTTTATCACGTGCGTGAACTCGACAATCGATTACTGTGGACTTCGACCGAAAACAGGAAATAAATACAGGTATGAGCGCTGGCTGAAATAACATCACTTTTATTCATATCTTTCACATCTACTGCAGTCAGATTCACCCGCGTTCACTCTGAAGGAATCACTCACATGCCTGTGCACTTGTAATGACACATCAAGGATGTTAAGAGGCTAAAAGCAGGTTTAAAACTTGCCCCATTTAAGTCAACAGGGTGCAAATTTTAAAAAGAGGATAACACGGTGTAGGCAACACCGATTTTTGTCGTTGTTCTCTGTATTGACAGCACTCCAAATTTACAAAAAAATTAGCTCAATGTTAAAATTGACCGGAGTTCTCCTTTAAGGGCCTGGTTTTATTTTTTCACGCTATTTCTCTGCACATTCCTTGCGTTTCTTCTCCATCTCGCTGACTATTTTGACAGATACACACTGACACTGCTGCACGCGCGCTCACTCGTTTAAAGTTGTGATTGGGCCAGCCCAGTGTCAATCAAAAAAAGAGCCAATGGGCCGCTGATCTACGTGTTTCATGGGCTGGTCTGTGTGACTACTTAGTATATGTGTATGCAAGGGTTTCATATGTGCGTGAATGAAGTTTGATTTAAGCCCTAGACGGTGCCTCATATCTATTCGTTCTGGTGAAATCACAAAATATAATGGACACAAAGTGTCCCTGCTTGATATACAACCACTGATGAGCATAATCGGTAAAAAAAAAAAAAAAAAAAACTACGAATGCGGATTAGAACCCAAAACCTCTCACACGCTTGACTAAAGTTCAAGTTCAGCTGCCAGTGTTCCTCTTCGGGTAAGTCTAGTATTTTAATGCCAACTGCAAATCTTGCATATCAAGTATGAAGTATATCAATATCAAGTATATTTATATGAGGCTATACTGTGTGTGTTAAATATTTCTGCTCAGTGTCAGATATTTCTGTTTTGTAAAAGTCATAATATGAGAAGACAAAATTTTGATCTTAACTCAAGTGTTTTCGGCTACATCAGTAGCCTTTTAAACGGCACAATTTTTTCATTTAATCAGAAATCAGAAAATGTGGTTCAACCTTCCACCACTGTCAAAAACCTTGGTATAATCTTTGATTCCTCTCTTTCCTTCCTTCCACACATCTCCTCACTCACTAAGTCTGCCTTCTTTCACCTACGTAATATTGCGCGCTTACATCCATTTCTGAATATCAATGATGATGAAACCCTGGTTCACACTTTCATCACTTCACGGCTTGACTACTGCAATTCTCTCTTGTATGGCTTACCCAATTCATCTATAAATAAGATCCAATATATTCAGAACTCCGCAGCTAGGGTCCTCACATACACAAAGAAATCTTCTCACATTACTCCGAATTTACACAGACTTCATTGGCTACCAGTACGCTTTCGTAATCAATACAAGATACTCCTTATTAAATTCAAAGCACTCCATGGTCTTACAAGCAGACAAGTCCAAAAGACAACAAACTAACCCAAACACCACTGTGACAGAACGCCCCTCCCTGAAAGGCGTGTACTTGTGCCGTAACGAGAGAGATGAAGGTGGGGGTTTGGGAGGAGGAAGAGGAGCAGGCGGATGGCTGGCAACAGGAGTGGGCGAAGAGCTGGAGAAGGCAGGCAGACTATCAGGAGAAGGGCTTGGCTGAGAGGTGATAGGTCAAGAGGGATGGATGATCTATGGTGGAGCCGATGGAGGGAGGAGCCATGGAGGCTGAAGGGCAGGAGGTTTTAGGGCGATGACGGACAGAGCCGGAACCGATGGGGGAGGATGACAGGGAAGAGACGGAAGTTCGCTGGGCCATGGTTGAGAAGAGGGTTCAGAGGGGCACGGGGAAGCCGCTGGCTTCGGCGACTGTGGTGTAGCCGGGCACACAGAAGGGTGCGGTGGAGACAGAGGGACTGAGGACCAAGGAGGAGCAGAAGGGAGTGAGGAGTCCAATGGAGCCGGGGGGGACGAAGGGACGGGGCGTAGCCAGAGGAGTGCAGTCCAGAGGTGAGGGTAGATCGACGAGCGACCTAGGCGGATCCGGGGGGGACGAGGGAGCCTGGCGGAACTGGTGAACTGATGGGCCACGGTGGAGATGTAGGAGGTAGGAGCCAAGGGTGAGCCAGTGGACTGATGGGCCGATGAGGAATCCTGGACGTGGTGGTTGGAGTCGGATCCAGAGCATCCACTGTCCATGATGACGCTGAGGACTGGAAGCCTCTCAGCAAGCCCACCATTCCACTGGTGTCTTGAGGGCGAGTGACGGGGCTGACAGGAGGCAGAGGAGATGAGGATGACGGCTCGATGATAAGAGTATATAAATATATAAATATAAATATATACTGTATATAAAGATATATAAATAAATAAATAAACCCTGAGTAATAATCACTTAAGTCAAAAGTTACTTTAACCAGACATTTATACCAGAGTTTGCAAAACAGGGCATGTATTATTTTAAGCCTCTGTAATGCACTGCATGCTGTAGAAAGTATTAGACAGATTTGTGTGACTATTGATCAAAGGACACTGGGAAATGGACAATATGGACACTTTTTTTGTAATGTAATGCAGCTGTGAAAATTGTATATTGTAAAATGAATCATTTTGTTATTAAATCTGTAGTGTCTTGCAAATGTGTATGAAAAAATATTATGCTCCTTTTTAAAAAACGTATTTAACTTAATTTAAGAAATATTAGGTCAAATGTAATACATTGCTGTGTGAATCTGCTGGTTTGCTCTGTTTTTCATGCACTTTAACAGATTGCTTAAAGGTCACATGTCATAAATTGGTAAAATCTAGATTCAGAGTGCGACACACAGAGCCAGAAGTTTTGTACATGCATATACTGTATGGAAGGGATGTGCATTTTATGTGTGATAAAATGCACATCACCTTTGTAACTTAAATTAGTGGAAAAGACCAAAAAAGAGTTGAATAACATAATCTGCTTCCATAAAGTTACTGCAAGCTCAACAAACAAATCATAAATATTTTATCACAATTCTGATAAAGCACATTTATCTCAGATGACCTGTTTAGATAAAACACCCAGGCCTTTAAAAGTTGTCTTGTATTTATAGCTGGTCCATTAATGGTTTTGTTATTTAATGGTGATGAACCCTTTTTGCCCATAGAGTAAACTTCATCTTGTCTATTCGTAAACCTTTTTTAGTACATTATAAAAGGTGAGTGACTTACTTATTTAAAAGAATCAAAATTAATGTCTCTGTAACTTAAATTTAAGATTAATATGCATGCTATCATTTGAATTACATAATTTACTTAATTGTCTATCAAATTAAATGATAACAAAGTCCAATTACATTGTTAAATATTGAAACAAACTCTCACAGAAAGTCCATTATCAGATTATAAACTTATTAACAACATTTATCAAATTTGTTATTATCTTATTTCATTATTTTCCTTCACATGTGTAGGATAATGGAAAATCACATGTTTTTCCTACTTTGGATTTTTGTGATGCCTTATTTTACAGACACAACAACAGCTAAAGGTACAGTTCAAAATTACACAAATGATTTCAGTTATACAGACACACTCACAATACATTATAAACACTGGATGCTGATCACTGAACATGTCATATTGTTATCAGGGCAGGTTGTGACTGATTTATATGTTTTACTTTTATACAATTCATTAAATGTCTTCTGGACAAAACTATGGTTTGATATTTTTGCATGTTCTATTTTTGACTTTTTTTAGTAAGTGTTTATTGTTGTTTTATGAAAATATGATTGTTTACATCTTGCAGAACATGCTTTTCTTATAATGTGAAAGATGTTTTTCATATTTAAAAAAATACTCAAGATCGGGGCATAATGTCTGAAAAGGACATATTTTTCTCTTTGGCAATCAAGGTGGAAGAGCACAATTACTTTTTGTAGCTATAGACTGAGTAGATACATCTATACAGAAATGTACTGTCAAAAATATAAATAAATAAATAAACCCTGAGAAATAATCACTGAAGTTAAAAGTTAAATATTATATGGTCAAATGTTTTTAATTATTATTATTTTGATTTATATACTTGTTTTTATTACACATTTTGACCATGCTTTATCAATTTCAGGTAAAAATCTCGCTTTATATGGCAAGGCCACACAGTCGGACCTGGTTGAGAATCCTGGGGCAGCATTTGGCCATGCCAGTAATGCTATTGATGGAAATCATGACTCACATTATGAACATGGATCCTGTACTTCTACTCCTACGCAAGATGACCCATGGTGGAGGTTAGATTTACTAGACGAGTATGTAGTGACCTCCATAACTATCACGAACAGAAAAGACTGCTGTCCTGAAAGGCTTGATGGAGCCGAGATACGAATTGGAAACTCTCTGATGAACAACGGCAACAGCAATCCATTGTAAGAAAGCCTTTCAAGAGAAGATTCTCTTAAAGAACAATGTGATGAGGTTACATACTGTACATGAAATCAAATATTATCCTTATGCTGTCATTTTTATACAGGGCTGGAAAGATTTCATCCATTCCAGGTGGGAGAACCCTCACTTTCAAATGGGAAAAAGGCATTCCAGGCCGTTTCATCAATGTGGAAATACCTGGTCGTAATCGGGTTCTTACTCTCTGTGAGGTTGAGGTTTACGGTTATCCAGCTCCTGATGGTGAGAACATTTATGATCAGGATTTGATCAGTTTGGCACTAATAAAAAATAAGCAGATATTTGAGATTAAGGCATGTTGTAGACACATATTCCATTTAGTAATTTATTCAAATCTATGAATTCATGTGAAACTCATCTTTTGTTGTAGGTGAAAATGTGGCTTTAGGAGGAGTAGCTACACAGAGTTCCCTTGGTGGATATGGCTTTGCATCCAATGCCATTGATGGGAACAGAGATGGTGTTTACAGTCGTGGATCTTGTACCTGCACTTCAGCAGAGGTCAATCCCTGGTGGAGACTGAACTTACTGAAAAGACACAAAGTGTTTTCAGTGGTAATTACAAACACATTAGACAGTGTTCCTTCAAGACTAAATGGGGCAGAAATCAGAATTGGAAATAGTCTAGACAACAATGGCAATGATAATCCCAGGTAAATGAATTCATCTTAATATGGCTTTTTAGAGAAATTCTCAGAATTACTGCAGTCTGCAATGCAACAACTTGTATTGAACTGGTTTGACTTGATTCATAAATGTGTTGTGCTTTGAATATGGACGGTGGTTCAGAGTTTCTCAAGATGCTTAACTCACTCTTTCTTCAGGTGTGCTACGATCTCTTCCATTCCTCCTGGGTTTTCCTCCTCTTTTGACTGTGATGGGATGGAAGGACGTTACATTAATGTTGTTATTCCAGGACGGAGAGAATATCTTACACTGTGTGAGGTTGAAGTGTACGGATCACCACTGGATTGAGAAGAACTTAAACAACAGGATGTAGATAAAAACTAAATATTAGTGTCTGTAGAGCTTTACTTTAACCAGACATTTATACCAGAGTTTGCAAAACAGGGCATGTATTATTTTAAGCATCTGTACTTTAATGCACTGCATGCTGGAGAAAGTATTAGACAGATTTGTGTGACTATTGATCAAAGGACACTGGGAAATGGACAATATGGACACTTTTTTTGTAATGTAATGCAGCTGTGAAAATTGTAGGTTGTAAAATTAATAATCATTTTGTTATTAAATCTGTAGTGTCTTGCAAATGTGTATGAAATAATAAAAATAAGAATTAAAATGATGCTTTTATGGAAAAATCTAAATAACTGCAAAAGTCACTGGAAAAAACAAACATGCAGCAAAAACAGCATAGCATTCATTGCTGAAGGTTAATGGGAGAAAAAATATTATACTCCTTTTTACAAAACGTATTTAACTTACTTTAAGAAATATTAGGTCAAATGTAATTCATGTGTGAATCTGTTGGTTTGCTCTGTTTTTCATGCACTTTTACAGATTGCTTAAAGGTCACATGTAATAAATTGGTCAAATCTAGATTCAGAGTGCGACACACACAGCCAGAAGTTTTGTACATGCATATACTGTATGGAAGGGAAAGGTGGTGGATTTATGCACTGCTATAAAATGCACATCACCTTTGTAACTTAAATTAGCGGAAATGGCCAAAAAAGAGTTGAAAAACATAATCTGCTTCCGTTAAGTTACTGCAAGCTCAACAAACAAACCATACATATTTTATCACAATTCTGATAAAGCACATTTATCTCAGATGACCTGTTTAGATAAAACACCCAGGCCTTTAAAAGTTGTCTTGTATTTATAGCTGGTCCATTGATGGTTTTGTTATTTAATGGTGATGAACCCTTTTTGCCCATAGAGTAAACTTCATCTTGTCTATTCGTAAACCTTTTTTAGTACATTATAAAAGGTGAGTGACTTACTTATTTAAAAGAATCAAAATTAATGTTAGATTAAGGTTTCATATGCATGCTATCATTTGAATTACATAATTTACTTAATTGTCTATCAAATTAAATTATATTTGTTATTATCTTATTTCTTTATTTTCCCTCCCATGTGTAGGATAATGGAAATGCACATGTTTTTCCTACTTTGGATTTTTGTGATGCCTTATTTTACAGACACAACAACAGCTAAAGGTACAGTTCAAAATTACACAAATGATTTCAGTTATACAGACACACTCACAATACATTATAAACACTGGATGCTGATCACTGAACATGTCATATTGTTATCAGGGCAGGTTGTCACCTATGATTTATATGTTTTACTTTTATATAATTCATTAAATGTCTTCTGAACAAAACTATGGTTTGATATTTTTGCATGTTCTCTTTTTGACTTTTTTTTAGGAAGTGTTTATTGTTGTTTTATGAAAATATGATTGTTTACATCTTGCAGAAAATGCTTTTCTTATAATGTGAAAGATGTTTTTAGATAGCATTTCATATTTCAAAAAAATACTCAAGATCGGGCTAATGTCTCAAAAGGACAGATTTTTCTCTTTGGCAATAAAGGTGGAAGAGCACAATTACTTTTTGTAGCTATAGACTAAGTAGATACATCTAGAAATGTACTGTCAAAAACATAAATAAATAAATAAACCCTGAGAAATAATCACTGAAGTCAAAAGTTAAATATTATATGGTCAAATGTTTTTAATTATTATTATTTTGATTTATATACTTGTTTTTATTACACATTTTGACCATGCTTTATCAATTTCAGGTAAAAATCTCGCTTTATATGGCAAGGCCACACAGTCGGACCTGGTTGAGAATCCTGGGGCAGCATTTGGCCATGCCAGTAATGCTATTGATGGAAATCGTGACTCACATTATGATCATGGATCCTGTACTTCTACTCCTTGGCAAGATGACCCATGGTGGAGGTTAGATTTACTAGACGAGTATGTAGTGACCTCCATAACTATCACGAACAGAAAAGACTGCTGTCCTGAAAGGCTTGATGGAGCCGAGATACGAATCGGAAACTCTCTGATGAACAACGGAAACAACAATCCATTGTAAGAAAGCCTTTCAAGAGAAGATTCTCTTAAAGAACAATGTGATGAGGTTACATACTGTACATGAAATCAGATATTATCCATATGCTGTCATTTTTATACAGAGCTGGAAAGATTTCATCCATTCCAGGTGGGAGATCCCTCACTTTCAAATGGGAAAAAGGCATTCCAGGCCGTTTCATCAATGTGGAAATACCTGGTCGTAATCGGAGTCTTACTCTCTGCGAGGTTGAGGTTTACGGTTATCCAGCTCCTGATGGTGAGAAAAATTATGATCAGGATTTGATCAGTTTGGCACTAATAAAAATAAACAATCAAAAGAGAGACACACTCACTAATCTTTATATTCAATAACAGAATTTCAATAAAACGATACTTTATACTTAATGTCCATTTCTAGACTAAAACAAGTAATTTATTCAAACCTATGAATTCATGTGAAACCCTGTTGTTGTAGGTGAAAATGTGGCTTTAGGAGGAGTAGCTACACAGAGTTCCCTTGGTGGATATGGCTTTGCATCCAATGCCATTGATGGGAACAGAGATGGTGTTTACAATCGTGGATCTTGTACCCACACTTCAGCAGAGGTCAATCCCTGGTGGAGACTGAACTTACTGAAAAGACACAAAGTGTTTTCAGTGGTAATTACAAACACATTAGACAGTGTTCCTTCAAGACTAAATGGGGCAGAAATCAGAATTGGAAACAGTCTGGACAACAATGGCAATGATAATCCCAGGTAAATGAATTCATTTTACGATGGATTTTTAGAGAAATTCTCAGAATTACTGCAGTCTGCAATGTGACAACTTGTATTGAACTGGTTTGACTTGATCCATAAATGTGTTGTGCTTTGAATATGGACGGTGGTTCAGAGTTTCTCAAGATGCTTAACTCACTCTTTCTTCAGGTGTGCTACGATCTCTTCCATTCCTCCTGGGTTTTCCTCCTCTTTTGACTGTTATGGGATGGAAGGACGTTACATTAATGTTGTTATTCCAGGACGGAGAGAATATCTTACACTATGTGAGGTTGAAGTGTACGGATCACCACTGGATTGAGAAGAACTTAAACAACAGGATGTAGATAAAAACTAAATATTAGTGTCTGTAGAGCTTTACTTTAACCAGACATTTATACCAGAGTTTGCAAAACAGGGCATGTCTTATTTTAAGTCTCTGTACTTTAATGCACTGCATGCTGGAGAAAGTATTAGACAGATTTGTGTGACTATTGATCAAAGGACACTGGGAAATGGACAATATGGACACTTTTTTTGTAATGTAATGCAGCTGTGAAAATTGTAGGTTGTAAAATGAATGATCATTTTGTTATTAAATCTGTAGTGTCTTGCAAATGTGTATGTAAAATAAAAAATAGTAATTATTAAAATTTTGCTTTTATGGAAAAATCTAAATCAAAAGTCACAGGAAAAAAAAAACCTGGGAATATCAGCAAAAACAGTATAGCATTCATTGCTTAAGGTTCTTGGGAGAAAATAAATTATTATAATCTTTTTATTTTACTTTAAGAAATAATAGGTCAAATCTAATGGATGATTTCCAATAAATTACTTTGAAGGGTGTTTGTCCTGTTATTCCAGCCTAATGTGGGAGAGTAAAACAATATTATAAATTTGAAACACCTTGCACCCTGTGTTTTTCTCTATATTAAATAGATCTATACTTATAGATTAAATCTATATACTTTCACAAGACCTGCTATTGAGCAGAAGACACTTTTCTTCATGATGGTGACTTTGAATAAAACACTATCATTGAGCACAAAATAGAACCGATAACACTGCAGGACTGTAAACACAATCATGCGTGTTTAAACTGGGTCACATTAAAGTAGACTTTACGGTTTCAACATTGTTTGTAATTTGGCATTTTGACAGGCTGTGCGAATCTATTTGTTTGCTCTGTTTTACAGATTTCTTAAAGGTCACATGTAATAAATTGGTCAAATCTAGATTCAGAGTGCGACACACAGAGCCATAAGTTCTGTACATGCATATACTGTATGGAAGGGAAAGTGGTGGATTTATGCACTGCGAATAAATGCACATCACCTTAGATTCACATTACCCTTCATGCACATCACATCACCCTTAAATGCACATCACCCTTCCAGCTTGCGCTGTCAAACCTCTGCAACTGATCTAGAATGCTGCAGCTAGAGTGGTCTTTAACGAGCCGAAGAGAGCACACGTCACTCCTCTCCTCACAAAATTGCACTGGTTGCCAGTTGCCACTCGCATCATCAAATTCAAGTCACTGACGTTTGCCTACAGAACAGCCTCTGGCTCTGCTCCCTTTTACCTAAACTCATTACATCAGACTTATGTGCCATCCAGAAACTTGCGCTCTGCAAGCGAACGACGTCTTGTGGTGCCATCTAAAAACGGCGCTTTTCCACTACACAGTACCAGCTCGCCTCGACTCGACTCGGCTCTGTTTGGTTTTCCACTGTGTAAAAGTTGTACCTGTACCTGCTTCCAGGTACTTTTTTTCGTACCACCTCCGGCGAGGTTCTAAGGCCGGTGACACACTGGCTGCGTGGCGTGTCCGTTTTTATTTCGGCTCCTATGTTAACAGCACACTGCCTGCGTGAGACGCGCGTCTCAGGCGCGGCACGAGCCGCGCGGAAAACGCGTGCATGCTAGAAATAGAACCGACGCCTATTTTTCACGCGACACGCAAGTGTGTTGGAAGCGTTTCCAGGCAAAATAGAATAGGAAAAGATGTTTATATGTCATTTTGACACGAATACATATTAATAAATGTAATTTTGATGTTTGAAAGTGTCTAGGTTTTGACATAAATGCAAATATAAATGTAATTTAAAAAAATATGATCGATTTTCAAATACTGCACCTGTCAATACAGAACGAAATATTCTGTAGCCTATTTTGCCGTCAACACTGCCGACGTTGTCTTTGCTGCTATATATTTATGTTTAACATGAAGTATAGGCCTTCCACAACTCTCTCCCCGTATGTCAAATATATCACCAATGAGGCTTATCATATGTCACCTCGCAGCAGCAGCGCCGCGTCAGACATGTTTCTGGTGTGCAAAGACATGGAAAACGCGACGCAGCCGCCACGCAGCTGACACGCAACAGAAACGCCACGCTCACGCCACGCATCCAGTGTATCACTGGCCTGAGCTGAGGCGAGCTGAGGCGATACTAAAATGTGACGTGAAAACACAGCAGACTGCTGATTGGTCAGAGAGAATCGTCACTATTCACTGTGTCATCATTGCACGCGCCAGATGGAGTATCCTGAATAAAAAAACAGCAAAAACAAAAACAAAAACATCCAAAAACAGCATACACTCGATTTCCTCCATTGTCCTGTGTGTGTGGGTAGCGGGTGTGTCTCGCGTAAAAGATTAAGTCACGTCAGTTTCCTGCGGCGTCACTATGACGACGCGGTACTATTGTGGAGGTACTATCTGCAATGGAAAACGGAGCGAAATCCGAGCCGAGTCGAGTCGAGCTGGTACTGGTAATGGAAAAGCACCAAAAGAGGCACAACATCTCTTTCTCGGACCTTTTACCATGACTGTTCCCTGCTGGTGGAATGATCTCTGCCTAATTCAACCAGAGCTGCTGAGTCCATAGCCACTTTCAAACAACGGCTGAAGACGCATCTTTTTCGGCAGCACTTGATCCAGTAATACTAACACTTTCTCTTCTATTCTATTATACTATTATACTTTTAAAAAATAAAAAATAAAAATATGTACAGCATTAGAATAAACTGAGAAGGGTCATAGCTGTCAGGAATCAGTCAGGCTCATTCACACCCACAACACAAAGATCACACTCACCCGAATACTAATCACCTGCACCTGTCATCAATCCCAGCAATCACTGAGCACTACAAAGGAACACACCTCACCTCCAGTCCCTGTCGAACCTTGAACTAGGAAAGACCCACTAACCTGCTCTCTGTGCATTTCAGACTATTGTTCCCAAACTTTTCCAGTCTGTTTCCACAGTACACCCTTGTGATACTAACCTGTTTTCCTCGTCCTGAGATCCCACACTCTCCTTGGTGTCCATGCTCTGCGTTCCTCGGATTGTGTTTCATGCCACATTCAAGCCTGCCATTATCTGCAAGAGAAAAGACGGTCATTCATCAATGTTATTCTCACAGTACCTGTTTGTGCATCTGAATTTACCTGCTATCCTACGAAAGCTTCATTAAAAGTTATTCTGAATCCTTCTAACCTTGTTATCCGAGTGTATATCCTGACAGAAGTTTCGACCATAACCGCTATGGATTCAGGACAACCCGATCCAGGGACCAATCCAGCTGAAATTCCTCTGCTCGAGTCTGCTGAGCGCGGAGCTGCAGCGATCCCCACTTCCGCATCTGTCACTTCCCCCCCCACTGTGTATTTCCAGTCCTATGGTGAAACCAGCGCCCTTCTCTGGCCGGGAAGAAGATTGCAATGGATTTATTGTTCAATGCTCTCTCGCTCTAGAGGTACAACCTTACCATTTCCCTACTGAACATTCAAAAATCTCCTTCATAATTTCACTTCTATCTGGCCGAGCACTTCAATGGGCAGAAACCATGTGGAATCAGACAGTACCGGTTACCGATTCTCTTCAAAATTTCATAACGCACTTCAAAGAAGTCTTTGGTTGTCCTGTAGGTGACTCATCAATTGTGAACAGTTATATCACCTCCAACAAGGCCGAATGTCTATCACAGACTATGCTTTGAAGTTTAGAACCCTTGCCGTTGCGAGTGGATGGAACGAGAGAGCACTCATCACTACTTACCGTCAAGGATTGAATCCAGCCATCAGATTACAACTCGCAATTCATGATGACGTCATGGGCCTTGAAAAGTTTATTCAACAATCTATCCAAGTCTCCCATCGAGTTCAAAATTATTATCCTGATCACCACCAATCATCATATGCTTTCTCATCCAGACCTACTGAGAACCCAGATCACCGTGGATTTGAGCCTATGGTTGAGCCTATGCAAGTTGACCATACCCGTCTTTCTCCATCAGAAAGAACCTGCCCTGTTCGTCCACCTTGTCTCTTGGTGAGTTTGATGGTAATCAGTCCCCTCAATGTTGCCCCACTATCCACCACCGTATCATTGATTTCTGCTGATGTTATCATTTCCGTTACAGCCCTCATCGATTCATGATCAGCGGGCAATTTCATTTCGGGCGACCTCTGCCGGAAACTTCAACTCCCGAAAACTCTCTCCCCAACCCCGTTCACAACCAAATCAGTGACCAGAAAAGCCTTGAATCCTGTGAAACACAGAATAAAACCAATCATGTTAAGAGTAGGCTGTTTGCACGAAGAATCATTCACTCCTTTGGTGTTAAATTCCACTTCCACGATCATTATTGGCAGACCCTGGCTCATCCAGCATAATCAAGAGTTGATTTCATGGAATAACAGAGATATTCTGCGCTGGGGTTCTACTTGTTTCTCTACTTGCTTTCCAAAACTTCCAAGACCTGTCCCTTCTTCGCCAAAGACTATGCCCATCGCAGTGACATCTATTGAGAGCCCTCGAGAAAAACAGTTCACAGAAATTCCCCCATGTTATGCCTCCTTTGCAGACGTGTTTAGTCCTGAGAAAGCCTCTCATCTTCCTCCACACAGACCTTGGGATTGCGCGATTGACTTGGAACCTGGTAAATCAGTGCCCCGCGGTCACATCTACTCGCTCTCCATCCCAGAACAACGAGCCATGGAAGAATATATACAAGAAGCCTTAAATCATGGGTACATTCGTCCATCAACTTCTCCAGCAGCATCTAGTTTTTTCTTCGTGGCAAAGAAATACGGGGGTCTAAGACCTTGCATCGATTACCGAGCTCTTAACAAGATCACCATAAAGTTCTGGTACCCACTTCCTCTCGTACCCACATCACTCGAATAACTACAAGGTGCTAGTATCTTCACCAAACTAGACCTCAGGAGTGCATATAATCTCATTCGGATACGAGAGGGGGATGAGTGGAAAACTGTACCTCGTTTTGCCGTATGGACTGGTCAACGCCCCTTCTGTGTTTCAAGATATCATGAATGAGGTACTCCGTGACTTCCTCAACAAATTTGTGATTGTTTATATCGATGATATTCTAATATTCTCCCAAGACGAATCTGCACATCGACGACATTTCTCCAGAGTTCTCCAACGATTATGAGCTCACTCCCTCTTCCTAAAAGCAGAGAAATGCATTTTCATCAAGAATCAGTTACCTTCCTTGGGTATATCGTGAGTAAGCAGGGGGTACAGATGGATGATGGAAAGGTCGCCGCAGTCACTTCATGGCCCACTCCGCAAACAGTAACAGAACTCCAACGATTCCTTGGCTTCGCAAATTTCTATCGCAGATTTTTTAACAACTACAGTACCATAACTTCACTTACCTCTCTTCTGAAAGGGAAACCGAAGTCCCTGTTCTGGAATCCTGAAGCAGATCACGCCTTCCAAACTTTGAAAAACAAATTCATCAGTGCTCCTCTTCTACGTCATCCTAATCCAGATCTCGCCTTCATCGTTGAAGTCGATGCCTCCGCGACTGGAGTAGGCGCCATAATATCTCAGCACCAGGATGTCCATAAACCTCTTCCCTGTGCCGCCTTTTCAAAGAAGTTATCACCAGCTGAACAGAACTACGATGTGGGTAACCGGGAACTCCTCGCCATTAAACTGGCTCTGGAGGAGTGGAGACATTGGCTCGAAGGGGTGCAACATCCATTCATGGTACTTACCAATCATAAGAATCTCCAATATCTCAAAGAAGCCAAAAGACTAAACCCACGTTAAGCCTGTTGGGCCTTATTCTTCACCTGGTTCCACTTCCACATTACCTATCATCCAGGAACCAAGAACATCCGTGCAGATGCCTTGTCCAGACTCCATGCCTTTCCAGACACCGTTGACGAACACGAACCAGTCCTGCCCGCTACAGTTTTTGTTAACCTATTCTATGGGACATTGATGATCAGATCCAAGAAACTATGGGACAAGAACCTACACCACCGGAATGCCCTGACACCCTCACGTACATTCCAAACGAATATCGCCTACCTCTCATCAAATCTGCTCATTCGTCAGTTGGTATGGGTCATCCCGGAGCAACACAAACTTACACCCTTCTACAACAACGATATTGGTGGCCGGGCATGAGAGAGGAAGTGCAACGTTTCGTCTAGGGATGTCAAGTTTGCGCTGTATCGAAGATTCCACGTCACTTACCTTCTGGGAAACTATTACCTCTACCCGTTCCTCAACGGTCATGGTCACATCTTGGCATTGATTTCATTACTGACTTACCTCCATCAGGAGGCAACACCTGCATTCTTATTATAGTCGACAGATTCTCCAAAGCCTGTAAACTGATCCCCTTGCCGGGTCTCCCTACAGATCTTGAGACCGCCAAGAGCCTCTTCAATCAGGTTTTTTGTCATTTTGGCATCCCTGAGGACATTGTGTCTGATCGAGGACCCCAATTTATCTCATCGGTTTGGAAAGCTTTCTTTTCTCTTCTCTGAGTAACTATAAGCTTGACATCGGGGTGCCATCCTCAGGCTAATGGGCAGACTGAGAGAAAGGTTCACGAGATAAATCGTTTCCTCGTGGACGTTCTGTCAAAATCGTCAAGACACATGGAATCAATTCCTTGCTTGGGCAGAATACGCCCAAAACTCCTTGCATCAGATCACCACAGGACTAACTCACTGCCAATGCTTCCTTGGTTTCCAGCCACCACTGTTCCCGTGGTCCGGTGAGCCTTCCGAGGTCCCTTCTGTTAATTACTGGTATCGAGAAAGTGAAAGAGTGTGGAATGATGCCCACCATCATCTCCAGCAGGCCATATGCAGACACAAAAGATTTGCGGATGCACGACGAAATGACATGCCCACGTTTGAACCTGGTCAACTTGTCTGGCTCTCAACACGAGACATCCGTTTACGCCAGCCCTGCCGTAAATTAAGCCCACGATATATCGGACCCTTCAAAATTCTCCAAGTCAATCAAGTCACATACAAGCTCCACCTCCCTCCTCAATTCAAGATTCACCCAGTTTTCCATGTCACTCCTGAAACCTCACTATCCTTCTGTTCTTCCTCCCTCCACAGAGCCTGATCCTGACCACACACCTCCCATACCTACCATTGAAGAAGATCCCATCTACTCCGTCCATGAAATCCTGGACTCCCGACGTCAGGGTGGTCGTTTAGAATACCTTGTCAATTGGGAAGGTTATGGGCCAGAAGAAAGATTATTGGGTTCCTCGAGACGATATCCTAGACCCGGCTCTTCTCACTGAATTCCACCACAGCATCCAACTGCTAAATGAATAAATCTAAATCTAGATTAGCGGAAAAGACTAAAAAAGAGTTGAATAACATAGTTTGCTTCCGTTAAGTTACTGCAAGCTCAACAAACAAACCATAAATATTTTATTACAATTCTGGTAAAGCACTTTTATCAGATGACCTCTTTAGATAAAACACCAAGGCCTTTAAAAGCTGCAGTGTATTTAAAGCTGGCCCATTGATAGTTTTATTATTTGAAGGGTGATGAACCCTTTTTCATCTAAACTTCATCTTGTCTATTTGAAAACCTTTTTTTGTACATTATAAAATACAGGTGAGTGACTTGCTTATTTAAAAGAATCAAAATGAATGTTAGATTAAGTTTTCATGTGCATGCTATCATTTGAATTACATAATTTACTTAATTGTCTATCAAATTAAATTATAAGAAAGTCCAATTACATTCTGTTAAATATTAAAACAAACTAACAAAAAATCCATTATAAAATCAGATTAACATAAACAATTTTAACAACACTTTTCAGATTTGTTATTATCTTATTTCATTATTTTCCTTCACATGTGTAGGATAATGGAAAATCACATGTTTTTCCTACTTTGGATTTTTGTGATGCCTTATTTTACAGATACAACAACAGCTAAAGGTACAGTTCAAAATTACACAAATGATTTCAGTTATACAGACACACTCACAATACATTATAAACACTGGATGCTGATCACTGAACATGTCATTGTTATCAGGGCAGGTTGTCACCTATGATTTATATGTTTTACTTTTATACAATTCATTAAATGTCTTCTGAACAAAACTATGGTTTGATATTTTTGCATGTTCTCTTTTTGACTGTTTTTAGGAAGTGTTCATTGTTGTTTTATGGAATCATAATGGTTTACATCTTGCTGAAAATGCTTATCTTATTATGTGAAAGATGTTTTTAGATAGCATTTCATCTGCAACATGACATCATGACTTTGCGTAAATATACACGCCACTTTCAAGTCAAGTGGCGTGTTATCTATACGCATTTTGCGCTATCCGCGTGTATGTTCACGCCGTCATCTTCCGCGTGTATGTCTACGCCGTTAAATGTCAGAGTGATTTCGCGTGTATGTATAGGCCTACGCCGTTAAATGTCCAAACGAAACGGAGCAAAATGTATATCTACATCTGGGGAGCGATTTTTTTTTTTCCTAGGATGGTAGGGGAACACTCATAAATGGTATTAACCCCAGTGACAGGTAGGTTTAGGGACGGAGTTGGGGTAGGTCATATTTATACAGTAATGTAACGTTAAGCCAACGGCGTTGATAAACACGCTGAAAAGCGATTATGCGTGTTGATAGCACGCCAAAAATGGAAATACGAATTGGCGTGTCATACATACGCCATTTCATGAGATCAGTCTGTCATATTTCAAAAAATCTTCAAGATCGGGGCATAATGTCTGAAAAGGATAGATTTTTCTCCTTGGAAATAAAGGTGGAAGAGCACAATTACTTTTTATAGCTATAGACTGAGCAGGGAGATACATCTATACAGAAATGAGAAATACCCTGAGAAATAATCATTGAAGTCAAAAGTTAAATATTATATGGTCAAATGTTGTTGTTTTTTTTAATTCTTATTATTATTATTTTGATTTATTCACTTGTTTTTATTACACATTTTTACTATGCTTTATCAATTTCAGCTAAAAATCTCGCTTTATATGGCAAGGCCACACAGTCGGACCTGGTTGATAATCCTGGGGCAGCATTTGGCCATGCCAGTAATGCTATTGATGGAAATCGTGACTCACATAATGAACATGGATCCTGTACTTCTACTCCTATACAAGATGACCCATGGTGGAGGTTAGATTTACTAGACAAGTATGTAGTGACCTCCATAACTATCACGAACAGAAAAGACTGCTGTCCTGAAAGGCTTGATGGAGCCGAGATACGAATCGGAAACTCTCTGCTGAACGACGGCAACAACAATCCATTGTAAGAAAGCCTTTCAAGAGAAGATTCTCTTAAAGAACAATGTGATGAGGTTACATACTGTACATGAAATCAAATATTATCCTTATGCTGTCATTTTTATACAGGGCTGGAAAGATTTCATCCATTCCAGGTGGGAGATCCCTCACTTTCAAATGGGAAAAAGGCATTCCAGGCCGTTTCATCAATGTGGAAATACCTGGTCGTAATCGGGTTCTTACTCTCTGTGAGGTTGAGGTTTACGGTTATCCAGCTCCTGATGGTGAGAACAATTATGATCAGGATTTGATCAGTTTGGCTCTAATAACAAATAAGCAGATATTTGAGATTTAGCAATGTTGTAAACATTCCATTTCTAGACTGTAAGAGAAGTAATTTACTCAACTATGAATTCATGTGAAACTCATCTGTTGTTGTAGGTGAAAATGTTGCTTTAGGAGGAGTAGCTACACAGAGTTCCCTCCACTCAAATGGCTTTGCATCCAATGCCATTGATGGGAACAGAGATGGTGTTTTCAGTCGTGGATCTTGTACCCACACTTCAGCAGAGGTCAATCCCTGGTGGAGACTGAATTTACTGAAAAGACACAAAGTGTTTTCAGTGGTAATTGCAAACAGATTAGACGGTGTTCCAACAAGACTAAACGGGGCAGAAATCAGAATTGGAAACAGTCTGGACAACAATGGCAATGAAAATCCAAGGTAAATTAATTCATCTTAATATGTATTTTTGGAGAATTTAGAGAAGTTCTCAGATTTACTGCAGTCTGTAATGTGACATAAAACTTGGCTACAAATTGGTAAAATGTGATTTTGGGTTTTGTGCATTTTTGTTTATTCTGTTCATTTGCATTTAACTAGTTTGACTTGATGCATAAATGTGTTTTGCTTTGAATATGGACGGTGGTTCAGAGTTTCTCAAGATGCTTAACTCACTCTTTCTTCAGGTGTGCTACGATCTCTTCCATTCCTCCTGGGTTTTCCTCCTCTTTTGACTGTGATGGGATGGAAGGACGTTACATTAATCTTGTTATTCCAGGACGGACAGAATATCTTACAATGTGTGAGGTTGAAGTGTACGGATCACCACTGGATTGAGAAGAACTTAAACAGGAGATAAAAAAATATTGGTGGCTGTAAAGCTTTACTTTAATCATTTATACCATTGCAAACAGGGCATGATTAAGCCTCTGTACTTTAATTCACTGCATGCTGCAGAAAGTATTAGACAGATTTGTGTGACTATTGATCAAAGGACACTGGGAAATGGACAATATGGACACTTTTTTGTAATGAAATGCAGCTGTGAAAATTGTATGTGGTAAAATAAATTATCCTTTTGTTAATAAGTCTGTAATGTATTGCAAATGTCTGTGTAAAATAAAAAATAGTAATTATTATAATTTAGCTTTTATGGAAAAATTTAAATCAAAAGTCGCAGGACAAAAACACAAACCTGGGAACATCCCAGCAAAAAATGCATTGCATTCAGTGCTTAAGGTTATTGGGAGAAATGTGGATGGATCGATGTTTTCCAATTAATTACTTTGAAGAGTTTTTGTCCTGTTATTCCAGCCTAGTATGTGGGAGAGTCAAACAATACAATGTATTTGAAACACCTTACGCCCACTTGCTCTATATTGAACAAACATTTTAAGTATACTAATATGCCATTTAAAACATCCCAAAAAGAATAGAATAAATAACATTCTGCTTTGCAGGAGAAATATAAAAGTGTACAGAACAAAAGAGTCTTGCAGCAAAACTAAGACCTGCTATTGTGCAGAAGACACGTTTCTATCATTGAGAACAAAATAGAACAAATAACACTGCAGGACTGTATACACAATCATAAGTGCATATAAACTGGATCACATTAAAGTAGACTTTATGGTTTCAACATTTATTGTAATTTGGCATTTTGTGTGAATCTGTTGGTTTGCTCTGTTTTTCATGCACTTTAATAGATTGCTTAAAGTTCACATTTAATAAATTGATCAAATCTAGTGGATTGGATTGATCAGATCTAGTTGGTGGATGAAATGCACTGCACCTTTATAACTTAAATAAAATAAACTCTTAAAAAAAAAAAAAAAGTTGAATAACATACTCTGCTTCCGTAAAGTTACTTCAAGCTCAACAAACAAACCATAAATATTTCACAATAATCACAAACAGAAAAGACTGCTGTCCTGAAAGGCTTGATGGAGCCGAGATACGAATCGGAAACTCTCTGCTGAACGACGGTAACAGCAATCCATTGTAAGAAAGCCTTTCAAGAGAAGATTCTCTTAAAGAACAATGTGATGAGGTTACATACTGTACATGAAATCAGATTTTATCCATATGCTGTCATTTTTATACAGGGCTGGAAAGATTTCATCCATTCCAGGTGGGAGATCCCTCACTTTCAAATGGGAAAAAGGCATTCCAGGCCGTTTCATCAATGTGGAAATACCTGGTCGTAATCGGGTTCTTACTCTCTGTGAAGTTGAGGTTTACAGTTATCCAGCTCCTGATGGTGAGAACATTTATGATCAGGATTTGATCAGTTTGGCACTAATAAAAATAAACAATCAAAAGAGAGACACATTTACTAATCTTTATATATTAAATAACAACATTTCAATAAAACTATACTTAAAAATTAATAATAACCATTTCTAGACCAGTTTCCAAAATAAAGGTTCCAAAAGGATGGGGTTTGCAGTGATGCCATAGAAGAACCATTTTATCTTCCCCAAGGTTACCTTCTGTGAACAGCAGCTCTTTTAAAATAACAATTTTTATTAACATCATTTTAAAAATCTAAAGAACTACTTTAAAGAAACTTTTGTGCAAAGGAAAGGTTCTATGGATGTTAAATGTTCTTTATGGAACCATCAATGGTAATAAAGAACCTTTGTCATGTCATTTATTCAAAACTATGAATTCATAGTTCATAATGTGAAAAAAATGTGTATGATGAAAAGGCCCAGGGCTGCTTACCTCGCTTATTGGTTAAGTCCGCCCCTCTGTGTGTGTGTGTGTGTGTGTGTGTGTGTGTGTGTGTGTGTGTGTGTGTGTGTGTGTGTGTGTGTGTGTGTGTGTGTGTGTGTGTGTGTGTGTCGTCAGACAGGGGGTAATAGTGGAACTGAGTAACAGATATATTGATATATATTGGTGTTGTGAGGGGCCCACCTCTTGGTTCTGTGACCGGGGTCCAACATTTGGTGCTACGCCCCTGTGTGTGTGTGTGTGTGTGTGTGTGTGTGCGTGCGTGCGTGTGTGTGTGTGTGTTTCTGTATTAAATAAAACATATAATACATGTTTAATTTTTATTAAAGTAGGCTATAACACAAAAAAAATGTCAAGAAAATCTAATATACTTTTTCCAAACATATTGCAGTTTTTTTATATTAATGTATGAAATGTTATTGTACAATATAATACAAATATAAGGGTGTAAAGAACGAGAAGGCAACCCAATTATCTCACTGGACAAAAATGCTAAAGCCCAGACTGACACCTAGTGGAGAGTTGGCCTTTAGTCTCTGAAGAAGATAAAAAAAACAATCAAGCCCAAGAAATTGATGGAGCTCTCAAGAAAAGGAAGGCAACATCTAACCCACAGAAATATTTGATCATTCGTGCTCACCTGATAAAATGTGATATTCCCTTGATGAACTGAAACTGTGCTATATGGATGACTCTCTCTGTCTGCTAGCCTCATTTGATTTCACTAGACTCTCCAAACAGAAAAATACAAAGAGAGCTAATCATATCCTTGAGCTAACCAAATTAACTCTACAAAGCCATTATATTATAATGTTATTTTAGCTTCATTAATAATCGGAATTTCTCAAAACAATTATGTTTTTCTTAATCAGCTTTTAGAGGATTCCCAGCATTTCAGGTCATTGTAGATCGTAACATGCCGTGTAGAAGTTAATCAGAAGCATCAAGGACGTTTTGTTACTCATCATTGCCAGTCAGGGTCAGGGACTTAATACAATTATAGTAGACTTAGACATATTTTGCTCCTCCCTACAATAACTATCCACCACACTTAGCAGAAGCCCCCGTGGTATCCAATTATCTTTTCTGAGAAATAATAATAGTGAGGTTCAGTTCATTCATATAAAGACTACATTTCCCAGAATGCATTGTCTCGTATGCCGGAAGTTCAACCTACATTCTCATCGTCCTCTCTGCCGATCACGTCTCGCTTCAAGATACAGAAGGTAAATGTAAACAAAGGTGTATCGTAAAGTCAACAGCTTGCTAATTATTCGATTCCTCCCTTGCTGTTTGAGACGACTAGACGTTTAATTATTTGCATTCACTGAGCTGTAAATAAGATATCGTTATCTACACTTCTCCTAAATTATTTCTGTTGTCCGTTTCAGCCCAAAATCTAAAGTAAATTACGTGATTAAATGTTAATATCTGTCTGTATTCCATTACTAGTCTAGGATAATAAATACTTATTCACTGCTCACTTGACACTAGCTGATGATTCATTAATGCAAGCAACCTTTCTGCTAATTTGAATCTCTAGAATGAAGCAGGAACACGAAGATCTCGTTTTGAAAGCATGTGGAGCAAAGTCTCTGCAGATTGGTGAAAAGATTCAGACTTTGTGGAGCGGTTATGGTGAAATATTAAGGGTCCACTTGGAGGGATGTGACCGTTCCTCTGTGGTTGTCAAACATGTGATGTTTCCCCAAAACCAGAAACATCCACGTGGCTGGAACACAGACATATCTCACCAGCGCAAAGTGCGGTCCTATCAAGTAGAAAGTTATTGGTACCAAAACTATGCTACCAATGAACGCTGCAGAGTTCCCATTTGTCTTGCTGCCAAGTCATTTGGTGATGAACAGTTGATTGTTTTAGAGGACCTTGATGTTGCAGGATTCCCTGTGAGAAAAACCTATGTTAATGATGCTGAAATAAAGGCCTGCCTCAGCTGGATTGCCAGCTTTCATGCCCTTTTCCTTGATGTCGCCCCAGAAGGACTTTGGCCTATAGGCACATATTGGCATTTAGAAACAAGACCTGAAGAGCTAGAAGCTGTGTCAGATCAAAAACTCAAAGCAGCTGCTGCAGAGATAGACAGCATCCTCAACAACTGCCGCTTTAAGACAATTCTGCATGGTGATGCAAAACTAGCAAATTTCTGCTTCTCCAAGGACGGTTTACAGGTTGCAGCTGTTGATTTTCAGTATGTTGGTGGAGGGTGTGGGATGAAGGATGTAATTTACTTTTTGGGCAGCTGCATGGATGAGAGAGAGTGTGAAAAGAGAGTGCCTGGCCTTCTGGATCACTATTTTTTAGAGCTACGGAAATCCTTGGACACGAAGACCAACTTTCAAGACCTGGAGAAAGAATGGCGAAGCATGTTCGCTTTCGCTTGGACAGACTTTCATCGCTTTCTCCTTGGATGGATGCCAGGACATCACAAGATTAATAAGTATAGCAAAAGACTTACTCAGGAGGTTTTAAACAAACTGAAGCAATCTTAATCAATGTGAAACAGAGGAGGAAAGATAGAATTTTATACTAAGATTACACTGGAGTGTAAAGGCTGAATATTTCAGAACTGTCTTTATTCTGAATGTAATGTAAACACTTGTTTGTGAGATTAAAACAAATACTTATTTCTATTTAATTTTTGTATTCTATATTCATTTTTAACATTAAAGCATTCACACACACACTCACCTTTCATAGAAATATTTTATAATTAGATTAAAGTTTAAAAGGCATCTTTAAGAACCTTTTTCAATGCAGTATAAGGGGTATAATTTCAGGTCTTACTATTTTATGCTATATTTTGATTGATTGACAATTTTTAAACAAAGTGCATATAAAGTTAGGGGGGAAATACTTTTTTTATTTGTAAATTAAAACAGTTGATTTAGAATTTGTTGTATTCTGTATTATTAATAATGTGTATTTAACATTTAATTTTTAATGTTGAATTAACGCCACACACTAATTTTTCATAGAAAGATTTTATAATTAGATTAAAATTCTAAAGGCATCATTGGAACGTTTCTTCATCAGAAATGCAGTATGATTTCAGATATGATTTACTAATTTTGATTGATTGATAGAAACTTTTTAAAAACGATAAGTTCCCTGTTTATCTTAACGTTATAATCCAGTAAGTACTTACAATGTTTGGCTGCATTTAATGTAATTAGTGACAATATTTTATTCGCTTTAAAAACCCTGTTTTCCCACCGTTTAAAGAGTTGTGTTGTATAATAATCTTTCCATGAACCGGCATTAGTCTTTTGAGAAGAAGCCTCCTTCATACTGAATTAGGAACAGCCAACAATACCCCATAGCTTTATTCTATAAGAGAATGAAATCGCAAAGCTGATCTGGGGTCAGTGCATACGTTCTACTTTTATGTATGTGGAAACATCTCCAAATGTACGGAACTGTCCGCGCTCTGTTCTCCTGTGCTGATGACGACATTTCCGGAGTTACGCCCGACTCCATTTTACACGAAAACAATCTTAGGGCAAGATATTTTTTACTCGGGTACGTATAATTTTATTTTTTATTTTTAAATGCCTACAAGATTCTATCTTTGTTTTAATATTAACTTATATTGAGCGTTCTTGCTGTCTGTGGGATTAATGTGGAGTCTGTAGCTCACTGGCTAGTTAGCTCCTGGTCATTATCGTCTGATGTTTGTTTTCTATGTGTTTACTGTTAATATACGGGTAACAGTTAAACAGTCATATACTAGAGAAAACTATAATTATTTTTTTTTTATCAAGCAAACCAACAGTTATCCTGGGGTCATTATATGTGATGTAGTAGTGTGTTTAGTTACCTAGTAACTTAACGTTACTAGTCTTGGTAACTGTCACGAGCATAATGCATTTATTCTCTTCTTAATTTTATATCGTATTGTTTTTTATTTTTTGATTACTGAAAGTTTTCTGCCATCATATCTGCAAATGTCAAACAATGAATAGTTTCACCATATGTAGATGCAGATTTCATCCAACTGGTGCGATTATTTAGGCAAATTAATATTTTATGTTGCTTTTGAACACATCTAACACACAAAATGAATATTTGACCCATTACATTGCTGCCAAGATTTGTGTCAGGTGTTAGAAAGTGTGTAATGAGCTCATTGCTTTATTCATGTAAGATTTCTATCTAGCACACAGTGCCTTCATGCAAGTATGTGGTGAATGATTTATTAGGCCTGTTTGCATGCAAAACTGGTCTTTTATGTAAAAAGAAGTGTAACGTTTTCATTTATGAGTAACATATTTCTTCTCCCTCTGTTTTTCTTCATAGGCTGACTGAGTGCATCCACCTGTCTCTGCCACATTCCTCTCACTAAAGTAGTATGGCTAATGTTAAGTGCTAAGACTGCTTGGAAAGCAACATGAAGGATACTTTCACAGTGTATCAGCCATGAATCAAGTCTGAGGAAGGAAAATATCCCTGCCCTTGAACAGGACACCTGGTTCTGTGTGATTATCCCTGTTTCAAAACTCAATAGCTGCTTTATTATGAAACATGGACCAGGGTACAGTTGACTGCCCTGTTACTCTTGTCATCAAGGCACCCAACCAGAAATATGATGACCAGACCATCAATTGTTTTTTGAATTGGACAGTTGAGAAATTGAAAAAACACATCTCCAAAGTGTATCCTAGCAAGCCGGTGAGTTTATATTATCAGGATTGTTATTCTGTTTCAGAAAACAGTCATATATAGGATAGTGTTTTATTTCTATGACCAAGTGTTTAGTGTCTGACTAATCATTAGTGCAGTATTTTAGGTATTTCCGTAGATTTGAGAAGAACTAATGCTTATTTTCATACACAAGAACTAAAATAAGCTGTTGAGTGTGTCATAATTCCTCTTTCTTGCTGCTGTGTTCAAAAAATGTTTATTTACCTGTTAAAGAGCTTTCTAATTGTAAATCACCAATTCAACATTTTAGGCAAGGTTGTCATTGATTTGAAACACAGAAGAAGCCTATGAAATTGTGCGTTGACTTCAGGAAATGGCAGCTAGATGCCAAGCATTCCTGTGGAGCAGGTGGCATCACTGGTATTTTTCTTCAGAGCCTCATGCAGTTCACATATTAGTTCCTTATACTGCTGCCATTACTGATGAACGATTTGTTTTAGATGCCTTTCTGACGTTTTAATCTGAGATTACATTGAATGTATTTCTTATGAAACTGTCAATGCCTTTCTTGCATTTAGACAAGCTTAATAATAATAAAGTCCATGTTAATGTTTCCTCTTTCAGTCATCCAAGGACCAGAGGCTTGTCTATTCTGGACGACTTCTGCAGGATCACTTGCAGTTGAGGGATGTGCTAAGAAAGGTACACTCCTAATCACTCCTAAAAACATAAAATCAAATGCGACGTGTACAAAAACAAGTCAAGTTTCTTGTAGAAAAGAGAAGTGTGTCAAACAGTATATGAGTGTTTCTGATTGTTGAGATTCTGAAGCTGCTGTTTTATTTCAAGATCCCAAATCTTTTGTTTGTCACCATCTTAATCTTGATATTGATGGCACAGTTATTAGGCCATTCCCCACCATCTTGGGGTGATTTTACTCTTAGAAATTGTAGGGCTGCCCCCTAATAAACGTTGGTCGACAAGAGGAGTAATCGACCAAAGTTTTATCAGTCGGTTATTCGCAGAAACTCCACAGGAAGTGGTGAAGTCATGCAGTCCATGAAGGACAGATCGTTAACAGCGGGACTTTGTAGTAATTACAGTATGTAGGGCAGGAAATCCAAACATTTGCCTATCATCCATGTGGTTTATGATTTGAAACATGTAAGTACTAACAGCTTTACATGGCCAGTCGCTCTAACGTTAACCTAGATAAATGTGAGCTATTATTAGGCACATACACTTTTTCCAGTGCTTTACGGCAAGCTTTATGCGTGCACTTGAGTGCAGAATTGGCTGTATACGTTACGTCTATATATAGCCTATTAAAGGCTCATTATGGTTTAGTACCCCCCCCCCCCCCCCCCAGTATATTTAAGTAATTAAATTAATGTAAACATGCAATTAGTCGACCAATTGCTTAAATGAACGACTAGGCTACTAGTTGACTAAAAATACTAATGCATCTTATAGATTGTATTGTGAATGATTCATCCATGCATGTTTCCTTCCTTTAACCAAAAAATGTTTTAATCACAATGCCAATGTCATTTAGTCCAATTATAACCTGCCCCTTTCTTCACATGCATTCAGATCTGCCTCCATCCAATCAACAATTTGGATAAAAGTCCCTGCACTACTTTTTTCCCCGAAAATCTGTTTCACTCTGATGTATGTCACGATGCAGAATAAAAGATCTGTCGCTACTTCCGTTACATTTCAAAAACATTGAGAGATATGACACAGTAGTCAGAGACATTCATTTGATGCATTTCTACATCAACCAATAATTAAAAATGGCACAAACTGAATGCAATAACTTGTATAGTGAACACTGTTCATATTGTGTTATTCTTAATGTATTATTGTATAGTATTTGACGAGAGCTCTAATCACTGGATTTGTTCAACCCCAACAGCAAGATGAATACCACATGGTCCACC
The DNA here is from genome assembly GCF_949319135.1 of Squalius cephalus. Lineage (NCBI taxonomy): Eukaryota > Metazoa > Chordata > Actinopteri > Cypriniformes > Leuciscidae > Squalius > Squalius cephalus. The sequence goes on along the minus strand of NC_137136.1, from coordinate 7,724,435 downwards.
TGGTGTGTGCTTCACGAAGCCCCCCATCATCCCCCACTTTCAGCAGCCCTATTAGCACCACTGATTCCAGCTCTTCAGTGAGTGCCTAGAAGAATAATGCATGCACTGAATAAAAATAAATATTTATTAAATAAATGGATCATTCCATGAAGAGCAGTTTCTTTTCTCGCTGTTTATTATGTCCATTATTCCTTCTTATTCCTAGACGTCAGACAGTGCTGGTCCATCTTCCTCATCTTCTACCCCTAGTCCTGAAACCCCAGCCAACTCTGATGGTCTACGGCACCGGGGGAACCCAGTGCAAACACATGGCCTCAATCCTGCCCCTACTGGTGTGATGCAGAGGTAAAGACATAAATAACACTCTACTGCTCAAGACAAAACATGTTGAATTGAGTTGAGTTTTGAGGCCTTTTGTTGTCCCACCTAGGCCTGAAGGAATGCCTCTTCCCATGCAAGGTGGTCCTGCTGCTGGCTTCCCCGCCCACCCTATGTATATGCCGATGCAAATGTTTTGGTGGCAGCAGATGTATGCCCGCCATTATTATGTGCAATAGTAAGTTACTTCAGCCCAGTTGTCATCAGACACAAGGTGTGACCCTGAATAAATGTATTTGAGCCCTCTCTGACTGCGATTATTTTTTAAATGTTTTTGAAAGAGGTCTCTAATGCTTACCAAGGCTGCATTTATTTGATCAAAATGCAGTAAAAACATTATTACATTTTAATAGAACATTTTTCTATTTGAATGTTTTGAAATATAATTTATTCCTGTGATGCAAAGCTGAATTTTCAGCATCATTACTCCAGTCTTGAGTGTCACGTGATCCTTTAGAAATCATTCTGATATGCATTTTATTTGATGCTCAAGTAACTATTATTGTTATTAATGAAGAAAACAGTTTTTGCTGCCTAATATTTTTGTGGATTTTTTTTTTGTTTGTTTTTTTGACATTGATAATAATAAAAACCATTATTAATATTTGAGCACCAATAATAGACAACAGTTGAGCACCAAATCAGAATATTACAATAATTTCTGAAGGATCATGTGACACTAAAGACTGAAGTAATGGTTGCTGAAAATTCAGCTTTGCATTCACAGCAACACATTTAATTAGAAAATATATTCAAATACAGAACAGTTATTTTAAATTATAATAATATTTCACAATATTACAGTTTTTACTGTATTTTTGATGATAAATTCAGCTTTTCATAGGTAGTGTAAATGGATATAAAGCACAAATTGACCCTTTATACTTTCTTAATAAATGTCTCATTTTAATGTGCACAATTCATCACTGCATTATTTTATTTCCTGATCTTTCATTATCCATCTTCTGTCTTTCAGTCAAGCAGCCATGGCAGCCTCCCGGGTGTCCAGCGCGACCCCCTCTCCCGCCCCCAGTGCTGGTCCCGCCACACAGCCAGCTCAGCCTAACGAACCTGCAGCCCCTATGGGGCCCAACCCCGCCCCTGAGGACCGCCCTGCCAACCCCAACATCCAGATGAACGCTCAGGGAGGAGCCATGTTGAACGACGATGAGCTCAACCGAGACTGGCTGGACTGGATGTACACCGTGTCACGTGCCGCCATACTGCTCAGCATCGTCTATTTCTATTCCTCCTTCGGTCGCTTCGTCATGGTGATCGGTGCCATGCTGCTGGTTTATCTGTACGTCACATACAAAACAGAAGCTTTCTGATGAGCAGTAGCTGACTTGTTCTTTTAGGAAGGTTAACATTGTATTTGCACTTCATTGTCTTATAGTTTGTCTCTTTTTGTGTACTCTAGGCACCAGGCTGGCTGGTTTCCCTTTAGAGCAGAACTGCAGAATCCAAGAGCAGAAGAAGGTCCACAAGACGAGGCTGAGCAAAATCAGGAACTGCAAGAGATGGTTAGTAATAGTGGCCAATTCATACTTTGCACGTGACGTCACAAGTACTGGCTGGCGGGCAAAAACGTCGTTCTCTAGCAACGAAACCCAGTAAACTAATCAAGGATCTTGTCAGGACGTCGCCAGTTTTACTATACAAAAGTTGGTGTTTTGAGGTGTAAACGACATGCCAGATAGTTGTTGTGCGATTGAATGCACTAACCGCAGATGAGATAAGCAACCTTCACAGTATAACGTTAACAGTTACACGTCTGTGCAGTGATCATTCCATCACTCCATCAAAGGTAATTTCAACATTTGTTTGAATACAATGGGTGATCATGTAATTAATCGTGTCTTTAAGAAACCCTGTAGTTTCGTCAATCAGCACCACCAGCTGGTTCGGCGAGTCAGCTGTTTGTGTTATGAGTCTAAGCTAGGCTAACTGTACGTTCACACCGCCGCCGGCGAGAGCGGCAAAATTAATTGAAAATGAATGACTTCCGGGCACTTTGACGCTCTCGCCGGTGGCGGTGTGAACGCACAGTAACAGCTGTTGTCTTTTGCTAACAACAACAAAAGTGTGTGATAGGTTGTTTTGAGGTTTGTGATATCTATGATTTTCAATGAGAACCAGAGATGACCCAACAGTAGAGCTAGATTATTTACGGAGGAATTATTACTGCTCGATTATCTTTAAAAACCTTGTCTGCTTTACACAATTTACCTACCTTGGAGTTAATCCTAGTCCATAGTTATGCAGCTAGCTCGCTAACAGACTTGATAGCTACTAGAAAGACCTGGAACTACAGGACTCTATGTTGAAAATACCGTTTGTTGCCCGCCAGGTATCCATGGTAGTCACGTGACTGCAAAGTATGAATATTGTTGCAGATATCTAGAGCGCAAGTTTGCCGATATACTGACTGAACTCAAAAGTTTGGACAGCCTTGACTGAATTTGTTTTCTATGATCTTAAAAATGTATTGCCCTAAAACATTAAAATAGGTTTGTAGACATGGAAATTGTGCCTATGTATATATCTCCCTTTAAAAAACAATTTAACATTTATTTTTAATTTTGGCCTCGCTATTTAATCCCTGTACTTCCATTTTTGTTATTTTATATATTTTTAATGAGTTTTACATTATTCTAAAGTGTGGAAAATCATCATGATCATGGGCTTGCTGTGTCTAAACTTTTACGGGTGGTGCATTTGTACCACTGATGCAATAATGTAATTTTATATTGGCAAACGAGAATTTATTTTACACTATTTATTTACTCTACATACAATACCATTCAAAAGTTTGGGGATGGTACGATGTTTATGTTTTTAAAAGTCTCTTATGTTCACCAAGGCTGCATTTATTTGAACAAATACGGTAAATACAGTAGTATTGGGAAAATAGTATTACAATTTTATTAAAGTTTATATTTTAAAATGTAATTTATTCCTGTAATGGCAAAGCTAAATTTTCAGTATTATTACTCCAGTCTTCAGTGTCACATGATCCTTCAGAAATTATTCTAATAGGTTGATTTTAACATTTCTTCTTCTTATACAGTGTTGAAAAAGTTATGTTGCTTTATATATTTATGGAAACTGATCATTCTGATAACTTAACTTAATAAAAGTATTCATTTCTTAGAAAACAACCCTCAAACTTTTGTGTTTTTAGTGTATATTATAGAATCAGATATATAAATGAAAATGCTCATTATATATTGTTAAGACCGTCAGGAGTTTAAAACTGACCCATTTCACAATTATCAACTGATACCAATAATCTTAAAATGGTCACATATCATTCTCACTAATTCATTATGAAACTTATACACAACTTACTTGTGAACCAAAGCATAATAAACAAACACAGCCATCGCTTTTCTTTTTGTTTTTCTGTAGGAGCGTATGATGGATGAGGGGATGGAGGATGATGAGGGGGACAGCGGGGAGGAAGGTCCTGAAGATCCCATGAACGCAGGCCCGCATCAGCCGGGCTTCCTGTCGGCCGCGTGGTCGTTCATTAGCACTTTCTTCACCTCCCTCATCCCTGAGGGACCTGCACACGCTGCCAACTGAACTCAGATGTCTCCACATTGTCTGTGGACAGTAGAAAAAAAATAAAATAGACTTAAAAATAAAATAAAATCATTAAATAAAAAAACAAGTACAACATGGTCTGCCATGTCCTGGCAAGTCTGTAATGCTGCTTCAATGGTGTTCAGTCCCCCCCCCATCCCCCATGCCATTGCCTAATGCTTCTCTTACCGCCTTTATCAATAAGTCAGGTGAGGTTTCATGGATGTGTTGTCCATGTTGTTGCAAAAGACTTTTCTTCTCAAGGCTGGTTGATAAACTCATACGACCATAAGACTTAGTGAATCATGCAGTTACTTTAGTGCATAACTATTTTTTTCTTCCTTGTGTGTAAATAAATAGTAAATATTTACAGATATGAATATATGCATCTCATTGAAACAAGGTGTGTTTTTGAATAAAATCAGGTTTTGGACTAATCGTAATACGTAGTTTTTTTTCTCCTTCAGCTGTTCAACTGATGCACCACTAGTGGGCGCCACTGATTTAAAAACTGCTACATCTACATAAAGATGTAAATATATCTACATATATGCACAGATTTTTAAAGATGCTTCTTCCCTGTGATATATGCACTATGTTTAGCCCAATAATTTGTAATTAAAAGTATTTCACAAGCTATTTGGTGCAATTATTTCTACTCGGGGAAGAATTTCTCAGATTTAATATATTTGTTAATTTGTGATTCCTGTTGTAAGCACGCTTGGATGGCATTGGTAAGAGTTGGTGCACATATACGCACTTATGAATAACTGAATTTTTACATTTTGAAATGAAAGCCAGGGCCTTTACACCCTTCCGTCCAGTCATATACAGACACTGAGGTGAGATTGAGACAAAGTAGACCATCATGCACTCCAGTGCCCTCAGAAAACCTCTAATCAAATGAAGATGGATTTTGTACGGTTCATTGTAACAACACAATTAATTATGCATGACATAGACATTTATTGGGCTCATTTCACCCGGACTCCACTAAGTAACTGGACAAATCGGGTTATAGTCCCTCTTCCCAAGGTAGGACAACTCTTATCAGGAGAACAGATCTCTGAGGAGGACTCTGTCTGTCAGACGATGATTTCATCATGACTCCATCCTTGGTTGGATAGACCTAGACAAATGCAGTTGTTGAAATTATTTCACTTGAATGGAAGTGAATTTCTACAGGAATAAAAAAAACGGAATAAAAATGTGATTGATAACTGTATCGATTAAAGGAGACGGGGGCTAGTTGTCAGAGAGGTTGTTTCGGAGTAACTAACTAAGGTTTAGTGTTTCCATAAGTGTTTTTTGTATGTTGTTTTCAAACACCATGAAGCAAATAGTCTTAGTTAGGAAAAAAAAAATCCTGTCCTCCGAACGAAAATGTTAATATCATCATATTTTTATAATAGGCTATTTGTTGGGCACACAACAAAGTCACAATGAAATAAGTTCAGATAAGACTCAAGTGCATAATAAAGGAAGATTTTAACTCAAATGTAGGTTTAAATGTTATAATTACAATATTTGTTAGCCAAAATGTTGTGTGTGTGTGTGTGTTGTAACACTCTCAATATAGCTAATATTGAGAGTGTTACATGTGTATACATATATTATATACACACACATTATAAAATATCCTGTATTATGTATAATAAATTCACAACAGCTCTCCCATCTGCATCACTGTGAAATCCCCCTGTGGGAACCTTTATTTTTTACAGCTTTCTCAATGGCTTTAGCACAATTATGGAATGAGAATTTTTTTTTTTTCAAAACAATAAGCTCAGATCTCTGAACAATATTTTTTTGTTCACATCAGATTTGAATTTCTTATTGATTTAAGCAAACTGCATGTGTTTTGGAACATGTGCAAAAGAGTAAGTGCAATTGTCTTCAATTTGTACAATAACTAAATGCACATTGTTGATCAAAAATGATGAGTAGATACTCTTCAGAACATTCTTTCATCGTGTGAGCCATCACATGCAAACGGTCCATTCAGTTATCAAAATCTGTCAGACATGCAAGTATAGGCCTATTCCATAAATATCTGACATGCAATGTCTGCTAAATTGGCAAATGTCCTGCCATAGGAATTACAATCTTACCAATCTGCCAATCAAGTTTGGAAGCATTTATATAGGCTATGGAGTTTGCCCACAGCTCAACCCTAAACAGCAGTACCGCAGTATAAATATACAGTACATTTAATTTTGTAGAAATGTGTTACATGTAAACTGAAAACTCACAAGTTGCTTGTTGCGGAAGAGCAACATGAAGACATGTAAGTTCGGGGGAGACATAATGTGTAAAATGAGTTCAGTTTACATGTAACACATTTCTGCAAATATAAATGTAGCCCTACTGCATAAATAAGTACATTTTTACCTAAGTTGAAATCTGTATCTAAAAAGCTGAGTGTGATAAATAAGAGCATTCAACTAGACAAAACTGACATTCATGTGTAGTATAGTAGTATAATAATGAATTGTGCACATTAAAATGGGACATTTATTAAGAAAGTGTAAAGGGTCAATTTTGATTTCATGCTTTCTTTATAGGAAAAAAGTTGTGCCCTATATCTATTTACACTAAAAGCTGCATTTATTTGATCACAAATAAAACAGCTATAACAAATATTTCCATGGTGAAAAAAACATCTAAACATTTTGAAAAAATTTTAATAACACTTTTTATTTTTTCATTCATCAATTTACTCACACAATCATTTTGAGGCATGAATTAAATGTTTTGTGTGAGTTACTACATTTCACAGTCGTGCAATAGAGAGTGCTGATATCCAGCAAACAGCTGTGACTTTTGAACTTACAGTTTAGAGAATGTTAAGAGTGTTTTGAAAAATGTGCCAAAGCGATTGAGGAAAAACTGTAATTGTGTTTGTATACAGTATATTGTCTTAAATTCTGTTAAAATGAACTCTTTCATAATTGGTGCTGTTTAAATTTAGCTGAAAATGTTGTTGGCAGTTTCCATTGTGACATTTTACCCCATATCGTGACAATATTGGGGCATTTTGTCACAAAAGGTAAACGTGTGCAGTTAACATTATTTATCCAAGGCATTAATGATAGATAGATAGATAGATAGATAGATAGATAGATAGATAGATAGATAGATAGATAGATAGATAGATAGATAGATAGATAGATAGATAGATAGATAGATGTGTAAGAAGAATGTTCCAAGTATTCAAGAAGTGTTTTGTTTGACTCTTACTCTTGAAATTGAATCTACTATCTAATTATTTATGTATTTTTTTCAAATAAAATTAAGTGAGGCATCTGTGAAACTCTTACTAAACCAGTGTTTAATAGAGGCAATAAACAACGTGGACTGTATTGACAGGGATGTGGGTTAACCTTAATTCACTGCAAAGACAGCAGACGGTTTTCCATTCCTGCCATGAAATGTGCTCTTTTTGTCTTGCGTAAATTAAAGTAGGCTAACATAGAGGGGAGGGGGGGAAACATGCAAAATTGAATGAAATTACATTAGATTTAGCTGGCAGTCCTTGCTGTGTAAATTCTTATTCCTTAAAATGGACTCCCTTAACTGTTCCTTCCAATTTCTTTAGCCATACCTCATGGTCTTCAGACCGCCCTTCCTCTATCTGTTTAATCCAATCACCCTCTCACTGGATGTTATTTATTTGCTTATTTATTTTCAATGGATGTAACTGATTTTTATCACAAGATAGAAGTGCCTTCTTCCTGGTGAAACGGTGACTAACGACCTGCTATCGATTTGTTGGTTTGTCCATGATAGCGATGGCTGTGTGATAGAAAGGACATCTTTATATTTAGAATTATGCTAGAGATACCTTAGACATTTCCTGCCAAACAAAGAACGCTGTGGCGAGCAGGACGAGGCCGAGGGCTGTGAGAGAGCGGCGCGAGGCCGGTGGCGTGATTGATAATGAGCGACACCTGCGCACGCACCGGTCTCGAGTCTCGAGGAGCATAAAGGAGGAGCGACGCCAGTGAAGATTGAGAGAGGAACAGGCCTGGATTTATGCTGTGTTTTATTATGTGACAGCAGTCGTCCGTGAGGGGCTGCTGTCTTTTACTTTCGTTTTTTATTTGTTCATTTTATTATTAAAGTCTGTGAATGTTCGCCGGTTCCCGCCTCCTTCTTCCCAGAATGAACTTTGCTACAAATGCATGCAGAATAATAAATGATAATTGGTGTCACATCTGTGTCAGAAACAGTCAGATAATTGTTGGGGATTTAGATTGCAAATCCATTTAAGATTAGAAAGAATAGACCATAAAGATTCAGAAATGACAGAAAATTAGTTTCTGGTTGGTACAAATTGTGTAAGTTTTTTAATTCATTCATTAATTAATTTACAATGCCAAATAATTAAAATGATTAATGTTAGTTTTTAAAACCATTCATTTCAATCAAAATGCTATTTGTGTGTGATTTTGGAAATAACATTTAGTAGTTGACCTATAGAATGCACTTACGAGAATCATTCAGATTTCATATTAAATGCTTAACATTAAAAGGAATCAATAGTCAACATTTTCTGAAGAGTTTAGTCTACATTTTCTAAAGAGACTCGATCACTTTATATGATGAACGGATTAAATTTAGGCTTTTATACACATAAACATTCATCAACTCACACAGTTGTGGTAAACGAAGCTCAAACATTTTCGCTTGATGTGCGAGAACCAATGAGGTTCATTCTCATTTGTTACACAGCACTTTTGAGCTTCAGCAAGAACCAATGAGGTTCATTCTCGCACGTCAAGCAGGTTCGGTTGCTCTTCTGTTTATGTTCTCTGATCAATATTCATGTGTGAAAAAAAAATAGGCCTAAATCTGTTCATCATATAAAGCGATCGGATTTGGATTAAATTTGGACGAAACTCCTCAATTCATATGGATTAGTTCCTTTTACGATCTCTTTATGAACTTTTTGAAGCATCAAAAGTGGTAGTTGTAGATGTCAATGGAGGGACAGAAATCTCTCAGATTTCATCAAAAATATCTTTATTTGTGTTCCGAAGATGAACGAAAGTCATTCGGATTTAGAACTAAATGAGGGTGAGTAATTAATAAGACTTTTTTTTTGGCGGGGGGGGGGGGACCTCTTTACAGTTTATAAAACAGAATGAAGATCTGTAAAATCATTATGACCTGCATGAGTTTTGTTATTGTTAAATAAAAAGTGTTAAATATAATTCCACATAGGCTATTTATGTTTGCTGTCCATCAGTTCATTTAAAAAATAAAGTCAAATGCATTAAAACTAAGTATATTTAATAAAAAGAAAGTAAATAAATGGTTAGTTTTGGCTGTTTTTATTAAATAAATTGATGCTTAAATTAATTTTCCTCACATTTCAGTCATATAAAAAATAAATCAGCTTTCAATAAGATGTCATTTTACATTATTATAGATTACGCACAGGTTAAATTTGTTAATTTTTCCCTCCCTGTTTTTTTTAAATATACTATAAATCAATTATATGCAAGTTTCATAGTGTAAACCTAAAATGTAGATTAATTTCAACGTGGTATATTACAATTGCTTATACAATGATTGCAAAGGCAGCATAACAAAAATGCAAACGTAAAAATCACACTCTCACAACATTATTTTTGGGGTGATATATATTTCTTTTTGTTTACAAATAACATCTATCATTGCTTCAAATATTACATTAGCCATATCTTTTTCATAGCTGAAATAAATATATTGCACTTAAAAAAGGCACCAAAACAAAAAATTGTCAGACATCTCCTTATGAGTAGGATACACCTGACTTAAAAATACACACAAAAAAAACAACAAAAATGAAATAAAGAGAAAACATTTGCTAATATATTGCAACTACATAACTGTTTGTACAGTCTGTTCATAACAAATCAAAGGGCTTGAAAATGGTGCTTTACCTTGAATTTCACATTGAATTTGAAGAAAACACCCTGAACCCTAAAATGCACAAATTTTTACTCATTATTTGCATTGTGTGGCTCTGTTTGGATGGTTGTGTATTTATGCTCATCTGTCCTGATTTGGTCAAATTTGAAGGATAAATAAAAGACAGTGCCATCATCATTAACTTCCTCACACACACACACACACACACACACGCACAAGTTCCTCTTCATCTGGCTATTACGGCTAGTGCTGTTTCTCAGTGATTTGGTTACAGGATGTTGATGAATTGCCGTCGATGTGACTGTACAAATAGGACCACTCCAGCCACAAATCACCCAATTTCCCTCATTCCCCTGGAGAAGACGAGCCTATTATTTAAAAATTAGCCCATTATTTACAGGTGTAGACTTCCTGCAAGCTGGCTGTCGGCAAGCAGCCTTGAGTGGCTAAAGATCAGCATTCACTCTTCTATCAGCCAGTTCCAAAACAGAAATATGTGCATTTTCCTCTGGATATTTGGTTGCGACTTGTCGCCTCACAGTGTCCGCTGCTTCATATCAGTTGCAGTTCACCCTCATTTTAACAGAATTATGTTCATTTATAGTTTTTCTTGCTGAGAACAGAATAGCAACTTAAATATGAAATACAATTAAATGCCTTTAAGTTTTTAAAGAAGATACTTATCTGGCCAGAAAGATAAAACCAACCTGTCCAACATTTTTGAGTCCACATATATAATGTTTCCATCCAGTATTGCTGTTTTCAGAAAGCACAGCGCCCTCTGGTGTCGACCATTTGAACAGGAGGGCTGAGTGGTTGGCAGCTCCACAGATATCGTATCATATCATTAAGAGGTGATGGGTCATGTGGAATGAGAAACAGCAGTTGTCCAGTGTAACATTCAGCGAGTTGCGTTCTCCCTCACTTGGCTCGGAGCGGCGATAAAGGCGTGAGATGAATCGTTACAGGTAGCATAAACATGTCTGCAGATGAAGACTCTTATCAACGCTAAAACCTCGAAGTTCTAAGAATCCGTGTCCGTCGGGCTCATTCGTTCACTTTTTCTCCAGCGTAACTGCAGGAAGCAGCACGTCCGGGTCGTTTGGTAATGCCCTGTCAGTCAATGTTATTTACATGTGGTTCTTCCTTTCGTGTAAGCGTGTGTTTTGCGTGTGTAAGGGTTGCCGTATGTCTTCGCATGCTGGCGATAGGGAGATCTTATCAGGCTGAAGGGGCGGGAATCATACGAACGGTGTCATGACTGTGGAAGAATGCCGCAGTCCCTGGATGGCGGCGTAGGGCCCTTGCTGGAAATAGTGGTGGTAGCGTGGCATGTGGAAGGAGGGGAAGGTAGGCCCGCTGCCCTGCATGGAGCCAGCCAGGGCGGACGGGGTGAGAGGCATGCCCAGGCGACTGTAAGGGGGTAGAGAACCCTGGATGTGGTGAGGAAGAGGACTGGCCAGGGACGCCGTGCTGGTTCCGATGGCAGACAGAGACTGAGGGTGCTGAAAGCCTGAGAAACCAGATGTGGTGGTGACCCAGGAGCTGAGAGAGAGGTTGTCCGATGCAGTGAACGCCGAATCTACACAAGGAAAGAATTCAATGTATAATTTGTACCATAAATGAGCATATTTAGGGCTTAATATACTTTTTTTTTCATTTTAGCAGCAGTAAACACCTTTTAATTGGTTAACTGATAGTTTACACTCTTAAAAATAAGGGTTCCAAAAGGGTGTTTTTGCAACGATGCCCCAGAAGAACCTATTTTGGTTCCCCAAAGAACCTTTCAGTGAACAGTTCCTAAAAGAACCATTTTATCTTAGTGTGAAGAATATTTTAAACATCTAAAGAAAATGTTTCCAATATAATGAACCTTTGGAATGGAAAGGTTCTATGGATGTTAAAGGTTCTTCATGAAATCATAAATGCCAATACAGAACCTTCATTCTTAAGAGTGTACCATATACGGTGAAAAAAAACTGTGGCATTACACATGATTACATTTTATAATTTTGTTATCAGTAAAATAGTAGGGTGTTTTGTGTTACATTTTTTATTATTTAGTTAATGTTTATTTTATTGCATTATTTTAGTGTAATGTGTGTTACCCTGATGGTGCTTTGTTTTTGTGTGAGTGTACCATCTATAAGATGAACTCATGTTTTATAGTTATCACTACATTTTAAGGTATGAAGCCGATTTTGGTAATTTGGTATTAACATTATATCGCTTGATGAAATATACGGTTATAAGTTAGCACCAATATGACATCCTGTAATACAGGAAACATTGTCACCTTATTTTTTACAGTGAATTTATGGCATCCAGAGTTAAGTAAATTTAGCAGGATATATTTACAGTGTAGAGGACAGAAGAATTTCTTACTTCTACTGTGTGCTGAGTGTCCATCTTCCCCCAAGGTGTCCTCATCACCAGCGTAAGTCCGAATGGGCGACCGGGCGTAAGAGTGCTTGTGGATCAAGCTCTCAACACTTTCCCTACAGCAAAACCAAAAGACAACAGCCCAAAATATATCTCTAGATTCACAACCGCTTACACAAAATCATGTGATGTGGTTAAATGGCCTAAATATATTGTATTTTAATAAACATTTTTCAAAGCATCACAAAATATCTTCTCATTTAAAGGGACCGTTCATCCAAAAATGAACACAACTGAGCACATTTTAAAGAAGGTTTTAACTGTTTTTGTTCAACATTGGACCCCATTGACTTTCATTGTATGTACAGAAGAAAAAAAGTCATACAGGTTTGGAACAACCATAAACCATACGTTATGGTGTGAATATGCTAATTTATTGGTACAAATAACACATCCAATTTATCTCTCTGCAGGTTCCCGCGTTCACTGCATCAGTTCAAACTAGCTTGAACAACATGCACATAAAAATATGTTAACACACAGAGAGAAGTGTGTCTGCTAGCCTTGCAGTAAGTGCATTAGCTCCTGTTAGATTAGACTCCTCAGACAGGCTGAGATGGTCTGCATCACAAGAGCCATGCGTCCACATTAGCCTCCCAATTAGGTTAGGAAAGTGCAATATCTGTCAGCAGCGCAATACAAATATGTGTGTTTTTATCTGCGATGCGCTCCCGAGGAGAGGGGCCTCGCAGCCCTACAACTTGGGTGGCTGTTTTCAATCAGTCACGGGGCCCAATTGAATTACGCTGTGTTTTAGTGCAGTGCCCGACTCCAGACTAATGCGATTTCTGCAGCTCCCTGAAGATCAATTGATCAGATCTAATTCACAGCCCTTCCAAAGAGAAAAAGAAATAGAGAGACGGAGAAAGAGAGAGAGAGAGAGAGCAGGATGCATTTTTGTGTGGTATTTTTGGCAGTCATTGACTTTCGCTTGTTCTTTCGTTGGGGTCTGAAATGGAACTTGCTGGCAAATGTTTAACTGGAATGCTAATTTGAGAGCACATTGCCAAAATCGGTCATTTCCAGCATTTCTAGCTTTATCAAATTATTTCTGGGTCATTCAATTGCTTTGCTCGTGAATCTTGGGTTAGAAAAGTCAGCGATACTGACCATTTTTCTTGTAGTATTTATATATATGTTAATATTGACTTAATTAAAATATATGCCATTTAGAGATCATATAATACAAATTTATTAGTTTACTTTTTAGATGCTATAGCTCAATCTGATATAAACCTAATATTTGTTTTTGTTGGTGTAATTTGAGAGCACATTGCCAAAATTTGTAATTTCTAGCACGTGGGACATTGTATTGTTTTTGCTTGTGAATCTTAGATCAGAAAATGAGTGATACTGTGACAAATGAGTGACTTTTCTAGCGCATTTTCTTGTTATATATATATATATATATATATATATATATATATATATAATGAAAATATATCATATAATATTCACTGGTGGGCTAAAAGTGAATTATTATAACAATTTAAATAAATAAATATGATTCTGATGTTAAACAATTTTTTTGACTTGAATCAAATTTATTTTATTATTGATTCATTTATTAATTTTACCACATGAGCCAACCTTTTAAGTTAACTTTTTTTTTTGCTTATTTTCTCTTCCCTTCATTGAACCAATCCACCCACACATGTCTAGGTCTAATGAGAGTCTAATGAAAAGCCACTTGTGCACTTGTTAATGAGTTTCACTGAACGTTCCCCACACACACACACACACACACACACACACACACACACACACACACACACACACACACACACACACACTTCACTCCCCAGAGCAGCTGCTCCTCCTTCTGCAATCACTCATGCACTGAACACAGGTCAGAAATCAACACACGACCAACAGCAGAATTCCTCATACCTCTCCATATCCGTGAGTCTGGACGAGTCTCTGAAGCCTTTGGCAAAAGGGTTGCTGTCAATCTTCAGTTTGGTTATCTGTAGCGAAAATCGGAAACAACTAAATTAATCCAGCAGATCTTTTCCTCTCCCACATGATGCCATAAGCATTAAATTAAACATAAGGCCGGATGGGATGACTGATGTCTTCCAGTAAATTGTTCTGCTAAAAGTGAATCAATTTTAAACTGCTGCCAAAAAATACGTAGGACTAGAATTTACAGCAGAATAAAAAGAGTTAATGGGTATATAAAAAACATACATCTACCATTCTTGCATAAATACTGGCTTTTCTGGTGCCTTGCTAGGAAATCTGTAAACTGGTTGATTTGTACTCACCAGCTGGTTCTGGTAAGCAGTGACTGCAGTGAAAACGGTTTCAGTGAAGACGAATGTACGAAACTCCTCAGACTTTAGGTTAAGAAGTGACGCTGTGTGATCTTTCTTCTTGATGATATGAACCCGGGGTTGGTACTTGTGCATGGAGTTTAGGATGATCTGTTAAAGGAATATGAGAAAAAAAAATTGTGATTTGCTATATTTAGGCTATAGCTGATTGTATATTATATAATAGTGTGTATTTCAATAAAAGACCAAGAACAGTTTAATAAGCAAGAATTGTGCAAGAACTGCGTGTTTATAAGGTAAAGAAATGTGTCTAATCAGAGTTTGTGATATAAATACATATAAAAACAATAATATCATCCTTCCCAAACCCTTGGAGTGTATTAAGCATTTAAATAATTATACATTATAAATATTATATATTAAAAAATATTATATCTCATTAAACATTATTATATATTGATATAAAACACTATTATGCGTCATCAGCCTATCATATGTGTTGTATATCAAAATGTTGTGTTGTATTGTATATCGGCTTATTGAAAAACGAATGTTTTGACTGGCAAATCTGTACATCATAAATTGAATCATATTATTTAAAAACACAAATGAGAGAATTGGACATAACAGGCAAAATTTCTTCGGTTCACTTTACATTCCTAGCCTACGCATATTCTTATTTATTTCATTAGGCAATACAGAATAAAATGTAAAGCCGCAATTGCACACTGATTATTTGACTTACGTGTCCGTGTTGGTCCAGTTCGTTATTTGTAAGCTTCACTTTTTCGAAGGAAACCATCTGTTTCAATAGCTGTTCTCCTGTAAACGGCGAATCTGGATGCACGTACAACCTGTAAAATAATAACAGAAAAACATCGTTTGTTTATTTATATATTCATTATCCTTTTATTAGGCCTACATTTCGCAAAATTCGATTTGCATTTGAATTCATATCTAAAAACAAACGCCTTTTACGTAAAAATAGACACCGAACGTGCGAAATTTTAATTTGTTAGAATTATCCGCACACATTCGAAGCGAATTAGACCAGCATTAACATAAAAACATCTGATTCGTTATGATTTATTCCCTTTTACATCGGCCGTTCACAATTTAATAACTAATAATAAATTAATAAAATAAAATAAAAACAGCAAAACAACGCGTACACAAAGCTTCATACCTAGCAGGTAACGGTGGATCTGCCTTTCCCGCCACAAGCCATGAGGATCTGTGGTAGGCATATCGATATCTTTTATTGTCCACTGGAACGATGTCCATAAGAACGATATATTTGGCGTCCGGATCCACTCCGGAAAATGACACGCGAATTGTCGGAAACATTCGCCTGTTGAAGCAACGTAAAGTGGCATTTACGTGAGTAAACATATTTTTTTTAAAGAATAAACTGGTTCAAGTAGGCCAATGTGAAACAGACATGCAAAAAAAAATTAACTGAAGAAGCATATTTTGGATTCTGACAACAGAAATACGTTTTTAAATAAGAATAATAGCCTTCAAAATAACCTAAAAAGCAAATAATTCAATTCATCTAATAGGCTAAATTCGTCTAAAAAAAAGTCAAATCATATCAGTATTTTTACCTTCCAGATTTTGTGATAATCATTTCCGTGCCGAGGTCGTGAAATTTGTCCCACAGTTCTTTAGTCTCGAGGCTGCAGGAGATCTTGGCCATCTCCTCGCTGGGCACGGTGGGGGTCGTCGGGATGAGCGGCTCGGTACATAACGGAGCTCCGGTGCCGGTGCCGCTGCCGCTGAAGTCCCCGTGGGTTTCCAGCGAGGGCAGGTCGCCGAGGTTTGGGTGGCACGACGACTTTTCCACGAATTGTTCTAGGATTGAAAGACCAAACATTATGAAATATATAGCATATGTGCAAAAATGTTTTGCAGTTGGTGTTACAAAATATATTAAAGTCTGGGACTCTAAACTAAAGGTTCTAATAATATATAAAATAACCATATAGCTAGACTACAGGAACTTAGGCATAATACCGTTTGTATTATTTGCTTTAATATTGCATAGTTAGAATATACGATATGAAATGTAAAAATAATTGCATGTAGAAACACTTAACATCGCTATATTCTTTATAAAACAACAAAAACAAATAATGACCCAATATAAATACAAATACTGTGGGATATTTTTATTTGCTTTTTTGTTTATGCATGGATTTACTATATATATATTTTTTTATAGGCCTTTTACAAACTAGCCTACAGAAGCACCAAAAATATTATAGTGCAGTGGGCATTAAACACACCGATATTCATGTTTTTGAATCTTATATTTAGCGATAGGTCAATTAAGACATCGTTCTTATTTTGATTGTAATGTGTAAATGTAAAAAATAAAATAAAATAAAAACTGGAAGGCATATGAGATGGTTACGGTTCACCTATAAATTTAATTCTATTGATTTGCCAGGAAATCATACAAAACCCTTAGTCAGATAGCCTACAAAAACTTTTTTAATTTCATGTTTTCTTTTAGTCTGTAGGCCTATCTTTTTTTAAAAATAAAATAAAAAAATAAAATAAAAAGCTTAGGAACAGAATTACTCCTCATATTGACAAGTCACCAATTTACCCCATTTACAATATTTACAATTCTATGAACGCAAGAACACTGAAAGCCTGTGTAAATACTTATGTAATTTATTTATGTAAGTATTTATTCGACCGATGCACATAGCCTATAAAGGATGTTTGCCTTATAAATACTGCTCTAGTTTGACACTGTTGTTACCGTGCGACTCACGTGCAAAACAAAACATGAAACGCTCGCCATGAAAACTTTCACTCTTTAAAGCGTCAGATCTTACCCAGAGGCTTGATGGTATTTTCCTCCGACTCCTTGTCCTTCGATTTCCCACTTGACATGAGTGCGGCTATGGAGAAAGCGTTCGCCCTGGAAGAGAGCTGTGGTTTTGGGGAAGAGGTGTACTCCATGATGCGGGTGCTCAAAACTATTCTCAACAGCACAAATGTCCAGATGAAGCCCCGAAGTTACTTTTAATCGCAAGATGATACTTCAGTCAGGATTGAGAAGATTGCAACAGGCTGTTACTTCCAAAGCGGCTGGGACATTGTGTGTCCTGCTCCAGTCACCTTCTAGTTCTCTTGCACAAGCAAGGTTTTCATTGTAAGTGTTGGGACACTTGCAGTCTCCTTAATTTCACTAGCCCCTCCGTCCTACACAGACACGACCAATCGTTGTGCTGCTTTTAGATCATTGGCTCTTCAACACTCAATGTGAGTTTATTTACGAATCCTACTACGATGAAGGCTCAGTTCATGAATATTAATTTATTCACGTGGCGTATGTCTCTCTGATTTGCTGAAAGAGTGACGTTAGTGAGAGGGCGTCAGTGAGCTGGCGAATCATAACGAATACTTTATTGTGAAGGCGTGGCTTGTTATGAATATTTATGACCTTTTGTGACTGGACGCCTCAAGGTTACCATTCAACGTCATAAATGACGTTATTCATATTCATGAGTTCATCATTGCGATTTCGCCTTCTGGGCGCATTGATTATGATTTCAATGAAAGGGTCTCATCGTGCTCAGACCTGAGAGAGCCGTCAAAATCCTAAATAAACTTCATCAGTTTTACAAGTCACATCTGTCTACACAAAAAGGCTGCTGTATTAGCTATTGGAAACCTAAATGTCCACATTTTGTGAGGAAATTTACAGACCTTCTTAAGAAGACAAATGTTTTATCACAATTTAGCTAATTTTATTTATTTTAAATCCAGACGTTTTTAAAATGTTAAATTATTTTTCCGTAAAGTAAAAAAGTAGCCTAGGCCTATTGTAAGAATTTGAAATTCTCCATTTATAGCCTACTGCTTGTAATTGATCAATTAATTTGACAAAAAAACAGTCAAACAAGACTAAAATAGCCTATATTATTATTATTGTTGTTGTTACATGTATTCACTAATTCATTCTTTATCTGATTAGTAGAACTACAGTTAGGCTACGTTTCTCTGTTTTTTTTTTCTGCGTTATCCTTTTGAACTTTTGATAAGAATAAATCCTGTCTAGACGCCACCTCAAGCCACTGCTCTCCCTTGATGCCAAATTTGAGACACAGGCCCTTTGTCAAGTCAAACACTTAGTAAGCTTATGCCGATCAAGCTTGGTGAAATCATTACAGATTTAAACTAACACGTTTTCCACAAATAAAGCTCTTGTCTGTCGGGTTATGCCTAACCAGTTCAATTTAGCGTGATGAGACTTTTTCACTTATTTAAATATTCATGTTGAATTTATTTATAGGCACAATAACACAATAAGGGTAGCCTATCCGTTTTTGATTATTTCCTGTTAATTCACCATTGATACGTGCTTTTGTAGTCTGTAAACAAAATATATATCGTAAAAGCGCTGACTCTTGTGTTTTTTCCGCTTGAGGAATCACCTCATCCTCAATGTCACTCTCTCTGGAGAGACGCAAGAGCCCCAGATCTACAGCGTTTAAACCCATTAAGGCGACACTCAAATGCAAATCCAATGCTGCAGATATATTATAAGGGACCTTGGCTGGAAAAATTAGATTACTCTGCAATTGCCAGCGGATAATGTGCTAAAAGCTTTCCCACTTAGCGTAACTTCTTACTGAATATTATTCACACTTTAGGGGCCGATGTGCCAGCCGACCAAAGGCTACTTTTAAAGATACGGCAAACCCACGAAACGTGCCCGTCAGGTGCAGTGTTGCCATGTCCGCATGTTATCAGCGACTTTGGCCTTATAGTCACGGCTTTGCTAGCGCTTGGCAGAAAGTGACCAATGTAGTTGCCAAATATCACCAACTACTGTTATACCATTATTAATGGATGTAGTTTTCCCCTCTTGAGTTTTAATAATCTTTTTGAGTGTGTGTGTGTGTGTGTGTGTGTGTGTGTGTGTGTGTGTGTGTGTGTGTGTGTTTAGAGGATAGGCTTATTGAAATACAACATTGGTTTGTAATTTACAGTTTAGCAGTGTTTAATTTATGTTTTATGCAACTTTGTATGCTTTGTTTATATATATATATATATATATATATATATATATATATATATATATATATATATATATATATATATTGCAACTCTCTTATTATGACTTTATCGAACCACTTTGGTTGTTTTCTTGTGAGATCTGGCAACACTGTTTAAGCATGTAGTATTCCATACTGGCAAAAATAGTAGGAACGTAACAAACAGGAAAACACCTGACGGATGCATTTCGAGGATTGCTGTATCATGGTCTGCAGTTAACAAACGACTGTTTTAATAATTTATGTAGCCTACATCAGACGGGGATCATAGTGGTGAGTCAAACTTTACAATTACTTTGGAATAGGCCTAACACGAATGTGCTGTCTGTGGTAAACAATGTTGTTATGAATATGTTGATATTTAGGCTATGGAGTCCAATCTAAACGGAATCCATATAGGTGCATTAATTTCATCCTTTTTAGCCAATGTAAAGGGCAAATCATATTGGCCCAAGAAACTTTACGGGTGTTTGTTTTGTTGGATGAGTGTGACAGACTGAGTTATGTTTCCCAGTATTATTGCCCGGTTTCACAGAGAAGGTTTAAGCCTAAACCCAGACTAAGATGCATGTTTGAGCTGTATATATATATATATATATATATATATATATATATATATATTCTTATATGCTGGTGACTCATTTTTAAATACATTTTTATTTCCAGGTACAATATTGAAATCTTTTTTGGACAGTTGTTAAATCACTTGACTTTTTGAGCTGTCAGATTATTTCAGATTTGGTGTTCATTTTGTTGGTGTTTAGAGTATTGCGTTATATCCAAAAAATAGACATCAACAAAATAAGTTATGTTTATGCATATGCACGTTGTCTTTTTATATGTATAATTATCTCATGAAGTGTGAATTATACTGTCACCATTAAAATTCCTGTTAGGCCTATATTAAGTGGATTAATTATATAGTGGATTAATCCAGAGGCGTGAAATACAACAATCATCCTTCATTCAGAGGCCTCAACAGGAAAAGTAAAACATTCGGTCAGCTGTACTAAGTTGCCATGGTTAGTAATGACCTTAAAATTCTAGGGCAGCAAAATAAGTCGTGTTGCATCAGGCTAGTTCTAAGAAAAGTAGAGAAGCTTTTCCAGTTCCCCCTTTACTTCCAAGGCATGCCCTTCCCAAGCTAGCCCGGGCTGACAGGCATGCATAGGCCGAGCCAGTGCCTCCGTTCATATGACTAATTAGACAAGCTTCACGCTGCGCTGTTCTTTTTGATGCTGAGCTCTAGTGCTAATTGCCACGTCCGTCTTGGGGCACATAGAGGTTAAGTTCAAATGCAGCGCCGGCTCACTGCACTCCTCCACCCCGCCGTCTAAACCGCCCCTTCCCGCTACCCTTTTTTTGCCCTGACCTGGGCCGGGACCGGAGCCTGTTGGGGACAGGCTTGGGATCAGGCGGTGTGTGTGCAGGGAGCACGGACTGTAGAGGATAAGTGTTCGGAGGAGAAGGAGGGGTAATGCGGAGAGGGTGTTGGACGTATCTCAGATTAGGCTCATTAAGAACTGAAAGCGAATGAGGTGTCTTTGCTCAAGCAGCGATAAATCAACCCAGGAAGTTTGAGTCTGACCTCTTGCCTTCTCATCACCTCAGACCCCTCTGTGCTTCCAGCTTGTGTCAGGGCCCATCAAAGGGGGAAGGCGGCCCCAAGTAAGAGTGAAAATAGCTTCAAGTCATTAGTCTTGTGTGAGTGAGTGAGAACTTGTCAGAGTGCTGCTCATAGTTTGGCTAACGCTGGTGCAACGGCGCAAGTAAACAGGGTGCCAATAACACTGATGGATGTGGCTTTGACTTCTTGAGGGTCACCTTTAACACTAGTTGTCTTCAGTTTACACCACCCTTATACTTTCTATGTTTATTTAAATCAAAGCTAAATCATTTATTAGAGGATGACTCTAATGTCCCAATTTTGATTCAGAAATGTGGATTTTATTTTAATTTACTAAAACATTATTCATCTTTCACAATTACCATGCAGTGGTTCTCATTGTTTACAGTGATTGGCTCATAAAACAAAAATGTTAAATTAAAGTTGTAATCGAACTGATTAATCAATAAAAATAAACGCTTATTTTGTAAATATGTTTCATTTGTCCATTTTTAAATTTATTTTATACACACAAAATAAACACTTAAAGAAATATTATATATTAATAAAATAATTGATCAAATGGATTGTAAAGACTTTAAAAATTTTACAAAAGGTTTCTATTTCTATTTCTAGAGCCCTTCGTTCGAACTTTCTATTTTTCAAAGAATCCTGAAAAAAAATGACCACTGTTTGCACAAAAACTGTTTTCAACATTGATAATAATAAGAAATGTTTCTTAAGCATCAAATCAGCATATTAGAATGATTTCTGAAGGATCATGTGACGCTGAAGACTGGAGTAATGATGCTGAAAATTCAGTTTTGCATCACAGGAATAAATTACATTATAAAATATATTCAAACTGAAAAATTACAGTTTAATTGTTTCAGTATAAAAGTGGTCTTCCACTTGAAAAAGTGTCAGAATCACTGCCATGCACTAACCTAAAGGGTTAGTTTAACAAAAAATAAAAAATCTGTGGTCATTTACTTTACCTCAAGTCTTTCCAGCACCGTAAGACTTTCGTTTATCTTCGAAACACAAAGTCCCCCTGTAGTCAATAATTGTATTCCTTATTTATCCCCTTATTAATTTAGCCCCGCCTCCACTCACTCACACCAGCTCAGAGATCCACTCGGCCAACTTTACTGTTTTATTTTGGTTGACTACGTTATAAAATTAATAATGTGTTGTGAATGATACACAAACCATGTTCCCGTTCACCATCTCAGTCTGCCTTCTAACAATCATCAGAAATGCTTTGAACAATTCAGAACATCAGTGGAGAAAGGCATATAGTTCATCATAACATCGTAATATACAGTACATCACATAATTCCCCTGCTATATTGCTAAATGTTCCCGATTACTCTCCTGCTTCGCAGCATAGTTAATGATATGCTAAAACCCGCCCGCATATTGACGTGATTGGTTACAAGGTAGTTTGTGACGTAAGAAACACCAGCGATTTGAGACTCTGCTGTTTTAAAGAGAAAATACTCAGAAATGGTGTTGACTTATGAATTTGCACATGGTTTGTCTTAAAGCATTACAAACACCACATAGACATATTAACAACATTAAAAACTTGATATGAAAATGAAATTTCATATTCGATTTCTGTCCCTCCATTGACAGTCCACTCAACTACCACTTTGTTGCTTCAAATAATTCATAAAGAGATCTAACAAATAATCCATATGAATTAAGCAGTTTAGTCCAGTTGTTCTGAAGAGACACTGTGGCTTTATATGATGAACAGATGCAATTTTTTGCTTCCAATGAGGCTCATTCTCTGTTTGAGGTTGAACCTCTGTTTAGGTTCACTGATCAATGTTTATATGTGAATACAAGCCTAAATTCAATCTTTTCATCATATAAAGCGATCGTATCTCTTCAGAAAATTTGGACTAAACCACTCAATTCATATAGATACATTTCTTTTGATCTCTTTATGACCTTTTTGAAGCATCAAAGTGGTAGTTGCGTGACAGAAATCTCTGTTTTAATTTAAAATATCTTTATTTGTGTTTCGAAGATGTACAAAAGTCTTACGGGTTTGGGAAGACATGAGGGTGAGTACTGTAAATGTTGACAGAATTTTCATTTATGGGTGAACTAACCCCTCAGTGTAGTTATCACATGCCGGAGTGAACCATCCTATATCTGCCCACGTCAGTGTCCTTCCAGAGAGTGTTTGTGTGTTTGTGAGAGTGTGATAAAAGCGTTGGCATGGGCAGCCCAGTCTCTCCATGGTCACACCGGTCAGCATGTGCTCCTCACAACCTTCAAAGGTCCCCATCAGAGATGTGATTGGATCTCTCTCACTGCCTCTGTCTTTCAGCTCTCTTTATCTCTTTTCCTCCCTCTCTCGCATTGGCAATAGGAAGCGGCAGGAAAAAAAGGAGACGGCGTCTGTCCTTCCCCTCCCCTCCGCTCATTTTCTCTGAGATGCTCTCCTGTCCGTACATGACTATCGGACATTCTCCTGGTCAAACAAGTGTAAAATCTTTAAATGGGAATGTTTGACTTTGCCACAGCCATGAATAATAGAGAAGCCTGGTGGTTATAAACTGTACTAATGTGGTTTAACACACTTGCGAAGGAAGAATATGAACGGCCCATCCCACGGGGGAAAGGGTGTGACAGAGAGAGGATGTCTGTGATGCTGAAAGCCTTTTTGCAGCATCACACCGATGTTGTTGAGGTTTTAGCGGCGAGCATGCGGTGATAAAAGCCATCAAGACTAGCAGGTCTCCGGTAATACAACGCTGCAAACTGCAGAGGGACCGGAGCCTACAAACATCTCTTTAAGGAGCACTTTAATTGTGTTTCTACTCGGCCGCTTCTATCCCATCCCCCTTGTGTCTCTCCAGCGGTGATCACATTTCTAAAAAGGACTAAAGTGGTAATCGTACTCGACGCTCTAAACTCTGGGCGTTGACTTGGTGTCCTTTCTTTACTTTGACCTCTGCTTTTGATCTTTTCTCTTAACTTCCACAGATTTTCACTAGCACAAACCGGAGAACATTGCAAACTGTATTTAAAGGGTTAGTTTACTCAAAAATAAATATTCTTTTTTCCCCATGTGGAACAAGGGGAATAATATTGAATGTTTGATATGTGCTATATTCCCATTGTTATGAGTTTTTGAAATGCATTAACAGCCAACGTTATTATTGAGTAAAAAATCTTTCCGCCAACCATAGTTCTGAAATCTTATTCGCATATTTCAGTATGCCACATGCATTTGATGTTAATGATGCCGAACACCATTGATTCTTCATTGTCACTATGCAGTGTTATTTTAGTATTATTTATGTAGTTATAATTTTTATAAATATTTTGAATTAGCTTTTTTTTGTATTTTCACATTTTTATATTTTTTCTTGGTTTAAGTTTTAGTAATTTTATTATGTGCTTTTGTCTTTTTTTTTGTAGTTTTTTTTTATATTGCCATTTACAGTAGGTTTAATTTTTTTTTTCAGTTTTAGTTTTTATTTATTTCCAGTTAATAATTCTAATGCTTCAAATATACATTTATTTCAGTAAGTTGCCATGATAAGATTTATAATTTGTTTAGTTTAAGTTTTTCATCTAATACTTTTATTTTATTAGCTTTTTTTCAAGTAACAAAAATGTCTTTAATAGTTTTAGTTTTAGTTAACAATATCACAATAGTCTCGTGGACAGCACGCCCAGGTCGAGTCCCGGTCCTGTCCCCCTCTCTCTCTAACTTCTCTTCCTGTCAACTTAAAAAATAAATCTTAAAAAACAACAACTATCATGTGATTTTTTTTTTTTTCAAATTCAACAAAGTTTTCATATGCAAATGAGTTGGTGGAGTGGAAGCTTTTCAGTGAACTATAACTTAAATTAGTTTCTCCTCACACAAAGCTATTGCATGGCTTCAGAAGAGTTTATCGTGCTTTCTTTGTTCTTTTGGATCTTGACAGGCTGTGGTCACTAATGTTCTTCAAAATGTGTTTTGCATTATTCCACAGAAATCAGTCAGTGGTACAGATTTGCAATGATAAGTGGGTGAGTAAATCATCACAGTCATTGATGAGTCATTCATTTTCACTAGAATAATCCTTTGAATGTTTAAAAAAAATAAAAATCCGCTGTCCTGATGTATTCAAGTCACGTTAGTTTATGGAAGAAGCCCAGTTCTGCACTGTAGGGACATTCATTAAAATACAGAACAGATTAGAGCATTACTTTTCTCAAATGTGCCCTTCTCAATATGATAACTCATTCTGAAGATGGAGAGCAAGGAGGAGTATTTGTGAGGTACATGTGAACAGGGGCCATGGTGATCATTTTCAGCCCAGCTCAGGACAATGTGTTGCATGTGTGAAGAGCTTCTGTTAGTATTTCTGACTTTAACCTTTGCTCTGTTTAAGCGTCTCTCCTGGTCCTTTCGCTCCTGTCACTCACAGCCTTCTGCTGTGGTTCAGGAACGCTCTCCAGGTTGCACTGCTTCAGGATTCTAGACTTATACATTGTTACAAAAAATTATGCTGTATTTTGAACTTTCTATTCATCAATGAATCCTTAAAAAAATTATCACGATTTACCACCCAAAAAACAGCATGTTAATTATTAACACTGATAATAATAGGAAATGTTACCGGAAGCCAGTGATTATAGTTTATAAAGTTATAAATATGGATATTTTTCTTACAAAAATGCATTGCATCGTTTTAGAAGGCCTTTATTATTAACCCCTCTGGAGCTGTATGAATTACTTTTATGATGGATGGATGCGCTTTTTTGGCCTTCAAAATCTAGGGTACCATTCACTCCCATTATAAAGCTTGAAAGAGCCAGGATATTTTTTTATATAACTCAGATTGTGTTTGTCTGAAAGAAGATAGTCATATACACCTAGGATGGCCTGAGGGTGAGTAAATGATGGGATCATTTTCATTTTTGGGTGAACTATTCCTTTAAAGTCAGTTACATAAAAAGGCAGATGTGTACCCTTACCCTAGATTGAAATGCTTGTTGGTCAAACTAGTTCTTAAGCACAGTCTTAGCACCAAATGATTTTAAAAATCTTATCAGATTTTCAAAATGTGAGAGACCACAAACATGACAATAAAAAAAATCATAGATTTAACAGTTTTGTGCCACGTTGTGACCAGGACAGCACACCACACACTAACAGATTCCATTCACAAACAACTAGAGTCCTAGAGATCTTGTAGTTTGTGGGTGCCTTAAGTGTATGTAACTGGCCCCCAAAAACAACCCATAAAAGTAGTCCATATGTTTTCTTGTGTTTTGAACAGACTGAAATGTACATTTCCAAAACATCTCCTTTTGTTTTTCACAGATGAAATATATGTTTGCAACAGCATGAAGGTGAGTAAAGGATGACACAATTTTCATTTTGGGGTGAAGTGAACTCAGGAAAGTGACTTTTTTAAAAAGGACAAAAACAGAAGGAATTTAGAAAGAGTGAAAATATTTATATGGCTTTATTTATGTGTGCGGATTTCACACACTTTCTCACACATGAACTGTATTAATTTAAGAACTGTGAGGTTTTATCGAGCTCAGTCTTGATTTATGTAGGGTTTTGCAGGCTGTCGGATTGAGCCGCTACATAGTGTGTCCACCATACGCATAACACAAGTGGAATTAGTCATGACACTAACATAACATTTGAGAAACTGTAGTTCAGTCAGATTCCAATAAAGGCCCATTGTTTCCCTGTGTTGTTACCTCTAGAATCTAACCAATGTCAGTCTCATGCAGAAGCCTTTTCTTAAGTATTTAGCAGAGATTTTCTCAGAGATTTGCCCTAATACACTTTACAGGGTCAAATACAGCACAATGTGAGTGTTGAAGGGACAAAAAAAAAAACTATTTCAGGCTTTTGAAGGTATTAGCACAGCTTGTGAATTCCTCCTACTCTGTTCAGGGTGTTCAGGGGCAGATGTTGCATTTCAAATACTAATTTCTACAAATTATAATACTTTCTGTTATGTTTTATTTTTATCCTTCAGTGAATTATTATAATACTTGGTTTATTTTTAATATGACATTGATTTCATGAGAATGACAGAAATTTCTAATTCTAAAAATGTTGGTATAGTGTTAGTTGGCGTAACCTCAGTTCCTTTGTAATCTGTCAAAATGTCAAATTTTTCACATTTTTAATTTTAAATGTGATCTTTCAATTTTGGGACATTTCAGTTAGGATAACCTCAGGTCTTTTGTCTGTCAAAATGATAAAGCATTTTATATTTGTTTTTAAAATTTGAAATTTTTACATTTTGGTACATTTCAGTTAGCATAACCTCAGTTCCCCTGTCAAAATGACAACGGTTTTAAAATGAGAAATTTTAGATTTTGATACATTTCAGTTAGCATAACCTCTGGTCCATTTTCTGTCAAAATGACGAAGCATTTTAAATTTGTTTTAAAAAAAATTCAATGCGTTTTTAAATTTTGGTAGATTTCAGTTAGCGTAACCTCAGTTCCTTTGTAGTCTGTCAAGTGTATGGGTGAGACCAAGAGTGAAGGTGTGAAACAGACAATGCACTGGTATTCATCACTCCATGACTGACATCTGAGGTCAAGCTTCTGTTACCATGATGAAATGTTCTCTTTAGTTTAAATATATACGCTCAATTAAAATACTGCTAGAAAGGTGTGGGGGAGTGTGGCGTTTAGCCCATTTCCCCCTGAAATGCCCCATGCTGGGCACTCTCTCTGGAGGGGAAATCTTGCTGATTAGTCAATGATTGAGTTTTTTGTGAGGAGGGACAGAACCAAAAACTTTGAGGATAAGACAAGTGGTGGGAGAGAGGGTGCCAAGGGGGATGTGAAGACAGGGAGGAGGGGAGGTGAGGCCGAGGTACAGGAGGGCTTCCTCGTGCCTCCACTGGAGCAGAAAATCTCTCTGAAATTGGTTAACGTGCAGACGGCCTTCATCTGTCGTGGCAAGGGGTCATAACTAAATCTCCCCCCCGCCCCCCTGGGCTGCGTCCATTACCACCGTTGTTTGTCAGGCACATGGGGCTGAGAGTGTCA
Source organism: Squalius cephalus (assembly GCF_949319135.1). NCBI lineage: Eukaryota > Metazoa > Chordata > Actinopteri > Cypriniformes > Leuciscidae > Squalius > Squalius cephalus. Next base: position 7,696,098 of record NC_137136.1, on the reverse strand, counting down.
CTGCTTCCCAGACGTCCCGAGTGTGGCTCATTTAGCGCTCAAATACTCCGGTTGCATTAGCACTCCATGAAAGGCGTGAAGTAAACACAGACAGGGACATTCACACCATTACAAACTGCTAGATGTCTCCTTTGCTCGTCCTGTTGCTCTCTGACAAAATATGAGTAGAATAAGGAACACTTAGTTGTGGTAAGGTCTATTTGAGTTGTATTTTTACAATTTGTGCTTGTATCTTTAAATAGCATGATGTCACGTGAATGGGATTAGGACCTCACATGATGAGGATGGAACATAACAAAGAACCATTAGACACAGTGAATTGTACCTGTAGGTTATTGTTAAAGGGGAACTTCACTCACTTTCATGTCATTTGAAACCACTGTCATTTTTACATACTTTTAATATTTTGAATGGGCTTTTATTTGTATACCAATTTTTCATTTTAATTTTAGTTTAATTTTTTTAATTTTTTTTAAATCAGTACTTCATCTTAAACTTGTTTTATGCTAGTTTGTCTATTTATATTTTGTCCGCTTTGTTTTAATTAATAAAAACGATGTTATAGTTTTAGATTTAGTTAACAATAAGAACACTGTTGTAAGCCTGTATGTATTTCTACAAAACAGTACTGGACCCCATTGACTTTCAATGTATGGATAAAATTTAGACAAAATAATCAATAATATAATGTTTCTTATAAGAAAGAAAGTTGTACAGGTTTGCAATGACACGTGGTTAGGTAAATTTTGGGTAGGCAACCAATCAGAAATCCATAGCAATGCCTTAGCATCCACCCAAGTCACCTTCAAGTCAAGTCACATTTATTTAAATAACACTTTATGCAATACAGATTGTTTCAAAGCAACTTTAAAGTGATAAAAGAAAAATGATTCAAGTTCATTTCGGCTGTACAGCCAAAAATATTGTGTCATTGTTCAGCTGAAGTTCAGTGTTGATTCAGTACTGTTGTAAAGATCATCAATTATTAAATGAGTTCATTTAATCTATAAGAAAGTTCTGCAGAAAAACAGTAATGTCATCGTCCAGCTCAGTTCAGTTCTTATCAAATAATGTCAGTGCAGTCAAATCATTAATATTGTTGAATATTAAGTGTCCCCAACTAAGCAAGCGAGAGGCGACAGTGACAAGGAACCCAAACTCCATCAGGTGACAGAATGGAGGAAAAAAAACCTTTGGAGAAACCAGACTCAGTCGGGGGGCAAATTCTCCTCTGGCCAATGAACAAACACAGGGATATTATGATTCAGGCTGCATCACAAGTCAGAAACCCAATTGTGGTTTCCAAATATTCCAAACCAAATATTCTTCCAGTTCCTTTTGTTTTGAGATCGGATTCATCACCAGTATGGAGACGAAGCTGGTCATAGGTCTGTGCAGAGGACTTGTCTGGTTCTTGTGGTCTTAGCTGGGGGTCTGTGCCAATGTCTGTCACCAAGTTTTTGTCTTGAATTCAGTACGTTATGATCAAATTTGTGATGAAGTCTGAAGGATGTATGATGTTCTGAAATCACTGTGGTTTTTCTGACCTTCATCTGCTTCCCATCAGACCTCCTTGGAGTCATCGTGTGAGGGTTCTCCTTATCTTTCCAGGTCTGAGGATGAACATACAGATATATGTCTCTGAGACCTTAACCTTTGGGTTCTTTTATACCACAGCATTGGTGTCTCTGGACTGAAAGTGTTATCAGACTGTGGATTTGAACTCTTTTCTCAGAACCTTGAACTTTAGACCCAGGGTACATGTGTTGAGGTCAGGCAGAGGGAGGAGGGCTGGAAGCTTGCAGTCTGTCAAGGGGTTAATCCTGCTCTCCTTAACCCTTCAGAAAAACCCCAATTACCACCTCCCTCACCAGAGCATAACAACTGACCACATGAAAATAGTTAAAACAGAAATTTGCACCCGGAGAACACAGTGCTACATGTCTCCAAAGTCTTGTGTTTGAAGCTAGATATTTTGTCTACTCTCAGTTCCAATACACACATTTTACCATGTTTAAATTAATTCAGAATCTTCCTTTAAATTTTCTCTCTCTCTCTATATATATATATATAAGTGTCATTGCGGGTTTTGGTTATTTTGCTGTTGAAGGCTATCCTGGCTAACGTCAGACCTCTTTCTCATTGAGACGTGGTCTGGGAACCATATGTTCATTTTCTCGTATTTGAGGCGTGGTTTACGAATGCCCAGAGCTGTTTATTGGGCGCTATGAATGTCTATCAAATGCGCCTGTACGTAGCTCATAGCCAATCGTTTCAATTATACCAGATGACGTATGTAGAGCGACAGAAATTCGACGAGGAAGAAGACGAAATAAACTTGCGTTCTAAACTAGAAGAACACTATCTAAGACTGCATCGAAAGGTAACTTCGCGTCTGATGCCATGTTGGATCCATAGATATAAACAAACTGCTTCGGTGTGTCGCATTGACGTCGTCGTCGTCTTGCTGCTCCCTCCCCGTTCTGTGATTGGTTCCCTTTTTGAGGGGAAAATCTGGTCCATGGTGTCCAGGCTGCCTAGCAGCGTGAATAAAATCGCGCTGCCTGCAAGGCAGCATGGGGAAACCCAGGCTAGTTGAAGGCTGTAAGGACCTTTGAAACAAACTGAGATAATTTGGCGGAGTGAACTGTAATGCGGTAAAGACCTGCCTGGAACTACTTTAGCCATGCGTTTCCCTAAAAATAATTGCACACCAAAAAGATTCAAGCATTCAACAGCCCCGCTGTATAAACTGAAACAAAAGTGAGACTAAAGACATTTATAATGTTTTTATAAAATATTTCTATGTCACAACTTTCCATTCATCGAAGAATTAAAAAAAAAACTGTCATGGTTTCCACAAAAAAATATTAAGAAAAACAATTGGTTTTAACAATGATGATAGTAATAATAAATGTTTCTTAAGCAGCAAATCGGCATATTAGAATGATTTCTGAAGGATCATGTGGATCATTTTAAAATATATATTTGAATAGAGAGCAGTTATTTGGTGAACATAAAATACTTATAAAATGATTAAAAACGCCTACCGACCCCAAACTTTTGAATAGTTGTGGCTATGATTTTAGAATATTGAACTGTTACTGACAAGATTAACATTGGCCTGTAACTCGCTTAGGCTATATCTTGATATGTAACGTCTTCTCCTGTTACATTGGCTTGACCAATAGAGGTATAGATAAAATGCTGGAGCTTTGCTTCTAAACGGTTCCTAAGTGAGTGCCCGAATGATATCAGACCACAAGGCTGGTGCTGACAATTCCTGCAATCACTATATTTGTAGACAGTTAGCTTCTAAAGATGCCGTCAGGCCGAGGCGATAAGACATGAGCTGACCGGCTGCGTCTCTGTATGTGTGCGAGATACATGGGGTCAGCAGATGATAGCGCCACAGGATCAGAGACAGAGAACCAGTGGAAGGATGCTCTAACAGCCTGGGTCCCACAGATTACAGGAGGAAATGGCCCCCAGGAGATGCCGAGGCTCCTTGGCTCTCCTCCCTGCCTGTCAATGCCCTCCACGAATGATGGACTTTCTCCTCAATATCACAGTGCATTTCTTATCCTGTAAGGTAATGAAATCAGGCCTGACAGCACACAGTGACATTCTGCAGCGCCGCAGCATTATTGGCTAATAAACTCCCTCTTTTCTCTCTAGTCATGAGTCAGACAGGAAATACATTACGCGATGCTAATTTTATGAAAAGCACCACCATAAAGTTAGAGCTTGCTGAATGGCCCGAAGGTATAACGGAGAAATGACAACACTGAAATGGCTTCACCAGTGTTTTAATAGGAGAATACGGGAATACTTTGTAATGGTTGGTTAACCCATTTACTCGCAATCCCATTTCCTTTAGTTAAACTTTCCTTTTTCTGAAGCTCTGTCATATAAGATGGATTCTGCACTTGGTTCATTGATTTGGCTTCAGAACGACCGGATACATATTGCGCTGATTTCTGAAACATTCTTAAAATGATGTTATCTATAAGCAGATGCTTTGTGTTATTGCTTTTTTTGTTGCATGCCATATAGATATCATGCAACAACTATAACTTAAATACTAGGATTGTGTAGTATTGATTGCATGACAAAATATCTGTATATGATGCAATATACCAGTCGAAAGTTTGGGCTCGGTAAGATTATTTTAATGCTTTTCAAAAGAAGTCTCTTATGTTCACCAAGGCTGCATTTTTGATCAAATAAATATAGTGAAAACAGTAATGTTGTTAAATATTATTGCATTTAAATAACTTAAAATAACTGTATTCTATTATAATATATTTTATGTAATTTATTCCTGTGATGGAAAAGCTGAATTTTCAACATCATTACTCCAGTCTTCAGTGTCACATGATCCAACAGAAATCATTCTAATATGTTGTGCTGCTTAATAATTTTTGTGGAAACTATAAGCGGACACTACGAAATGGGAACTGCTCGCTCTCACACTCCCTGCTTTGTGTTATCAGTATTTTTTGTGATTTTGGGTGGGGGCGCTCAGGCCTGGTGTGGAGACGCTGTCTGCCCACTCCCCCTCAAATGGAGCCAGGCTTGGCTGATAAGCCGCGTCCCAGGCCTAGCAGGGAGCCAGGCCTGTCTGAGCCCCCTGAGTGACTGGGTGACACGCTCTTCCTTGGCCCAGGCAGATAGACAGGGCGAAGGACTGCACAGTGAGGAAGAGGAAGGAGGGGATAAGGATGGAGCCATTGTCAGCACCGCTGGGAATAATCTGCAATTTCCCAAAATTCTATGGATTTGATTAGTTGTGCAGAATGGCAAATGGTCAGTCTTGTTGATAATTAAAGGGATAGTTCATCTAAAAATGAAAAGTTTGTCATTTAGTTGACTTTCTTTTCGGGAGAACAAAAGATGATATTTTTAAGAACGTTTGGGTCCAAACAACATTGGACCCTTTGACTTTTATATAAACAATTTTTTAACAACTTTTCACAGAAGAAAATAAGTCAAACTTGTGGATTCACATGCGACAGAACTTTCATTTTTGAGTGAACTGTCTCTTTAAACAGCTTGCAGAACAAAACACCATTTAAACAATTCTGTAATATAGTAAACTTTAACTACAGTTTATGATGATATATTCTGTGTAGATGGCATGCCGTATTTAATGTATGCCATATGATATCTCTATAGCGGTTTTCAAACTTTTCGATGCCGAGGACCCCAAATATGAAGATCTACTTTTGCGGGACTCCCTCCCTAAATGTAAATATATTTTAATTTATGCAGACACATTATAGCATGTGTGAAAATAGTAAACAAGATATTATAGAGACAGCATGCTGTTGGATAAATTACATCATTTTAATAATCAAAATATCTGGAAAATATTATCGTCAGTGTTATATGTACAAAAATGAAGAGAAACATTTTAAGTTTAATTCTGATTTATTTGTTTAGCTCTTTTAATGGGTTTTTTTTTTTTCTGAAATTATCCACAGACCCCTGAGTATCGACATGTGGCCCTCTGGGCGTCACTGGACCCCAAAAAAGCCACATTTGCTGATAGTGCCGTTTTGATAGTGTCACAAAACAGTAGATATAATATCATATAAAATGTATACGCTACACCAGCAGTCATTACTCTAGTCTTAATGATCCCTCAGAAATCATTCTAATTTGCTGATTTTGTAATTTTGAAAACAGTTGTGGAAACTGTGATACATTTTCCCATGAATCTTTGAATAGAAAGAACAGTATTTATTTCAAATGAAAACATTTTGTAACATTATAAAAGTCTTTACTGTCAATTGATCAATTTAATGCATCCTTGCTGAATAAAAGTATAAATTTCTTTGAAAATCTTTCTGACCTCAAACTATTGAAAGGTAGATACTGTTTTTATAGTATCCCACAACTACAGTGCTGGATGGATGATATGGTGCAACATGATTTTGCATGTGACTAAAAAATTATTATGGGGGTTAAAAGCGGTGTCCCTATCAATGATGAGCTACAAATATACAACAGATTAGTCTCCGCTTTAGGTTTGCTGTCCTATCTTGGCGCTATCTGAACAGAAGCAGGGTGGTCCACAGACATGTACATCAGTTTGTTTCTCACACATTTGAAGTGCAGAGCAGAACCGAGCTCCCACACTCACGACGTGACGTAACGCAGGAAGATGACAGCTCAACGCTGACTGAGGCGAAGCATGGCAGCTCTTCATCTGCTGGCCGAGCTTGTTTCGGGGAGGGAATGTGGGTGGTCAAAGGGACGTTTGTGTGTTATGTGTGTGTAAGCAAATATCAGACCAGACTGGGTGAAATTCAAAAGGATCTCGTCACTACGAAGGTATCCTTGGAAGACCATACAATTCTGTCAGGGTGACCAAAACAGTTTTGTCTGTTCAGTGACAAGAAGTGAGATTGCTTTGGATTGGTTACAGAGCTCTGATAAAGTCTCCTGCTTTTGTTTATGTGGATGAAACATGTATGTGTTAACTAATGCTACCGCCTTTGTTTGTAGATGTATGGATATGTGGGGTTTTAAAACGAGTTTCATGTCTCTCTTTGTTAGTATGAAAATATGTATAATCGTATGTTCATATTTGAGCAAACTCTACCGTTCAACAGTTCGGTGTTGGTAAAAAAATTTTGACAACCCTTGGTTTCACTACTTGGTTAAAATACATTAGTTAACATGAACTAACATTGTTCAATATATTTATATTTTTTGTTTATTAGTCTTAGTTGATGTTCATTTCAACATTTATTTATACATTATTAAAATCAAAAGTTGTATTTGCTAACAGTTAATGCACTGTGAACTAACATGAACAATCAAACCAAGACATTGATAAGAATAATAAAATAATAATATTATTAAATAATAACAGATGTTTCTTGAGCACCAAATCAGCATATTAGAATGATTTCTGAAGGATCGTGTGACACTGGAACTGTAAAAAGTGAATAGTTGGATCAACTTAAAAAAATTACTTCAATTGGTAACACCTAAAAAAAAATACGTTTTCTCAACTTAAATTATCACGTTTTATCATGAAAAACTTGATAATTTAAGTTGAGAAAACTTAATTTCTTTAGGTGTTACCAATTAAAGTATTTTTTTAAGTTGATCCAACTGTTCACTTTTTACAGTGAAGACTGGAGTAATGATGCTGAAAATTCAGCTTTGTTATCACAGGAATAGATTCAAATGTATTCAAATACACTGGAAAAAAAAAAATGTTTTGCTGTTTGTTCAAATGGCTTAGTTAAAATGAGCTAAAGAAAGACAATTGCTTTACATTAGGCCTAACTTAATTTCATAGTGTTCAATCCACTTACATATATTTAAAATTGATGTTTACTTAATCCATTTGTGTTGGGATTACATGAATGATTTTTGTTGCATTAACTGAAACTGGATAGGGGATTTTTAGTTCCCAACATGCTTTAATGTTATTTTATGTGTTTTTGAGTAAATGGAAAGACCTGATAATGTTTATTATTTATGTTTGACATTTAAATGAGTTTCTATGGTGGAAGTTTTTATGTTACCATTGTGCGCTTATGGTTAGGTTGTGGATAACTGCATGTACAAAGATGCATGTTGCTTTGTTCAATGAGCAATAGCATTGATAATGCTATAGTAACAAATACCTTCCTATACTTGTGCTGTGCTTGCTGAAGACTGAAGTCTTTTAATTGTACAACATAACCAAACAACAAAACCAGGTATTTTCTATTTACTCAAAATCACAGACTTGAATATGTTGGAATAGTATTTTTGAACTGAAATAACAAAAACAAAAAAAAAAACATTAAGTTGAACTAAAAATATGTAAATTTGAAAGATTTTGTGTTACCACTTGCCTTAAAAAAATAGACTTAGAAAACAGTTCTTTTAAATTGTAATAATATTTCACAATATTACTGTATTTTTAACCAAATAGCTCATTGGTCACGTTAGCTTGAGTAATAAAACTATAATGAGAACTTATTTTAAACTGTAGATTTAAAGTTTTATAAAGTCTTCTGTGGCTGCATGTATTTGATCAAAAATACAGTAAAAACTCTATTACAATTCTATTACAATTTAAAATAAGTTTTCTAATATAATATATTTTAAAAATGTCATTTATTCCTTTGAATTTTCAGTATCATTACTCCAGTCTTCAGTGTCACATGATCCTTCAGAAATCATTAAAATATGCAGATTTAATATAAATGTTAAAAACAGTTGTGCTGCTTAGTATTTTTGTGGAAACCATGTTACATTTTTTCAAATTTATTTGAAATAGAAATCTTTGTAACATATATAGTTGTAACAACAGTTGTAAAAGTATACATTTCTTTCAGAAAAAGAGAAAGAAACGAAATGCAACTTTTAAGCGGTATAGTATGTGTGTATGTGCGCACACTTGCAGCTCTGAGACACTGTGCAGAGCCACAGCGCTCCCTCACACTCCGATAGTGTGGCACGGACATCAGGCCAATCCCAAGAGAGGCTATGAAAAGCCAAAGAGAGGACGAGAGCTTTACCGCAGTGTTATGCTGAACTATGGGGCAGCAGACAAAAGAGAGAGAGATATTCCAGAGAGAGAGAGAGAGAGAGAGAGAATGCGGAGTGGTAGACGGTTAGAGAATGGCTGCAGCAGGGTTTGATAGGAGCCGGCAGGGGGAGGTCTGCTCTGATAAGAGGGAGACAGGCAGGCTGGAGAGGGAAACAGCAGAACTGATAGAAGGAAACTTTCCTTCATCAGGCTCTCACACCCTGGCCAGTGTGGGCACCATTTAGGTCAGATTCAGAAAGAAATCGATCAGAAAACAGGGCGAACGCAGTGGTTAGAGCATGTGCTCCCTCCAGAAATGTTTAATCCATAGTGATCATTTAGAAGATGTTGGTTTGAATGTAGTCTGCATTGTGGTCTCTACCCAAATAATTTCCGGTGTCCTCTGTGTTCTGTTTGTTAAAAGTGGCAAAAATACCAAAAAAAGACGCAAAAGGTTTGTGAGGTATCATAAAAGTCATGTTGTAAAAGGATATTTTACTGTTGTATGAAAGACTCTAAAGTTTATATCAGTTATCAATTTATTCATCATATGCAGGGACCTTATTAGTCGTGCATTCCTTTTGCATATTTATGCAAATGTGACAAATTGGCAAGACAAATTAAGATCAAGCCTTCTTTAAATTTGCACATTATTTTACAGGAAATTAACTCAGGGAAGGCTCACTAAACTTACATATACACTATTAAAAATGTTTTAAGTTAAAGTTAAAAATTAGGTTTAAAAAAAGTCTTTAAAATATATATGTTTTATGTATCTTTATTCAGCAAGAATGTAAGATCAAAAGTGACAGTATTTACATTTGTTACAAAAAAATCTATTTCCAGTAAACTTTCTGTTCATCAAAGAATCCTAACAAAAAAAAAAAAAAATAATAATCACAGTTTCCACAAAAATATTAAGAAGCAGAACTGTTTTCAAAATAATTATAACAAATGTTTCTTGAGCAGCAAATCAGCATATTAGAATGATTTCTGAAGGATCATGTGACACCGAAGACTGGAGTAATGATGCTGAAAATTCAGCTTTGATCACAGAAATAAATTACATTTAAAACTATATTAAAATAGAGAGTTCCTTTAAATTGTATTAATATTTCACAATATTTTTTATTTGATCAAATAAATGGATGTGAGCATAAGAGACTTTTCAAAAACTTAAACCAATCTTACTGACCACAAACTTTTGAACAGTAGTGTATTTATCATTTTAGTTTATCATTTTTATTTTATCATCATATTTGTGCGTCTATTATCAAAAGTTTTCAAGCTCCTGTCTTAGGCTATGATCTGTCCGGTGACGGACTTGTTTGGCTTAACTATGTTTCAGGGTAAACAAAGTGTGGAAAATTTAGATTTTAGCCATTTTCTCACTTCCAGTGTTGGAAAAAACAAATGCCACTGCTTCAGCCAACGCTTTATGATGGTGGCAGTTTCTCAAAGCTGGATTTCATGAGGCTCCGTGAAGGTCATTCACTTTGTTTCGTCTCAGCTTCAGTGTCTCACATTCATCATACTCTGTCTTCGGTCAAGTCAGTCAAATTTCTCTTTATCTCCTCACATCTTAGTGAAAGGGGTTTCAAGTGCTCCCATTCACCAAATTAGTCTGCTACTCCAGATAGGAAATATGATGTGTACTGTCAGCTTTTGTGCACCGTTAATGATCAATGTTATGTCTGATATTCTTTTGTAATAGGCAGACAGACTGACTGACAAAAAGACAGACGGACGGATAGATAGAGAGAGATGGATGGATGTGGCCCAAAGTTAACATTTCATAATTGTTAGTTAACTATGCTTAAAGTAATAAATTACTTTAGTGGAATCTTATTGTCCGTCAACATTTTGTCATTTATTTCTCTCAAATGTTTGTTTGAAAACCACTGCTTTAGAGCAACCCTCCCGAAAAGACCAGCTTATTCCAGCACATGGGTTTTATTTAAACACAAAAAGATCAATTTGCTGTGATATACTGAGCATTTGTTAATCCAAGGAGCATTTGCTGATCTTTTCAGCAGGGAAATACCCTATAATACCCTTAAGTCTCCTTTAACATCTTCATTAAAAACAGACCTGGCTTTAACTGTTGATTGTGATATTGGACAGTGAAGCCCTAAGGGCCATGACACCCTTTCTGTCCAAAACAAAGAAACAGATCCAGTTCTTCCAGAAGTCTCCCTGACCGCTGCACCTGCTCACCCGACCTGCACCGCAGCCGCAGAAACTCATATTGCTGATTGTGCGTCATTGACAGAACCAGGCTTGGTGTGTATGAGGACCAGGAGTGTCTGGTGTGGCCTTGGACCCATTATCCACTCACTAATTGCCAACAGTTAAGAGAAGAGATAACAGTTTTGGCCAGTGAAGGAAACAGCTATGCATTATTAAAAGGAATTGTGAAAAACAAGAAATCAGACAGGTGGTGGGGTGTAGCAGGTAAAACTCAAGTTGTTACTAAAAATAAGTATTTTCCGGATAATATTTAAATAATTTACAATATAATTGAAAGTTATTTACTTATAAAAACAATTATTTAATTTAGGTGTCTTTCGTGCACTTGTCTCACACAGAATGTTTCTATATTTTAGGAAGGGGTACATTTTTATGGGTACTTTGATACCAAAAAGTTTAATTCTAAAGAACATATGGATGTTGACAAAGTTTTTAATCATTCACCTTAGTCAAAGTTCATATTATTTCTTCTTAATTCTGCTTTTTGAAGTTTGGTTGGAAATCAGGAAATTAATTGTTCTACTAAATGCATTAGTTTTTAACATTAAATAAAGTCTGCATATAGTTTTGTAAAAAAAAAAATATAAATAAAAAGGTAACAAAAATTAAATATTTTCCAGATAATATTTTAATTATTTGCTTTAGTGAAAAGACCATTTAAAAGACATTTGATTTTGTAAAATAAATTTTTAAGGGACTAAATGTAGAATTTAGAAACCCTTGTTATTAGCGACACCGGTGGCCGTTACGTGAACTGCAGCCAGCAACTTACTGCTCATGCTGGTACAGGAGACTGAAAGTGATTCAAGGCCCTGGTGTTGTCATGGTGACGTTCTTTTTTATTCTTTGCAAGTAAAAAGTAGTTGGAAATATCTTTGCAGCAACATCCAGGTGCTGATGAATTTAGCTTTCCTCAAAAACAAAATAAACACAAAACAAAAAAATGACAGTGAGAAAACAGAAGTTAAGAAAGCATTTGATCGTAACTATGTGGCTAGGCCTATGTTTACACAAGCTCTGAAATTCACCGGCATCATGTGGACAGATTAGGTCATTATAATGACACTGTTATGATAGTTTGATTATAAAGTATATTTAAGACTATAGATTAATTCTGACTTGAATAGATCAAGTACAGTACAGAATGGCTCTTTCGGCATTATCCTGAACATTGTATAAGCATTCATTTCAGGAGGGGTGACTCTCGGGAGCCTGCGTAAACGTCACACCCTTTGGATTTTCACGGCAAAAACGTCCCGAGTCCTTCACACAAAAATCAGTCTACATGCAGGCTTTCAGGAAGTCAGGGAAGGTCTCGTAAGTTTTGTCACAAGCTGTTCGCACATTAAAAAGCGATTTATACAGTACATGACAGTTCTTACATATAGCCCCTTTAATTTAGTTGTCTACATTGCACTTAATATTTGTCTCACACACAATAAACATTTGTATATTTTAGGAAGGGGGATCTCTTGCAAGGTGATTGTCATATTTATGGGTCCTTGGCATCAAAAAGTAAAAAAAATTCCTGTTCTAAGCAACATATGAATGTTGACAGTGATTCAATCATTGACAGGAGAAGAATGCATCGGTGTCAGGGGGAATGATGTATAAAAGCCGACGTGATGATTTCCCTCTGCTCTGTGGTGCTACTGTGGTGAAAAGGCTTTGAGTTCGGAATGTCTTGTTTAGGTTTAGGGTGATTTAGGGCTATGGAGATGAGTGCTGAGGATGCTCTTTACTGCTCTGTCATATGTCAGTGAGTGGAGAGAGAGAGAGAGACAAAACCATGGTACTCTACCTCTGCCCAGCTCAACTTTAGAGATCCTGATGAGAGCCAGGGATTAACTTTGGCTCCTGACTCCAGATTCCACTGGCTGGGGTTTGGGGGTCACTGACTGATTGGATGAGACTTGGTGTCTGCTCTTGACCGATCTCTGACATGGTAACACTAAAGGGTGAATTCACTAAACGTTTGGACTTCTTTAATGCATAGTATTTCAGTACAAAAAAAAAAAACGTGTCTCATTCACTAACCACCCACAATCTAGTTCAGCCGGACACAAAATGCACTGAAATTGCTCTTCGCTAAATATTTTATATTAACTTATTGTCTTTTCAGCGCAATCACGTCTGCTGGTTTTTTTTTTTGTATATTTGATTCGTTACTTGTCTACAGCATACAGCAAATGTGTTTATGAATATATGGTTGTCTTTTAGTTTTCAGAATAATGTTTAATATAAAATGCATAATTTCAGGGAAAACATAATTTGATGAAAAAGTACATTAAAATATAAATGTATATTTAAAGATATAAATTTAATCTGATTTTGGGCTATTCTTGACAGTACAAGAAGAAATATAGCTGAAAAACAATCCATACTATTGAGCCCTGGATTGTCTATAATAAGTATTTTAAAAATGTAATTAATTTTAAGATTATTTAATTATTTACAAGTATGAATGTAAATATAAACTTATACATTTAAATACATACAAATTAAAAATGGATCTTTATAAAATATAAAATGTATTTTTGGTTTTGGGGGCAATGAAAATGTTGACAAAGCAAGTAGAAATCTGAACTAGAAGGAAAAAAATCCTTATTGTTGAGCCCTTAACATTGTGTGTACTGTATGTTATGCATGTCATGTCATCTGCAGATTTTCATAAACCAGCAGGTCATGTCAGACAAAGTAGTGCATTAAAAACGACCTCTCTTTACGTCTCTTTAATTAGCGGAAACCTTCCTGACTCTGAACATCTTCCCTCACTGTCTCTCAGCAGCGAGATCAAAAGAGCATGCGGGCGATGATGAATGTACGAGCGCTGCAGACTCTAATCCCTGTCCAGCCTCTCTGTCCCCACAAATACCCTACACTGAAGAAGAAAGAGGCCTAGAAGAGAAAGAAAAGCACAGGAGACAGAGAAAGTGGAAACAGGCTTGCTTTCCCAGACTGTGGCGATAGACTTATCTGCTATAGGACAGTCGGGCAGGCCTGCCTCAGCTCATTGGTTCTCATCAGGAGCAGCCAGCCAATAAAAGATAAGACTGTGAGTGTATCTGTGATTTCCTTAGTGGAGAGTACAGTACACTCCAGATATTAATTATGTCACAAATACTCTGTGCCATTTGGTCCCATATATGCATATCATACAATTGGGAACCAAGTACCACTTCTTATTCAGAATTTTTTCCATTTTTGAATGTTTGTGTCTGTGAGCGGTTCTCATGCTTGCATTCTTCCATGATGAGGAAACAGCACTGCAACATCTCTACTGAATCTATAGCGTGAGACAGACCACTTGATTTAACTTTTGTAAAAAAAGATGGCACCTACAAGATGATAAAAAATACCAATACCCAAGTAATTACATTTAGTAATGATAATAATCACTTTTTCCCCCACCAAAGCTATATAGTTCATTAGTCTAACTGTGGTGATAGATATTGATATTAGAATTCAGTTTGATGCTGTCATAACTCACAAGTGTGTTTATCAAGTATTTTACAGTGATTTTCCACCCTGCTGGTTTAAGATGGCTTAGCATCTGGTTTGTTGGTCTGTTGGCTGGTTTAAAAGCAACCAGTCTATAGTCTGTTTCTTGCAGGGTTGCCAAGTTTGGCGACTTTTAAACTGTTGGCGTGGTTTGATTTCTCCCCCTCGTGGGTTAAAGGTTTGACATATTGCATAAATTATATTTGACTGCAATGCTTGAATGGAAATATTTTATGTTCTACCAGTGATGACACTGTGAAGGAGGGCCACAACACTAGAGAGCCTTTGAGCTGTGTTGATATGTATGATATAGTGGTTTCCAATTTGCATAACAATGTGTTATGAATTTTAGGGAGCGGCATATTTTGATTGTTCCATCACAGCAGATATGTTCATTTGGCTACTTTTGGGATATTTTAGCTTGGTCATTGCATTTTTGTCATGCAGACCTCTCAACCCAACTGCACAAATAAATCTTGTGTGTTCTTTTTTAGTGAATCAAATAATTACAGCACAGCAAATCAAATCTGACTCTAAAACAAATTACTCTTATGAACAGGTTATTTTTAGTGAATCAAACTCATGTAGCTTAAAGGGATAGTCCACCCCAAAAAATAATAATAATAATTGTCATAATTTACTCACTCTCATGTTGTTTCAAACCTGTATTGATTCCTGTGTTCTGCAGAACATAGAAGAAAAGATTTTGAAGAATGTTGGCAGTTTCGCTTCCCATTGACTACCATTGTATGGACAAAAATAAAATGGACATCAATGGGGACAGAAACTGTTTGGTCGCCAATGTTCCACAGAAAGAAAGAAAAATACAGGTTTGGAACGACATAAGGGCGAGTAAATAATTAGTAAATTGTCATGTTTTGGTAAACTATACCCTTTAAATTTGTTTAGCTACAGCA
Source organism: Squalius cephalus (assembly GCF_949319135.1). Lineage (NCBI taxonomy): Eukaryota > Metazoa > Chordata > Actinopteri > Cypriniformes > Leuciscidae > Squalius > Squalius cephalus. The sequence goes on along the minus strand of NC_137136.1, from coordinate 7,680,888 downwards.
AGTTTGAATTTGAATCAAAAAAATGTAGTTAAAGAAACACATTTAGTCACTAGCGTCTTATAAAAATAAATGACTGAAATATGATACTGCAGTTTTTATTTAACATATAGATAAGGGCGATTATTGGATTGCATGTATTCCCTACTTTATGGTGAATATATGATAAAAAATAATAAACATACCAGGACAATTTAGTTTCATAAATTGCACAGCTCTGCTAATCCGTTGGTTTGGTTTTATCATTTGCTTTTCACGATTCCTGTCAAACTGTAGTTGAACGATTGAGACTTGTCAGTCACGTCCCCAGGGCAGGACTCCCTCTATTCAACATATGCACTGGGAATAGTTATATAAGGTCGCAGAGAGTCAATCCTGTTACAGATGAAAATGTAGCTCTTATTGATCCCGCAGACTTCTATTGATTTGAGTCTTTTCTTGTTTCATCTTCCCTCCTGCTTATTCTTCTTTAGCCTTTTTCCTTTTTTCATCCTCCTGTCATTCTCTCTATTGTCTAACTCTTGTCTGCTCATTCGGTCTCTCTCTCTCTTTTTCTCTTTTTATTTTCCTGTATGGATTCCACAGTCAATTTGTTTACCGACCACTGTAACTACATCCATTAGTCTGACCCTAAGAGCTTGAGGACAGGCCTGTGACAGCCATCAGACTAATGCAGCTCTGACACAATAATTACACAATGACCTAAAGAAAGGGCCCTGCTGTCCCGTTGTATGTGCGGCAAGTAAACTTGGTTACCGCAGCGTCCAAGGTTCTGTCCAGCGCCACCCCCATAATCCACCAGCTCCAACAAAGCCACTCTGAGACGCATGTGTTCGTGTGACAAAGGAGAAATTACTTTGAATGTTGATCAATTCTTCTTGTTTTACTAACAAGATAGCTGAAATGACCCCAGTATTATACTAGTCTATGGCAGATTCAAAGTTGTTTCCTCTGTCTTTGTATTGTTTCTGATAATGTTTGCATTTTAGTTCAGAGAATCAGTTGAATTCAGTGATGCAAGTCTATGATAATGAAGGCCTTGTGTTTCAGTTATTTTTACCATAGTAAAGGGATGTTGTAACCTATACTCAAAGCAAAATTACAATAACTTGCATGCATTATGTTGTCCGAGTTGTCAACACTAAAAATATCCACAAAAATGTTGTATTGTGGCATTCAAATTAATGCAGCTATTTAAATAGCTGGGTTTACGACTAATTGTAGTAATTAATTGATACGGTTTTACAACTGATGAATTTACAGATGTCATTTGTTTATTTATTAATAGTTTCTATTATTGCCCACACGAACAAGACTTTTTATTTTGTAATTTTTTTATGTGTTTTCAGACATAGAGTAGGCCTATATTATAATAACCCAGATTTTTTTTTTTTTTTTTTTTACTTTGCTTTGTTTTTCTTTGCTTTATTTTTCTTTTCTTTTCTTTTTTTCTTTTTTTTTTTTTATTTACTTTTTGTTTTTTGTGTTTTGTTTTGCTTTGCTTTGTTATTAATAATTATTTGATATGGTTTTACAACAGATGAATTTACAGATGTTATTTGTTTATTTATTAATAGTTTTAAAATTATTGACTATAAACTATATAATTTACTATTATTGACCACACAAACAAGAATTTATTTTATTTTATTTTATTTAAAAAAAATGTTTTCAGGCATAGAGTATTTTAAAAAATATATTTATTTATATTTAAATATATATATATAAAAAAATTGCTTTGTTTTGTTTTGCTTTTTTTTATTCTTTTGATTTGCACCCCCCCCCCCCCCCCCATTTCATATTTATTTCTGTCTGTTTTATAAGTGACTTTGAGTTATTAACATGCATGTTTCATATTTTATATTCATATTTCACATATTCTCGTATTTTTCCGCACCTTTGCACCTCTTTTAAAAAGTTCGTCAAAATAACGATATAGATTATGTTAGTATGAAGGAAGTGTTTTTGAATTACGCCATGTTCCCATGTTTTTGAATTACGCATTGCATTGTGGATTAGGGTTAAATGAAATGCCCCTAAACTTTTCATTCAACTTTTCATAATGTCCTAGCATCTTTTCCATTTTTATACAGATTCTTTCCTTACACTGTGCAATATCCAAACATGTCCTTTGCGGTTCCATTTTCACATGCGTGTCTCCTTGTACTCAGATCTCAGTCTTTACCTCTGCTATGAGGTATGAGCCCCCTCTCACCACTCGCTAATGACGGACAGCTGAAGGCACACTCTCAGGGCCCCAATCAAATTTACAGCCCTCTAATTGGATTAAAGAAAGCCAGGGGGAGGGCTTTTATATCTGTGTCATCCTTTCTCTTTTTGTCCTCTTGTTTGCGCTTTGGCCCGCGCGCAGGGGTGGCTTGTGGCGGTCTGAGTGATGGACAAAAGCAGGAGCTGTCAGCGTAGCTGGGGGTTTGAGCCGAGCCAAAGAGGGACCGATCCGCCGGTCTGCTGCACAGGCATGGCCGCTGCAGTCAATTTTGATGGGTGACAATGTTTTGTCTGCAGGCTGAGGATCTGTCCACAGACTGGCTGAATGAGAGGACGCCATCCACGGCTGACACTGGGAGCGAAAGCAAAAAGGCAGGGCAAAGAGTGAAACATCACTTAGCTCATTCCCGCACTGCCAGCGCATCCATTCTCTAGTACCACGAGTTCAATGCCAGACAAAGCATATGTCACTCCTTGTTTTTCTACTGCAAATAGCAGAACTGAAAATAGAAAAGAGCATCAACTGGAGCAGAAATCATGCATTAGAATAGAAGCTTTTGTGTTTAAAAACAAAAAAAAGATGAGATCAGTTTTAAACAGTGCAAAAAAAGGTTTACGGTCAGTGTGATTTAAAAAGGAAAAAATGGAAATAATACTTTTAATTCAGCAAAGACTCATTCAATGTATCAAAAGTGACAGTAGAGACATTTCTAATGTTATAGAGTGGTGAAGGTTTAACGTCAGAACCCGGAAGTCTAATTCGCCGCTGCGGTTCCTTTGAGATTTTCCTATGGGGTTTTTCAATTTACAAGAAAAATAAAGTCTGTTGTACGATACTTTGACATTTTGTTCTACAACCTAAACTGCACACACTCACACCCCAAGCTGTCTTATCTAATAACTTATTAAAAATGTATGTTTTCGCTATGGGTGTGTTATAAGTATAGTCAAATTATGTTTACCACAGGTTTTATTTTACACATAAATCAAAAATCCCCATTAATAAACCCTACATGAAAATCTAGATGGAACCAGCGGCGAATAAGTGTTCTGGGTTCTGACGTCATACCTGCGAGTCTTGAAAAAATGATCATGGTTTCCACAAAAATATTAAGCAGAACAACTGCTTTAAACATTGATAATAATAAGAAATGTTTTTTGAGCAGCAAACCAGCATATTAGAATGGTTTCTGAAGGATCATGCGACACTGAAGACTGGAGTAATGATGCTGAAAGATCAGCTTTGCCATCACAGGAATAAATTACATCTTAAAATATATTAACATAGAAAACAGTTCATTTAAATTGTAATACACTTGTAAGAAAAAAAGCAGTAGAAAAGGTTCTCGTAATTGTTTATCCGATGAGTTTACAGACATTTCCTTTAACCCTAAAAAGTACAACACAATGCAATGTGTAATTCAAAATGTGTGTAAAACACCTGTGAAAAATTCCTTCATATTAACATATACTGTGTCCTTAGAGTGTAATATTTCATAATATCCCTTTTTTACTGTATTTTATGAAATAAATGCAGCCTTGGTGAGCATAAGACACTTTTCAAAAAAAACATTTTTAAAAATCTTACCGACCCCAAAAGTTTAAATGAGTTCAAAGGTGCTGATGCTTAGAATCAACAACCTCTCAAATCACAAACACACGCAATCGACCGGCCGCATGGTGACTGTCTTCCTGTCAGTGCGTTGTTCTGTTTCCTTACAGATTTTATGATCAAAGTGTGCAGAAAAGGCCATCAGCACCTCAATTAAATTAGTTTGAGAGGTTACATAGAACAGTCATTGGAGACCACAGCATCAGCACTGCTCGTGGTGCGTGTGTGTATGTCTGTTCGAGCATGTACACGTAAACGCACACGTGAGGGCCTCGCTGTGCCTCTTCAGAGAGGTGGCAGCAAACACACTTGTCACTTTCTGCATTGTCAGCAGTGTTGCCGGGGTTCTTGACACCCATGTGTGTGTTTTTTGGGCCTGTCCGTGGGAATGGGCAGGAATAGCTTCCTCTATCAGCCAGTTCACACAGGATCCTGTCACCTTCCTCATCCCTCACCTCACCGCTGCCATTCTTATCCCAGCAGGGCCGATGCCACTGTATGGACACTGTCCATGCTGACCACAGGACCAGAAACCCAGACCACTGCAAGGGCCACCATAGATAAGAGACTTCAGTCTGCTGCCTGACAGCTTAAAATGTGGACTTGCGACTCAATGTAAGTAATTAAAAGCTTTACGAGCTTTACTTTTGACAAATACTGGATGTTGTACAATGATGCACATGTGCATAAAATAAAGATGAAGCTGTTTTATTCTACATTAGGGTTGCCATGTCCAGATGACCGGCTGTGGAATAAATTAATAATTGACACAAAAAAATTATAAATTTCTCAACCCCCTGGGGTAAACAAAAAGCTAAAAAATGAATTTGTAAATTAAAAAAATGTATGAATTATTAATAATTTAATTAATATAATTTAAATATAACACTTAAAAATATATTTCATTTGTTAACCTTTATGTCATGTGACCATTAAATGACATCAGAGAACCATAAACATGCACATTTATTGTTAAATTATTGAAATATTATAACTTTTGTTAAGTTATTTGTTAATGACAGTTCCTTTGGTTGCTTAGTAAGTAATTGTTTTAGGTCAAAGGTTATGTAATTGCTTCATCCATGCAGATAAGTTTTCGTTTTGATTGCATGTTGACTGTTGGGCGGGACATATCGAGCAGCTCCTCCTCTTTTTTTAAAATAGCCAATAGTACCTTATGACAGTCACAGTCTAATAGATTAGTCTAACCCTTTTAAATTTAATATAAACTGCATGTTACTAAAGCAAAACAGTGATCATAATCATGCTGAGGATGTGTAGTTTGAAAATTGTGTAATTTATGTTAGTGTTGGCACCTGTGTTATCTCTTCTATTTGCAGGGCTGAGTCTTTCTAAATGTTCGAAATATCTCCATATCGCTTTAGAATATAGCATTTTGTGTAGAATTCAAATGTCTCTGATATGTTTTGTGGTCTGATATGTTTTGTGGACTTCATTCCCAATGGAAAGCATATTACACTGTCTGGATCGTTCCCTATCCCCTATATAGTGCACTATGTGCCATTCACCATAATACAAAATAGTAATTGTGTGAACAAGTGACTGATTTCAGCCTAAGCTTCAGCGTCTATTCAGCATCTAGGGGGTGGGATACTGTAGATTCTACAGAGCATTTGATTGGACAGAAAATCTGACGACAAACTGAAGTGCAGAGTGATGTCATCAAAATCGTTGATCCATATTGGCAGAAGTGAGAGACTGCTCATATATTCTAAATGTGATTTTGTCATTGTTTTGGAGCACACTAGCTTATAGATATAGCCTTAAGCCTTAAACTTCAATTTTGATTTCATGGAGACTTGAAAGTGTACCTACAGCTACAGTACATCACATAACAGCAGATATGAGCATGTGTATATCACCGTCAGTGACAATATAACTGTATCACACAGCTCGCGCCCTCCTGATCTTCTCTGCGTGTGAACTGCTGAGCTGTCTGCAAACAGCTGAAAACAAACAGAGCGTCGGAGCAGGACTCCTGTTGATAAACACTTCAGCAGCTGCCATTCTGCCATGTAGACCGTCAGACAGACTCAAGACAACTTAATCCTGTCCCACTTATCTTCATCCCTCGCTTTCAATCTCTCTCTCCATTTAACTCCATCTCCCGCTCTCCTCAGCATACTTAGAAGAGGCGTGTGAGGCGAGAGGGGGCTGTTTGTCTTCATGAAAATCATTCTGGAAACCTCCGTGCCCCGACACCAATGCTAACATACTGCATGGATTGTCACATGACCCCATTATGTTACATATTTAATTCATCGCATAGCCTTTTGGAAATGATGTATATTACAAACTTGTGTATATTATCGCAATAGCAAAAGTGTTGATATTTCGCACACATGCAGTGTTTGAAATACATACTACCTTATCTACTAGGGGTATAACGGTACATGTATTCGTCCCGAACCGTCACGGTACGGATGTCATGCTTCGGTGTATACAGTCAGATCCACACTCCAATCCAGAAGGGGGCGCGTGCACGGTAATGCAATGCTTTTTGCTAACCGCCTCAACAAGAAAAAGAGCAGAAGAAGCAGCAAAACAAGTTCATATGGCACGCAAGAGCTTGCAAGTAGCCTATACGCTGAGTTTCGATTCATTTTTGTGACGTGCTCCACAAACTTCACAGAAAGGAAACTGGGACGGCAAAAAGCATCATCATGTTTATATTCTATATTTTACAAAAGCACAATGTTTTGTTTTTATTGTGAGTGTACTGTACACCCTAGATGCTTTACTCTTATCTGTATGACCAGATAAGAGTTGTTTCCACTGTTATGAGACAAAATCATTTGGCATTGTGCCGATTTGTGTTGTGGAAGTCTCACTACAGTCCAGTGATGAAATATGCATGTCCTAGAAATGGGAAGCCGCAGGTGCCACTTCACTCGCCGTCTCCTCATGGAAAGGTGAAGTAGGCTCAGATGTAGATGGCACATTTTCTCCTTCTCGCTCATCTTTACGTGATTTCTTGAAAAAGCGTAATATTGAACTTTGTGCATCCGAACTTTGTCACCACATGTTAATGAGCTCTAACTTGCAAAGAAAATGACAGCGTAAGCTACAACACGTTAATCAGATCAATATGTTTTAAAACAGCAGTTGCATTTTACTGCACAGCATTGGTCAATCTTTAAATTAGAGTAACAAATCAACAATTCCTTAATTTGTAATTTTAAGCAATGAGGAATCTGTGGGGTGGGGTGGGGTCAGAATGATATAAAAAAAAATGGCATCATCCAGATGTGCCAAAGACTACAGGAGTGCAAAAACTAAACTCTGCACAGGTTTCATTTTTCATTAATCTATTTATTTTTTTCATTTATAACACACTTTTCAGTTTTGTAGCTGATTGTGACCAGATACCTTTTGTTTGTTTTTATCAGCCCTACAAAAAATATTACCTATGCAAGTGTGCATTCTGTTCACTGCTTAGTGCTTAATAGACTAAAGGAGGCTGTACTGTACCAACTAGGGGACTAACATGCCGCTAGGTGTAATTTGCAATTTAATGAAAAGAAACCTGCATCGGGGATTTGCTAGTTTTTCCTGTGCCAAACTCCTATAGAACTGTGACCCCAAAACCGAGGTACGTACCGAACCGTGGCTTCTGTGTACCATTACACCTCTAGTATCTACATTGCAGAAATAGTAAGAGTGGTATGCTTGTATAATATTTCGAATTTAGCTATGTTCTTCAAGTATATATATATTCTCATCGCGATCCAGACCCTCTTATTCGATAGCAGAGCGGGATGCCTGAGGATTAGCGGTGAGCACAGAGTGGCGGCTCTGTTTTCTCTCCCGATCTCCCTCCGTCCGCAGACCCTTAAGTACCTGGGATCGTGCTGCTGGTAATAAATATGCGGAGGCTTTAGTGTAGTGTAAACACGTCCCTTGTACCAGAAGGTGTAAACCTCCTCTCTGTTCGTTTTTGGGGGGAGTTAAAAAGTGCACTCGACGAGGAGCCTGTCTCCACCTTGTTGCTTTACGGTGTGTTTGTTAACCTGTGACGTCCAAGTTCTCACACAAGCACCTTAACCTCTCTGTGAGTCAGGTGTTTATTTCTCTGTGTGTGAATGAACGCGAGTATGAGTCCGCTTGAAAGTTTTTCCCACATAGATCTTTGTGATTTAGCATTAGTTCATTCCTCTGGAGGCCATGGCGTGAGCAAAAGGCATTACAGGACATAATAGGCCTTTTAACCCCTAACTTATCTCGTGCATAGATCCCATGCATCACTCCACCAAAGGGTGGTGATTGGAGAAGGCCATGACCAAGAGCAATGGCCGTCCTTCCACTGGAATGTACCCTCACCCTCATTTTACCCATTAGCCCAGGAATCAGCAGTCTAGTGCCCCTCAAGTATGCTTGGGATTTGGCTAGGATTAGTGCATTACAGTTTGTGATTCTGACTGATTCTCATGAAGCTGCTAATGGACAGGAGTTGACTCTTTTTCATGACGCGTCTTTATATTAGCACAGTTACTGTCACCATTAATTTTCTTCTGAAATGTGTGATGTCTTTAGAGAGAACATTGACTCAGACAAGCAACTATTACTACTGCTCATACTTATGGTTATGGATTTGAACAAACCCCTAAGCATTAAACTTTGGCTTGTATCTCAACCTGCACTGTTTGTGCTGCGGACATCAATAATGGCATCAATGATGATGATATTACTTTTCTAAGCAATCAGACTTATATTTTTTGCCTGGCAGACAATAAAATGGGGAAAAAAACTCATAGAGTTACATTGAAGGAAGGATCTGAGCAGAATATTTACTAGAATATATTTGACTTAGCAACCACATAGCATTGCCAAAGCAACCACCCAGAACACCTGAGCAACCACATAGCAAGACCCTGGCAACCATCTAGAACACCCTAACAGCCTCATATCAATGTTCTAAAAAACACTCAGAACACCTTAAAGACTGAACACCTTAGCACCCATAACACCCTAACAATTACTTAGCAACACTCTGGCAACCACACATATCACCCTAACAGCCACATGGCAATGTGTTATAATCCACTCAGAACATCTAAATAACTGCATAGCAACTCCCTGGTAACCATCCAAAACACCCTTATAACTGCATATCAGTGTGCTAAAAAAGACACTCAGAACACCTTAACAACTGCAATGCCTTGCCAACCTCCCAGAACACATTAACAATCCATATCAGCATGCTAAAAACAACTTGAAAAACCTTAGCAACTGCATAGCAACACCCTGGCAACCATCCACAACAAAGCAATAGTTTTTTGGTTTTATATATATATATATATATATATATATATATATATATATATATATATAAAGGTTTTTCATACCTTTATTGAGGTTTATGGTCAGTAAAAGTTGTTAGATTACAACAGGGCTGCATTTTACAGTAAAAACACTATTATTGTGAAATATTAATGCATTTTGAAATAACTGTTTTCTATTTTTAAATGCAATTTATTCCTGTGATGACAAAGCTGAATTTTCATAATCATTACTCCAGTCTTCAGTGTCACATGATCCTTCAGAAATCATTCTAATATGATGATTTGCTGCTCAAGAAACATTTCTTATTATTATCAATGTTGAAACCAGTTCTGCTTAATATTTTTGTTGTAGTGTACATTAATTAAATCAATTGCATTTGAAGTTGACAGAAACATCAAATAGACTTTTTAAATACTAAGTGGACATTCTCAGCAGGTGCAGCTTGACGTAATGAGTGTGTACGTGATGCATATCCTCTATCTCCCCTCTGTGAATCACATCTGAACCATTAGCGGCTTTTCTCTGTGCCATTTTAATCAGATGAAAGTAGTAGATAATGCCCCCCTCCACAGCTCCATCAGTCTTGGCTGCCGGGTGGGATTTTAATTGGCCACAACTGGTCCGAGATTAACAGAGGAGACCTGTGGTCGCCCCCCTCTCTGATGGCTATCAGACATAATTACCTCTCCTCATGCAACACACTCTTTCCATAATTTCACATAATCTCCGGGCGTCAGCCTTAAATCACCTGAGCTTTACGCATAGGTAACATTTGGTTTTTGGCTTAAACACAAAGATCTGATACTTCTCACAACCTGAAGTGTTATTTTTCAGTATGAATTTTGCTCACAATTATGAGACCAAAGTGTCCATATGAATTATCTCAGAAGTCAAGGTTCTTTGCCCAGTCCTGGGGGCCTTAGTGAGAAGAGGATATTTAAACTGTGCTTTTGTGTGAGAAAGTGCAAAGTGTGCTCCATCGTTGTCTCCAAATCCTCCCAAAGCTTCAGCTGTCATTACTCTGTTCCTATCTATGTAAATGGCATAATTCCATACATCAATGGCAACGATGACAGCCGGAATCATGGGTAGCTTATGTTCCTACTGAAAGTGAACGTGACCCTTGAGGCACAGATGAAATGTGATTCATATGAATGTAAGAACATTTGAAGTCTAATCTTATCTTCCTGTATGACAAAGATGAATGCGAAAGCACAAGTTCATCTATTGTAACCATCAGAAATCAAATAAATGGGCTGCTTAAATCCATCAATTAACACTTATGATTGGACATATCTGTTAAAAGCAACTTGTGGTTTCAGAGGTGTGGTTTTTTTGTGGTTTCAGAGGTGTGCTGTATTGACAAAAATGTATTCCTGTCAAAACACAGATTCCAAAGTCCTCAGGGCAGTGTGGAAAGCTAAATGCTATAATTACTCAGTAGCTTTCATTTGTGTTATTTGACAGTTTAAAGAGTTTAAAGAGTTTTGTGGGGTGGGGTGGGGGGGGCAATTTTATGTCTTATTTGCTCAAACATTTTATCGCTTTGGTTAAGACTTCCTCTAATTGGAGAATAATTTCTTAGGAATAATTCACAAAGAGAGAGAGATAGAGAGAAATCTGTCATTATTTACTAAACCTCATTTCATACACTGTAAAAAAGTATTGTTGGTTTAACTTAAAGTCCGCATGAACCGGAAGTTGCAAACGACTTTTCTCCAGTGTTGTTACGTATTTCCCAGTGAAACGGAATGTTGAACAGAGGGCGGGGTTTTACCCTAGCGCTCCTCCTCTCCATCTCTACTCATAACAGACTAACGGTTTGAGGGGAGTGGTTCGGCGTTTCCCAACCCAAGCCGTCAAACCTACATCATCAGAGAAGGAACGCCATTCCAGACCGGAAGTAACTTTTCAGACTTTGATTAAAGATTACGACGGCAAACAATTTTTTTCTGTGTATTAACTTGCACGGATTAATTTTTCACCACAAGACTAGTAATATGCGCTAACATAAATAGGGTCAATTTTGATTTCAGTTGGACTTTAAAAAAAGTAAGTTCATTGAAATAAAAAAATTGAGTTAGTACAATTAATGAAATTGTTTAATAAAATAGAAATTCAAAATATTATGTTATCCGAACCGCATTAATTATCTAAGTTGATTTGACAAAAGAATTAAAGTTGTGATAACAAGTCATGAAAATAAATGTTTACAGTGTACAGGTCCTGATGACTGGGCCTGTTTGCACCTGGTCACTTCATGCATTTTTACTGATCGGACAGCTATCCGATTTGTTAAAACTGTTCAAATGAACTCTCGGCCACTAAAATGTGTTCCCGCAAAACAAATATAAATCCGATCAGTGTTGGCAGTGACATAAATTTTGTGTTTTGCTAAGTTCGCTGCTTCAGTCATTGTGGTGTTGATTCACATTGTTTTAGATTATTGTTCAAAGTGATCAGATGATTTTAAATAATTGCAAAAAGCTTAATTGGCTAAAAACAAAAAACACAAAAAACGAAATTTCACAATTTCTTTGGCACAAAATGACCAGCTAACATCATTTCACTAATCATCAGTGCATGGGAAAGTCTGAACGAGCACTATTATTAAGTAATGAGTAATCATTGCTTTAAAAAGCAAGAAAGAAGTGCTTCCAATCATTGTGTTCTTGCATTAGTAATGGGTTACCTCCAAAGAAAGAGGTGCAGCCGTCATCGCTTTGCATCGAAATGGCCTCACATGCAAGGAAATTGCTGCGAATATTGCACCTCAAAAGAACCATTTACTTAATCATCAAGAACTTCAAGGAAAGAGGTTCAGCTGCAGTGAAGAAGGCTTCAGGACGTCCCAGAGCATCTATCAAGCACCAGGCCGGTCTCCTTGTGAGGAGTCTCTGCAGAATCGTGTCACCACCAGTGCAGATCTTGCTCAGTAACAGCAGGTGGTTTTGAAGACGAGTGCATGCACACACAGTGAGACAATGGCCTGGCAGCAAAGAAGCCACTTCTCTCTAAGAAAAACATAAGGGACGGACTGAAATTCTGCAGGAAGTACAAGGATTAGACAGCAGAAGACTGGTGCAAAGTTATTTTCTCTGATGAATCCCCCTTCCGACTGTTTGGGACATCTGGAAAATTATTTTCTTCAGAAGGAAAGGTGAACGCTTCCATGAGTCCTGTGTTGTGCCAACAGTGAAGCATCCTGAGACCATCCATGTGTGGGGACGCTTCTCATCCAAGGGAGTGGGATCTCTCAGAATTCTGCTCAAAAACACTGCCATGAATAAAGAATGGGATCAAAACTTCCTGCAAGAGCAACTTCTCCCAACAACCCAGGAGCAATTTGGTGATGATCTGTGCATTTTCCAGCATGATGGAGCACCATATCACAAGGCAAGAGTGATAATGAAGTGGCTCAGAGATAATTACATTGAATTTTTGTATCTGTAGCCCTGGATCTTAATCCCATAGAGAACCTGTGGTCAATCCTCAAAAGGTAAGTGATCAACTGCAGGTACAAATAGGGCAAGAATAGATCACCATTAGGGTGGTCCTTATCAAGTCCAATTTTTTTTTGTGCAAAATGTTAGTGTCTTAACATTTTAAACTGTTCCTTTTAACTTCAAAATTAGAAATATGCAAACATGTTGACAAAAAAAATTATATTTAGAGGTAGCTCAATCATGTGGAAGATTGCCTATGTTAAGCTGTGCGGCGTTATTGTGATATGCAAGTAATATTAAAAGTTGCTGCAAATGAACTACATTTTATTGAAATCAGAGCAACACTGACATGACAACAATGACAACAATCTCAAAAAAAGCACAAAGTTTTCAAGAATCCCTCATTTCTGATGCTCAGCAGGCAGTGTTGACTTTGTGCAGTCTGGATAGATCCGTCGGTGATCTTCCACCACATGAAGGAGAAACTGCAGTTGTTCTTCAGAGTGTGTGAGATACCCATTGTATTCTTGAATCAGAGCCACTCCTCTCTCGGCGTGATCATTGACTACTTTCATTGCATGGTTGCCTGTGCCTCCTGATAATCTGCTTGATTCGGCCAAAGTTCCGGGTCAATTTCAAGGAACGTAATGTAATTTTTTAAATCAAAAAATGTGCTCTAAACCCAAACAATAACCAAGGTGATCATCAATAGAAATATGTATTGATTCCACCAGGAAAGGTAAATCTGCTAAACCGGGTCATGGATGGATTAATTTGGATTTAGTTTCTACAATAAGTAAACTGAGATATGTATCTAAAATACATATTTAGGAATATATGGTGCATTAGATGCTTTTATGGAGATTTTTGGGGAATTTTACTAGCCAGGTACAATACCAAATCAAATGATCTGTTTTTACGAAAATCATCAAAATCTCAGAAAGTTTAAAGCTATTGAGCTACCAGTAAATATTATGTTACTGCCATAAAAAATTGGCATGCTGTATTTTCTTATATAAAGGAACAATTTGAAGGGTTAAGAGCATGACAATTTGATACTTTAAAAATAAGGACCACCTAATCACCATCAGTCAGGATTTGGCCCAGAAGCTGATATCCAGCATGTCAGACTGAATTGTAGAGGTTATGAAGAAGAAGGTTAAAAAATGTAAGTATTGACTTTTTGCATATATTGTATGTGTTTGCCTATAAAAGCCTATAAAACGTATGAAACCATTACATTGATAAAGTGTGTTATAAACTATCCAGAGAGTTGTCATGACTGAAATTAAGTCATTATTCCCTGAAAATCTTGACATCTGCCCTCGGCTTGAACTCCTGTAATATTTCAGAGTAGTAGTAGTAATGTAAAGAATCGTTCTTTTGAGTCAGAATCATTTCAGTAAATTGATTGATTCAGTTCACAAAAGCACTCTGAATGATTTGTTTATTAATCTTATTGAGTTCAGCAGACTCAAACCAGTAGCTGTGCAACAGCTCATTTCAAGGGGTATCAGTGAAGAATGACATAAATTGTGTCTGCTCCTCACACAAAGCTACTGTATATGACTTCAGAAATCATTATGAGTCTTCTAACCTTTTTTTGCATGTATGATACTTTTATAGTGGTCTGCCGTCCTTTTTTGAAGCTTGAAATCTTCAAATTTTGGGGTGAATTATTATTTTAAAGGTTAAAAAAATATATGTTCAGTTATCCTGACAGAGGAAAGCAGCCTACTCTTTTCCCATTGAGGGATAGCAAATTTTGCTCCTGGCGAACTTGTTGATAAACTGTCAAGTTCAGAACAAAAGAGAGCTCTAACAAGGTTATTGACACAGGGAACTTTCTGTTCCTTAGCAAAACAGTGTTGCCAAAAGGTTTAAGGCAACACTCACAATCATTAAGTAGCTTGTAAAAGCAGCAACCTTTTCATTCATACTCTGGGAAATCGGAAGTAGTATTTTACTGGGAGGTTAATTTCATGTCAACTTGGGTATTCACAGTATTTTTTCTCAAGCCTGGCATGAAGGCTGTAGTTCATGAACTAGCATACAGAGCTGATTGAAACTGAACAAGTCCCAAAGAGGAAATGATTAATAGGTCATGCAGGATCTGACCCTCTCAACTTTGCATTTAAAACTGCTTCTCTTCTGTTTGTGTGGATGTTATTGCATTTTTATATACATATCTAAAATGCTTTAGAACATTGAGATTCAGAAATATATCCAGGTTTGAGAAGAGTTTCACTAGAGTGCACAAACGGCCCATACTGTAAATATTCTCCTGCTGCTTTTTCTACTACTACTATGCCAGAGGTTATTTATCTTACATTTTTATTTGTTAAAGATATAGTTGTCACTTCAGTGATTGTCACTTCAGAACACTTAGCTAAACTTGCATGGATTTATTTCTTTATGTCCTTTTATGAACTTGACCTTTTTGGGTTCCAATTGACTTTCATAATGTAGACAAAAACAGCTCAAATATTCTTTAAATATCATATTTCACAGAATAAAGAAAATCAGTTCAGGTTCGGGGCGACATGAGGTCAAGGGCCCTATTTTAACGAACTAAGCACATGGTCTAAAGTTCACTTAGGGCGTGTCCGAATCCACTTTTGCTAGTTTAACGATGGGAAAAATGGTCGGCGCGCCAGGCGCATGGTCTAAAAGGGTTGTCCCTATTCTCTTAATGAGCAATGGGTGTGTTTTGGGATTTACGTGCGTTAAACCAATCAGAGTCTCATCTCCCATTCCCTTTAAATGCCAGTTGCGCTTGCTCCATGGCAGATTCGCTATTCACATGACGGAATTTGATAGTGGAAAGACCGAACGCGCCTCCAAAGCGCAAACGGAACTGCTCGTGCGCGAGGTAAAAGTGCGTCTACGGGACAAGCCGGATTCTACCATATCTTTATGTACACATTTACATTGTAATCCTTTTATTTTAAATATTTGGCATGTTTGTGTGCTGCTGTGCGTCCCTGTGTGTTTAATAGGCAGAGTGTACGCGCGTTCTGGACCCGTGCAAAACACGTGCGTTGCGCTTGGCGGGTGTAAGATAGGGCCCGTGATGACCGGCCTATATAAAATAGCTTGTAAATCACTCATTATACTATATTATCACACAATATTGGATTCAATCTTTTTGTCAACTTGTTTTCTTTCAATTAGGACTGGTTTTATATTTCTATTTGCATCTGATTAATCGTATAGGCCTCATTTATCTAAATGAGGCAGAAGTATAAAAAATACTTTTATTGCTATTTTTCTCTCTCTCAATAAAAAAGGATACTTGAATAAACTGTTCAGTAGATATTAAAACATATTGGATTGCCTCAGAACAAAATTGCGATAAATCAGCAAGAATGAAACAATTTGGACTAAAATCGGTGAATAGCTAACTCCATTTTTCATAAGCAGCATAATTTATCTATGATGCTAATATTTCCGTTTATATTCAGCTGTCGCCACTTCTTAAGTTACGAGCAAGAACCTACAACTTTAAATGGAAGATTTATGTTTCATCCCTGTCGATCAGTATGACTGTTGCATGTGTATGTTGTAGCGTGAGTGTTCAAGCATGGTAGGAGGCACTGAGACATGTGAGGAATGCAAACAGACAGTCGGCTTTACAACTCTTTGGCTCCAGTTCTTATCAGGCCCCTTTAAATTCACCCCAGCGCAGCAGAGCCAGAGAGAAGCATGTAGTTCGAGTATGTGAGCAGGGTCAGGGTTCATATTCTGACCATCAGCTGATGTTCTCTTTCTTCCAGAACAGTAGCGCTATATCTGGCTTGAGGTCTATTTTGCACCCTTCCAAGGGTCCTCGGCTTGTAAAAAGTTGAAAAACCCTGGATGACGTAAGCACGAGTTACTTGTAATGCATTACACCTAACTCTTCCCATGAGAACTAGTGTATGTGGATGATCACGACTGGTTGCAGTGCCCTAAAGCTGGGCTGTAGATTATTTCCTCATACTGAGTCCTTTGCGTATTAACTCTCATTCTCCTCTTCCGCTATAGATTATGTCACCAGAGAAGGCCTTCCAGTGTGAGTCATCTGGGAGCGGAGAAAGTGGATTTGGATCCCAGGTCCAGCTGACCTCTGGAGCTTCTCACCCGAACTGTTTGTGGAGCCAGACTTCAGATTAGAGCGGCTGCATTTCTCTGCTCCTTTGACTTGCTTTCTTTTCTTTCTGTTGAACTTGCCCGTCACCCCTTCCTCCCTCCCACAGTTCATGCTTTCCAGATATGTCACTCCAGCTGGGATATAAAGTACTTTACTTCATTACTTACTTTATTTATGTAATTTATGGGGGAATTGTACTTTACCTGAGTACTATTAAAAGTGAATAGGTGTACTTTTACTGAATAATTTTTTTTCTTCTTATTCCTCTT
Source organism: Squalius cephalus (assembly GCF_949319135.1). Lineage (NCBI taxonomy): Eukaryota > Metazoa > Chordata > Actinopteri > Cypriniformes > Leuciscidae > Squalius > Squalius cephalus. Next base: position 7,663,899 of record NC_137136.1, on the reverse strand, counting down.
TTATTAATTTAGCTGCTTTAAAGTGCACCTAGATCCTCCTACTTCTGGAATGGACATTCAAATAACAACAAATCAATACTGTACGATGCCAAACAGTGTTGCATCAGTGGGTAAGCATAAGTAAATACATCACTTCTACACTACAGTATATGATTTATTTATGCATGGTATCTAACAATTCATTCAGTTGCATAAAGCAGTGAAGAGTGAGTCATTAGCTTTACACTACTTCATAATTAAACTTACATTAGACTTTAAGTTTGGATATCATTGAGTTTTAAAGTTTCCCACTGGCCTCTGGTAAATATGATATTTCTGACTTCACTTGTAGGACCTGTTATTGCAGGTGTTAAAAAATAAAGACCATAAACTATCCTATTATATATATTTATATATTTTATTGTATAAGTAGATAGATAGATAGATAGATAGATAGATAGATAGATAGATAGATAGATAGATAGATAGATAGATAGATAGATAGATAGATAGATAGATAGATAGATAGATAGATAGATAGATAGATAGATAGATAGAGGAATAAAAACACTCAAAAATTGCTAGTAAATATGACAAATAATTAGAAAGAAACAGCAAGAAAGAATTAAACATAGTAATACCAGACATTTTTTTATCTTGTGGGACATTTTTATTCCCCATGAGGAAAACAGCGTCTAAATCATACAAAATTATGCTTTTTTGGAAAATGTAAAAATGCAGAACGTTTTCTGTGATGGATATGTTTAGGATTAGGGAATTTTGAATATACCGTTTGTACAGTAATCATTATGTCTATGGAAAGTCCCCATAAACCATGAAAACACTGTGTGTGTGTGTGTGTGTGTGTGTGTGTGTGTGTGTGTGTGTGTGTGTGTGTGTGTGTGTGTGTGTGTGTGTGTGTGTGTGTGTGTGTGTGTGTGTGTGTGTGAGTGTGAATGACTAGGATAAGAAGAGGGTCTTGGCGCCACAGTGTTGATCTTTTAGTTTTGTCTTTCCTGACACCCTCCCTTCTTCAATGCCAATATCTAAGCACTGTACAACAGATCTTACACTAGCTACTCATCTTTCAGCATTCCCGTTTTAGTAGGCACGGCTTCAAAGCTCTCCCGTGCCATCATATCAGCTCAAGAGACCACATATCTTAAAAAACAAAAAACAAAAAAAAACGACTCACTCATGGCTGTCTGGATATGAGAGCCTGCAATGGTAACCTGGCAATGAAGTTAATTTTCCTAATACACTGCACAAGTCGACTCGTTGGTCCTTAAAGCACTAGAAGGCACTGGATACCAGCCGTTTGAAAATCAACACAGATAATCACCACGACAGCGAGCACGTGGAGAACACAATCAATAGCTGCCGCTCACAGCAAGGTCACACCGTGACATGCAAACAAGCCCTGGCTTTCCTGTCCCGCATGCTAAGTAGCCGTGACTGCTACTTGGGAGATGTTTGTCTCTCGGGGAAAGGCATCGCAGTGCCATTGTTTGTGAAATCTAATAGGCTTGTGTTGTGTTCGCTCGCTTTGTGCTGAGCAGTGAGCTTTATTCCCTCGTCGCTTCAGCAGCCTGTTTGTCCATTAATGCTCCATTAGGGAAATTAGTGCTGTAATTGTGGAGGCGAGAAGAGATCAGGAGACTAAAGTGAAGGAGACGTGACTGTTAGTCTTAAAGGGCCGGTGGACGTGGTGCGACCAGTACCTGCTTGATGTTAAGGGAGTTACTAACAAAGTGAAAATGTTAATTGATTTACTCTGAAGCTAGAATATAAAACAAGAGTTGAGGAAATGTAATGACACAAAATGCATCTTAATTCTAAAAATGGAAGCATTTTAAAAATGCTTTTTAAATTTACAGTCTTTTTTTCCCAGTAAAAAGCACCAAAAAAGACTCATCCTGCACTCACGGTGTATGTATGCATGTGTATTGTATTTTTTTTATTTCTGTCCAGTCAAATTCTCCTTCTCTCTCTGTGCAGAATGTCGCTCCTCCTAACACCAACTTCCATTGCCACTGACTAGTGTTATCAAGTAATGGTTTATGGCTGTGACAGAAATTACAGCCTTCTGGCTATTTTAAAAAGCCACAAACCCTTTCATAAGTCCCATCAAAACTTCCTGCTTCAAAAGGAAACACATCAACACAGGAAGGAAAACTGCTTTTGTCAAGCCACTTTATGGGGTTTCAGATGTCCCAGAAAAGCTGATGCCACCTGTTTCAATATTTTATTATCTAATGCAATTACATTTTTACCCTACTATTCAATATTGTGGGGTTTTATAAAGAAATGTATACTTTTATTCAGCAAGCATGCATTAAATTGATTAAAAGTGACAATTAATACATTTATATTGTTACAAAATATTTCTATCTCAAATAAATGTTGTTCTTTTGATCTTTCTATTCATCAAAGAATCCTGGGGGAAAAAAATGGTTTCCAAAAAAATATTAAGCAGCACAGCTATTTTCAACATTGCTAATAATAAGAAATGCTTCTTGAGTACTAAATCAGCATATTATAATGATTTCTGAAGGATCATGTGACACTGTAATGATGCTGAAAATTCAGCTTTGCATCACAGGAATAATTTTTTATCATTTAATCATTTTAAACCGTAATAGAAAACAGTTGTTTTAAATTGTAATAATATTTCAAAATATTACTGTTTTACTATATATTTATCAAATGCAGCCTTGGTGAGCAAAAGAGATTTCTTTTTGAAAATCTTACAGACCCCAATCTTTTAAACAGAATACTGTTATAACAGTGCGCAGTTATGTATACATGTACTTTTGGATGTGCATCTATCTCCAGTCATGCAGTAAATACTCATTTATGATAAGAAAACCTTGTTTATTTAACAAAACAGAGGAGGCAGAGAGATGGAGGCAGTAGTGCGTGTGTGTTTCAGGGTGTCTGTTTGTGTGAACTTGCCTGAAATTCTCCAGGTCTGCCCTCTTTGTTATAAGTGTTCTTAAAGTAGCTGGCAGAAAAGTGCTCTTTTTGATAAGCTGCAAGTTACTGAAAGCTAGCTAGAGTAATCCCCACTTACTGTATAGACGTTGTGATATTTGCTGTAGCAACATAAACCCGAGTTTGATAAATTTAAGCATTTAAGCAATGTCATTTTCAATATTGTATTTTTCTGTCTACACAGGCCAGGGCTGAGTTTTCCAAAAGCATCGCAAGCCTAAGTTGATCGTAGAGACCATTGTTGGCAATTGTTCTACGATCACTTAAGGCTTACGATGCTTTTGTCCAAACACTGTCCTGCAGAGTTTAGCTCCCACTTGCCTCAACACACATGCTTGAAGTTTGAAGTACTGTATATGCCTATACACTGTAAAAAGTGAATAGTTGGATCAACTTAAATTATCACGTTTTATCGTGAAAAACGTGATAATTTAAGTTGAGAAAACTTAATTTCTTTAGGTGTTACCAATTGAAGTAATTTTTTAAAGTTGATCCAACTATTCACTTTTTACAGTGTACAAGACCTTGATTCGCTGGCTCAGGTTTGTTTAAGTGGGGTTGGAGATTAATTCTGTAGGACACTCCAGGAGTGGGATTGGACACCCCTGCTGTAGATATCAAATGGTTTTCATACGTAGATTAATCGTTTTACTTCAGAAGACTAGTAATATGTGGCCCTGGACCACAAAACCAGTCACATGGGTACAGTTTTTGAAATTGTGATTTATACATCATCTGAAAGCTGAATAAATAAGTGTTATATTGGTGTATGGTTTGTTAGGATATAACTATATTTGGCCGAGATACAACTATTAAAAATCTGGAATCGAAACACTGAGAAAATCGCCTTTTAAAGTTGTTAATTTACGTTCGCGATTGTGCTGCATTCACTCACAAAAATAAATGTGTCATATATTTACGGTAGGAAATTTACAAAATATCTTCATGGAACATGATCTTTACTTAATATCCTAATGAATTTTGGCATAAAAGAAAAATGGATAATTTTGACCCATACAATGAATTGTTGGTTATTGCCACAAATACACCCGTGCGACTTGTGACTGGTTTCGTGATCCAGGGTCACATGTAGTGCCATATGGAGTCATATGGACTAATTGCTTGTTTGTCTTATTCATAATTGAGCAGCGTAAAAATTCTCATTTTGTGTTCCACAGAAGAAAATTAGTGTTAGGAAATGATGAGTTTTCATTTTGTGTGAACATTTTGTGTGTTAAATGTGTTGTTCTGATGTAAATGAAGGTTCTTGACTCCTTCGAACACACTATCACTGATGTGATATCATTCTCTCAGGTCTGCTCACTGCCCGGTAGCCATTACTGTGTGAAAGGGAGTCGAACTCGGACCCCCGTGGCTTCCTGCCAGACTAATTTCCTCACGGTCTTCCTGAACAAGACATCATTTGAAATGAAATACAACCGCTTCTTCCTTTGCCTGGTGGTGGCAGGCTTTAAATAGCACATCTGGGGACACCAGTTTGTCCCGCCACCCTCATGCACGGCCCAAACCCCCGTACATGATGATTCATGCTCTGTTTTCTCTCGAAACAGCTCAGCATCCTGGCATTGTGAGGACGGCCTAAACCTCGGGCCGAAATAAGCATGAAAACCGTGGACGTGGATTTTCCCGGGTGGTCGAGGAGATGTCAGTCACCATGCCAGAAAATTATTTCTGCTCATGACAGCTCATTTCCAGCCTGCTGTTTATTTGTTCTGCTGTGTTTTTTTTTTTTTTTTTTTGGGCTGGGTAATTTACCCCAGATCGGTGCTCCTAAAGTCTTGTCCCGGGGACTTTTAACAACTTAGATTTTAGCATCTCACAACTGAAAGCTATTGGTGAGCCACTAAAAGGATTAGTAGCATTAAGGCTAACTGTATTCAGATATGACTAATGCCCGAGCAGGACCCGCAGGACTGAGAGGTGTCAAGTCAAATCGTTCAATAAGGCCTCCATTAATCCCCCTTCATAGGCCTTGTTTACACCTGGTATTTAGATGCATTTAGGTCCATCGGATGACAAGTAGACGAGAGAGACACATACCCGTTTACACCTGGTGTTTTAATCCATCTCTTTTGTCGACTTTCAACCACTTCTGTCCTGATTTCTTCGAGAGGAGGGTCTAAATGTATGGGTTTTTCCAGATCTTTCGATCTAATGGACAAAATAAGCTTGTGCAATTTACATATGAACACGCCTGGAGAAATCGACGAAAAAATATACGGAGAACAGCTTTCGTTTTTCTGCTCTAACAGCCGCAAGACCAACCCAAACACTGTGAGTGCGTGTTTCGAAAATCAGGAATTATGAGAGAACACTGTGCTTGGTATGTTTTTCGTCTTCAAACCAAACCAAATCTTCAGCCGACAAAGTTTAAATCCCGTCTGGCTCGCGCGCTTCCCATAATGTTTATGCTTTAAGTAAGTAGGCGGTCTTTTGTGGCTGTTCGAACACATTCGATCACATGAGCGTCTACACTACGAAAGCAATCCGGTCAAATGCGCTTTCGACAATATCTGAAAGTGGTCGAAAGTGGACAAGCTCAAAACGTTTTAGACCCCGTTTACACCTGTATTAAGCGTCATCCACTTCTGATCCGAGCGACCAAAGCACATCTTAATACCAGGTGTAAACAGGGACATAGACCAAGAATCAGACCATGATGGAAACCAAGTCATTTGAATGCACATCTCTCATCATCTTCCCGATAATGGTCGTGCTCATACTATATACTATACTTTATAATGACTGCATATTTATTTTAACAGGTTCATTTTAGAATACACTCTCTGACGTACTATCTACAACAACAAAAAACGTTATTATTTATTTATTCTGCTAAGGAGCTTCTGGATAGTTTAGTGTTGCTATGCTGTGGCATCTTGGTGGTTGGTTTCTGGCCCAATTCTCTTTTTTTCTCCCTATTTTTGGCTCGGGTCCTTCTTTCAATGTAAGTGTATGGGAAGTGGTCACATTGGTCCTTGCAGAGTAATGTTTTTCAAACTGAGAGGAGGAGTTTGGGAAAGGCCCTGCCACTTTTATTCCATTAGATGATGACAAAAGGGATTATGTGTTAAGAGGAGTGCTATTGGAAGGATATCAGCCATTAGACCCTTTTCACTTTTACTGACCACTTTGCTGATTCTATGAAATACTATTAGGGTCTTTGGTGGCAACACTCACCACATGGGGCTTCACTAAACTGTATGAGGGCAACAGTGCTGTAATTATGGGTGTGAATAGGGAGATTATTCCACACCTGACCCTTTTATGAGATTGGGAAAATATATAGGAGCCTCTCTGGGGTCAGAGTTTATAGGTAAAGGATGAAGGAGATATCTGATTTCAGCATTATAACATATTGTGATTTCATAATAACAGAGAGCTGAAAGTCAATGGTTAAGTTACACAAAATTGGTTCACAGGTCACCAGTTGGTGTGATTAAACTTTACTGTTTATATTAGCATATAATGATAAATGCTGCAGAAAATTCTTCCTCTGTTTCACAACAGCTTAATTTTGATGTCATGTTGACTTTTATTTAAGATTCGTAATATTTATCCTTATTTATCATCCAGATTCCCAAGGCATTCACCAACATCACCGACCCATTCCGGACAACTGGAGGATGGCTGTGATGCTGCAGTCATAAGGATAAAGGTGATATTCTTCCATAGCCTTGTAATAGAATAACTCAATCCCTATAAAAGCAATTGTAAGGTTATTATCTTCTTAGGGTCCCATTTGTAGTGAGTAGCACTTAGGGAAGGAGAGCTCGAGACTAATCTCATAGTTGGGTTTCTTAGTCATCAGATTTACCTTCTGCCAGCCACAGTGAATGTCATTGTGGTTTTATCCATCGCTAATTCCACTGAGTCTAGTGAAACGCTTGTGAAAGTTGGAAAATGAATAGTAGTGGATGACCCTGGCAAGGTGTGAAGTTGTGGTGCGGTTGGATGTGTTACATTTTAAAATTCATTAAGCTGTGCCAGTTTGCGTTTCAATTTAATTGAATTCCATCTGTGCATACTTACAGTGATTTGCAATGACATAGCATCCAGACATCAGTTATTTTGAATAGCTATGTTTCAATCCACCTATTTTTATGTAAATTTTGGGATGTGGTTTAAAGAAACACTGGATGGAAACAGCAAAATGTACCTAAATAAAAAAAAACATATGCGCTCAATTAAGGCAGATCATTTATTTAATTTGATAAGAAGAAATGCGCATAAACTATGATGGAAATACATTTACCGAATAAATTCCTGGATGCGCAAAAATAAATCTCATGTAACTTCTCCTCAACAGTGGATGTGATTGGATAACTGGACTAACTAGCGGATCAATCTCATTGCTCAGCATTAAATGTTGGTTTAGTCATTCTGAAATGCCTAAGTGAAAGTCTGTCATAACGCTGGTTGGGCATAATTACCTCCCAGAAGCATCTTAAACGATGGCGTTCCCAAACACTAGGCATTCGAACACAAGATAACATGAAAGTGTTTATTGTGTTTCGTCTGCACGCTCTGAAGCACAAGTCATTTATAATGTAAGCAAAAAGAACCACAGTGGCTTCCCTGAATGCAACAACTTCCATTTCTATTACAGATATTTTGCACCGATTTCCCAGGAAGTGATGATTTTGTTCTCTTGAACACGTCATGCTTTGTTCGCAAATGTTTTGTGCGATATTCCAATTTTGCACACAAGTTAAATTCTCAACCTGGGATGGAAATACAGCAACTGAGAGTTGCCGATTTCTCACAACGTGAGCAACTGTAGCAAGTGGAAATGCTACAAAGTTGTGCTTTGTTGAGTTTACATTTATGCAAATTAGCAGTGGCATAATGTGCAGACTACCAATACGAATACAGACAGTGTTGGATAATGTGGCACACTTAAAAAAAAAAAAGCTATTAATATTTAGTTATTTTTAAAATATTTAGCAATATTTTAGATGTTTCTTCATTTCTATGGAAACGTTTTTATTTTATTTTTTAAAACGGTGCTTTTTTTAATTTAACTGACTGACGGTATCCTGCAATCCTACATTTTCCTCTTAAGGGCCGGCCGTCACAGGGGCTTTTATAGACGATGGATGTCACAAGTGTCAGACTAAATAAACGGAGGGCAGCGTTGCTTATTTGTATGGCGTTAACAGGCGCGCAAAACCCCAAAGAGCCACGAAAGAGCCGGGCCGCCACCCAACAAGCAGGTAAGCATGGGAGATGGCCAATTCCCACACACAGAAGAATTCGCTGGCAAAATATACACCGGACAAACGCTCACCCGCGCATACACACGTTTTAGCAAATAAAAAAGGCCTATGAGCGGGCCAGCTCGTATTGATCTTCTAACATAGGATTATACAGTCTGGCTCTATGGGCTTACCCGCTTTAATTCCCTCACAAAATAGATAGACTGACTTTGGCTCTATACATATCTGGATCAATGCAAATGTACTTATGCTCCCATGGTTCAATTTTAAACGAATTCCATTAGCCATAAGTAAAAGTTTTCTAGGGTAATGTGATTAGGGTCCCCCTCACCAACAGACTTTCTACTCTGCAAGCGGTGAAATGTTTCTCTTTTTTTCCCCTTGCGCCAGGAGCAATATCCCTCCGACAGATGCTCCTGTGATTGCGGTAGTAGCGGCGTAAACGCCACCTGTCTCCTCTCCTCTCGGTTCCTCTTTCTGAAACACCAGTTTCACTCAGTCTCACAGGCTCTCTGGTGTCCTCTTCGGTTATTCCCGAATCAGACTCCTCCAATGGCATCATTTAATAAAAGCTACCGGCGTGCTGCCTCTCTCCTTCTTTAAAACAAGACTTCATTATTAGATTTAATGCATGAGTTGGATGTCAGCTGGCATCTTTGCCTTCATCTTAAATGCTAAAACACTGAGCTGGTGTGACAAGTGAGACACAGGGCAAATCTCTATGGTCTATGGTCTCTTTAGAGTGTATTTCTAATATTGTAGGGCTATATTTATTGGTGTTTTTAATTGATTGATAAAATATTGCCAACATAAAATATAACTTGGTCTAAGAAAATTGACTTAATTTTATTTTATTAGGGTTTATTTATTGGTGTTTCTCAATGATTTCAGCTGGAAATAATGCCATAGTTATAGAAACTTCTCAAAAATATGTTTTTATTCATTTGTTTGTTTTTCGAATTTAACCATAAACATGAAACAGGTCATGAAAAAATATTTATTTATTAATTAATGTGTCTTTGTTTTTTCAAATTTAGCCATTTTAATTTGTTCTTTTATTGGGCTGTTTATTAGTGTTTTTGAGCAGATAGAAAATTTTGCCATAATAAACATAAAATCTAACATCGTTATAAAAACTTCTCCGAAATATGTATTTATTAATTTGATTGTTTATTCAGATTTATTTATTTCAATTTATTTATTTACATTTACTTATTTTCCTTTTTTTTTCTTTTATTAGGCTATGTTTATCAGTGTTTTTGATTGATTTCAGCAAATAGAAACTAATGCCAACATAAAATCTAACATAGTTATAAAAACTTCTCAGAAATATGTATTTTTTTAGTTTGATTGTTTATTCAGATTTATTTATTTAAATTAATTTACTTATTTACCTTTTTTTTCTTTAATTAGGTTATATTTATTAGTGTTTCCAGACTGATTTAAGCAGACAAAAATTATTGCCAATAATAAATCTAACTTTCTTAAAATGTTTTTTTGTTGTTGTTTGTTTAAACTTATTTGATTAATTTACTTTCTTTAATTACTCTTTTTGAATCATAAATTATTCATTAATTGTCCATAATAGAGTGCATTAGCGCCTGTCCCCTTTTTCAGCGGCGTTGGTTCCAGAAGCATTTTTTTCCTTCATTTTTCCCTGGATTTTTTTAATTTTCTAGATAGATCTTTGTTAAAGATTTATCAACCATGAACCAAGCTACGAGGTGAATCACAACAAAAATGTTTTTAAAAATTGGACAAAGGTACAAGACTGTGTAGGCTACTAGCTTCCTGCATTGCGAACAGCATAATCGAATAAAAAACAATGGAGAAATATAAAACTACTTATTTACAAATGTTTATGTATATATTTTAAGTTTATTGCAAAATATGCATATACAAACGTTTCAGTATTTTGAGGGAGATCGACTCGATTTGCAGTGCTTCATGGGAGTGGGTGGAGCAAAAGAGCTATTTTCGACTCTCTGATTGGTGTGATGTGCACCACCATGGGTAATTGAGTTTTTCAACAGGAATTCCACTGATAAACACGATCATTTAAAACAATAAGCTTAAACAATGTGGGCTGATGGTTATAGCAGAAGCAAATACCACAGATTAACATCCTTTTCCGCACAATAGTTCTATCTTTAAAGGTTTATAAGTTATTGTTCAAAATCAATTTCCTTATGGAGAACTTGAAGGCAGTTTTTACTTCCTGAACCCGACTGTTGACCTCTATTACAAACATTTTAGTTCTTTTTCTCTTGCCTTGAGCTTTTCCCTTTGCATTACTTTTTTTTGCATACTTCATCTCATCTTGATAAATTCTCTAAATGAATTATATCTGACAGACTTATCCATTGCTGATTAGATCACACCATGTCTTTTCCCATATGTAGGTGTTGATCAATATGGACCCGATTATGATCTGTTCAATTACGAATGCGTCATCAACGCGTTACTCACACGCTTACCCCTAATCCTGTCATGACATCAGACAAGCAGGCTGTTTAAAACGAGCTGCCAAGGAATACAACTAACCACTGTTCGTTGTCCCCGGCAACTCCGCAAATTAAAATAAACAGTCCTGAGGGAAAGCTCTCCCACCCTCCCAGGCCCTCGGCCTGACCCTGAGCGAGCAAGAGAGAGGGAGAGAGAGGCTGACCATGAGATGGAGAGAGAGAGTGGTGCTACAGATGATGATGGCTGAGGTTGCTACTGTTCGCTGCAACATACAGGCCTGCAAAAAACCTCATTGTCATCGCCAGAAAAACAGGAGACAGCCATTCAGTTGTAAAAATTTGCTGACAAGGAACATTGTCTCCGTTTAAATAGAGAGGATAAATGTGAAGATGGATTCAAGTCATTAGGCTCAACCTAATCAAATCACTTTTGGCCATTCATAGCTCCTCGGGCTTCTTGAGTGATGCAGACAATTGAAAATAATTTTCTCCCTGCATCAAGCGCATGCCAAATTGTTAAAAGGAATGAAGAATAATTTTCTCCTTTTTACTAAGTGAATCCACACCACAACATTTTCTCCCTCTTTTGACAGACAATCAAGTCTATTAGACTTGAATATTCGAGTGAGAAACATGGCCATTTCTTACACTGAAACACCGTACAGCCACTCAAACGTGAGACATGTGTCTTCCTTTATTATGGCGTTATGGTCATTATTTTTGTTGGTCTGGTCTTAGTAAAACATATGGTAAAGTAAAGGGTATTGGAAATGGCTCATTCCTGCAGTGATTAAGTACATTTATTCATATGTATCTTAATATATTGGATGAAATATTAAACTCAGTTCATATTAGTTGCAGTGGTCATTAAATAATTTCACTACTTCGGTTTGAGGATCTTGCGATGTTCCCGGTTGCTACACTACACTAATATCTAGAATGGGAAATTGTCATTTTATTAAGAAATAATCCAGGTTTTTCTTTAGGTTTTCCTTAATTGATTCCAAAAAAAGAGAGAAAGTGATGTAATTAGAATATTGTTTTCATTTGTGCTGAATCTATAGATTTTGAATGTTTTTAATGTCATTTGTCAAATACGTTGCTAACAAAAGCCAGCTCCTTACTGACTTTATTCTCCAGGAAGTGATATTTTTTGTGGGAAGCAACAGTATAAATAACAGTGAAAACTACAACGTTTTTTTGTAGCTTTTTTTGTATCATTTTGGCTTGTCTTACTTTAAAACAATTCCCTAATGTTTGAAACAATACAGAAATCATTGGTAATTTCGCATTTAAAAACATGAAAGCACTTTATTTCCATCCTGAGATTTCCATTCCTGAAATCCTGTTCAGTTTTTATTTTCATTCTGTTGCCATCTTTTTAATTTCCTTATCAATTAATTTATAGTGTCTGATTTTGACCAGAGCACATATCTGAAAGTCTTTTTCTAGAAAGACAACCTTAACTTAAAGTACAAATCTATTCATATTCATTCAAACATACTATAAAAGATACTGGCGAACAGCAAATGACCCTCTATAACATCCATCTATATAAAATGTCTTCTTAAGGGATATATAACTGAGATATGAACCACAGTCAGCAATTGCCAACTTGATTTCGCGCTCAACCTCTCTTTCCGTTTTCTTTTCCCTTGTCCATGAGAACAGTCTCCACCCAGAGTTACTGGCATTTCACTGCAATATAAACACCACAGAAACCCAAACAGTGCATTTGCTAGTGATTCTGCTCACTAATGTTCATGACTATTTATATTAGCCATTTATCTCGTAACATATACTTTTGTCCTGCACCCCTGCAGCTTTTGGCTGCACACCATTTTTCCTTTTTTACCGAACATGTACGTGTCTCTGCAAGATTTAGAATCAGCAGTTGTGCAAAAACACACACACACACACACAATGGCCCACAAAACACCATGTCCAAATGTGTCCAGAGGTTTATGTGGGTGAAGATGTATACCGTAATTGTGATTTTGTGTGTGTGTGTTTCTGAGAAAGGTGCGGGTCCAGCTGCGTGTGTTTGTTTGTCTTTGGTCTGTGTGACCCGGGACACTGACAGACGGCTGAGGCTGGTGGACGCCCGTGTGCCACGGTCATGAGAGATATATGGTTCTGTGAACTGGGTTCACACCGTGTCCCTCCCTGGCATCTGGGTTCGGACCAGCGCATGTGTTCGTCAACGCGGTGACCCTCCATTGCCTAACGTGTCGGGGTTTCCGCCTAATATAGCCAAGGTGTGTGTATTATTTTTTCCTTATTGCTCATGACATTTACAGTCTCTGTGAAATGCTGCCGTTTTATGATGCCATTGTTCAGGTTTCTGTGAACCTGGAAGTGGGAAGTGACTGTTGTTGACTGTCGCATATTGGCAATCAAACACACAGAATAGTGTACAGTATATCGAACCGCAGCAGTTTTAGCCTCATATGTCAAAATGTCAGAAATATACAATAGGTCCTATGCTGTCACCAACAACCAGTCAGGCTTGCTGTTTTGAAAACTTACCCTCATATTATATATATATCATTATATACAGGCTATATTGTCATTGCAGTGAAAATATTTCACTGTAATATTGCAATAAGTTTTATTGCAATGACAATCTTCTTAATAAAATATTAAAGATTTTATTTGATCACATAAAAATAATTGGCTATATTAAGTTTATGGAAAAGTATTATTCTGCCAAAATAAATGTGCCAAATATATATCTGTATTTACACACGAGAATATGATATAAAAAAGAACTAAATTTAAGAGAAATAAATACAAAGTGCAGTTTAACTTACACTAAGCCTTACATTTCCAAATTAACATTTGCAAATAGTGGAGACGATAAAAAATTACCTTATTGATTTTATTCGTAATAAATGGCTTAAAGGGAGATATAATTTGCTCTTAAACGCTCATATGGTTGCCTTCTATCCTCTTTGTGGGCAAGATAATTAATACTAATGACCTCAGTTGTCAGTGCCAGTAATTTCATAATAGGCTTCAGAGGACTTGCTCATTTATTTTGGAGAATTAATTAACGTCTGATAATTATCAATTCTATTAATTACACGTGTCAATATTTGGAGGGAAATGAGCATCGCTTTTTTTTTCTCTCAGACTGTTTCTTGTATGTTAGTGTGGGTAAACAAAAAAGAAGAAGAAGAAGAAGAACGAGACAGGCCTCCCATATTTTTCACCCTCCCATATAAACAGGACGGCCAGATAAATGAGTGCGGTGAATTCATACACAGGGAAATAGCCAGTGTTCCGGGAACAGCTATAATCTGTTTCTCTTTATCATTCGTCCGGAATGACACCGTTTAGCATCGCTCCCCGTTCTTCGGGACTCCTCTGCTCAGAATTCCAGGGCCGGCGATCTGCCTCGGACGGCAAAACTAAATAAAGATGTTTAGTGACAGGCTAATGAACAAATGGGCCCTCTTGATTTAACCTTGATGAATGGTCCGGCCAGGTGTTTTCAATAACGACAATAAGCACTGCAAGCCACAGGCCCACTGATACTGGTATAATGCATTATTAGACCATTAGAGGCTGGGGATGGGAGACCACTTACGCACTGGCCTATCAATAATGCTGTGTCCCAGTCTGCATTTAGGCTCGGGGAATTAGTCATACTGATATTCTATTTAATAAAAAATCACGAGAAGACGCATAAAGAATCTCATTACATTTTAACAGGGTTACAGTAACCCGGGAGGACCGCAAGTTTAATTTTCATAAGAGCATCCATTCTTCAATTATGTCAAGCAGAGAAAATGTAAATGGCAAATGGAATGCTAACAATATCTCTACAAGCGCATTGGCAGATAGAAGCCCGGGGTTCGGACGGAGAGGGACGGTGCCGCGCACGTGCACGCGTGTTTGTGTGAAAGCGTTTCAGAGAGAGGACAGGGAAGTGCAGTGTTTTGTCGGTTGCGATGTCGAGCCATTTAAATGCGATCAAAAGGTAGGTGTATTTCTGCAAGTTAGAGACCGAGAATGAAAAGACGAAGGTGTGACTTTGGTAGCGCTATCCATCAGATGTAGTTGTTTCAGATGCCGGTGACGGTGTAAGTGAGAGGTGTCAGTCCCCCCTCTCCCCACCCCCACGGTGAAAGCGCTTACCCCTGAAGTGTCAGTAGCAGTATTGGCATGTGGCTATCAGCGCCCGGTGCTGTGGGGCCTCTGCAATAATAAACTGCTAATTGAAAGGCGCTCTCAGAGAAGGCCTGTTAGCGGGGAGCCAAGTTGCTGAAAGATTACTGCAGCACGCCGGCTCGCTTAGGTGCTGAAAGAGCCTATTACGCCTCTGCTCTCTACCTGTAAGGGGTGTTAATACAAACCTGTGCTCTCGCTTTCTCACTTTTCTTTTTTTCAATGGGCTCCAACAAGCGAGGCTAGTGTCAGGATGGAGTCTGGGAGGAATGTGGCAAAGTTTTCATAGACAAATTTATCCTGAGACTCACAAACACATGCTAACACTAATATTTTTAGCACAAGGTTTCATTACTTTAGTTAACATGAACTGAGAATGAATGATACTTCTACTTCTGTATTAATCTTAGTTTATGTTCATTTCAATATGTACTATGGAAATCAAATGTTGTATTTGTTAACATGAGTAAATGCACTGTGAGCTAACATGAACAAACAATGAACAGCTGTATTTTTATTAACTAACATTAACAAAGATTAATAAAAACTGTAGCAAATGTATTGCTCATTGTTAGTTCATGTTACATTAACTAAAATTAACGAATGAGACCTTATTGTAAAGTGTTACCAATGTAACTTGATTTTTCTTGCTTTTATGACTTGGATTCTCAAACTTTAAGATTTAAAAGATTACAACAATCAAAATAATATACATTATTAAAAATTATAGAGAAATGAAAAATTATTGATTATCTAAAACAGTTATAGAATATTGTTAAAATAATTGTGTTTTTTATATTTATAAAATTGGGAAGTATTTATACGTTATGTTAGTGTTTAATAGTGTTAAAATGGGGGGGGGGGGGTATATTTTTCAATATTTTCAGATAATTAAATTTTTTTTAGCCTTGTGACATTATTTTCATGACATCCATGTGCTTTTTTCCCCTAAAAAAATGTTATTGAGAAATTAAAAATTATTGTATTGCAATATATATATTTTAATTAGCTAGGCTATAGTGTTTATATGTTAGATATTTGATATATTGCCTTTATGCTGATTTGTTTAAAACAATAATTTAATAGTTCAATAAACCCATTACTATATTATGGTAATGAGAATCATTATTAAAAATAATAGGACTAACAAAACATTTGGGGTGAAATTGGTTTATTTGCTATAAATAATAACGGCACAATACAAATGACCATAATGGCCTATATAACAGCCTCTATACAGCCTTTATACAGCCTTCAAAATATAATTTCGATTTTTTTTTGTGAGCATAACATATTTCTGTGTGATTCTCCAAGTTCTCTCCTCATCTAGCCATCTGAAGTCAAACTGAAAACCCTTGCCCCCCGCCCCGCCTGGGCCTCCACATGTGCCGGACCATTAGAAAGCTGCAAAACGGGGGGACTGTGTGCCGCCCGGCCATGCAGAAAGCTCATAATCTTTTAATACGCACCGAGGAAGGAAAGATTAAAACATTTGGGTGTTGACAAGTGACAGGGAGTCTCTTCTAGTGTGTAAAGCATTCTGAAGCCGTCACACACCAAGGGGTTCTAGATCATCCCAGGCCCTCCACTTTAATTAAAGTAATTGGCTTTCCACATTTCTATCTATAGACGATCAGGTATATCTTTGAGTAAGAGGCTTAGTGGAAAAATATTTCGCATAATTAGCTGCTATGCGCAGCAGGCAAAGAAATGCAAAGAGGCCACTGGCGCTGTCAGACCAATGATTGATTTCAATCCGAAATCCTCTCTCAACCTGTTCGCTCGCGGTGTCCGCACCACCCGACTACTTAACAGTTTGTTCTCTGCGCTTGTATTACCTAAAGAGGAGCAGCTGCAACTTTGCAGCAAAGCTTCTGTGTATTGTGTTGTGTTTGAATGAAAAGACATCTTGTCGGAGTAATTGCATTACGGACCCAGTGTGTCTCAGCTGTGGTGCCATATGTGTTTCTGTGTGTGTAGGGGAGGAGGTTCTGTGCTATTTCAACAAATAATATTGTCGTAGGCTGCTGACAGAAATATCTTTGCTTTTGCGGCATCAGGCCCAATGTTAATATCTTCTGGTAAATTATGTTGGGTTTTTACTGCTCTCTCCCAGTAATTACCCCGTCTCTTTGCAAAGCCTGTTGCAGTTCATTTCTCTTTATGCTCACACCCACTGACGGCCTGTGGCATAAGTCCATCACATGACGGCATGTTCTGCACATCGGTCTAATCATATGGAAGAGATGATCACAGGGCAGGAAATCACTGAACGGGGCCAAAGGAAACAATCTTTCTGCACTGGACTAAGCCAATCATGTCCTCTCGCAAACCCCCAACCACATCTTACCCGCAAAGTGCTTTTGATACAACTCTGATTAAATGCTCGACTGAAAGGGGCCTGTTTTTATCGCCACAATACATTAACTTAGCAGAAGTTTTGATGAATGTATGTGCCACAGATTGTAGCCATTTGGGTAAAGATTAGTTAATGTAAGATAATGGGATATTCACCCCCAAAAATAAAAATTCGGACATCATTTATTCTCCATTATGTCATTGCAAACCTGAAGTATGTTCTTCTGTGAAACACAAAAGAAAACATTTAGAATGTTTCAACTGATTTTATTCATAAGATGAAAGTCAAAACAACACTGGACCCTACATTTTTTTAGATTATTAAAAATGATAGACTATCTGAAACAGTTATAGATTATTTGTTCAAATAAATGTTATAGTAATTATATATATATATATGAAGAGTTCAGATGCAAAAGCCTCTAAGTGCCATCTGAAATTTTCTTCTAGAATGATCATTTTTATCAAGCTCGTATATTTAAGTTCAGTAATTTCACTTAAATGACAATTCATAGGTAATTTTCATTGCCATTTAAGTGAAATTATTGAACTTAAATATACGAGCTTGATAAAAATGATCATTCTAGGAGAAAATTTCAGATGGCACTTAGAGGCTTTTGCATCTGAACTCTTCATATATATATTAGTTAGTGTTTTAGTGTTTCATATATTGCCTTTATGGATAATTTTATTAAATAAAAAACTAAATTAAATTGAATTGACCTTTATTGTATAGACAAGAAAACGTAAACATTTCTCATAATATCCTCTTTTTATGTTCTGTATAAATCAACCTATGAATGTTTTATTTATTATATATATATTATTTATGTATTATCTCTGTTTACTATAAGAAATGATAGAAATATTTTAGCATTTAAACAAAGAATACACACCCCACACCTATAAGAACAAGTTAAAAATGTCCAAATCCTCTCACAGAGACTGTGAGTGTGTGTGTTAGGGATAAGACAGGGAGCAGAGACTGATATCAACATGTGTGTGTGATCACCTTGGAGAGGCATCAGGTGACTGTAACACACTGAGAGGACGGAGCATCTGTAATCCTGAAAGCGCTGTATTGGGATTAAAGCAAGGTCTGCAGTCAGTCTGAGCAGGTGTGCCTGGAGAGACAAGAGCAGAGAGAAACCTTAAAGGAATAGTTCACATAAAAATGATTTATTCACAAAAGAATGCATTTTGAAGATCATAGTTTAATAATCAATTGAATAATAATACACAAAGCATGTCGCAAAGGGAATTAGGCCCAGACACACTTTTCTTGTGCTTTGCTCAGACAGCTGATAAACTCTCACAGTGATTGATGCTCTGTTCTCTGAGATAAATGGCATCTGTGGGACCCAGGAGGGCTCTAATTGAATTGGTTTCCAGAGAATACTAATGGGGCGTAATGTTGAGATAACTGAAGCCCTAAGAATAAGTGATCATTGACAGCATGTGTTTCTTGCCAGTAATAAACATGTCACACAGACGGGCAAGTCAGTAGCTGCAACGCAATTACCTCACTGCACCACACACTGCGCTCAAACCGCTGAGATGTTAGAGAGAATAGCCAACTGCAAAATCATTTCACAAATACTACGCTGAATAGTCCCCAAAAGTGTGCAAACATAAAAAATGTTTAAATGTAAATAAAGAAAAAAGTTTATAAAAGTTCTTTGAAGGAAGAAGAAGTCTCTTATGTGCACCAAGGCTGCATTTATTGGCTTTTTTGGTGGAAATCATGATCCATTTTTTTTCAGGATTCCTTAATACAAAGTAAGTTCAAGATAAACTTTTTTTTTTTGGGGGGGGGGGGGGGGGGGGGTGTTTAAATATATTTTTTATTAAATATGTATATAGTACCAGTCAAAAGTTTAGAAAATGTTTTTGAAAGAAGTATCTTATGCCCATAAAGCCTGGATTTATTTGATCAAAAACATCTCAAACATCTCATCGACAAATCTGCACCAACTGCGTGATGCTATCATGTCAATATGGACCAAAATCTCTGAGGAATGTTTCCAGCACCTCGTTGAATCTATGCCATGAAGATTTAAGGCAGTTCTGAAGGCAAAAGTGGGTCTAAACTGGTACAAGCAAGGTGTGCCTAATAAAGTGGCCAGAACTATATAATTCACTAAATTGAATTGGTGTTATTTCATAGTTTTTATTACTCGAATTTGATTGAACTCATGCATTAAACTGTTTTGACACTCGCATATTACAAACTTAGTGCAGCGAGAGAGAAAAAGAGGTCAATGCCAATGTTCACTGTCCCATGATTATACTGGCACGCCTTTAGCCCATCTGTGAGATATTTGAGTTTTGGGGAACCTTAAGGGCACAGAAAACCCTTTACATAAACAATGATCCCTGATTCACACTTCAGCCAGCCAGGCCGCTCATACATGTGGTCAGTGGGTGGCTTTCTGAACGTCCTTCTGATAATACTACATTTTACCATCAGATTGAACTCAAATGTGGTGTCATCACCTCTTCAGGGCAACAAATGCAGAATGTTACTTTATATGAAATGTATATTTTATTTAGAATTAAAAGGAAATGATATAGTGTTATATATATATTTTTTAAATGCACTTAGGTATGCATCACTTTTCAATCTAAGTGCATAACTCAAACAGGACAAAAAAAAATGTGAATAAACATCCTCCCACCCACCATGGCTTAAATGATGACGCAGCTGCATCTGCTTGTTGGCTTTCATGATGGGCCAAGTGTCCTGGCAAGCCGAGCGCCTGGACAGGAGGTGTCATCAGCTAACAGCAGAACCTACGCTCTCACCCTCCGGACGGGCCAGATCTCAGCTATGTTTGCTGAAAAAACAAATTCCTTCAGTGTGGCCACAAGCTGTGCTAACACCACAGACATTCTCAGTGGCACCCCTAACCATAACTTTCAAGATGGGCACCGTGTCTCGTTATTGTATTTAGGTTATGTCTAGCACCAGTGATTCACTCAGAGGCAATGAAAGGCCATGGTGAGATCAGTACAACGGCAGAAAACAATTCATCGCTTGGCACCTGAGACCGGCATTGTACGGACACCGTTTCTAGACAATGGATGTTGCAGGACTGTCTGTACCAGCTCATGCATATATTATGGGATTATGGCTCAAAATTATCATCATCATCATCTAGCGTTATGTGAGATAAAAAGCTAAACCAGGTAAACAACCCAAGCCAAGAATTTGTAATGAAGAATATAAGCTAAATATTTCAAAATTGCTATTTGCGTTGACTGTCAACAGGAAATTAATTTATAATGAATTAATGATTCATTAATAATTGCTAAAATAATCATTTGTTATTAATAATATACATATATACACACGTTGTGGGGTAAATCTCCCCACCTTAATTTATTCTCCTGACCATGGATGACACAAAGTCTCATCTCAGCACTTTTGATGAACGTGTTGTTACGGTGTTATCTTGTATATGTTATTAAAATTAATGGGGTTTGATTAATGGGGTTATTATTCAGTATTTCCATGAATTTTATGCACATTTTAGACATCTTCGCTTTCATTAAAATCTAGGTTAGTTGAGTGAAATTAAATTTGCATTCATAGTGATGCTATTATGACATTTCTTCAATTAAAATATTGGAAATGAAATATGTCACAGAATGATTTTTAACTTCTGCTTTGTCTATCATTGGTTATTCAATTGTTCAACTAAATTGTCAAAATTCAATTTTAAATAGAATACTTGATTTAGTATTGTATATTAATGACACTTTAAAAATATATAAATAACAATACAAATGATATCAAAAGTCATTTATACATTCTGTAAAATAATTTTACATTTTGTTTTATAACAACTAAACTAGCAAATGTTTCTATTTATTTCCTATAATAACACATTGACTGATGCATCACCATCCAGCACCTGCTAAACTTGTATCTAAATATGTTCGAATTTAAAAGTAGATGCGCATTGTTCTTCTTTATGTCTCCTGTAATCATTAATAATATGTTATAATAATTTATTACAAGGAATTAAAACAGCGTTATTTCTTTCTATGGGAACCAGACAAACTGTAAGTCACTGTATCCATTAGGTTCTCATGCATGTTTTCCAGTGAAAGTAAGCTTTTTCTGATCCCAAGGTCAAAAGGAAGAGAAACGTTTGTGATGTCACCATCAAAAAGGAGTCCAGCCATAATTCTCAGCATGTTCCAAACTAACCAGTTTCCTGTTGCTTTAGTTCCATCAGCTCCTTGCCCACTTCAAGAACTTTTACTCAGTACCATCAAAAGGTTACACTGTGAACTCACATAAATGTTTCACAAAAAGGTTTTGGACACATAAGCCACACTTAAAAATGTATGACTTTTATTGCTAGCCTAAATACAATATTAAACCAATGTAAACAAACGATTCTACACATTTAGAACTAAACATAGCCTACAAACCTACTATTCTAAGCCATTTTTACAAATGCAATAACTGGAGCCAAACTATAAATGAATGTCTGGAGACTATACTGCCTTGTTTCACATGCAAGGCTTAAGCCTACATAGGCCTACCTGTTGTTTGATTATTCAAATCCCAACTTCTTTTTGTGAAATTACTTGTGCTATTTTCTTCTAAATAAATGTTTGGTTATGCAATGCACCAGCATTCATTCATTTGAAATGTGTGGGGTTTTAATTGTCCCATACTTTTTGGTGCCTCTGTATCGATTTGCTGCATCACAGCGACATCAAGCGGTTGATTTCATCAGAGCACATGAACAAATGACTCTTATGTGCCGGTTCTTTTTAGTAATCTATCTATCTATCTATCTATCTATCTATCTATCTATCTATCTATCTATCTATCTATCTATCTATCTATCTATCTATCTATCTTTTTTTATCTAATCAAATTTCTAATCTATCAGTTTTTAATATTATTCTGATTATTTATTATAGTCCATCTTCTGTCTCCTCAAATGATATTAGGCCTATCATTTGGCAACGGATTGCTGAAGTCAATTAATTTAACAAGAATATTTCCGAAATATATATTTTTCAAAAATACTAAAAGATATATTAGTGGAAGTGTCAATGAACTGTAATGAATGAACGTTAGATTCCTTATGATTCCCTGGTCCAGGGGTTTTCACACGAATTAAATTAAATTAAATTAAATTAAATTAAATTAAATTAATAAATGGATGAATGAATGAATGAAAAGACGTAGGCTATAAATAGACCAATCAATTAAATACATTAATAATAAATATAACGGCACAGTATGAGTAAAACGGTTAATAATGCAATGTAATAGAAACTAAATATTTTCCAAATATTATTTTACACATATTTATACACAGTAGCCTACAAATGGGGTCTTAATGCACGAAAAAAATATGTCTGCCTTTTACATTTTATGATTGATGAGGACTCGCACAAGAATAAAAACCGCGCCCCTAGGCTACATGTAATTTAAAGGCTATGTTATCTAACGTTACCAATATATGCATTTTATTTAAATGCGTCTTCGTGATGGTTACCGATTGGTTTGACGCTGGTTGCCGAGATTCTTTACCATCATCATGGCTACCCACAGGTCTTTAATCGCGTTGCCATGGTAAGTGACGCTGACAGATGAGCGCTGCGTCCAGACGGGGGCGATGCCCGCTTCATTCAACAGATCACTGAAGTCCCAGAGCTCTCAAACTGTGCAGACACAAATGTGAGGCGTTTGGAAGAGTGAAACAACTGACTGTATCGCGTATCTACGCTCCTGTTGTTCCTCTATTACGGACAGAAATATGAAAACATGGTAGCTAAAACGAGAAAACCAAATGTCAAGGACCAGAGCAGCGAGAAGGACAGGAGTCAGTCCGTCTCGGGGAAAAGCAGGCGTGGGAAAGATGGGAAAGGCTCGGCTTACCAGACTAAAAACGGACTTTTTGCTGGGTTCATTAGAAACAAATTGGGGTTGAGCCCATCTGCTTTTGCAAGAGGAATAACTGTGCTGGTTCTCGGTAAGGCTTTGTTTCTTAGCCGCTAGGTAGCTAACGGTTATTTAGCATCTAGCATGTTCTCAGGATCAAGCAGCTCGGCTGGTAAACAACAAAGTTGTATAGAGCTTTTATTCTTAAACTACACTAAATTACCAGTATAAAATCTGGGTTATTTGTGAATGCTCACATGTTAACTGTACTTGGCAACCAATCAAATTTAATTTCACTTCAGTTATTAGCCAATGATGACCACACATGTAACGTTACTGACAATTCCTAAGATTTATTCATGACAACCACCCAGAGTTTTAACACAAAATGTTAATTGATTCAAATAATGAATCTGTATTAAACTAGGCAATTTCTACACGTCATCTACTAGAGACTAGAGTTTGGTTGGTCAGATAAGAGTCCTCCAATGAATGTGGCCACGTAGCGGTCTGTCTGACCTGGGCAAAGTCGCCTAACCGGATATATTTCTCTCCACAGCTGTTATTGCGGGTTTTTTACATTGGTAAGTAGCTTTAGACTTTTAAAACTGATAATAATTTTCCTCTGAAGACTAAATAAATAAATAAATTGTCCTGTATATCTCAGGTATCATCTCTCACGTCTATTTGAAAATGACAGACACTTTTCACACATGTCGTCCTTGGAAAAGGAGATGGCTTTTCGAACGGAGATGGTTATTACTTCTTTCTTGAATTCACATATGTGTGTGTAAATGTATATATGTTTTATATACACTGGTTTGACAATGAATCTGAAACACCTGGCAGACCACAATAATATATTAGTATGGGCTTGGGTTACAGCATCAATTCATCTGGGAAATTACAGATACAAATCCTGTACAGTGGCCAGAGGGATTTTGAGCCATTCCTCCTCCAAAATACCCCAACGTAGCTCAAACATATTTAGATCTGGTGGCTGTGACATTAAAACTTCACTATCATGTTCATCAAACCATTCTTTCACAAGTCTTGCTTTGTGTATTGGTGCATTATCATGCTGATGCCCGGCACCCCCTTCAGGGTACAATATTTGAACTGTTAGGTGCACACGGTCCTTTAGAATGGTTCAGTAGTCCTTGGCAGTGACGCGCCCGTTAAGCTCAGTAGAGAATCCCATGATATTGCAGCCCAAAGCATCACTGATCCACCGCTGTGCTTCAATCTTGGCAGCAACAGTCCGGGTGTTAAGCCTATTTAGGGCTTCTCCACACCATTACTCCCATGGATGTGGGAAAGACAGTGAAGATGGACTCATCAGAGAACAATACATGTTTCACATTGTCCATAGCCCAAGATTTGCACTGTTGACACCATTGAACCCGACATTGGCATGAGTGATCTAAGGTTTGGTTATAGCAGCCCGACCATGAATATTGACTCTGTTGGAGCTCCAGACAAACCATTTTCGTAGAAACAGGAGAGTCGATTTGTGCGTTTAATTCTGCAGTGAGCTGGGCGGCTGTGGTTTTATGTTTTTTGGATACAATCTGGGTTAGTACCTGGACATCCCTTTCAGACAGCTCCCTCTTGCGTCAACAGTAGTTACTCCTGTTGGATGTAGTTCGTCCTTCATGGAGGTATGCTGACATTACCCTGGAAACCATAGCTCTCGGTACACCACAAAGACTTGCTTTCCCGGTCACAGTTGAGCCATAGAGACATGGACCGATGTGTAATATCAGTAAAGGTTGGCCACCAGGCTTCGCATATATAGGCATGATACCCCCAATGCTATATTGGCCAGTGTTTCAGTTTCATTGTTCAACCTCAGTGTGTGTGTATACGTTACACTTTTCACCTTTATAGGGACTGTATTACTCATATTTCAAGACCATCATTGAGGCTACTTCCTTCATGGATGGTCTTTACATGATCATGAATGACCGGCTTACTGAATATCCTCTGGTGATAAACACTCTAAAGAGGTTCAACTTGTACCCTGAGGTAAGATGATTGCCATCTTCTGAATGTCGATGAAATGTCTTCATGCCACATTTTTTGCTTGAGCTTTGAAATGAACTTTCTCTTGTACTGCAGGTGGTCTTGGCCAGCTGGTACAGAGCATTCACCAGCACAATGGATTTCTTTGGGTTCCCTACCAAGATGTGTTGGACCATCAACAGAGGGGAGGGTCTTGATCCAGTGGAGAGTTGTGAAGGTATTTGAGAAGCCTTGTTTGACCTAAACATCTACTTGTTGTTAAATATTTGAGCTTTTGAAGTAGAGTACATTGTAAATAACACTATTAAATGGGATAACTTTATTTATTATTACAATCACCTTCTAATTTGTCTTACTGTCCTTGAAAAGTTTCCTTGTTTGTAGTTACAATTAAAATGTGCGCTTTAGAAATGTCTTAAGCCTATTTTTGCACTTGCTAATTTTTCACTTGCTAACACACTCATCACAAAGATGTTTATTTTTAAAGTGTTTTTGGCTGTGCGAGAAAAAGTGAAGACAGAAGGTGCCATTTTATTGAATGTGTGACTGACTGTGTTGTTCATTTTGCAGATATTTTATTTACTTGAATGGCTTTTCCACAGGTCTGGGAGACCCTGCATACTTCTATGTCACCTTTGTGTTCCTGTTAAATGGGGCGATGATGAGTCTGTTCTTTATTTATGGAACATATCTAAGGTAATAGAGCCTAGATGGCCCATTAAACACCTCAGTCAGAGGAGAGTCCTTTTGATTGATTCAGAAGAAAGTGGATCTTTAAGAAGTTCAGTTTTGATTCCAAATGGTTGATCCTAACGGTGTTGTTTCAAAAACTAAATCAAAACATGCACTTTCTATTTTGGCTGTTATAGTGGCAGTCGACTGGGTGGCACTGTCACAGTTATGTGTTTCTTCTTTAACCATGGAGAGGTAAAGCTGATGTTTTCTTAAGCATGTGTGGATAGTGTTTTATTTCACTACAGTCTCCTAGTATTTAGAGCTTTCATCTCTGTGTTGAACCCTTGAATCTCAGAGTACTCGGGTCATGTGGACGCCACCTCTGAGAGAGAGCTTCTCTTACCCCTTCCTGGTTCTGCAGATGCTTCTGCTCACATGCATCCTCCGGTAACTTGCTTTATTCCTATGTATTCCTACTTCATATTAAATCTTTCATGCTCACGTTCACTCTTTATATTTGTACTTTGAGATGGCTTAAGCTCTTTTAGATTTTATATAGTCACCTAAGACATTTAAGCAATCTTTGTGTTTTTCCTCTAACCCATCTACTTTTACTTAAATCACATGTAATTTAATGCTGTGTTTGTGTTGATATGTACTTTATTTATCATTATAAGGACAGATTTGAATTATTCTAAACAATTAAGATCTATTCTTATTGGAGATTTGTCGATTTTTGGAAGGACAAGGAACCCAAGCAAGCATACCATGATGGCTCTGGGAATCTCCAATGTTTTCTTCATGCTGCCCTGGCAGTTTGCTCAATTTGTCTTACTTACCCAGGTAAGTGATTGAAGAAATGGCTAGATCGTAAGCATGCCAAACGAAATGCTTAGTGTCTAAATGTTGATATTTGAAGGGAGTACAGGCAAGCAGCCAAATGTAACATTTAGTTTCTGCAACCTTTCATCCTTGAATGTCCTGCTGAAATTGAACACAATTACATCTGACTTTTACACTAGATAAAAGTGTTCCTGAAATAATAGACATGAAAGGTAGTGTACATTTCAAAGGTTTGGGGTTGGTATGATTTTTTATGTTTTTAGGGTTAATCAAACATAGTAAAAACACCAATATTGCGAACTGTTTTCTATTTAAATGTTTTAAAATGTCATTTGTTCCTCTGATGACAAAGCTTTTTAGCAACATTATAAATGTTTTTACATTTGATCAATTTAATGCATTCTTGCTGAATAAAAGTATTAATGTCTTTCTTTCAAAAGAAATACCTTCCTTATCCCAACTTTTTGAACGGGAGTGTATGTTTCCTAAAAGAAATGTATACAGTTCACTTCCAGAGACATACTAATTTGTAATCATATTTTTGTCTGAAGAAAACTGACTGTAGGTAAGTCTAACATGATTGCATACCTCAGGAATATCGCGTTTTAAACTTAAACCTTTATGAGAAAGTTGTTTTGCAGCAAGATGGCAAAGGATGCTATGACAAGAATGTTTGTGTTTCACAGGTTGCATCCCTTTTTGCTTCATATATCCTGGGATATCTGAGTCCGACGAAAATGCAGTCCATCTTAGTGACACACATGGTAATGTAAAGTAATCTAGACTTAATTGATGGAGCCACAATATTGCTCATGTTGTCTTTCTGATTCACTGATGAACTGACTGCTCCTCACAGATCTCCTTGGCCGTCTGTTTTCTGCTAATGTTCGGGAACTCGATGCTGCTGACGTCCTTCTACGCCTCTTCATTGGTTTCTATCTGGGTGAGTTGGACAGTGTGAGGTCTCATTACTGCATTCACATCCATTTGCTACTTTCTCTGGATAGATGGTTTCTAAGGACACCAGCAGCTGATATGATTGTGAAACGGTAAATGGTAAATGGACTGCATTTATATAGCGCTTTCACAGACCTATGGCTATGGCCACCAAAGCGCTGTACATATAGCCTCACATTCACCCATTCACTCACTCATTCATACACCGACGGCGGTGTCAGCCATGCAAGGCGCCAATAAATATCCATGATTAAAGGGTTAGTTTCACCCAAAAATGAAAATTCTGTAATTTACTCACCCTCATGTAATAATTCATGTCGTTCCAAACCCACAAGACTTTCGTTCATCTTCGGAACACAAATAAAGATCTTTTTAATGAAATCTGAGCGATTTCTGTCCCTCCATTGACAGCTACACAACTACCACTTTGATGCTTCAAAAAGTTCATAAAGAGATTGTAAAATTAATCCATATAAATTGAGTGGTTTAGCCCAAATTTAATGAAGAGACACAATCGCTTAATATGATGAGCAGATTGAATTTAGGCTTTTATTCACATATAAACATTCATCAACTCACATATCAGTTGTGGTAAACGGAAGCTCAAGCATGTTCACTTGATGTAGGAGAACCAATGAGGTTCATTCTCGTGTTACGCAGCACGTTTGAGCTTCCTCAAGAACTAATGAGTTTTTTTCTCGCACGCCAAGACAAACATACTGTGAAGAAACCAAGCGGCAACCTTCCTGTCTCTCTCTTTAAACCAACATAGAAGTGATTTAAACTGCAATTCATCGACTGGCCTTTAGAGACTAAACAAAAGGGAGTTAATCCCATATACCCCCCATGTTTACAGCCTGGTGCAAAAAGTGGTCTATATAGCTCATTTTGGCCCACTTTAGACTTCAAAAATGCTCTTCAGAAACCTACGGGTGACATCACGGACACTACGTCCATATTTATTTACAGGTTATGAAAGAAACATCAGCTCTGCTGGTTAACCTTCTTTCGTTTCAGGGGGTTATTGCACTGAGGGACCGTTTGATTGGTACGTTCAAACCTGGAATCTTCACATGGGTAAGAGCACATCCAGTGTATGCTGATGCATCAATAAAAATGTGCCTGACTAACAAAAAAATGGACTAACCAAAAACATTTGTGTTGTTTTTGTTAGGTCATGCAGTGTCTTGCATGGGTGGTCTCCACTGTCATCCTGAAATTCATGCTCTCTGTGATCTTTGGGGCATCAGATGATGTGAGTCAAATGAGAGCCGTGCTGTGAACCATATGCTGTTTTCTCTTGCTGTGAACATCAGTTAGCTTTAGCCTGAGGGGTTCTTTAAACAGTTCTCAGGGCTTTTGACTTTTTTTTTCTTCTTTTTTTTAAATAGGCCCACATCAGCAGTCTTATCAAATCCAAGTTCACAAGCTACAAAGACTTTGACACGATGATGTACACGTGTGCAGCTGAGTTTGACTTCATTGAAGCAGAGGTGGGCAACGTGATCAGGACGATCTATTTTCTTGCGATCAGTCAATGGTTACCCCTTAAAGCTTTTTCACAAGATCATTTCCTGTGTTTTCAGACTCTCATCCGGTACATCAAAACCATGCTGCTTCCAGTTAACATGCTGATAGTGGGTTTTATTGCTGGAAGGGTGAGTTGTTTTCTCTTAGATAATGGATGGTTTCCCTCTCCTAAGTTTTGTTATGTGTGCCCTGCTTTTATCTGTTTGCCCCAATATTCTTCTAAGTTTACGGTTTTCCGTCAGTTTTCTGAGTTTATCAGTTAGTTTAGAGTTTAGCCTTTTATAGAGGGGAACCAAGTTATTTACGTACTAATACTCCCTGCATATGCTTCCTCATTTTGCTTCCTGAGGACAGACTGTACAGGATATTGTCATTTTCCTCAAAAATGAGAAGGCAGAAAAGTCAGAGGATGATGAAACAGAGCAGTAAGTATTCTATGTTTTGTATTCTATTCTAGTATTCCATGCATTCTACAGTACTTTATTGGCATGATTGTTTTGGACATAAATGGTGAACAGAAAAAATGTGGGGAAATGTGATAGAAAAGGGGGAAAGAAATTATATATATATATATATATATATATATATATATATATATATATAATATATATATTGTGTGTCAATAGGAAATATCAGTTTACATTTCCAAACATTCCTTTTGCAATTAATTGTAATAATCCAGTGAGATCTTTGTATGCACATGGAGTCTGACAACAGCCAGTGAGCTCCACACAGAGATCCTGAATAATAATAATTTAAACATGCAAATGTTTTCGGTACAAATGTTTTGAAAAAAAGTTATTTATGCTCACCAATGCCGCATTAATCTGATAAAAACAAAACAGTAAAACAGTAATATTGTGAAATATTGCAGTTTACAGCAACTGTTTTCTGTTTTAAGATATCATTTATTTCTGTTATTGCAAAGCTGAATTTTCTGCATCATTACATAATAGACTGATTTGATGTTCAACAAACATTTATTTTTATTAATAATGTTAAAAACAGTTGTGCTGCTTCATATTTTTGTGGAAATTTTGATACAGTTTATTATGATTATTTGATGAGTAGCAAGTTATAAAGAACAGCATTTATTTGAAATAGAAATCTTTTGTAATATTATAAATGTCTTTACTGTCACCTCACCTTAAAAAAATTAAAATCATTCATTTCTTTCAAAATTTATGTTTTACATTGGAATTTGCCCTTCAATATTTTTTTTTCTCTCTCTTGCAGGGCCCAGGTGTTGGCGAAAGGAGTGGTAAGAGAGCTTTTACCAAAATGATACATAAAAAATATGAGCAATAATATATAGTGACTCATGGAGTACTAGTTGATATCCAGAGGCTGTATTTCTCTTGTCATGGTTGTGTCCATTGTTTTTCTAGCTGGTGTACCACAGTCTGCAGCTGGTGGCGTTTGCAGTGCTGGCTGTGCTCATCATGAGACTGAAGCTCTTCCTCACTCCTCACATGTGCATCATGTCCTGTTTAATCTGCTCCAGACAGGTGACCCGACCATTCACGCTCTATTCTTCACCAACGCACTCCAAAATATTCCGAATGCAACAAAGCTGTTTTGGGCAAAAGCTTTAAAATCTAAGATGCTGTTGGACTCACTAATGTTTTGGTTTCTTTGGCTCTTCATCTGCAGCTGTTTGGCTGGGTAGGAGAGAAGTTTAAACTTCAGATGACAGTCGTGGGAATATTGTCCATCATGGCAGTTCAAGGATTCGCCAACCTGCAGAATCAATGGGGCATCATAGGAGAATTCAGTAACTTCCCTCAAGAAGAGCTCCTGGAGTGGATCAAGGACAACACAAGCCCTAGTGAGAAACTCCTGTCTTTTGGATTCACTTTTAACTGTGCAAAATGAAACCACTGATTTAATGAACAATTTCTGACTCCTGCATCCATGCAATGTTCCTGTAGATGCTGTGTTTGCTGGTGCTATGCCCACCATGGCAAGTGTGAAACTGTCCACAGGCAGAGCCATAGTGAATCACCCACACTATGAAGATGCAGGATTGAGGTAGACATGATTTAACGTACATTTTGTCTCTCTATTTAAGTACTTGTCCAATTATTATGTTCTTATGAGATTGTTCTGTGTAAAGTGTTTGATTTCATCTTGTCATTATTCAGAGAAAGAACAAAGATGGTGTACTCCATGTACAGCCGAAAGCCAGCTGAGGAAGTAAAGCGAAACTTATTAAAGCTGCAGGTGGACTATTTCATCTTAGAGGACTCATGGTGCACCAGACGCTCCAAGTAATACTTTCAATTACTACCACTGAGTTTGATCATTTCTTATGGAAGCTTGTTTCTACGGAGCCCCACACATGTGGGAAAAAATATACATACAGTACAGGCCAAAAGTTTGGAAACATTACTATTTTTAATGTTTTTGAAAGAAGTTTCTTCTGCTCATCAAGCCTGCATTTATTTGATCAAAATGTAATATTGTGATATATTATTACAATTTAAAATAATAAATTATCATTTATTTCTGTGATGCAAAGCTGAATTTTCAGCATCATTACTCCAGTCTTCAGTGTCACATGATCCTTTAGAAATCATTCTAATATTCTGATTTATGATGAGTGTTGGAAACAGTTCTGCTGCCTAATATATTTGATGAATAAAAGGTTAAAAAGAACTGCATTTATTCAAAATAAAAAAAATATTTTCTAATAATATAAATCTTCTGAACAGGGGCGGATCTAGAAAAATATTTATGGGGTGGCGAGAGGGGGGCAGGAATTTTTGAGGGGTGGCAACATATGGCAGACGTATATATACTGAATTTAATTACAGTTAAATTGGCCATAACTTTTAATTCGTTGCTGCCAACTGGGGTGGCAGCAGGGGTGGCAAGGCTTTCTTTTAGGGTGGCATTTGCCACCCCGGTAGATCCGGCCCTGCTTCTTTATCACTTTTTATCAATTTAACACATCCTTGCTGAATAAAAGTATTGATTTATTTCAATAAAAAGAAAGAAAAAAATTACTGACCCCAAATTACTGACCAGTGTATATTGTTGTTACAAAAGATTCATATTTTTAAAACATTTGCTTCTTTTTTTTTTTTTTTACGTTTTATTCATCAAAGTATCCTAAAAAAGTATCACAGGTTATGAAAAAATACTAAGCAGCAGAACTGTTTCCAACTTTGATAATGAATCATCATATTAGAATGATTTCTAAAGGATCATGTGATAGACTGCAGTAATGATCCTGAAAATTCAGCTTTGCATCACAGAAATAAATGATAATTTAAAGTATAATCAATTGAAAACCAATTGTTTTAAATTGTAATAATATATCACAATATTACATTTTTTTGTATTTTTGATCAAATAAATGCAGGCTTAATGAGCAGAAGAAACTTCTTTCAAAAACATTCTCTCTGTCCCAGCATGTATCCCATATTTGTATAGTGTTAACTTTTTTTGTTAAAAAAATAAATACATTTTGTATATGTTTCCAAACTTTTGGCCTGTACTGTATATATCGTAGGGCTGGGCGATATGGCCAAAAAATCATATCTCTGTATTTTTTGGTTAAATGGCGATATACGATATATATCTCGGTACTTTCTACATTTTTCTATTTGGATAAAGAAAATCTGTATTTATTAAAAAATTTATTTCACATCCTGCCCAATGATATCCTACAAACAATGTTGATATTGAAGGATATGGAAACAAATATAGTGAATGTAATGTAGGCTATGCAATATATTATGTGCTAAAAGGTGGTTAAAATCACATTACATTCTAACATTGTAAAATAATGCTTTTGTTTTTAAATTGACTAAAGGCTAAACTAAAAATGAAAATAAAAACAAAAGCACAAACTAATTATATTAGCCTGCATTTAATTACCCCATTATAATGGTCATTTTCATAAAAATATACTTGAAGGCTTAAAATTCCACACATAGCACATTTATTGTTTCCAACAACAAATATTTTAGCAATATGTATATTTTAGTCAGAATTATTGCGCTACTATTCTATTGTTGCGTGGTGGCGGTCATTCACGGAAGCTTGAATTTTAGCGGAGATTCACTTGCAGAAGGCTCGTCCTCTCCTGACAGTGAAATGGACATATTTGTTTGACTTTCTAACATTTACAGATGGAGAATATACCTGTGAAATGTAAGTTAAGCACTGAGGAAAGCACCACATCTCAAATGCATTAAACAGCGCAAGTATTTATCTGTCAGTCAGCAACAGTAGTCAGAGCATCTGACAGGGCAAGCTGCTTTAAACTTGTCAATATAGGACAAATGGTACAATGTACCAGTGTAATTTGTTCGCTTGTTTTAGTTTAATCAAAACGAGGGAACAAATTAATGCAAAGTGGCTACAATTTACTAAAACAAGAGAACCAATTAAGTTGTGGAAAGTAATTATACATTTTTGTCCGCATGTCATGTGTGGGGCTCCGTATATTTCCGACAGGGAATAAAAATAAATAAATAATTGTGATGAAGTCGGAAGTCGCAACTCTGAAAAAACGAAGTCGGAAGTCGCAACTCTGAAAAAATGTAGTCGGAAGTCGCAACTCTGAAAAACATAGTCCTCTGAAAAAATGTAGTCGGAAGTCGCAACTCTGAAAAACGAAGTCGGAAGTCGCAACTCTGAAAAACGTAGTCCTCTGAAAAAACAAAGTCGGCAGTTGCAACTCTGAAAAAACGAAGTCGGAAGTCGCAACTCTGAAAAACGTAGTCCTCTGAAAAAACAAAGTCGGAAGTTGCAACTCTGAAAAAACAAAGTCGGAAGTTGCAACTCTGAAAAAACAAAGTCGGAAGTCGCAACTCTGAAAAACATAGTCCTCTGAAAAAACGAAGTCGGAAGTCGCAACTCTGAAAAAAACGAAGTCGGAAGTCGCAACTTGTTTCTCTGTCGAAATTTTGATATATAAACTCGCATTTGTGAGGAGAATTATCTTTACCTTTTTTTTTTTTTTTTTTTTCATGGCAGAATCAAGCTTCCATAATTTCTTGTATCTCACACGTGTTTCTTCTTAATCTCCAGGCCCGGCTGCAGCATGCCTGAGATCTGGGATGTGGAGGACAGCCAAAATGCAGGAAAAGTGCCACTTTGCACTCTCATGTCGAGGGATTCTCGTCCTCACTTCTCCACCGTCTTTCACAACAACATTTACAAAGTCCTTCGAGTTCCCAAAACAGTGAGAGATATGAGATAACAGCAGATTTCCATCAACGTTACTGTTTTGTGTCTTTGATACGTGTGTATATACACAGCAATGATTATTTTTGTAAAAGTCAGATCTGTTTTTGAGACCTGCTTCTGCCACTTTGGTGTCCGTTTTGTTTTGATCAACTGTGTGAAATGTTTAAACTGTGGTGAATCAGGTGTTTCACCGCCAAGAGTCCATCAGTATTAAATCTGCCCTTAACCATCTGCTCTCATGCTTGTTGAAATGTATTCATTTTGTCTGGATCTCTGTGATTTTCGCCATCCATGGTGCTGCTGGTTGCATATGGTCCAGAATATTGTTTCACTTGACCTAAATCATTTCACTTTTTATTTTACTCCTTTTAGGATTTTTAACCTGTGAAGTTTCGTAAAACCCTTTTTGTGGAAAGTTTTAAAATTTACATTTATATATATATATAGTTTAAGGGAGGATTATGATAATCTATAGTTTTATTTTTTTTAAGTCTACCAACTCAGTTTTATTTGTCATCTGTTGTAGATAAAATGCTTGTTACTCTTTGGTCAGTGTTATTAGAGAAGTTATCTTCTGAAATAGTATTTTTATCTCATGGTTTAAAAATGTTGTCAAGCTCAGCTGAATTTTCATTTGGATCATGTTAGTGTCATTTTCTCTCTCTGTACTGAGGTTTACCAGTGTTCAGAATTCTCCTCATTTCCCATCTGCCAGTGAAATGCAATTGTCAGGAAATGCAACAGTTTATCTCAGTTGTCTTTTCTGATGTCACGGAATAATAATAGTCCTTTAAAATCAAGCTGAGGTACTGTAATCACTGCCATGGAGTTATTAAAGGTATCAATTTGTAGCATATTTTCTGTTGTAATTCAAGTGCCCTTTACATTTCATTTGATGTGCGTGTGAACCGTCAAAGAATTCATGTTCTCGTGTGTGTTTTTTTTTATCTAATGTGAGGTACTAGACATTTTGTATTTCACTAATTAAATGTTTTGTTATTTTAATCATTCATTGGGTCTTTGTTGTTTGTGTAAATATTAATGCATTAAGTATTTGTTTTAATCAACTGGATTGGACAATGTGGCCAGTTAATTCAGCTGGCGAAGCAGTCCACAGTTCTTTTTGTTTGTAAATTGATATCAAGAGCAGACATATATTTGACAAAGTCTTACATTTTATTAAACTTATATGAAAAGGGGTCTTTAAAGCTACACTATTTAACTGAAAATAAAACTACATATTTCTTGTGGAAGATCACTGTTTGGGTTTTGCGTCGGCTCTGCTCCAATCTGCACACATGAAAATGGTTCGAGGCGCATATATATATATATATATATATATATATATATATATATATATATATATATATATATATATATATATATATATATGTGTGTGTGTGTGTTTATATATAATTAACCAGAGATTCATGAGGGTTTTGGTAATTTTTTTCTCGTTCGTTGCGACAAACTTTTGGCTTCATGCTACCCACAGCCGGAACTACTTTTCTCCGTGTATAGATATGTGACGAACCGGCGAAATAGGTATGAATGCAATTTCCTGCGAAATCCGTCCTCCTGATAGCTCTGAAATAACTTATAAATCATTATAGTTTTATGAAATTATGTAACAGATAAGATGAAAGAGTTTTTTTCACTCCCATTTTTTTTTTTTTTTACAAGTTACATCGTGTAAGAGTATCATTAAGACTATTCAGGGAAATATTGAAAAAATAATGAACACACGGTAGATTAAAGACAACAGAAACAGTTATTGCTTTAATAAACAACTTCATTACAAAAGACAACTCTCTCCCGTTGTTTGTGTATTGTACAAATGCAATGTATCTCCTATTTAAATCTTGATTTGGCCAGTTCACAAGGGAAATATCTGTCTGAACTGAAATAGTACATTATACATTGTGCAGACAGAAGCTCAGAACACCACGGCAGCAATACTTGTTCAGAGTCCTACTGTGAGGCTTATACAGTAAGATACTAATGGTGTATGACACAAAACAATCTTCCAGATATTCAATATCACTCCCACCCGCACTCCAACTTTAACCGATCAAATTTAGCAAGTAACTTACCGCAAGAATAAAAGTGTACAACCTACTGATTTAAAAACAATCATAGAGAGCCTTCACATGTAGTAGTCAGAGGTATTTCATTTTCATTGTGGGATTTATGAAGTGCTGTGTAAGCATGAGGACAGTAAGCTAGTTCACTACTGCAAGTAAACTCTACTCATTTCAAATCAACTACACTTGGCAACTTGAAAGAATACATAAAAACAACATCAAATAAAATGGCAATTGCTCTGTTGGAGTATCATAAATATTGCAAAAAAGGGTCTTCAACATCTGTAGCTTTTAAAAATGAGTTGGGGGCAGAGGCTGCACTTTTTTTGTCCAGTGTTCAAATTAAAAGACATTTCTCATCAAATAAAAAGCATAAAGGAGGACATGCGATCTTGAAACAGAGAGGATTTGAAGTAGTGTGGGGAAAGAGTGCAAAAAAAGAAGTTTCCTGAGACTGCTCTAGATTAAATAAGTTGTTGTGGTGATGGCAAGCCTACCTAAAGTGCACATTAACAGCGCTAACAGAAGAGGAAAGAAATGACAGGCCAACAACACTGCAGCAGTCCTTCTGCCCCATCGCCTCCGCATACTTGACCATTAAATGACCGTTAATAAATTAGTTGATTAACACATTGTACAAATCAAAAGTACTAACAATACAAAATTCTATTTCATAACACTAAAAAAGAAACAATGTAAACATGAAAAAAATGGGGGCAAAACTGATATTGCTTGGCTCTATAACACAATCTAGTTTTAATCGTCCTGACCTGCTATTCATTTTCAGAGTGACTGCAAGAATGAATGAAAACATTTGTTTAGTTTATTCGCATTCTGTGCTATCAACTGTTCCGTTTTAATATAGTATGTGTCCATAAATCATCAAGCATTCTGTCAGACCGTCAGTGGGAATGACATTTTTACAATTAAAGTACAATAATAATCATTTATTTTGCATTCAGGTTTATTATGTCCTTCGTGTGACATTTTAAAGTGTTCGCTTTTCACGTTATTATTTTTTTTTTCCAAAATCAGTTTGGAAGGTCAGTCATGCAGCTGAATGTCACTACCTTTGGTCTCAATGAGACATTTTCTCATATGTGCATTTGTTTCTTTTAAATAGCAGCACTCTGCAACAAACAGCATTTTAATGTGCTGAAAAGAAAATCATCTTAAAGCGATGACTTGAAAACCGTGGTACCGTGAAAAACAGGATTTTTGAGTGTAAAACTAATTCTAAAAGACTTTGTCTTTATATCTATCTTGAGAAAAATAATAAAATAAAATCAAAATCAAATATGAAACCAAAGAGGCCTGGGTCCTTCATAACATACCCTATGTCTGAAAAAAAATTGGTGATTTATTCATATTAAAAACAAATTGTACAAAATAAAAAAGGGTTTGTTGGTGTGGTTAAAAACAGAAACTTAGATAAATATACCTGGAACTCATTTCTCAGCCCTCTATCGGGCACTTCTAACTTTGGCTTGGCTTAGGCAGGTTGGTAGGGCTCACAGAACGGAGCAACACTGTTCCAAACTAGAGGACTCTGGGAAGGGCCCTGCAGGGTGTCCACAGTGAGCTCTCTCATATTGACGTCTCTGCATCCACACATTTATCCCCCTGCTCGTCTTCCACACTGATCTTAATGCAAGCCGTCTTCTCTTCACTGTAACGCAAAGAGAAAAGATGAAGGGAACATTTGCAATAAAAGTCACCTAGCACAATTTTCCTGAATGTTATCACACCACCATACTAGCAACATACATAATCACATTAGATGAAGCACAAAAATGATGTCAGACATCAGAAATGTGCAAAAGCGTATCCAACACACAAACTTTTCACATACGCATACTTTTTAAACAATAGATAAAGGCCTGGTCACATGAAAACAAATGCGTCTAATCGAAACATATAAAAGTCTAAAGTTGTATGTATGTGTGTGTGTGTGTGTATATATATATATATTCAGAATTATACACACATACACACATATATATATGTATATATATATAATGTCGAAAAAAATTATACATTTAATTGAATACAAATATAACATAACATTTCTTTGTTTATTTAAAAATTATTGGAAAAAAGATCAAAATAAGGCTTGACAACTAATAAGGCTTAATAACTTTTATAAATATATATATAAATATTAATTTTGTGTATAAACATTTTTCTTTTTAACAAATGAGGCAAAATGTATTTTTTTATTCCTTAACAAAAAATACTTAAATTATTTATAAACCCATCATTACCTAAGTATTTGCACTGAATCAAATGCAATGATATGCATTCAAATGAAAAATTGATGAACAGGCCTT
Source organism: Squalius cephalus (assembly GCF_949319135.1). NCBI lineage: Eukaryota > Metazoa > Chordata > Actinopteri > Cypriniformes > Leuciscidae > Squalius > Squalius cephalus. The sequence goes on along the minus strand of NC_137136.1, from coordinate 7,625,130 downwards.
TACTGTTTAAAATGTACAGGTCTACAGCTTTTACATCTAGACAAGGAAACAGGCTGTGCATTGAAGCAATGAGAGGAAGCAGAGTATTGTGATGTGAGAAGTGTTTAAAACAGGGATGAGGTCAGAGGTTAGGAATGGCTACCTGGCACTATGTTTCAATACTTTGGCACTGTCAGAGCTCATGGCAACAGCTTTCCACACAGCAGTTTTGGCCATCTCATCAGATATGTTAACCACAGAGGGGTCAATGCTGTAGAGAAGACACATCAGAGCACTTACGGCTGGTCGGACACACTTCATCACACTCTTATCTCTTACGGTTCACCAGCACTGTGCTTGATGGCCATTTGATTAATAAAGCATGAAACAAAACATCAGATGTACAAAAGACAAACCCTCCCAGCACAGACCCTTCATGTCATTTCAGAGGTGAGCATTTAATGGTGTCGTAATGATGTTCATAAGCAGGGGTGCGCATAACTGGTGAGCAGATGCGTAGCAGAAAACGTGGAGGCAAGCACTTTAGAGTACCAACATTTTTAGGGTTTACTTAATGGAGTAGGACTTTTCTCCATCTCTGGCAATCATGATGATAACAAGTGTGTTCATTAATTATTAGTGCTGTCAAAATTAACTCGCTAATGCACACGATACATTTTTTTCAGTTTAACAAAAATATTTTACGCAATTAACGCAGTATCTGTTTTTTCGTCATCCTTTGGCTAGCATTACAATATATGATAATGCTCTAATTTAAGCAAATGCTTTAAAACCATTCGCGCGTGATAAGAGAGAACAGTGTGTAACTACTGGCACGCGCGTCTGTGAATCTCCTGTCTGTGTGACGCACACTCGTGCCCACAGAAAAGCGCTTCAGACAGTGCTTCAGACAGTACAATTATGCCAAAATGCCCATTTTGTCGAGTATCCTCGCAAGCACAGTTAAATGAGTTAAATTAAGTCTTAAATGTACGTTAAGTGTTGTGAAAAAATATGATGTGCACCCCTGTTCATAAGCAATATGTCATGTTAGTAATCAAAGCATGTTTGATTAAGTCATCTCTACCAGCAGAATTTCAAAGATTTATTTGCTCCCTTGCTAAAAACGAAACATTGTTTTTCTTCTGTAAGGCCCATCTATTGCATCTAGATTAGATAAAGTAACTATGAAAAGGACACGAAGCAAATCTGAGACAAAATGGACAACCTTCCCAAACTACTACTTAAAACAACAAACAAAACAAAAACACTTTCAAAGTTTTTTGGACTTTGAAAGCAAAATCACATTCACAGGGCAACCTAAAGTGCAACTAGTGGTTTAATAATACCAAACTACACTACCATTTAAAAATTTGTTATTTAAAAAGTAGTAAGTATCTTATTCTTATCAAATGTACATTTATTTATCAAAAACACAGAAAACTATTTGAATATATTTTTAAATGTAATTTATTCCTGTGACGGAAAAGCTGAATTTTCAGCATCATAACTCAGAAATCATTTTAATATGCTGATTTGCTGCTCAAAAAACATTTCTTATTATTATCAATGTTGGAAACAGTTGTGCTGATTAATATTTTTGAGGAAACCATGATACATTTTAGGATTCTTTGATGAATAGAAAATTCAAAAGAACAGCATTTATTTGAAATAGTAAAGCCATTTATATGCTGCGTCCGAAAGCTTATAAATGCTGCCTTCGGAGGATGCATTTAAAGGTAGGAAGGCTTCAAGGCACGTCAGAATCCAATGTTAGCTTCACTTCCTGTCTCCTGAGATACCTTTTGAAGGCAGCATAGATGTATCCTTCACTGCCTTTGATATCCCACAATCCTATTAAACCGTTACGCTGCCTCAGAAGTCTGTCCGAAATCAGTCTCAACAAGTCAGCTGCCTAAGTTTTCGGACGCAGCCATAATGTTACAACAGATGTCACTTTTGATACTTGCAAAAAAAAAGTATTAATTTCTTTAAAAATAAATAAATAATAAATCTTACTGAACCCAAACATTTGAATGGTACTGTACAGTATGTCTAAATTGTGTTTAATCATCATGGAGGAAACCTCTGGTTTAACTTTGAACACAAATTTGATAATTTGTGTATAATTTGAATATAATTTTAATAATAATTAATCATAAAATATCTTACCACATAATTGCACAATTGGCCAGTCAGTATCAAGAAATCTAGAGAGCCATGTGTAACAATGTGGATTACTTTGGCCTTGAGAGTAAATTTACATAACTTGACTTCAACTGTCATTTGAATGTTTAATGAAAGTCTCTGCTCTAATTTTAATGCCTCTAATAATTCTGTAAATAGAGTTAACCAGAGGTGGAAAGTCCAGGGGTCAGAAAGTAAAAGTCCTGCCATATGTTTATTCTACTCATGAACTTAGCCAGCTGATTTCACTAATTAGTTCTAATTAGCTAGTATCTCCTGGCTGAAAAACTGTGCTAATTAGCAAATCCAGGTGATTGGAACAAAATACTGAGGAGGACTTTTACTTTCTGAACCTGGACTTTCCACCTCTGGAGTTAACCCTTCCGACATGGAGTAAAATGCTCTTGAAACCTGTTAGTGAAGTCTAACAAATGTATTGGTCAAAGTCAAACAGTGGTCTGTCAATGAGCCCGTCAGTGGCCTGTCTAATTTGTTTAGATATTATTAAGCACTGGTTTACACATGGAATGTCGATTACTGAGCATTCAAGGTAAATCATAAGCAACACTCATCATCTGAAGCTGTTTTGCATTGTTAAAGGATGAGTTGAATGAGGTGCGTGTGTAGTTTCCCACCACTGTTAACCAATGCAAAGCTGTCAGAAGAAGATTTAGACTCGTAACCATGCACTCACACGGTGATGTGCAAAATACTCTGTGTTAATCAAATATAAGTGATGATTAACATCGTGAACTGGGGCAAATTCCAATCGGAAGAAAGCATCCTATGCCCTACTCACTCCGAAAGGGAGAGCCTTTGAAGTGGGGACTTTGGAGGGAACAGGGCACTTCTCTTCTTCGGGCCCTGCATATAGTCACATTTACCTAACGCATCTACTATTAAACACATTTCTTACCTATGAAACTTATTTAAACTTAAAATTGACAAAAATGTGTGTAATATATCACACAAAACAGCTTGAATAACTGTTTATACATGTTAACTCAAACTCTATCACATGAGGATCATGAGGATTCGTCACCCTGGGTCACATGACCATACTTCCTTTAGGTGACCTTCACATGTTCCCTTCGCTAACAGACTTGTGGAAGGGCCCTACATAAAGGGATTCAGTTTGTAACACCCCTTCCAATGGCATCCCCTTCCCAAAGTGCCTTTCAAGGGTGCAAAAACGCAGATTGGAATTTGCCCCTGTAAAGAGGGAGTATGCAGGAACAAGAACACAAACAGGCCTGCGTATAAGCAAAAGACCAACCACTCCGCTCGTGTGTTCCTCATATGAGGCGCCGGAGGCTACACTGTCAGATCTGTCTCAAAAGAAACAGGTCAAAACTTACTGAATGAGGCCAACACTGTTTGCTTAAAGGGTAACTCTCGCCAAAATGCAACCTAGGGTCTTTTTGTTAATCTACCCGAGGCAAACTTTCGTTTAAAAGCATAATTAGAATGGAAACGCCACTTTTAAGTTTGACCGTATTTTTATTTTTTGGTCAAATTGCCTTTTGAATGGGGCACTTCTATGATAGCATAAAAAAAAATCGCTATTTTTAAAACGCTAAGAAGGCTCGACACAACATGAAACTTTGCTCGAAGTATCACCAGGGGCTCTGCACATGAACTCGAGCACTGAGAACATTGTTTGTGTTAAGAAACAATACTAAAATTCAGAGTCAGTTCATTCACATTCGGAGATCGACTATTTTTGACTGCCAAAATGCCGGCGGACACAGCTACAGTGAGTTGTTCAAAATCTTTCTTTTTAGTAAACTCTGTTTTCACAAACAATGTTCTCAATGCTCGAGTTCATGTGTAGAGCCCCTGGTGATACTTCAAGCAAAGTTTCATGTTGTGTCGAGCCTTCTTAGTAGTGCCCCAAGCACTCCCATTCAAAAGGCAATTTGACCAAAAACAAAAATACGGTCAAACTTAAAAGTGGCGTTTCTATTCTAATTATGCTTTTAAATGAAAGTTTGCCTCGGGTAGATTAACAAAAAGACCCTAGGTTGCATTTTGGCGAGAGTTACCCTTTAAAAGAAACCCACACAAAGAAATGCCTTATGAGAAGAAATGCTTATAATGCTGCAGTATAAAAGAGATCCCGTGAAATTTTTAAGTATGTGACTTATGAACCATCACCAACCTGACTTTAAGGGCCTTCACTGGGATTCCCAGGTGACCACTACCATCAAAGGGGATCTCTATTCGTCCTGCCTCCATCATGCGCTGTGCTTCCTGGGCAGACACATTAAGACAAGAAAGGTGCTTAGTAAAAAAAAATCTATTAAGATGGAGCTTCAGAAATATTCTAAATCTGCTTATCATCAGGAGAAGTAAAACAAAGCATCACATTGATGTTAAATGCATATGAAGAGGTACAGGAGAGCCATCTTTAAATTTTCAGTCTAAGTACTGATCAAATACCTCTTTTGCTTTTTTCTTTTTGTCATCTTCCTTTTTCTTCTTGCTTTCTGGCATTAGGTCATCCAACCAGCTAAGCTCCCTCTTCGTAAAGCAGAAATCTAGAAGCTTCCGCACAAATACCAGAGCAAGAACCTACAGAAGATGAATACAAGAACTGAGTAAAAAAAATGCAACAATGGATGATGAGCAGTGCAATCTGAATGAAGATTAACAAAAAATACCCATTTCAAAATGCAATCTACGAGCATGCATAGACCGAATCCAATTTTGTGCTGCTTTTTGAGGAAATTCTGCAATAAACTTGGTTAAACTGAGTATACTGTGTACTTAACCCTGTAGCCGAGAGCCGATAGTGTAATAAATTTGCTTTCATTTTTAATAAACATTTAAATTCAGAAAACTATGCAAGTAAAATGCAATAATGAAGTTATGTTGCATATATTTATATATGTCACTTTGAAAGTGCTGTGTTCTTGTGCCTTTTTCACATTGCAAGAAAAAAAAAAGACATTTAAATCAACAATATCTGATTATGTACTACAGAATTTGGATTGGAATCTGGATTCTATTGGATTACACTTGAAATCCAATTTCTCTACCCAAAAAGTGCATCTTTTTCTCAACTTCTAATCCTTATTAACAGGGCTTAACGTTTCACTCAGATTGGGATGAAAAAACAGCAATATAGCCTGATTATTAGATGATTTAATTACATAACACAGAATGGCGGATTATTACTCTATGACAGCAGATGGCGCTTATGGAACAGCAGAAATGCAGCCGATACCCCAGAAACCCCATGAACAAAGCAGGTGCTGGTTTCTGCTTCTGGACAGTATTTAAATGTTTCAAACAGACATTACATTTTTTTGTATTCGCTATGTTCATCACAGGCTATTTAATAAGGCTATTTATTTTGAAACTTAAACATTTTTACATTTTAACCTGGACTAAAACATGGCCTAGATATTGATTACAAATGTTCTTATTCTTTATTAGTGTTCAGTAACACTTAAGGTTCCATTACTTAACATCAACTAACAATGAAAAATACTTCTAAAGCATTTATTAATCTTAGTTAATGTTAAGTTCATTTACTAATACATTCTTAAAATCAAAAGTTGAATCTGTTCATATTTAATGGACCTGAGCTGAGATGAACAAACAAAGTACAGTTGTATTTTTATTAACCAACATTAACAACGAATAATAACTAACTGTAACAAATGTAGCTATTGCTCAGTGTAAATGTTAATACATTAACTAATGGGACCTTATTGTAAAATGTTACCAACTGTTCTTTATTTTCCTTGTAAATGTATCCTTGTATCACTTCATTACGGTTTTACTTGATAAAACTGCATTGCACCCATAAAGTTTTTTAATGCACTCCGACATTTTTTAACTTAAATTTTGTGTGGCAAAACATGATCCAATCAAATCTGAGATGCATTGGAAATGCCTTTTGTGTATTTGATCTTTTTTAGCCAAATTGCATGTTAATGCCAGGTGTGAAGGGTACATATGAGTGGGTGAGACTATATATTTACCATCATAGGGAAGACCACCGCGGCAGCAGTCGCTTTGATGACCCACAGCAGCACCAGGCAGGTGAGCTGAACTATTGTGAATATGTGAACCTTCCACAGCGGCACGTATCTCAGGTAGATCAGGTCAGGCTGGTGCTTTGCAGGCATCCCGAACAGCTTAATACGGTCAAAGAACTGCAGAGCAATGAATACAAACAACATGACCACAAATTCATCATCATCTTAGATTGAGCTGCCTTTATGAAAAAGACCATCAATCCTGTATTGTGAATATGAAAGTCCACTAACCTGTATGCCTTTGAGTGAGGACACACCCATGTAGAGGAACACTCCATACAACACAGGCATTGGTATAAACTATGAAGATATTAGAAAAAAAGGGGAAAAATACCATTAACCCTGTAAAGCCTGACATAAATAATAGTCAGAATTTTTGTTTAAATGAAAGTTTAAACAAAATATTAAAACAAATAAATATTTAAAATGTGCAAATACCGTATGTTTTTATAGAGTATCATATTCGATACATCAGGTTTTTAAGGCTCATATAGTATGATATAGGAGAATGTGGAAAATAACACCTCAATTTTATTTAGAGGCCCAAACTGTAAATCTGTAAATCATTGAGATCTTTATAACAGTACACTGTAGCAGACAACTTGCATAAAACTTAATATATTTTTTAACATGATTTTTCCAAAAAGTGATGTATGGATAATCAAGTAAACCTAAATTGCTTCAGTTCAGCAAGTGTTCATCTTGAAATATTAAGTATTTTTACATTTTATAATATATATGTTATTTTGAATTAAATCAGTAAAGATTTCACAGCAAAAGGACAAATGAAGGAGGACCTTTTTAGAATTATACTAAAAGCTATCAATCAGACGACAGAAGGCATGAAGTAGATTGTGTACAACAGGTTTTTCAGCAAAGTTTTGATCATGTTGATAATTTAGAGGCCTTAGATTTTTGTGCATCAAATATGATACAGTAGACTTGCATACATTTCATTAAAGAAATTCTGCACTATAAACTAAGCGTACCTTTAGAATAGATGTCATAAAGACAGAGAGACCCATAAGCACAAAGATCATGAGCCCGGTAACCCTCTGCTCACGGATGCCCAGGAACTTGGGCTGCTCTCCCGGGGCCGAACACTCCGACTCCACCTTCAGGCTGTTGACGTGAGAGATGGAGAGGACAGTGGCAGCGACGAACCAGGGCAAGCCCATCATAGAACACACGCCGAGCATCACGGCCACCACCAAAAGGTCAAGATGATACCCACAGCCTTTCTGCAGCAGAACAGAACCATGAGCACCAGCACCGCTGCAGTGCTCTGATAGGCTGGATTAGGTGTTCAACTGACCTTGAGCTTGTGTTCTTTACGGTTGATGATGACAGCGGTGATCTGCTGATCCATGAAGATGAGGATGGTGCATAGGAGGGCAGGGATGGCTGCTGCTATTAACGTCCATGTGGGGTTATCACCCAGAGGTGAGATCAGCCAGCCCCGATTCTTAGAGGTGGGCTACGGGACAGAAGAAAAACACTCTTTTTATGATGAACATAAAATGTGATTTATTAGGGATGCACAATTGTTGTGCCATTTCGGCTATCAGCCTACATTAGAAATGGTTTTATTTATTGGTTGTTGTGTACATGCTCCTTTCTCATATTTTTACATCTAGATCACCTTTGTCGTGATTTAATACTCAAATAGTCAATTTTTAAAAGCAATAATAATTTAAAAACACAGTTCAATCTTTTTCAGATATCTAAATGAATTTCAGTTTTTCATACATTACATCATGTTGTGATGCCTTGTAACATTTAAAATGATTGATTTTAGTTTCAAGTGCTTTTATTTTTTATTTTGGTGCTCAGGAAACTTCTTTATCAATGTTGAAAACTGATTAACAGCTGGTTAATATTTTTTGTGGAAATCATGATAACTCTCAGAATAGTAAGTTTTAGCATGTTATTGAATATGGCAATGTTAATGTATTTGGTCTTGGCAGGCTTTATAGAAAAACAGGACAAGAGAGGTTAAATCAATAGTCAAAGCCCAGCATGATAACAGACAACAGAAACAGCTGGGGTGGTTTTAGAGTCAACTACACCCTGCTAAGTGTGTTTTCTGTTTGTTTTGGGCTGCTTACAACAAATTTGACCATTCAGATGATGATACACTCATTGCAACTCTTTTAGGAGATATAAAGCTGCGTAAGCAACTTCTCTGAGAAATATTGACTCCAACTTTTCTTAGTAAAATAAACATGGAGCAAATTTGGGGGAGTGGAAACAAAGGTCAAAAGTCCAAAAACCCTAAAACCAGCCAAACATGTTTTCTTGCATTGGGTTTAATGACTCGTCAGATTACGATGAACAAAAAAATAAAAAATAATAGAAAATACCATTCATAGTACCTCAAATCTATCTGGGACATGTAGTTTAGGAGAGGGGATGCCCACCAAGTAATCAACCAAGGCCATAATCATGATGGTTATAAAAACTGCAAAGTCACTGATGGAAGAGCGAACCTGTAGAGGATGGAAACTAAACGTTAGAGTAAATGACACTGTATCAGCACATGTTCAGGTGGAGGAATGACTCTACTGACCTTAGTGGGGAAATATCGCTTGGTCTTGAACTGCTTGAGGAAGGATGACAGGAAGAAAGTGGTGAAGAAGAGAATGACTGACCAGAACAATACATCAGGGATGTACGGGCCATTATATCCACAAGCAGGACCCACAAACTCGCCATGGAGTACCTTGCAATCCTTTAAAGAGAGGGAGAAAATGACAATTACAACAAATAATAATTAAAGATGTTATTTATTTAGATATGGATACAAATGCAATGGGTTGTCAAAAAGATTAACATCTTTTAAAAATTCATAGTTTTTTATTAAATGAAATATAAATGCATATAGTGTTTCCTTTTTAGGTGATATTTTAAACAGGTCAAGCTTCGATGATCAAGAAATTCTATTGAACAAAAAATGAAAATTATTTTACTTTTATTAAAGGTTCCATATAGATTTGATTTAGAAATAAATATGCTGTTAAGAAGTAGTTTAGTCATCATTTACTAATAAACGAGATTCTGGCAACTGGACACCTATCCTGATGTCTTTTGAAATTGGACAGAAAACAATGAAAAAATTAAAATGTTTAGTAAATGTGTAAATGCCGTTAATAGTATTTCATGTTAAAAGACACTTCAACTGTAGTCTGAAAATATGAAATGCTTACTTTCACATTAAGCTCACTCCAGTTAATGGTCTCAGGAGTAAACCCTGACTGATTCCATGCCAGTACCATCTCCTCTGTGGTATTGGCTGGAGGTGAACACTGACATCTGAGGGAAAAATATTAAATAATTAGAATTAACGGGCCAAGTTTATTTTTAATCTAGCCTCTGAATATATGGTCTATTTATACACCAAGTAAAACACTTCCTTACGTGTAAAATGTGAGGTTGTCCAAATTGTCATGCATGTTGATAGGGTACATCTCCCCCAGTTGGAAGAGTTTCTCCAAGGCCTCATAGATGAAAATGATGCAGATGAGAGCAGCGAAGGCTTCCTCTGTGAATCTTGTTATATAGCACACCAGAGAGCTGGCGTCTGTGGCAACCAGCACAAGGCACAAGAAGGCCGTCCACAGGCCAATGCTAGTGCGCAGAGGGAGGTAGGACAGATTGTAGTCACTGTAGAGAGACAAATAGACATGTTATATGTTGCTCTTTGTAAAGGCATCTGCTAAATGAAGAAATATAAATATCTTCTACTGTCTGGATTATTCAATGTGTTTTTCTTCACTTCAATATAGAACCAAGCCAAGCAAATGCCGCATATTTAAACACTTCAAATAGTAGGATTAAACAAGTAGGATTAAAATGAGGCTATGCTGAACTTAAATGTGTTTTGTATGTCCAGAGCGCTGCGCCAACTCTTTTCTGCACCAGTAGATGGCACCACGGTATGTATAGTTTAAAAATCAGCATTTCCAAACAATCTCTGACATCTGAACAGACTGAGTAGTATTTACTCTTTACTAAAACTTTTTTAATGGGTAGTTGATGAAATGCCAAGCAATGACTGCACTGTGACAAGTCACACTTAATTTAAAACTTTTTTATACAATAGTTTGTTACAAGCCAATCATTTGTACAAACGGTTAGTGCTGATATTTCATATAAACATCTGAGTGCTATAATTTCATTAAATCACGAGTTTGTCAGCGATATAAACTGAATTGATTCATTAAGATGAACCGTTTGAACTGAATTAATAGAATGTAATACTGCAATAAAAATCTATATCTTATAAACAAACTAAATAAATAAATAAATAAACACACACAGACAGACACATACATACATACATATATATAAACAGTCACTAATTGCAAATTATATCATTTGAGAATAATGGCTGAGGTACAGAATAAGGAGAAATGAGGAAAACTATAAGGAGTGACACTCTATTGAAAGTGAGTCTCTCTCACCTGCAGAACTTAAAAAGAATTTTCTCAAAAACTAGAACTGGCCCAGTGCTGCCCAGGATAGTGAGAGGCTGACCAGAAAACAGAGAGAAGGCCACACCGGTCAGTGAAGCTCCAAACAGAGACTCAATGGCACTCTAAAACAAACGCAGACAAAAGGACTGTCATCAAACTGTAGGAGAGTTTCAAGCAAAGAAAACAGCATTCTGTGGAAGTAGAAATTAAATATTTAAGGCACAGGAAATGGCTACTCTCAGAGCTTTAATCCTCCATTGATCTTTCCAGGCAGAGCCAAGTCTACAAGTCTGACTCACTATGTTGTTTTTGGTGGCTTCCCCCAGAAGGCCTCCGAAGGTGATGACGGGGGACATGCAGGCACAATAGAGGAAAAGGATGGAAGCTAAACACTGCAGGCTGATAGCGTCCTTCACATCTCTCCAGTAAAACGGAGCTTTCCGCCTCACATCTAGCACCAGACCCCCGAATATCCTGTGAAAATTGAATGACAAAAAAATTCAACCAGGTCATATTTACAAAAGCAGTGAGTAAAATAAATAATAATTTGAAGATGTCAACAAACAACAATAATAATAGTGTTGTTATTTAAAAGCAAACATACACACTTCATTATAATAAAATAGAAAATAAGCATCACTGTTGGTAATTACAGTGGAGTTAACTATGTAAAGTCACTACATTAAAGGAAATAAAATTAGGAAATGCATTTGAAAATTATATTATTTCTCATTTTGTTCTAATGGCTGTTTGGGTGTGCTGTATTTTCAGAGCGCTTTGGGGCTCTTAAAACACGTCTTAATGAACGGCACTCTTACACAACCGTCTCTGGCCGGCCACTTAAGCTGCACATCAGAGGGGCGCCACTGTTAAATCTACTGCCTTTATTCAATACCTCCGACATGAAAGGCTTAGATAATTTGCACCATAAAAACATTTTTACCCCCCTCCACTTAATGCGTTTATAATAAGGTCCTCCTTCATCAAAAGAGACTTAAGTAAATCCAACATTACCCTCTCTCTCTCTAACACTGTGATCAGCAGGGTTCAGCTTTGACACGCATTCATTCGCATGTCCTTAAAGTCCAGATACCTTAATGGCTTAATGTAAAAGCACAACACATCTAAGTACGTCATTTATATAAACCCATCAGCCATATTTAGGGAATCATACATAACAGAATCTCTCCTTTTTGATATATAGGTTAAGCCTCATATGAATCCAAAAACATACTAAAAGTGACCAACTTATAATATGGGTGATGTGTGTAAAAGAGTGTGCAGTTTATAAGTGATGGAGGTTGTACTATCTCTGACCGTCCTGTCCTCTTGAGTTCAGGTCCAGTGTGGTGTTCCTCTTCATTGATAATCTCTGATAGTGGAGCAGAGCCATTAGGCATGGAGGGCATCTTTCTCTTCTCCTGCAGCCATGAAATTGAAACAACAAAATGTAAGAGGCTAAAAAAAGAGCAACAACATCGCCCTGTTAACCCTGTGGCTCCTGGCTGGCTTCTTGCAGTGATTAAACCAACAACCTTCTGGATACCACTTCTGAGCCATAACCACTAATCTACAACAGCCCAAACTCCATATCTCGACTCTCAGGCGATGATTACCTGAGACGGGACGCTCTTAGGCGGCTCGATTCGTATCGTGGGGTCCCATTCTCCTGGAGGCAGCACTGTCACCTGGTCCAAGAACTCATCTATGCCAGACAGAAGGTCATTCCTGTCTTTGGCTTTGTACGCTACATCATGAAAGATCTGTCATGGTGTTAGAGAAGGCAAGAGCATGCAATTATGCAGACGTAAATGGAACTGCTGCAATCTTAAATTTGTGATTATGAGTAAAGACAGTTTGAGCATCCTTCAAAATCATCTCATACAGATCTACAGATCAAACGTTTGGGGTTTAATGTTTTTTGAAAGTCTCTTTAGCTCACCAAGGCTTCAGTAATTTGATCAAAAATATAGTAAAAACAGTAATATTGTGAAATTTCACTTTTCACACTTATTTTAAAGTGTAATGTATTGTTGTGATGGCAAAGCTGAATTTTCAGCTAAGGTCGGAACCATATAGGCTTTTGGGCAGCACATGAAGGCTTTTTAGTTCAGAATCATTACGGTAATTACAATATAATCGTAATTTGAAAGATGCAAAGTTTGTAAAAAATTAGACACGCCCTATAAACTTAAGACAATACAACTTATTATTGAATGGGGTGTACTTTATGTCTCACAGCATTGTATTCATTCAAATAAAATTATATTTACATTTATGCATTTTACAGATGCTTTTAATCAAGGTGACTTGCATTGTAATCAAGGTATACATTTTTTTCAGGTCATGAATTCTCTGGGTATTGAACCCACTACCTTGACGTTGCTAGGGACATGCTCTACTGTTTGAGCTACAGGAACGCAGACTAAGAAATACAGCATTGTTCAAGGGAGAAGCCTCACCTCATCTGTCATTAAAGTAGCTATAGACCTGCCAATCTCATGGTATTGGCCCCCTTTACCGAAAGGTCCCAACAGCAAGAAGAGAAACCTGTAAATAAGTTGAGGAAATAAATAAAACTGCAAGAAAAGATTGCATAAAAGGCTTCACATACATACCATAAGAAGAAACCTAGTGAAGTCTCCCTGGGGTGTTATTTGTGTGCATTTATGTAAATGCAAGTTATGTTTTCATGGGTGCTTGAGCGCTACCTTGTTGGAACAGGAACTTCGGTAAGTCCAGTGAGAAGAACAGCAGGTGAGAGACGGATGAAGGCAATGATTGGACGCTCAAGGAAATCAACTTCCCCCACCAAAACATTCGAAGCCTCAGCGCCTGGAGGAATTTTCTTCATGAAATTCATGTCCACCTTAAGAGCACAAAAATGTAAAGATCAGGTACATAGTGCTGACATTAGACGTTTGTGTGTTTCTTCATGAACCTCAAGAATGGGGTATTGGTTTGCTGGGAGTGTGCAGTTGGAGTAATGCTGTCTTCAAATGCTATCGGGATTATCGTAATAACGAGTTTCCTAGTTAATAATTGCAGATGAACGACCTCCCAAATCGTATTTACTACTGAGAAGCTTGGGGATAATTTTGATGCCCAATTCCCCGAGTTGGACGTGCCATAAACTTTAAACATGGCGGAGGGGAGAATGATTTCTGCTGTGACTGGTATTCTACATCGTCGTTAAACTAGTGCATATTTACATATATGAATAATCATTTGAAGCTCATTGTATGTTTTATATACAGTGAAAACAGCCTATTAGAATATGTATATGGTTGTCAATGAATGAGATGCTAAATATATAATTTGGCTGTAATACGATTTTCCCATTAAACAGGCAAAAATAAACCTGGTCTCCTCTATGATTCCTGTTCTTTCCAACAACAAAGCACTTGAACCTCGACAAGCTCATAATCACAACTTCAGAAGAGGGAAGTAGGAAATTTTATGATAGCATGTGAAGGCAGCATAAAGCCCAAAGTATACAGGGATGCCGTCACACTACACAATTTGTTCAATTGACTTCCATTCATACGCATGCGAATGCGTCAGACCGGAAACGCATGCTCATGCGAAAACAAAGCCACTTGAAGGCAAGCCTGCAAGGTTAGCAAAAAAAGTGTAACGCCTGTTAAAGCCGCGTTCACACTAGACTTTGAGCATGCAAAATTCCTTGGACACTGCAACTGTCATGGTATGACATCGTGCTCTGCAGCATCTTTTTTATAAACATGAATTCAAAATATGACAAATAATAATACATTCAAAATGTAAAAATAAACAATCTACAGCTTTACTGCAAAAAATCTTCTTTTAATTCAGCAAATTGGTCATGCCGTGACGTATTGATATACTACTGGTCACACGTCCTCACGTGATGTGAATTTTTTTAATGGATGTCAATGGAGGAGAGGCTTTACAGCGCTGAATAAACTGCTTTTGTGGGAAAACAGTTTATCATTTAATGAATCGACAGCCCATTTGCTAATCTTCAACATGTTTGGTCTTAAACGTTAATTTTGGATTGGTATTTTTTTAGAGTTTACAATAACAAAAAATGCTGTTTTATAAGAGCAGACAATTGAGCAACAGGTATGATTTAGTACACGGCACTTCTCATTTATTTCTATGGTATTCACAAACAGTGATCGACTGTCGCACAACTCTGAACAAAATTCAAAGACGTCAAGGATGTAATGTGATTGGTTATGAAGGCACACATGATCCAAGTTAGCCGTTACACTTTCTCTAATGGTAGAGCCACAAACCGTCGTATCTCCCAACAATAAGACCATATTCAATGGAAAATTTTGCATTTCGCAGAATTTCAAAGTTCAAGTTTAGAAAACTTGTTTGCAAATTGATGCGAATTCGTATCACGTGAAGACGTGTGACAAGTAAAAGATCAATACGTCACAGCAAGTCAAGTAGATTGTTTATTTTTACATTTTGAATGAATGACTATGCAGGCCGTTGACACATGCACTCAAGAATGTTTCATATTTTTCCAGTGTCTCCGCTATTTTTCTCCAGAAGTTATAACCAATACAAATGTCTTTGTATTCTTTTAAACTAAAGTTGCGGCTATCTCATCACACCCTCACACAATCGCTTGTCAATCTGGCCGTCTATTGTTGTTGCAGTCTCTAGTATTGTTTTGTTTTTCCGTCTCTTTCGTTTAGTTTTCTACTGTGAAAAATGGCCCGGGTCAGTGTTGCCAACTTATGGAACAACTGATTAGTGCAAAACAAATTCAATGCACATGTGCGATCTGCACGTACAGTACACATGTACAATTCTGGTGACATAATTTGCATCACGCGCAATGTACGCGGACCCTTGCATACGTGTACAAACTGAAGTATACTTTGGGCTTTAAACCACATTCCACAGTATTACAAAAACCAGACCAGGAAATCAAACTAGTTCAGTCTAGTGATGCGGTTCTTTATTTCCGATAATCATGCAGTAATTAAAAGGTTTCAAGACTTCAGGAACTAAATTTCTGCCAAACTCTGGCTAAGCCAGTTTAACATGGTTATCAATGGCACATCACATACACTATGAAACGCACAAAAATAAATCTTGAGAAACAATTCTAAGATAAACCATTGACAATGAACAAAAGCAACAATTACACAACCAGCTAATATACCAAACCACTGACATGTGAGAGAAAAGTGATATTTCACAATCCACAGGACAGCAGAATGTAGACCAGTTCAGTCTGGAGAAATGTTTTTTCTCTTAGCGAGTCACGTTTTTCTAACCAGGATCAGTATACATGGGAAGATGTCACCTAACTCCTAACAAAATAGGACATCATCTGAAGTTGAGGATCAATTGCAGAATGAAAATAAGCTATTGAAAAACCCAGGTACTTTTAACACCCAAAAAACATTGTCTAACTTCTTCCAAGACAGGTGAACATTCGTTAAAAAACAGGTTTCAATCGCATTTCAGTCTAGGGTTTCTGTGTTATTTTGAAACAAAGCTGTCATAATGAAACTATGACCGTGAGAATTTGTTTAAACCAATACTTCACTATGTTTCAACAGCAACTTCAAGCAGAGCCTCTCTTTGTCACCCTACTGGCAACAACAGATGCAATACAATACAGCATCAATAGTCTCAAAGATAATGAACATTTAAAAAAAAAACATTTAGAGGGTATAAACAAGTAAATAAATATGTAGTAAAATAAGTATCAACTCATATGCAACATATAATACTAAAGACACTTTAAAATAAGCTTTAAATTCTTAACATTAGCAAATGCATTCGGCATCATAAAATAAATACTTTTACAGCACTTATTATTCTAGGTTTTACAGCATGCATTAATCTAGATGTATTAATGAAAAAGGAACAGTTGAAATTAACATTAAAAATAGTTTTTCACTGCCTTATACCTAATGCATTAACTAATGTTAACAAATTAAAACATATAATATTATGGTAACACTTTACAATAATATCATATAAAGAATTAAATAAAAACACACACACATCAGTTGACCACTATTTTGGACTCACCCCAAAACTAAACTGTGTTAACATCCCACAAGTATATTGCTAATAAAATGACCATATTAAGGACAGAGATTTTGAAGTTTTTGCATTTTCCATTGTGAAGTACTGCAACATTAAAACAGAAACATTGTTCCTTTTCGCAAGACACTTCAAACATCACTTATCACGACACACAATACAGTAATCAAAACATGGTTAACCACTCAAGAACACATCACAGAAGATCAGAGCCACAAACACAACCTCATGAAGCACTCGATGACGACACACTGGAAGACAGTTATAATGATGAGAGACTTACTGTAGGCCTTTTGCTGCCCCTTCCCAGAGAGCTGCAACTACAGTGAAAAGAGGATTGGCTGTCCTGATACCAACCAGACAGACATGGAGAGTGTTCAGTGTTCTGAATATACCTGCCATCTAGCCATGAGACTTATGTTCAGAACTATCCCGTTCCATTAATTAAACAGGTAATTTGATGCATTTAAAAAATGCTATCAAAATTTTGCCCTGGGGTCCACTTCAAAAATCTTTTTGCACCATTGTCCAAACAAATTGTACCTCCATCCTTCACTTACAACCTCCGTGAAAAGCCTGAATTATATTGTGACATTTGAACAAAAGTGTTGGTGGTGAAAACAATCCCTCCGAAACGGTTAAGATAAGAAATTTTGGCTGATATGGACAACTGATAATTATTTATATTTTAAAGCAGATAACAAGATAATGGCCTATATTTGATACTGAGACTGATAACAAAAAACAAAACCTAGGGCTGAAAAAAATTATCTGATAAAAAAAGTGATTTAAAATGTGTTTTTAAAAGCTCCAGGTTTGCTGTGCTTGTTTGTAGGGCTGCAAAATATATTGTGATTAAATTTTTATTATTATTAAATAAAAAATAAACAAAATAAATATATTACTACTGTAATAAAACGATTGTATTTTAAAATAAAAAAATAGAGTATTTAATAAAAAATAATAACAATTTTAGAGTACAACTGTCAAATACTACATCCAGATCGGATTCAGAACGATGATCAAAACGTTGATGGAGTAGATCTAGTCCAACAACACCCCTAATGCTTGTACAGTCCGATACCTCGTCCTGGGTCGACATTTCATTCAGTAACATTAGGCAGTTTTGATTTATATGCTGTTAAATGTTGGTGATCACGTTATTTTACATATGCATAAGATTACATAATATTGCTTGTTTCAGTTTCTTTTTCGCTTGTGTTTTGATCAGGATAAATCAACGTATACGTGTACATATACACAATATGTATAATAGCGCGCCCTACCATATAACAGTAAAAAACGGAAAGTCAGAAAATTCCGTCAATGGTGGGGAAAGAGTTAGAAGTCCAAAAATGCTTCAAATTACACAAAGCATTATTCACAGTGCTTTTAAATATTAAAACAGGTAAAACAATCCTTCTTATCCAACAATTATTTCACAAACGGACTTACAATGAATCACTGGGATTAAGAAATTATACATGCCACAGTTTCTTTTATAAGAGTTAAATGACAATAGGTAGATGAACTAGAAATAATGTAGGTCTCATGATCATTTGAAAATTATTTTTTGATATTGTGTAATATAAATACTGTGTTTTTAGGTTGGGTTTATGGGGAGCTTGGCAGCCCCGGGTCACTGTGCACTTTAGTAGCATGGAAAATAGCATGAACGTTCCTGTCCAAGATCTTCTATTATGTTCCAAAGCCAAGAGAGAAAATGTCACAGTGTCATTGTTGAACTATTCCTTTAAGTGATGCCTATCCACAACATTTACAACAGGATGTGTTGCAGGAATAGGAAGCTCACCTTGCTAAAGTCCACAGTGCTGTTTTCCCGGCTGCCACCAGCGCCATTCATACGGCTTTCACTGGGCTTACTGTTCTCCAGGTTCCCCGGGGCCGACTGGGGGGATGCAAGGAGACCTGTTGGGATGAAAAAAAAGGAAAGTGGTGGAGGACAGTGTTATATGTGTGTTGAGCTTTAATATGCAGGAAAGGTTAACCGCACACTTATTGTGTGGTCTAGTGTGTGGACATGCAGAGCAAGTCACATGCTTTCTGGATAACATCACACAGCAGTGTGTACGCTCGTGGATGCTATGCTGTAAGGTTGAATTTTAAACATTTAGAAAGTGATCTTTCAGATTTTCCAACCCACAGATTTTGTTGGACAGAAATCAAACCTTTTTTATGGAATGACAGGATGAGTTCATTTGAGGAGAGCATTAAGGCTAAACCACTAAATGAGGTCACCATGAACTGTTCCTGGCTTCTGTGAGGATTTTAGCTTCACACAGCGATCGAAAACATCTCCCAATATCCATAAAGAGGCACAGTAAAACTGTGTAGGCCTGGGGTGACATTTCATGGAAACAAGCTCTCCTGCTATCTGAGCCTGCCGCTTGACGTCATGCTAACTTAAAAATAAAGGAAGCAAAATGACCCTCCTTCTATGGTCTTCCCTGTAAACACATGGAATGGAAATCAGCCGTTGCAATTGTTTAATGTCACTGCCTCCTTGCTAGGGCCTGGTCAGGCACTCAGAACGGAGGTTTGCGAGCACGCGAGCTGCACATTCTGCCAACATGAACGCAGCGATGTACAACATGGAGCAACTCCATGACATCACCCACTCCCATTTCAACAGGCTCAGTTTACACTTGAAGTGTATTCCAAGAGGCCAATGACCTAAAGTGTCACGGGAAGCTTTCTGCTCCTCAGCATGACATCATTTATTAGCAACTGTGAGGTACTACCACCCTTTATAGTTTTCTTAATTTGTGGTGATTCGTTTTATTGATCTGGTTTCTTGTGTGCATATGCTCCAATAGCTAGAACAGAACCCTGTGCCCTCATCGATTGTGGAAGACTTTTAACAAACCCAGACAGTAGTATTAATAATAAAAAATAAATGTCAGAGGTGCAAATATAAACACTTTTTGAGGCCACTGTAATTCATGACATTGAAGAATGCTTAAAAGTCTAGTCTAAAAAAAAAAAAAAACGATATAAAACATCAAAGAGAACACATGAGCATCGCAGATGCTGCTACTGGATGTTCTGTATACACGTCTGCATTCTCAGGGAAAGATAAAACGGGGTGCCAAGTTTAAATGTCTCATATGGGTAGTCAAGCTCTTTTTAAAATATCTGATTGACTGGACATGGTGAAACTCAAGAAAAACCTGTGGGGACACGGTGTGACACAAGAAGACATTCAAATACTTAGGGTGAGAGAGGGAAAAGTGGGACTGAGACAGGTCAGAAAGAGACAGGAGAGAATGCGAGAGTGTTGGAGGTAATGTGTTGAAAGTAGCGTGTATTACATAATCAGATCGTTTTTACTGACTAATACAATTGATTTTAATGTATGACTGCAGATTTTGGTTTATAATTAATGAAAAATATATAGATTTTAAATATATTATATGTTAATATAATATATTTATATAATAATATATTTTATATTTTATGGTTAAAATGCAAGCTTTATTAATGTATAAACACACACACACATACACTTTCCTGCTGAAGTTTGAGTTTAGCGAGATGTTGGTGAGAGATTTCAGGTTTACATTTACATTATTCATTTTATATTATACATTAATTTTTTTATATATATATTTTAACTTTTCAAAGGTTTGGGGTCAGTAAGATTTGTGTTTTGAAACAAGTCTCTTAAGCTCACAAAGTCTGCATTTATTTGATCAAAAGAGAAGAATCAACAGTAATATTGTGAAATATTACAATTTAAAATAACTGTTTTCTATTTTATTATGGTTTAAAATATAATTTAAGTGATGGCAAAGCTGAATCATTATTACTGTGTCACATTATCCTTCAGAAATCATTCTAATATGCCGATTTGCTGCTCAAGAAACATTTCTTATTATTATTATCATCATCATCAAGCATGATACTTTTTTCAGGATTCTTTAATGAATAGAAAGATTTAAAAAAAAAAATGTATCAATATAATGCAGCCATGCTGAATACAAGTATTCATTTATTTTAAAAAAAGAATAAAATCTTACTGAATAAAATAAAATAAATAAAAAGTTTTTAACAGTAGTGTACGTGCCATAATCGAAAACTGAATACTCAAACTGCACATTGCTACTTAGGACACAGTGTAGCACATTCATTTCTTATCTAATGTAATTAGTTTTCTGGACTCAAACACTCATGACAAATCTAAAAAGAGTGTGAGGCTGAGCAAGTGTATCATGCAGGAGACACATCATGCTGATGGGCTGGATATTTGCCTGACTGCGGTAGGGACAATTGCTGTGCCAGCCTGTTGGGGTCATGAACCACCTTCTCATCCTGAGTGTTGAGAGACAGTGACTGCGGTTCCTCCTCCTCCTCGGGCGGGAACACCACGACCTCTGGAATGTCCTCTCTCTCTCCCCGCGCCACCAGCAGCTCAGGCCCCTGCTGAGAGGGTCCTGGGGAGCGGAGAGATGATGAAGCGCGGTGGGCGGTAGGGGGGGTGTTTTGAGGGGTGGCAGAAGGGGTGGAGTTGGCGCTGGGAAGAAGCAGGTTGAAAATGATGGAGGAACGGGAACCGCGGGAGTCTCTGGAGGGACGGCGCGAGCTGGGGGGAGTGGAGGTGGAGTAGGTACGTCTAAGGAGGGACAGACGGGAGGCAGAGAGACCCTCCCCTGATGGGACCAGTGCAGGAGGTCAAAAAGGATGAGGAAAAGTATGAAGAGAGGAAAACAAAGTAAACAGACTGTGGATGGATTAAAATAACATTGATGAATAAAATAAAAGCAAAAATGTTGAGATGAGGGAGTTGGGAAGGTTAGAGTGAAGTGAGGACGTGAGATGGCGGCAAGAATGGAAAGTGCAAATCAGTCACGATTCAACACCCAGAAACATGACCATCACACGCTGATCGTCAACATTTTAATAAATCAGGCTAGCTTGTAGTTTGCTATCACAGAACCCACATTCAACTCTGAGAATCAGAGCTAGGCCTGTTTCACAGAAGCAGCACTCAAGTAGCATTTTAGAACAGAGCCAATTTTCATAATGCAACACTCTCAACTAATACCAATACTATATATTTAATCAATATAATATTTTGCTATACAAGTTATGAAGCAAAAAAAGGAGCAAAATATTATTTTCTTTAAATAAAAAAATTGTGCGCTGGGTTTGAAGCTAGTTGCAAATGTGCAGTGAAACAAACATGCAGCACTTTCAGTTCAGTAGGTCTGTCTGAATGACTGAATCCAAATGATCCAAGCAGTTTAAAAATAGATTTTGGTGTTTGAGTTCTGCTCAATGTATATTAAATCACCATTTGTATGTAAGCTACTGTTAAAAAGTTTGGGGTCAGTAACATTTAAAAAAATTATATTAAGAAATTAATATTTTAATTTAAATTGTTAAAAAGTAAAAGCATTTTTCATAATAAAAAATTAAGAATATTTCGTAATATTACTGTTTTTACTATATTGTTTATTGAAAGAAATGCAGCCATGGTGGAGCATGAGAATTCTTATTTTTAAAATATATTTAAAAAAATCCTACCGACCCCAAACTTTTTAATTATACCGTATGATGTCACCATTCAAGAAAATTAGACAAGACGATATAAATAAATTAATATTTATAAAATATAATTAAATATATAATGTACCGTAGTACATTACCCATAATTATTTTCTGTATAGCACCACTGTTCTGTCACATAGCTGGTTCAAGCATTTCTTGTGGAACAGGCCTTGACCATGACAACACCATGACTTGAGCTCTTCATCGATAAAGTTTTTAGTGTGAGTAAAGACAGGAAATGCAACCAACACAGCACACAGTACTGGCCTGAAATCAGTCAATGAAATGCACCATGCACTTCACATTCAAATCCAATGCTTTTAGCACCGAAGAAACGGAACATCTAGTCACATACACTCCCTGCCGGACGTCTTTAACAACAGCTGGCCACAGGCACAAGGACCCTATGCACACCTACTTTCCTTAATTTCTTGTTTTTGAGTGGGAACAAAAGATCAATAAGCAGTGGACTTAAGAGAATCTAATTAATATTAGAAAGAAAGTCAAGCACAGCAAAAGGTCTCACCATTCCTCTCAAGCAAATGCGGGTCTGAATGTTTCTTGCCTATGTCGGCGAAGGAGCGTACGAGCGGGATGCGATTGCTGAGCTTCTTCTCATTCTGGTGGTGATGCCTCTTCATCATGGCTTCACGCACATTCTCCCTCAAACTCTCATCCAGCTGCTCGGACGCCACCATGTTGTCCAATACCATGTCTGGGAGCAGAGAGACCTTCATTTTTGTAGACGTTCATTGTGTTCATGCTGAGATATAAGGGTTTATCTAACAGCCAAATGTTACCTGCTATCTCCTCAATGGTGTTTGCTCTCATGTCCAGCATGACAGTGCCATTGAGAATGCAGCTCCGTAACTCAAACAGGCTGTGCAGGGAAAGTGTGGCGACATAAGGCTTACTCCAGCGATCTCCTCCATCCTCTACATCCTCCTCAAACTTCAACCACCTGCAACAATTAGGATTTGATGTTGACCATGTATTAAGACAAGTATTTTAACACATTCTGGTGGACAAATGTTCAGGTTGTTCATAGTTTATGTGATGAACTACATCTGTGGTGAACTTGAGAGGAAATTACATACAAAACTATATTTTTAAGTCCTTCTAAAGTCTTTGTGAAAATGGAAACGAAAAGTGTTCTGATAAAAGGTCTAGCTTTATGTTGTTAGCAGAATATATGCCACTTGGTTTGATAGTTTGTTATTAAATACAATGACTCTCAGACATTTTAATACGTGTCCAAATACAAATTTTGGGGCTAATGATACCATTATATTTTTAAGACCAAAGCTGAAGTCCATGTCTAGAGAACAGAGTGGCCACTGGTTAATATAATAGGGCATTAAAAATGTTACATGTGTTTTACAAAAGTTACATGTGTTTTATATCATATTCATACCCAATTTGCTTATTTAAAAAACAAAAACAAAAAGCTCATTATCCATTGACAACATTTTGGAACTGGTACACTTTTGTTCTGTTAATCAGCCAATGCAAATAATTTCAAAATGGCCCTTTATTACGTAGTGACTAAATTAAATAAATATATAATGAAATTATATGTTGCAATAAACAAATAGAAAGTACAATAAAATGTAGGAACAAATAAATAAGACATGAAATACATAATTTTATTATGTAACATGATGAAACCACCTGAAATACACCTTAAAATTGAAAACTTAATGAATTACGAAATGAAATACACATTAAAAATAAAATGAAGCAGACAATATAAAACAAATCAAATAATCACAAAATAGCAATGCATAATTAAATGTTTCAATCAATAAATTAGTCTAAAAGTGTATTTCATGCCTTATTTATTTATTTATGCTTACATTTCATTGCACTTATTTATTTATTGCAACATTCCATGATGCATTTAATAACTTTATATATTTATTTAATTTTTAATTTGTGAGTCAGTGTTAAATCACTATAATTATCAGCTAATTAGTCATTTTGGCCAATATATATATTATAGTAGTTTACAATAAACCAGTACACACAAGAACACTCAATACACACATGCACTCTCAGGCTTCATTTTGTGTCCTCACCTGGCTGTCTCTTTCCACTCGTAAGCATTTCCGTCACGGAAGGACAGCTCGTCGAGCTCAGTGAAGAGGTCATGAGGAATGTGCTCCTCATCATCATCCTCAGTGCCAAGGATAAACTGGACCCTCTGTGAGGGAGTGTCTGCAGCCATGAGTGAGAGAGACCAATGCCAATGAGTCAAGATACTTCGACAGGAATAAACAGGAAATTATTACCATTCCTTCATTTAAATTAGCTGCACTGAGACATTCTAGACTGTTATTCTTACCGTACGTTGGTGATTCTCTCCCGTCCTCTCGCTCAGACTCTCTGTCCTTCCTTTTCCGATGATGCTTATGACCACGATGGCGATGTCTACGTCTGCTTTGTCTTCCTAAAGGTACATGTACACCCACATAAACTGCCCTGTGACCTATAAAGAGAAAGACTTTATCCACCTGTCCTGTACTGCATGTGAGAGGAGTCCCTTTTAAAGTCCTTAAAAGGACAAGAAAAGGAAGACACCAAATACAACGTACAAACAATGTTCCAGACACACAAGCTGAATTATTCATTGTCTGAATTGCCTATCTCAGAAGTAAGCACTTCCTGAACCACATTTCAATGCGCAAAAACAAAAATGTTCCTGACAAACTGCAAACAAATGCACACAATGATGCACAAGATCTACCCAAAACACATAGACTCCATCCACTAATAATAAGCACAGGTTTATATTAGCACTTACTGGTGTGTGTAAAGACATAGCAAGTTGTCTAAAAAAAAAACAAAACTTAAAAATAAAACCATAAAACTTCAATATAAAATTTGAAATGCTACAAGCAAATTTAAGTAGGGCTGTCAAACGATTAATCGCGATTAATCGCATCCAAAATAAAAGTTTGTGTTTACATAATATATGTGTGTGTATGGAGTATAATTATTTTCTATATATAAATACATACACATGCATATATATTTAAGAAAAATGTGTTATTTATATATAAAATATTTATATATAATATAAATTATATATAATATAAATATATATACACAGTATATACATGCAAATATTTCTTAAATATATACATGCATGTGTGTGTATTTATATATAGAAAATAATTATACACCGTACACACACATATTATGTAAAAACAAACTTTTATTTTGGATTAATCGTTTGACAGCCCTAAATTTAAGCATCACAATAGTCTAATATACAGTATGAAAACTGGATATTCATTTTGAGATTTGTTAAATATTACATTTAAAAGTGTTTTAAAATTATAATTGTTCTCAAAACATCAACTTTGATTACATGTTATTTTAAGGTGACGTAGTTACATTGTACTTACTCAAATAAGTACTGAGTAATAATAATTAATTACATGTATTTACTATAGATTTACGGTTAGGGTTTGGTTTAGGGTTAGTTATGCCCAAAATAATCTAAATGTAAAAATAGGGGGAATAAACATCCACAATTAAATATTCCATATCATTCAATACAGAGAAAAAAAACTCTCTTATATCGGTGGATAACCAATATGGTACCTGTATATCCACCAAGAAAACTCTAGCATCATGGAGGCCAGTATTTTTAAAACCAAACCCCTTCAGTAAAATGAGACAAATGCTCCGATGTCCCAATACAAATATCCCAAACTTCTGCGGAGCAACCCTCCTAAACTCAATATGACACTGTGAACAAACTGTGCAAGAAACCGGTGTGCTTTTAAAAAAAGACATAAATAACATCTTAACTGTCTCTAACGTGCTTTAAGGAAAGCTTAAAAGTTAAGTCTGCCACCCATGCTTGAGTTTTTGTGTTGAAGGCAGATTTCTGGGAAGCAGAAGCTGCATGCGTCACAAGAATGATGTCAAAAAGAAAAGGAAAAAAAAAACCAAGCAATTTGAACCTAACTTCATTCAGCCCGGTTTTGTGCAGGGAGCGCTCATAGTGTCAGGGTGGGTAGTGTGTGAACACATGTGTGGTCTGTGCAAACGCCTGCTGTGTCTACACCAGTTTCACACGCTTGTCTATGCGGAGAATGCATGGGAGTCTGAAACTCGATTACATACTTTGTCAGCCACAACAGCTCATGAAAACATCTTGCAAAATTTTCAGACACATAGAGGCACTGCAAATCACTTATCTCATGTGCATCAATCCTTTAAAGCATGTACTCCCCAACTTGAAGTAAACAGTGTCAATGACTTCCATACACACTGGGTCAAAGGTCTCCAAAGCACATCATTAAATCTAAATTAAGCCTCTAATGGCAATTAGATGGTTTTAGTCAGATTACATGCAAACCAGTGCCCTATTTAGACGTAGAAGAAAATACCAGTGTGGATACAAAGCAACACATTCAACGGCAAGCAATATGGAAAGGGGGGTGGAGGTGGGACGACCAATACTAAACCTTCCTCCCACATTATCTCGACACTCCCCTAAACACCAGCTACAAAACAACAGCCCTGTGCAGAGCTGCATGCCTGTGAAAACCCATCCTGGTCCTTACTAATTACAATAATCAGCCAAGGCACTCAGTCGGCAGGGAAAGCACAGAAAATGATAAAGATATCAAAGAGCATGAAGCTGAAGAGCTAAAATAGGCACCAAAATGACATGAATCATTGACCTACGTCTGTTACGATTACATCATTACATGTGTCTGGCAGAACGGCATGAACAAAGATAACAAAAGAATCCTGTCTGAGCTCTATAAATTAAAGCAATATTTAAAAAAAAAAAAAGAGTCTGTATTCATTTACTCATCCTCATGTCACTCCAAACCTGGGTTCAAAAGTATGTTAGGCAGAATTCTTATGCTCTTTTCCATACAATGAATGTAAATGGGAACTGCAGTTATCAAGCGCCAAAAAGGACAATGAAAGTAGTCTATGTGATTTATGCACTATATTCCAACTTTTCTGCAGCCGCACAATAGCTTTGTGTAGAGAATCATTTAATAGAAATATTGAAAATATTTGTTAAATATTGAAAATATTGGCTTGAAAATCTTGCTGACAGCTGAGGTTACCATTTACTTTCACTGTATGGAAAAGAGCAGATTAAACATTGTGCTAAAGAACTTGAATCAGCTACATAAGAAATGCAAGAAATATGCTTTTTAAAATCATTACACTGAATAATATGCAAAGGATTTCCTGTTACTTCCCTTAAAAACTACATTGGCTTTAAACAAGAAAGTGAAAGAGAACAAACAGGAATGTTCAGTGCAAGATGGCGTTTTACATAAGAAATAGAGAGTGCAGTTAATGCTGGAGGGCACAAATGCATGACCCGAGCAGGCCCAGTTTAATTAATTACATCTTGAGCAATTGTCTAATCCATCGTAATGCTATTAAAGTGAGCGGGAGGCCAGCGCAGCACAGCCCATACATTCTACTTTTAAAAGGAATAAATTATATTTTAAAATGTATTAAAATAGAAACTATTTATTTAAAATTAATATTTCAAAATATGACTGTTTTTACTGTATTTTAGTCAAAGAAATGCAGCTTTGGCGAGCATAAGATACTTCTTTCAAAAACATGAAAAAATCTTATGAACTCAAACTTTTGAACTGTAATGTAAATGGATATAGAAATACATAAATATTACCTAACATTTAATTTAATACCTAAACATATAAATAATAATAATACATAAATGATCAAATTTAATGATAACAAAGAAAACATTTGTCAACACTAAATTGGTCTGTTTATGTAATCAGTATTACAAATTGTGTTTTTCAATCTTGAATTGGATTATTAACGCATATATATATATATATATATATATATATATATATATATATATATATATATATATATATATATATATATATATATATATATCAGTACATATCGGTCCGCCACTTCTTACAGCTTTGTTTCATTCACTGGCATCATAGTAAGGGAATCAATTCCCAGACTATGAATGCCATAATTGTAAGAGCCAGATGTAGGTCATATGTTCCCTCACACTATGTACGAGTCACTTTAAGACTGAGTTCCTGAGAGTTCTAGACATTCCTTGCCTTACTCACGATCTGACAAAGTGCAGTTATCAAACACCTAGTGCCTCCTTTCCAACATGTACAAGCTTCCAGAACACACGCAGAAGGCTGACAGCAGGATCAGATCACCTGGAAACATGCCGTTGGCCCATGAGAAAGCCTTCAGGGGGGAAGGGGGGGCGGTTTAAGACACGTTTAAGGTCAAAAACCTCATTGAACTCAGCCAAAGAGTGAAATGAGGTTGAGGGGTGTTGATGGTTTTAATCATTGTTCTTTAAAACACTCCCAAAAGTAACAAATGTGAAAGAATCGCAGATATTATTCACTGTAGACCTCCATGTGCCAAAAGACCAGATGGTATGCTTGAGGATAAACAAAGCATATGATTTTGAGGAGAAAATAAAGGAGGGGGTTATGTGAAAGGAGGGAGTGACTTACTTTCAAGCTCCTCTTTTTCAAAGTTTGTGTGGATGGTAGAGCTGGTTTTTCCCTGATCAACAACAGCTTCCTCATCATTGCCCTGAATAGAGAGAGATAAAGGTGGATGAATGTGTGTAACAACAGAGTCAACAATCAATCCATGGCAACACAAGGGGAAGCCATTCCAGTTACTCCTGCCTTCATCTGTGTAATTGAGAATTGTGCAATAGTTGAGAGTTTATAACGTAATTGGGTTCAAGACCATTTTTTTTGACAATTCTCTCCTTCGCACGAAACTGAAGGAAATAGGTCACAAAATAAACAACTAGAGTTCATTTTGCGTCACATGAACCAAAGCATGTGGACAGCACTGCTACCTCAGCCAAAAAGAACATAGTAACTAAAAACTGAAATACGCATAGCATGTCCACAGAAATATTAAGCTAATTGGTGGCTAAAGCAACTATCACAATTACAATTTGCTCATACCAAGATTTTGCGATTGGAAAAAACTCCTAACTTTGTCATGTACTGTAACTCATCCCACATTATTTAGCTAACGACATAAATGGTAGCCAAATAAATACATTAAATATTTTTATTTATATACACATTATATATATATTCAATGCATTTGATTTTGATGCTGCAGTCTAATGATCATGTTCTTATTGTATCAAAAATGGGTCTGCTCATCAGTAATTGAACACTTAAATATCAAAATATGATGTATTGGCAACAGTCACCACTAACAATTTCATCAGAAAACTTGTTTTTCATCCCCAAAAAAAAAAAAAAGTAACCTGTGACCATAATAACACGTCTCTAAAATAAGACGTGCTTTAAGACCATATTATCAACTAACAGCTGCTGTCAGATGGCACCTGTCTTTTGTGCAGGGAAGCAGGGAAGATCTGAAAAGTGGTGGGAACACATTAAGGCATTAGTCTTTGAAAAATAATTATTGTCTCCTAAAAAGTGATGGGGATATGTCCCCAAAAATGATAATGGTTTCTCCACCCTTGCTTATCGATGCTCCATCATGAGGGACTAGGACACAGGACGCTTCAACTAAGTACCATTTTGTCTAAGTCCGGGCTTAGACTAAACTTCTTTAAATGCATGCTGCACATGTCCACTTCCAGTCTATAATACATCTACTGCACAATATTTTCCAACCACATCGGTTTAAAAGGTTGAGTCACATTTGGTGACCATGTAAACGAGTGGCTAGAACTGTTACATGCTGCCCACTCACTTTTATACAAAGACAATGAGCTTAAATTGGGCCAAAACCAAGTTAACTCCATTTTCTCTATTATCAGGACAAAGCCACAATTTACAGGCACAATGATTATCGTGAAATGAGAAAAATTTTCCACTTCGCAGCCTAGAAAGGATCCTAAAGTATGCTTGGGGGACACAAGAGTGCACACTAGACATGGTCCAGAATTTCCCAAGAGATCCCCGCATGTCTATGAGAACATTTTGGTGGTCGCTGTAGAAGGAGCTGGTGTATTGGAGATGGTGATTATGTGACATTTTTCCAGATGCGACCCAGGGTATTCTCAGGACTATGCATGAGTCCCTCTACTGCATATTTGTTTCCATTCCCCAGATAATACCCCCAATTCCCACAATTCCCAACCATTGCTGCTGCACTTGCCAAGTCTCCAGACAGAACGCTGCATAGGTCTGTGAGAAAACAAAGTAACCTCTTCCTTTTCTGTGACATCACTTAAATATATATTTAATATATAAATATAATATATTATATAATATTATATTGTTATAAATATAATATTGTTTATTTTAAAGTTCTAATATGCAGGTTGATTAGCATATAAACATATACATACATGCATACATACTAGGGCTGGGGGAATTAACGCGTTAATCTTCGCGATTAATTTGAGATGCTTAACGCGTTAAAAAAATAATAACGCAATTAAAGCAGCACTTTTTTTTTGCCTCGTTTTAATGACTTCCTGTTGCGGCTGCTATTGAAAAGGCCTAAAAGATACCGTCCCGCCCCTCCGTGTTCGGCGATCAGGTTTCATTCTCGCGCAGCTTTCATGAGCGCGTCTTTTCCGCGCCGCGCTCTGTGTGTGTGTGTGTGTGTGTGTGTGTCGGCGCGCTACTGCGCTCTTTGCTCAATGTTCCGCTGTGTTTGCAATTAATTACAGCAAATTGTGCAATTAATTAGTTAATTTTTTTTAATCGATTCCCAGCCCTAATACATACATAAATAAAATACATTAAACATATATAAACTAAAATCTAAGAATAAATGAAATCAACCTTACTAATCAACCTGCATATTAGAACTTAAAAAAATAAACAATAGACACAACTACGTCCTCTGGGCAGCTGCATGACAAGGATGATGTAACCATGGTCAGATCACATTCACAGCTATTCTTACCACGAAACTATTTCAGGGCAAATTTTTCTGAGCTCATTCAAAAGAGCACAATGTAAAAATAAATTCTGCCATAACCAACTGACAATTGCATAATACGTTGGCCATTCCAATGTGAGAAAGCTTGAGACATGAGACAGTGTGATACAATAGTGCCAGAACTGCCACATGTCCTGAATTATCAGTGAGGTTACCTTAAAATACCTATCAGCAGAACAGTTCTCAGAAAAGGGTTAGGGTTAGCCTAGATTTTCAATAATGTACATTAGGCTTGCTACGATAGAAGCAACACTGGTTACATCACTTGACCACCGCGGCACGGCTACCCACAATTAGATTTTTATTTTTTTATTTATATAAAATCATTTAGTTCAGTTAGACAACAGACACTATTAAACTGAACATGTCTGCTTAGTAAATCGTGAGCCGAACAAGAGTCGCAGCAAAGATCAGCAGCAGGAGTCAGATTGCGGAATATTTGGTGTCAAAGCGAAATGTAAAAGCATCTATTTAAGTGAATTTGTCATTGCACTGTTTTGTTGTTGTGTTTTTCATTAAGAATAATAGGCTAATGAACTCACCATTCAAGCAATCTGCCCCGAATTGGCGCTAATTTGTACCCTGGAAATCCAGAGTTCTCGCGAGAGCACAAGTTGAATTTGCTCAGCGAGTTTACTCTGGCGTCGAGTGGTACATCGGGTTATCTGATATAGAGCTGGTAAGTCCCGCCCATCCGTAAAACCCCGGATCTCTAGGTTGAAAAATCGTCAATGCAAGTGAATGGGAGAAAATAATTATGTGAATTTGAATTGAATTTGTGAATTTTTTATATAATTTTTCATGTTACGAGTTTGACAGTATATTGTATGATTTTTTGGCTAGCAGTTGTGGAAAAGACATAACGAGAAAGACTACATGTCGCCTATGTGACGTCACCCCATAACACATTTTCCCTCCACTTGTCAAATCACGGTGCTAATGCTGCGATAATCTCTGGAGACAGATCGAGATGCCTGTGTGTTTTGTACCCAAATGTCAACATTCAAACCAAATGGGCTGTTCTTTCTTCAGATTCCCATCTGAAAGCAGCGAAGAGTTGTAGTCCACAAAGTGCTCTCACACAAAGTCTAACCGTATCAAACTTCTACCAGCTAAATTGTAGCATTCTTTACACGAAAAATTATATAAAAAATTCACAGACAACATATGTTCACATTCATGGCAAAATTCAAACGGGACCAGAAAATAATTATTTTCTCCCATTCACTTGCATTGACGATTTTTCAACCTAGAGGTCCAGTGGGGTTAGCGGAAGGGGCGGGACTTACCAGCTCTATAGGCGGGCCAGAGGCGAGCTAAACAGAAGACGACAGCGCTGTGACGTCGAAGTCATTAGTAAACATTACAAGATGCCTATGGATGAACACCAGTTGTTTGAAATGGCTTTGGCCACTACAATGACTAAATTAGACTTGGCTTTTTATCTAAAAGAGGAACAGAAGACGGCGCTTGAATCATTCCTTTGCAAGAAGGACGTTTTTGCTGTTTTGAGTCTAATCTAGCAGTTAGCTAGCCTAGAAATCTAGACGCACCCTAGCGGCAGCAAAATGTATTTTGCAGCCAGGTGGGTCTAGACACTCTCAATAGACCTTCTAGCTGCAAAACCCCAAATTGGGTCAGGCCAATCACAACGCGTATAGAGTAGGCGGGGCGGGCTTAACATAATGACGACAGAGATGTGACGGTTCCCTGGCTTGAAAACAAAGAAAGGCTGCTGGCGAACAGTCTTTCGAATCGGTTTTGGCCGCGACTCTGGAGGACTTGGAGTTAAGTTTTTCTTTGAGAAAAGAGCAAAGAACGGCACTTAAGTCATTCTTTAAAAAGGAAGATGTGTTCGTAGTTTTGCCGGTGTTAAACCAGATTCTGTGACTGTCATAATATGTGACCGTAGTGGGCGCGGTTGTCACTGCGTGCTCCGTGATCTACGCAAACAGCGTAACTTCTGACTATAAGCCAAAGGTGAAGTATTTATGACACGTTTGTTTAGAAATGCTTTTTTTTGCCTGTCAGATATGGCAAAAGTTGAATCTATCATCTAACGTTAGCTCAGCTGTTGGGAAAACGCTCTGGTTGGTTGTAGCGCTGTCCTATTGCGTGCAGAGGGAATTTGAAAGACAGCCGTTTATCCCGCCCCTCGGATTGAGCGTGTCTATGGTGAGTTTCCAGACCTAACATCTTGATGTAGGTCTGGCTTGCCAGGCTAGCAGTTAGCTCCACTGGTAGCTAAGTGTATGGGGCTTGTTGTGATTGGTCGTAGTGTTATCCAATTGCGTGCAGTGCATGCTTGGTGCCGCCCCTCGAGCTGGCCGATTTTCATTAGTCGATGTCAGACCATTAATCTTTCAGATTTAGGTCTGGATTTCCAGGCTAGCTAATTTGAAAGTGAAACTAAAATGTCCACGGGCGCAGAGCGAGCGTTTTCAGTTCATTCCTATGGAAAAACGCTCACTCTGTTCTGCTCGCTCCGTGGACACGTGTGGCCGTGCGCATTTTATGAATGCCTGTGCGGACGCACGCATTTTACGTTTGCCTTTAAATTAGCGATTTTAAAAAAACCCCGCCAGTGATACCAGTATTACCGGTGTTGTCACATGCCGTTTAACCGGTGAGAAAATATCCTCACCGTCACATCCCTAATGTACACATAAAAAAAAATGGATATTCAGTGTTTTCTGAATTGAAGTAGTCTAAACAATCATCTCACCTCTACATTTATAATTATTGATGCCTGATGTGACTTGTAAATTTATTGAAATTATAGCGGGGACAAGATTATATTAGCACTGTTTGTTGTATGCATTTGGCAAGTGATAGAGCGTTTAGACCCCAAAACTGTGACATTGGATTGGTACAAATGCGCAGTATTCATAGATTTTAGCCTGTAGAACGTGGTTTATACACACACAAAACACATTTCTGACACATTCATGGTGATACACATTGATATTACTGGAATCAAAGTGTCTCAAAGTTTGCTAGACTATATTATGCTGTGATATGGGTGTTTTCTTCCTGTACATTCCAGTACAGACCCTTGTATAAAAAACCCAAGGTGGCTCTGTCTCAGCACGAGCCGAGCCAAGCATTCCTGAGTGCCATGGCATCAGATATCATCCCAAAGGGCAAAACGCAGCAAAGGGTACAATGTGGACTTAGAATTTACCATAACAACACGTGATAGGCAAGGTGTCTTGAGACCAGTGACACGCTTTGCCCTTTTTCATCAGAATTAGTGATCGACCGATGTATCGGTTTACCGATATTTTCCCCGATATTTAAGCATTTTCCCATAATCGGGTATCGGTTTTGTAATATCGGATTCGCCGATAAACGGCGCCATCTTGTGGCCGTTTGAGAATTCCGCCATTGCAGCCCGCATCTGAGTAGATCAGTCAACAACAACTCTGTGCACAGGTAAAGTATATGTTCTGCATGCTTTGCTTTAATTATTCAACTTTATTTAACATAACAGACATGCAGAAATGAGATTTGAGACAAATGCCTGATATAGTTTATTTATGCAGCTTGGCTCTAAAAAATTGAGACGAACTCATGGAGTCACGTAGCGTAATCCGTCATGTCCTGCCCCAATAAAGACGTAACTTCACATGAATTAAATAAAACAGACATGAATGAGTGCATGTTGAAAATAAAAGCGCTGAATTTAATTCTCTTTCTGTTGTATTTGATCACCATTAGTCTCGAAAAAAAGTTCGTTCATACTGAGCACTCACTGGGTTGATGATCAGGAATGCTCAAGCATGGCCACTGAATGAAACTTTTGACAAGATTATCTTGTTTAAACACCCTAGATTATATTATCATTTACTACATAGCAATTATTTCGCTAATACACATCTAAATATACTGCTTTGTGGAAATTAATTATTTATTATCTCCACGCGCGATCGCGGTTGAGTAAGTTATAGTTCTGTGTAAATGCATAGATAAACAGCACTTTGTCAGAAAGCATTTCATGATCTAGAGTAGACCGACAAAAACATTATTAATAATTAATAACATACTAGTTGGAAAATGCATTGATGTATATGCTGTTTTGTTTGTTACTTTCCTGACAATGTTAGCCTATATTCCAGCTAATATTATTCAGTGAATTAATATTACCCAGTGAATTATTCCTCACTCTTTAAACCTATTAAACGGCACATAAACCTTCTAAAACTGTTTAAAATTAATTACATTAATAAATAAATATCGGTTCTGCATATCGGTTATCGGGCACATAAACATGCAAATAATCGGTAATCGGTTATAAAAAATTAATATCGGTCGATCACTAATCAGAATGCCACCAAATTTCAATCTCATGTAAATTAAATGTCAAACTAAACACGATTTTGGATAAATTGAGAATCACAAATTTTTTTAAAAATTTTTTTTTAAATAGAGATCACGATCCTCCCACGATTCTGAACAGACAACGAAACAAAATAACATGTAATTTACTATAGGTTCTGACAAAATGTTAATTGCTGCGGTCTATTTTTAACTGTTTAATGAATCTGAATGAATTGTTTTAAAATATCGGTCTGAATGAATGATTCAATGACTCACTCATAAAGACTTCACTTGTTTTCATTACTTGAATCAGAATTGTTTTGCACAAATCACCTGAATTAATGACTCAATTCTCTATTTTGATTGCTTCCAAAGACATCAGTGTTTGTATTTGAATTATAAACTTTTATCCCAGTTTTGTGACACTTTCTTTGTAACACAAAAATAACGATACTGTGGGCGAAGACTGTTTGTGAAGCGGTTTGACAACTGCTGTCTCTAGCTCATCGGCAGCACCGACGCAGATTAGATGTTTAATAGACAGGCGAATTGTCATTAAGGAATGAGATTGCGATCTTTTAACAATTAATCGTGCAGCTCTACTAAACACACTATACTGTGTTCTCAAGGCAATATTTTGAAACAGAACCCACGGAGCAAGCACCAAGCCAAAGCATATTTGATGAGCTACGCAGAATCTGAGTTATATGCCAAGCTAAAAAAAAAAACTGCATTTGACAACAGTGAGTCAAAGATAAACATACCGAGAATATCGTAGCTCCTCTGGTGGTCCTCAAATTCACAACATCTCCCCAGAAGTCCTGCATTTTTCACAGACCCTGGGGAGGAACTTTAAAACTTCGTCACTTGGAGAAAATCAAACTGCACTTAAGACCACAAAAGCTTCAATGATGCAGACGATCAGGTCCGGAGATACTGATCATTCATATAGCTCATAAATATGGTCCCCTAGACAAATGTTAAAACCAAAGATCAAAAGATCAACCTGAAGTTTTAAAATGTTTAGGCTACTTAAAAGCAAAAAGGAATGACAAGCTACAATCAGGATCTGTTAAAAAGGAAGTCTCCACGCACTTCCTAAAAAATGTCAGTCTGCTTCTACCAAGATCTGTCACTCTGACTAGGAAGCAGAAGTGAGAGAGAATCCTGCAAGACTCTGCCAGTGCACAGTTCTTATGCTGACGTCGGACGGGTCTCACTCCTGGTTGCAAAGACCTAAACAAGCGGCGATATTTATATCCGAGAGCTGTTTCAGTGTGTGAGGGTGTGTTGTTGTGAGCGTGCATGTGTTTTTCCACGAGCACTGGAGCTATACATGGCCTGAGCGCTGGGAAGCAAGGACAGAATGCCATTGCCCTGAGGTGTTAAAGGGCACAAAGCAATATAGGCTACTATATGATTACAATATAATCAATATAATCCTGTGTAGCACAATCAATCGCTTATTTACAGTGTCCACACCTTTTTGATTATTATAAGAATCATAAAAATATCACTTCTTTTCTATAATTTCTTTACATTCTATAAATCAGTTATTAGTTAACATTTTGTAAGAAACTATGATGATATACAAGTAAAGGGAGAGTTTTTAGTTAACCCACAAATGTACAGTTGGACCAAAGAGTTCCTGCAATATAAAGGTGTCAGAAAAAAAGTTTAGAAAAAGTTGTGATATCAAATGTGTTAAAGATAACAAATGTTGCTATCACACAGACACAGCGCTACTAAGCCACTGGTACTATGCTCATGAAGAGGAAGAATGCATACGTGTTGCCCCTGACAACAGAGTAACCTTTGTAGGAACTTGGAAGTCGTGCCATTCAGCCAGTGAAGCTGTTAATGCCTGTAATTAAAGCTGTGCAGTCTGAATGAATGATTGGGGAATTAATTGAAGAATAATAAAATAAAAAATTCCCATTCTATTCTTGGAGGAACCACTGTTACATTAGTTTCTAAGAATTTTCTTTCAGACAAATCATGGAAGTGCATGCTTCAAGAATTCACTGATTAATAAGCGAATATTGTATTTTGATGTGCTGAGCATTTGCAAAAGTTAACCAATTACATTCCGACATTTGATTATTTTTGGTAGGCCTACATTAGGTTTAATTAACAGTAGCATTCAAGCAAGAACTACAACTGAAATTAAATGATCGAATGTACAAATAAAGCACTGCTTAGTCTTCACAGTATGAATTAAATAAATATACACAAAAAATGTGTCTTTTGTGGTTTGATTAACATTAAATGACATAGACAGCGGCAGAATTATTAGGCTGCTGTCACAAGACCACATCCAATTTATTTTCCATCTGTTTACGTTCATTTAAGACATAACTGACAGTGTTTACGTGAATATAAGGCGGGCATTTTGACATAATTGGCCATATAAGCTGAGGAAGAGAACTGAATTTGGGATCTTTCTCTGCGCCGCAACAACTTGAGGCTGTCTACACCACACTGTCTACAAAGCGAATATTCCAAATCCATTCGTCCTTCATGTCAGAAGTAGCGCGAGTGCTTGGAGTATGTCAGAAATAGAACGAGGCATCGGTTTACTGTCAGGGATTTGTCGAGTGTAGACAGCATCACTGATTGGCTGCGTCCAAAAGCTTAGGCAAGCTGACTTGTTGCCTCGCTGCCCTATCAGGCAATGACTTCGCAGGCAGTGTTTGAGCACGAATGTACCTCATGAAACTGATTTCAGACAGACTTCTGTAGCAATGTAATAGTTTAAAGGGTTAGTTCGCCCAAAAATTAAAATTCTGTCAGTAATTACTCACCCTCATGTTGTCCCAACCCCGTAAGACCTTCGTTCATCTTCGGAACACAAATTAAGATATTTTAGATTAAATCTGAGCGCTGTCTCACTCCTCCATAGGCTTCTAAGGGACCGAAACTTGCTGGCCCAGAAAAGTTATTAAAGACATCGTTAATATAGTCCAAGTGACTACGGTGGCTTAATCTTAAGTTTATCAAGCGACGAGAATACTTTTTGTGCGCTAAAACAAACAAAAATAACGACTTTATTCCACTATTCATTTCCTTCTCTCTGTGCCTCGAGTCTTTTCACGTAGTGTTTAAGCGTAGCGCGTCTGTGTTGCACGTCATCATGTATCACACACATGACCAGCGTCGGCCAATAGTGAGCCTACGTGATGACGTGCAACACAGACGCGCTACGCTTAAACACTACGTGGAATTCGTGGTATTCTCGTCGCTTGATAAACTTAAGATTGAGCCACTGTAGTCACTTGGACTATATTAAGTAACGAATAACTTTTCTGGGCCAGCAAGTTTCGGTCCCTTAGAAGCCTATGGAGGAGTGAGACAGCACTCAGATTTAATCTAAAATATCTTAATTTGTGTTCCGAAGATGAACGAAGGTCTTACGGGGTTGGGACAACATGAGGGTGAGTAATTACTGACAGAATTTTCATTTTTGGGTGAACTAACCCTTTAATGATCTATAACAAAATAGAGAGAGCTTTGGTTATAACTAAGTGAATATTTAATTACTACAATAGAAATTTTATCACTAGAAAGTAGAAATTAGATCAAAAGTGGAAAATGTTGGTCAAAAACGTACAAACTGACAACCAAACGTGACTTTCAGATGTCATCTTTATTTTTTAGCTCAACTGCCACAGAATGGAACACACCGGATTGTGGGATATCAAACGCAATGAAGGATACATCTGTGATGCCATCAAAAATCGATCAGATGAAGGTATCTCAGGAGACAGGAAGTGAGGCTAACATTGGATTCTGACGTGCCTTGAAGCCTTCATACCTTGGAATGCATCCTCCGAAAGCAGCATTTATAAGCTTTCGGACGCAGCCATTATAATCGCAAATTCTGGCAAATTCTATTGTCTTTCGTTGCGTTGTGTTGCTTTCGTCCAATGTAGACACGGTGGTATTGTATTAAAATCATTCAGTTATCGCAAGCTGTTGCAATATTCATATTGTGATATGTGCATTTGTGATATTTCAGGTGTACACCAGACAGTGAGCTTTGCATGGGGAGTGGGGACATGGACATGTTTTCTTTATTTGGTTGTGGTCTGGCCCGTTACATCAAACTAAGTATTTTAAATCTATTGCAGCGATTTGTGAATAAAATACTTTAGCAACATATACAAATATTAATTTTGATAACACTTTACAATAAGGTTCCATTAGTTTATACATTAATTAACAATGCGAAATACAATGTTACAGTATTATTTATTAATCTTTGTTAATATTAGTTAATAATATTAACAAAGACAACTTTTGATTTCAATGATGTGTTAGTAATTGTTGAAATTAACATTTACTAATATTAACAAATGCTTTAGATGTACTTTTCATTGTTCATGTTAACTAATATAGTTAACTAATGTCAGAGGTGGACGAAGTAGACAACTTCCTTACTTGAGTGAAAGTATAGATACTACTGGTCAAATATTACTCCGTTACAAGTAAAAGTTGTAAAGACCTATTTTTACTTAAGTAAAAGTACAGAAGTACTCGTTTTTAAAAATACTTAAGTATCAAAAGTAAAAAGTAAATGTCAATGCATTGTTTTATTATTGTTGCATTGTTGTATGTAATACTTAAAGGGATAGTTCAGGATTTTAGACATGAATCTCTATAGCTTCCCCATAAGCAGTGTGGTGCATTGACCATGGCTTACCCCCGACAGCGTCCTGTGAGCCGAGCTCCGGTCCAGTTTTGGTCAAGATGAAATTAGTCCGGCAAGTTTGCTGGGGTCACGGCAATAAAGCTTTTTTCTTCTCAAATCAATATGTGTTCAAAAGAGTGATATATTTGCGTCACTAAAACGTTGTCTATGGAGAGGTCAGACCTCGTAATGGCTTGGCACTATTTTCTCCCCTGTCATATCACTGCGCGCTGCCGCTACCTACAGCCAGCTGCGAGCTGCGCAGGCGCACACCACTTTTTCAGTTGTTCGGCAGTGTTTACAGCAGTGTTTACGTGCTCAGAACAGCTACACGAACGAGCTAACATAGCTACTCACCAAGAGCGATCAGTTTGTACAAGCTCCAGCTTCAACTTGTTCAACTTCTCTGTCCATCCTCTCTCTTTCTGTCCTTTCTAACTCCATCTGGCGTAACTCGTCATCTGTGTATTCAGGTTCGTAAAGATATCCTTTTGGCTGTGTGTCGAAGTCAATGTTGTCATCGTCGCTGCTGTAGTCAGACATGTTATCGTTCTCTTTACGAGCTGTAAACAAAGTGACACGTGCGCGGCTCCCAGCTGGCTGTAGGTAGCGGCAGCGCGCAGTGATATGACGGGGAAGAAAATAGTGCCAAGCCATTACGAGGTCTGACCTCTCCATAGACAGCGGTTTTGTGCTGCAAATATATCACTCTTTTGAACACATATTGATTTGAGAAGAAAAAAGCTTTATTGCCGTGACCCCAGCAAACTTGCCGGACTAATTTCATCTTGACCAAAACTGGACCGGAGCTCGGCTCACAGGACGCTGTCGGGGGTAAGTCATGGTCAATGCACCACACTGCTTATGGGGAAGCTATAGAGATTCATGTCTAAAATCCTGAACTATCCCTTTAAAGTACCGTATGCCTCTGAATCTATGCCTGCACACCTACCCTCATATCAATACATTTATTTCTAGAACACAGTTCCAGTAGTGGGATTGAATGTGAGATTGAATAAATTCACTCACAATGGTTTCGGACACCCAAATGGCTGTTCCCTCAAATACTGCCCTATTTAAAGTTTTTTGGCTTTTAGTATGACTATGTTAGCCTTACTGTTATTTATAAGCTAGTGTGCTCCAAAAAAGTTACAAAATTCGCATTTAGAAAACCAAACCCAACGTTGAAAATGAAAATCAGGTTTATGTCAGAATCCAATGTCAGATTCACGTTGATCTCCAACGTCGGACAGACGTTGTATTGTGGTTGAAAATGAAAATCGGGTTGACGTCAGAAACCAACATCAGTCGGGTTCTGATGTCAACCCGACTTTTATTTTCAATCAATATCCAACGTCAATCTGACGTCGGGTTCAGATGTCAATCAGATGCAGGGTTCTGACATCAACCCAACTTTCATTTCCAACCAAAATGCAACCCCTGCAACCAAAATCATCCACTGACTGATGTTACTTTCTACTCAAGGACCATGACATAATTGTAGTGGAGTAAAAAGTACGATATTTGTCTTTCAAATGTAGTGAAGTTAAAGTAAAAAGTTTCCAGAAAAAATAATACTCAAGTAAAGTACAGATACTCAAAAAGTGTACTTAAGTACAGTACTCAAGTAAATCTACTTTGTTACTGTCCACCTCTGAAATGTTAACAAATTGAACCTTATTGTAAAGTTTTACCATACTTTTCTCATATACGCTTTGAAAAACATAAAACGGACTAAACTAATACTAGGCACTGGCAAACAGACTTTGCACTGCTGAACACTCTCAAACCCTCATCTAAGATTAACAAAATATTTTACGGCACAAAAATGTGAAACAACAAAACCCACTTCTGAAGAAATGCTGACTGTGATTAGAGATTCTATAGAGAATCTAAATGAAAAATCTCACCAATTCTGCGCTCATTTATGAAATATTTTTGTCATTTCATAAATATTTGTGATCCAAAATTAAAAACTTCAGTATTCTGTTACATTTAAATCTATTCTGCAGATTCTCCCTCAAAATAAAATGTTTCCAGAGGCCTAGTTAACGCACATGTGACCATTGTACCAACATTACGTCTGATTAATTCTGAGATATCACTCTCAACATATGTAAACAAATGGAACCAGAAAGACTTGTGAATTAGCTGTAAGTTTACAGAGCAACTGTGTTGAATACTGTACACTGACAGGTCACAGAGCCTCATCCTACAGTCCCCAGCTACTCTAAACCTGCTGAGCTTACGGCTGTGCCCTCTGTGGCTTTTTCAACAGCATTGTCTGAGGGGTCCCAGCTGCCCCATGAGCTGCTGATCCTCCAGCCAGAGAACAATGACAAACTTCCTGTGTAATCTTCCATTCTGAACCAGCGCGGTAGCATTACCACAAACTCAACGAACCATGAAATCTTCCCGATAGAGTCACGGCAGAGAACAGAAGAGGAGCATCATTGTCCTGAAGACACCTGAGTGATGAGTAGTAGTGAACTAAGCAACAGGAGGAAATTAAAACAAGGCTCTTTGTTACACAACAGGAACTCTGGACATTCCAAAACGTTCCGATAAATAGAATGATAACTTTGTTTAACGACATCTAAACAATATACATACTTATGCAATAACGTAGAAGCATTTCCTTATTTGGATTCCAGTCTAACTCAGATTTGTTATTTGAACCCTTAATCATCATTACATAATACAGACAACATACCTGCACCAACATGAGACTGACAATTGAGGAGAAAACACAAGAGAATGATGGTAGCAAGTCAGAGACTGAGACAGAGTAAAACTGTCAATAAAAAAAATCAGTGTAGCGAGGGCCCACTGGTTAGCCTACTGTTTATATGAAAACATAAGTCCTTATGTCATGCTTTACACACTTTGAAAAGATAAAACAAATGTAACAATATTCACACTGCCAATTTAAATGTCAATTCAAATAAACTCTCAGCCACTGCTTTTTAGAGCTCCACTTAAGATGTTACTGCTTAATTTACAAGCATTGTATGTATTTACTTATATGAGCTAGTATACTTACACTTAAAGGGATAGTTCACCCAAAAATGAAAATTAGCCCATGGTTTACTCATCTTCAAGTTATTCTAGGTGTATATGACATTCTTCTTTCGGACGAATACAATCAGAGTTATATTGAAAACAATT
Source organism: Squalius cephalus (assembly GCF_949319135.1). Classification (NCBI taxonomy): domain Eukaryota; kingdom Metazoa; phylum Chordata; class Actinopteri; order Cypriniformes; family Leuciscidae; genus Squalius; species Squalius cephalus. Next base: position 7,581,661 of record NC_137136.1, on the reverse strand, counting down.
CCTGGCTCTTCCAAGCTTTATAATGGCAGTGAATGGCTGTTTCTGTTTTGAAGTCAATAAAAGTGCATCTTTTCATGATAAAAGTGCCCCGCATGGCTCCGGGCGGTTAATAAAGGCCTTCTGAAGCGAAGCGTTTGAGTAAGAAAAATATCCATATTTAAAATTTTACAAATTGTCATCTCCAACTTCTGATAACTATCGTATGTGCGTTTATTAGAGATGAGGCGTATGACGTAGGACACAGGCGTAGCGTAAATTACGGTGGCGAGCGCAGAGGTTAGAGCAAAACAAAACACCCGTCTCGCATATTCTCACCAGAGCGTCCTACGTCACACACTGGAACGCCAGTCTCTAATGAGCGCTTGAACGACATTTAGCAGAAGTTAGAGATTAGGCTACAGTTTGTAAAGTTTTAAATATGGATATTTTTCTTACACAAGGCCTACTTCAGAAGGCCTTAATATGTATACTTTACATATTTTTCTTAATAAAGGCCTACTTCAGAAGGCCTTTATTAACCCCCCCAAACTTTTATGATGGATAGATGCACTTTTATGAACTTCAAAACAGAAACAGCCATTCACTGCCATTATAAAGCTTGGAAGAGCCAGGACCTTTTTTAATATAGGCCTAACTCCGATATAGTATTCGTCTGAATCTGAAAGATTAGCATAGGCGTAATTCTATGGGGGGACAGGGGGACACGTCCCCCCCAATATTCAAAGAGGGACAATTTGTCCCCCCCAATATTTGATCATACTGTATGATTATGCGGGCGATATCGATGTGATTGCAAATACGTCTTTCTTTCGAGCTCCGAAAATATAAAATCCCGGCCGGTCCATTTCCCAAATTCATTCGACTGGCCTTACACTATACATTAACAAAACCTATTTCTCCTGAAATCCATGTCATGTTTTCCCTATACCTTTAGTAGCTTGTGCACCGTCAGTGAGTTAGGAAAAACCAAACAGAAGAAGAGTTAGGAGGAGCGCGAAATCTGACAGACATTTGGCCATACCTGTCAACACTCCCGTTTTTCCCGGGTTTCTCCCGTTTTTTAGCCCTATCTCCCGGACCCCTCCCGGTTTGTTATTTCTCCCGGGAAACTCCCATAATTTGCATGGCCCAAACTGAGTAAAGCCTCTGTTTAGGCTATTAAGGAAATATAATTTTGGCAAAAGAAGAACTTTTATTTTAAATAAATGTTCATTTTAAATCAGCCTACTTCAGTGTGATATGTTACCATATCATCATGCTTAACACTGAGAATCTGAATAATTGTAATGTGATGATCAGCTGCAGATATCTAAATCAGAGAATATCATAGGTTCGGGCGGTTTGAGGGTGGATTATTTATTTTTAACAGTGGATTCGGGTGACTCAAAGTGCACGAGATTAATGAATTTACCTTTAAAATGTACAAAATTTTCTTCCGGGGGAGCATGCCCCCGGACCCCCCTATAAGTACCAAGTACACTTAACAGCATGACTGTTGTATGCTGGTAAGTGTTCGGACTCTGACTTTTCTTTTATTTTGATTAAAAAAATGTGTGCATGCGCCAACACAAAAAGTCCCACAGCTGTCCCCCCCCAATGTGTGATTGACAATTTCGCCCTTGAAGATTAGAATGTCATACACACCTAGGATGACTTGAGGGTGAGTAAATCATGGACTAATTAGAATTTTTAGGTGTAGTATCCCTTTAACTAAGTGAGCAATATTCATACCGTTTCTTTACTTAATAGTTGTTACTGTTACTTTAAATAAGTGATGTAGTAGGCTACTGAGCTTATTTAAATTAAATATACACATGAATTGAAAGTGTATCTAGGCTGTAAGAATCTTATCCATTGATGACAAATGATTTGTGAAGTGAAGGAAATATACTAAAGTCATTATGACTACATGGAAATTAAGCTTTTGAGGAATTAGGAATTGTTCAATTTACTCTTCTTTTTAATGTATGTATTTGTACATGTATGTCTTATGCCTGTTCTAGATTCACTGTAAACATTAGAAATGCTTTGGCAATACATTGTAACAATTGTCATGTCAATAAAGCACATTTTGAATTTCAATTTGAGAGAGGGGGGGGGGGAGAGAAGTGCACACTTAGTCATTCATGTAAACAGTGATAGCAGAAGGAGAGAGTTATCAATAGTTTACTATACAAATTCATGTTAACTGGGTTGACATTTTATAATAGTCCTATCTTTACAAACATAACAAGTGATAAAAATGAGTGGACTTCATCTTAATTGTTCATATTCTGAAAGGATTATGCGAGTATGACTTTTTTTTCTGGAATAGTACATCACTATAAAAGGGAAATGTGACAGTGACAAATACAACCAGAGGAAATTTTCTGTTTTTTAAACAGCAGATCATACTCAGCTAAAAACTAAATGTATAGAGAGAGAGAGAGAGAGAGAGAGAGAGAGAGAGAGAGAGAGAGAGAGAGAGAGAGAGAGAGAGAGAGAATAAACACTCATTAATGCTTGCATGTTGCTATACAGCAGGGCTATTCAATTGGCGGCCCATATATACAGTATACAGTATTTTCAAAATGTAGCACAAAAAGACGAGGACATTATTTTGAAGGAAGAAAATAAAACACAACAAAAGATATAACGTGTATGTGTTTATGTATGTTTATAAATACTTAAAATTATTTTTATCTTAGAGAGAGAGAGAGAGAAATATTCCTAGTCTAAAGCGCTCGTCTTTCACCGTTATTGTGACGCAATGATCTGAACGACACTTCCTGGCAGCAGCGTGATCACCCCAAAACAATGAAAGTACATTTCCTCACCAATACAATCTCAAAACAAACACCTTTCACGTCCACTAAGACAATATGGATGATCCTGGGTCGTTAACAACCAAGAGAAAGTGATGCTTTAAACCAACCCCACCATCCATTACCCTCATCCACGACCCTTTTCTTTCTTTGGAAGAAACGCGCTCAGAAACGCTCTAGGCATCCAAACTCTCAACTCTAAAGAGACAACAACAAATAACTTTATGCTTACTGTGGTTAAGAGTGGTTTCATCTGTTCATTGCTATCTTCCTCCATTTGTTCAAACTGTGTAGTTCTTCCGTCCCTCGCCGGAGACTGATTTGAATATGATATTTCGAAATGCCCCTTCTCTCGTGTCACAGCCACTGAGAGCGTGTGAATGGTATTTTTACATATATCGGGGCTTGGCAAATCCCGCCCTTGTTGAGATTGACAGGTTATTTCATCCGTTCACTCTCACACGACCGGCTTTTTTCTTAGCCAATAACATCGTCGGAACGACGCTGGAACATGAATATTAATGAGAAGGGGAGGGGTTAATTGGCTATTGGGTGGTCTACAAATAAATCCATTAGGGAAGAGAAATAACTCGCGGTGAGGATGAGCATGATGATTTGAAAGAAGTATTATGGTGTTATTATTAGGCCTAATGGGAAAACAAAAAGGAATGTCTTGGTAAAACTATCCAACCTCTCAACAGCCTGAGTAGGGATTGGTTGTGCAGCAGGGGTAAACCTTTACAGACCCTTGACCCCCACCCTGACTCCCAGCCAAACCATAGTGAGTTTATAATAAATAAAAAAATTAAACATTATTGGTAGTTGTCCCCCTGCTTGACTGGGTTGTTTTACAACAATAGATTGGATGACAAATAACATGTAGCCTATTTTTAAATACATTTAAATTTTAGGAGATCTAACTCAGGATTTCACAAACTTTTTTTTAAAGCCAATGACCCATCTGTTATACACAAACTGTTTCAAGACCCAAAATGTATCATTCATTGTAGTTTTTACAGTACTTGTTGTTGTCACTATTTTTCTGTTGTATCATCCTTCAGTTTTGTTTAGATCCTTCATCTGAAGACATTTTTAATGCTACTGGAGGTCCGTCATATTGCACATCACAGCTGTAACTGGTCACTTTTGTTTTTTTTTTGTCAAAAATGTTCATTTAAACTGTGCTGTGTTGTAGTGGCAAATGAGGACTGAAGCAATACAAAGCATTTGCATTAAAAATGAATTTTCTTTTTATTTATTTTTATTGATGGAGTTATACAGTTAAGGTGGACAAAGATTACATAAATTTGTTTTATTTAAAAATTAACTTAAAATTAAATTAATTAACATTCTGAGTCAGAGAGTCATAAAAGATTTCAATTGTGTTACTTTGCCATTAATGACAATCAGAGACAATCTTTCTCTTTCTCTTTCCTTTTTCTTATGTTTACTTTGTTTTAGATAATTCACGTATATTTTGTATTTTAATAGTGATTTCTCTGGTTGTGAGTGAATTTGTTTTCTGTAATTACTATTATTATTATTAATAATTTTTTTTCTTTTTTTTTCATATGATGTGTTTATGTGTGATGCTCTGTCTCTGATTTTAGGGTGACCTTTTAACATTCTGTCAAGGGTCTACAGATGAAAAATAGCCTTTTGGGCTAATTCTGGCACGTTTACATTTATGTTATTAATGTGCATTGCCCCTGTAAATAAATAAAAAATAAAGAAAGAAAATCAGTAACAAGACATTTTTACATTTTTTATATAACAGGATTTTTTTTCACAATATTCGATATTGTCTAGATTAAATTTTATTTTATTTTTTAGCTTTTTTAAACCACTTACTTCAGGTAATTGAAACCAAGCAGAGATTGCAATATTTATTGCTGGAAAATGTCTATCTTTGAACAGGGATGCCCCCTTGTGGTTCATAACTTCTCTGCATGTATTATCCTTTGATCTGGGCTACAGTAGATGGATAGAGCCCTAAATTAGACTCTAAACATAATGTCACATGACTTTATTTTGTGTTTCTATTCCAGCATTTATCTATTTAAATATAATGATTAACATAATACAAATAAAGGCAGTTTCCTGTACTGTTACAGTACTACAAAATGTACTGTGTACATTTTAACAAATCAATCATGGTGATCAGTTATTGCATTGCCCTTACACATCTTGATCTTAGAGAAACTCTCTTATTTTCATTCTGTCATTGAAGCTGGGTCTTCTAGTCCTGTCACTCCAAAATCCTTCTGTCAGAAGTGGGATTTGAACCCACGACTCCATCCAGAGATCAGAATGCTCAACATTAATTTGTTGAGTCTGACGCCTTAGACCACTCGGCCATTCTGACAACACAGCGAAGCAGCGATTAACTCAAATGTGATGATAATTACTTCCTGGACTGCAAAATGTGCCATGCTAATTTCTCTTTTGATTCTAAATGCCTCAAGATCAACCAGTCTTTATTTTTTTTTAAACTTCCAAAATTTAGGATATTTGTTCTGTTATAACATCCTATCTACAGTATATAACCTGAATTCACTCAATGTTTACATCTTGAAACACCATTCTCTCCATATTTTTTGGAGGTGGAGTCTTGAGACTTCATACTAAGAAAAATAAAATCAAAAACAAAATGAAAATGGCTCAAGACAAACACACCGTCAACATCAATAATGACTCATTTCCTAAGTACTATGTACCATTTCTTCACATACTACTAATATGAATGGATTCTAAGCTGGGAGCTGAAATATTGTTTCTTAGTGTGAGTATTCTGCACTTCTGTTGTCTGTCTTATGTTTGTGGGTTAGGTAAAAGCTAGAATAGAATACCAGTGCAAACTATCACAAATCAATCCTCTTTATTTGCTTATTGTACTCTTACGTTGGTTTTTGTACGAGCATATCATGTACAGATGTTGTTTTGTAAGTTCTAGCAGATTTTATGTTGTGACATGCAGGATCAGGTGAACATGCTCCTTCCTTTGTTTTGGACCACCAGAAAACAGTGAAATCCCCTGTGACGTTATCTTTAGTTTGTGCTTTTAAGTCGCATTGGGAAAAAACAAAGCTAAAACTAAACACACTGTCTTCGCCAGATTAGCTTCTCATGTGTCATCTGAGCAACTCTTCCAGTTAATCCAGATTTTCCGCTCTGAGAATGTTCAAAGTGACATTTGGTTCCTCTTCACTTTGATTTCACTTTGACTGACAGTAAAGAGAAAAACATGCCTTTAATTTCTGTATAGGCTTAATAAACTGGAACCAATTTTAGCATAATTTTTAGAGTACATTAGCCCATTAGCTCAAATCCCATCCCAACACATATCTCTCTCAGTGTGTTTAAAGATGCCTAGACGTGATGAAGTGACCAGCATTTTGCAGCAGCCAGCGTCACTATTTGACCAGCGTGTGGTGTCTAAATTCATGACGATCAGGCCAAAGTTCCTGGGGGTAAAAGACTTTAATTGTTTTCTTTCTGCAACATGCTAATTTTGATTCGGGTGAAATGAGGAAACAGAAGCTGTCTTGTTTTATATCTTCCAGGTTTTGGAAATATCAATAGGTATAGGTATGGTTGTCTTAACAATCTGTACAGGATTTTTGTATCTCCTCTGGTCATGTCTAATTGTAAGTATTTTATTTCAACACCAGGACAACATTGTGCAATGAACAAATACTCAATAATGTAATTTTCTTCACTGTAGTCAGTTTTAACTGGATCTGTGACAGTATCAGCCGCATGCAAACGTAACGCATTCAGGGTTAGTCTGAATATCTACTGTAATAGAAAATATTTTACATTTCACGGTGTCTATTTAAAGTATAGTACTAGAGTACAATGCATTATGTTTTAAACATTTTCGTCTTTTTCCCATTTCAGGTCAGAATCTCACAATTTCTAAACTGTTTCAATGCCATAGCATCTGTTCTCTCCATCCCATTTCACTGTCTTGACAGTGATGTAAGTGTGTGTATTAGACGTCTTGCTTTGAATCTCACAAAAGTACAATATATCTGCCAAACTTACATCAAAAGTGCTCATACACTCTCAGAAAAAAAGGTACAAAAGCTGTCACTGGGACAGTACCCTTCAAAAGGGTTCTAATATGTACACTTTTGGTACCAATATGTACCTTTGAGGGACTAATATGCACTCTTTAGGTACAAAAGTGTACCTTTTGAAAAGGTACCGCCACAGTGACAGCTTTTGTACCTTTTTTTCTGAGAGTGTATTAGTGTGATCAACTATAAAAGTGGTTTCTACTTTAACCTATTTAATAAGCTCTACGATAATCTGTAAGTCATGATATGTGCCATTTCTGACCATTTCTTCAAGACAAATTTCTATTTATGACTAATAGAAATGTGTTTATAATCATATTGTCTATACTCACTCAGGGTGTGACTCTTATTCTCTTGGTTGTCTGTGATGTTCTGGTCTTCATCGTCTCTGTTATCGTTACCTCATCTTCTTGTGATTGCTGCAGGATTAAGGTAAAACACTTTAAAATGAGGTTCAAAAATTTTTAAAAATGTAAAAATTGAAAACATAATTAAATTCTGACACCGTTTTCTCGCCCTCATGCCGTTCCATAACCATATTATAGTAGGCGTATTTTTTCTTCTGTGGAACACAAAAGGTGAAATTATATAGAACATCCTTCAATATAATGAAGATTAATGAGGACTGGGAATTTCATTCTGCAAAATTACTACAACAAAAAAAAAGCATAAAAAAATGCTAGCTATTTTTATTCTAAGACTTATAATAATGATAGCTTTGTGTGAGGAATGAAACTTTTTACTGAAAACCAGCCTTAGCTCTTCTTTTAAACAAATCACAAAATTAGCCTGACAGAAAGAACATTTGTTTAATGATGCTCTAAAGCAACTGAATCAGCCAACAATGATATTGTTACACATTTGATTTCTCATCATTATGTGTATTTAACTGCTTTGACAGAAACAAGTGACTTCGTTTTCATATCCATTCTGATTGGTTAATTAATTCATTAGACATTAGGCTAACAGCTGCCACTAGGTGTCACCGCATCCCATTTAGACGCAATAATGATGTTCTTTCTGTTGTGTTCTCTCAGTCAAGACATGTTGCAGTCAGTTACATAAACAGAGATGAGCCTTACATGATTGACAACAATATTGTGCTTCGGGGCCAACAAGACCCTTTTGCACCTCCAACAAACTACGTTCCAAGTCCTTCAGCATCTCCAGCATACTACAACCCAAGTCCTTCTGCGCCTCCACCAAATTATGATACAGTCCCATCTGCACCTCCACTAAGTTACGATCCAGGTTTTTTTGAACCTCCACCAAGCTACAATCAAGTCCTTCTGAACCTCCAGTGAACTATAATCGAGGTCCTTTTGATGTTCCATCAAACTAATAGGAAATCAAGGGGCAATTTCAAGTCTGTTGATGAAATAGTTGCTTGGAGCTCCTTATTCACTTTCCTGGATATAATTTTAAAATTATAATTATAAAAAAGTCTCATGCTAACACGTTTAAAGGCCCACTGAAGTGCCTTGAAACAATGTTGACGTAATTTCCACTGAAACAGGAAGACAGGGCGACACATATCGAACAGCTCTTCCCCTTTTTAAAAATAGTCAAGCGTTTCGTTTATATCACAGCTCGGCCAGAGCCCTTATATCACTACTGTCCTGTTGCTTATACTACAACACTTATTTTGGAAAAATATCTTTTTGCATAATAATTGTTATGATTTTTATTTATGAAAATTATTCAATAGCTTCACTGTAAATTCACTGCATTGATGCCAAATTCAGCTCACACATCACTACTGCCCTGTTAGTTATACTACAACACTTATTTTGGAAAAATATATTTTTGTATAATGTTTATGATTTGTATTATGAAAAAAAATCAATAACTTCACTGTAATACACTGCATTGTTGCCAAATTCAGTTCACACATCACTGCTGTCTTGATGGTTATACTACAACACTTATTTTGGAAAAATATTTTTTTGCATAATTTTTATGATTTTTATTTATGAAAAATATTCAATAGTTTCACTGTAAGTCACTGTATTAATGCCAAATTAAATTCTCACATCACTGCTGTCTTGATGGTTATACTACAACACTTATTTTGGACAAATATATTTTTGCATAATAATTGTTATGATTTTTATTTATAAAAAAATATTCAATAGCTTCACTGTAATTCACTGCATTGATGCCACATTCAGTTCACACATCACTGCTGTCCTGTTGGTTATACTACAAGTCTTATTTTGGAAAAATATCTTTTTGCATAATTCTTATGATTTTATTTATGAAAAATATTCAATAGCTTCACTGTAATTCACTGTATTTATGCCAAATTCAGTTCACATCACTGCTGTCCTGTTGGTTATACAACAAATATATAACTCAAGGATTAAATTAATCAAATATGCCAAATATGAAATTTCTTCAGCCTCTTTGGACTGTAATGGTCCTTGTGGTCTGTGATATTCTGAGCTGTATCCAATTGTCACTTCGACCGCCTCCGATAAATGCTGCTACTGCTGCAGACGATTAACACATTTTCATCTTGTCGAATGAGATAATGTGGATGTGAAATAAATGTATTCTATACTCGATCCTTTAGCAAAGACTGGCTCGCACTCGCAGGCACAGACAACGTTTGGCGTTCTTACAGGAACAGACCTTTAGCGTGATTGTCCAGAATACTGTGATTGTCCCTGACTCTGACACACTGCCAACAGTTTTCAGTTCAGTCCGATATCATGCACTGCCATCAGAACACGGTCAAGCCAGACTGAAATATTTTGAGGAGCCTTAAGAAATGATGGTTTGTGTAAACTAAAACCCTGATCAAATGATGTTTGTCATTAGAAAAGTACCTTTAAGGTCAACTGAAGATCTAAAATAGGAAATTGTGTGTTACTGCAATATGAACAAGTATTCACAGGCCTCTATATCTTCTGTCCCAGACATGAGGACTGAAGGACAGAAGATGAATGAGATCTCAGGCAAAAGATTCAATTAAAATAATTACTTTTTTTGTATTGGGGCAATTCCGCGCAAAACTGTCACATCCATAACACCAACACAATGCCATTGGTATGTAGTTGGCGTTATGGATGTGACATTTTTGCGTGGAATTGCCCATTGAATTATCAGATTGTTTAACTAAAAATGTTGTTTTTCCTCCTCAAAGTATATTTTCATGAACTGTCATTTGCAATATCTAGTTTATTACAGCAAACTTATTACTTATTCAATCCACCTGAAGCAAGCTGACATTAAGTGCTCAAGGGCACAATAGTGTTATTTCGTGGATCAGCTCTTGGTGGGTTTGAACCTACAGTCATACCATTTTAACCACTGGACTAACAGCACATTTTGACAAATGCTTTTTATCCAGAGCTTTTACACTATTATATTTGTAGCCCTGGTTTTATGTGTTTTCACAAAGGCTCTGCAGCCTGGCTCCTCGACCTGCAAATATATACTGTATTTCTATAAAACCATATTCTCAGTGAACCAATCTGGGAGAATGAACAAAGTTAAAATTCACTGCCAGTTCCATCCAAATTTAAAAAATAGATATACTTTTTTATCTTATCATAAATCACTGATGATGACAACATTTATAATAAACTCAACACAATCACATTTTGCTAGGATATTAGATTTGGTTCTCAATCTTTTAGCTCTAGGCTAAATCTAATTACTGTTATGTTTAAAAGCAAAATATTCCATAAAATAAGCATGTGCAGGCATGTGCAGTATCTATATACTCCAGCAGAGGGAGTATTAAAGTGCCCCATTATGCTATTTTAAAGTTTCCTAATGTTGTTTTGGAGTCTCCTACAACAGGTTTACATGCATCAAAGGTCAAAAAACGGTTTCATTTTCTCATAATATACATTTGCACATCACCACATTTTCAGCGATTCTCAAACGACTCGTCAGATGAATCAATCTCTCTAAATCCCTCCTTTCCACAAGCTACTCTGCTCTGATTGGCCAGACTGCTCAGTCTGTTGTGATTGGTCCACCGCGTACATCGTGCGTGTTGAAAACAAAAACGCCCATTGCCATAACAACGTCAGCTGTCCTGATAACACCGCAAACTAAACACAGTAACGAACAATGACGTCGATTTTACCATATCAAAACCATATCAAGTCCGATGATGAAACACTGGAAGAATAGTTATTCAACCCGAACCTCCATTGCAAGGATGACCCGAGCAGGACGTTTCTCAGTGATAAGCTACTCAGTTTGAGGAACATTATGAGATGTTGCAACTGTAATTCCTCACCATCAGCATGAACAAGTGCATGTCCATCAACAAACCGATTATTTTACTTGTATTTTACTAATTTATTGCGGTGAACATGTGGAAACTGTATCAATAACTGTGCATACATTAGCCGAGCTCTAGCGTGAATGACTGATGTAACATAAACGTTGGTAAAACAAATCTGGCTCCATGCTTAATCTTTCCTCAAAGTACTGAGAACGACAGACAGTCTGCTTTAATAGACACAGTTTTAGGTAATAGTGGCCCACAACTGATTAGCAAAAGTATTTCAGTTAAGACAGTAATGACATGAGTTATTAGACAGTTAGGAGGAGACCAACACAATATAAAAGTATTTTGAACACCATCTTTCAAGAGCAAGCGGTTTTCCGAATCCTACATTGAACTCCGAGATTTGAGAAGCAGTCGTCAGTCAAATAAAGGGAACATATACTGCTGTGGTATTGTGGTAAGATGAATTTTAACCACTGATTCTTCACATGCTCGTCCTTAGGCAGTGAAAAAAAACTGGCTTTACCTTCACATTGTAGAGCACAGCGTCTTCTCGACATGATGCTATCCAGTATTCACAGGAATCAGCTGTTGGTTTGAGGTTCAAGTTTTCCCTGGTGTCTGCGCGCGCAATATGCTAATGTTTCGTCTTGATGTCACAACGAAACGGCTTATGACTCGTTTGAAAAACGATTAATTTCTTTGACTCAGAGTCGACTCTTACTTTTGAAAGACAATAACTTTATATACGGTGCACGGAACTATACGGTTATCCGGACCACACCTATTTGGGTAGGGTTAGGGTTAGGTTAACCGTATAGTACATTTACATGTGGTCACGTGTGGTCCGGATAACCGTGTAGTACCCGGTGCACTTTCAGATTTAAAACTTTGCAGGATGTTTTCATTCACTTGGAGACTATATGTCACTACATGAAAGGTAATTTTCAAAAATATCATTTTTGATATTTATCATATCAAATTTGATAATTATCAAAAATAGGGGCAAACAAGAATGCATCACTTTGTGTATGAACGTTTAAACGGCCTTGTTTGTGCTGAAGTGTTTTTTAACTTGTAAATGACTTGTAAACCCACCCTTCAGAAGGAGCTTGTTCATCTAATCCTGTCAGTCACAACGTAAGGGTATTTTAAAAAGACGCCTACCTCACCTCAATTCTGTAGGCCTATGTAATTATACTTCCACCACTCCAACGCAACCGTTGTTTATATTAACAGATTAAAATAGTCCAGGGGGACTATGTCACTTTCAACGAATACGCTGAAATACTTTTTTGTCTCCAGAGTCTTTTTTTACATAATTAGAGACACGAATGTTGCTGTGATTGACATATCTTTAGTAAACTAACTAGCATGAAACGTATTAAGTTTTAAACATCAAGTGTCTGCACCACTGATCTATAAAATGACATTTGTCATATATCAATGTCATTATATGGTATGGTAAGAATATGGTATTTAAATTCAGAATTTAGTTTTAACCCATTCAGGTAATGATGAATATTTTAGAGGTTGCACACCTAGTTTTTCATTTAAAAACAAGTGTCATTTAAAGCTTGAGTTCTGTTGTTTCGGATTTGAGATCTCCATCAACAGCAAGCCAGCTATATTTGTCCTAATACCATTCAAAGATTAAACTCATGAAATAGCCTAAGCCAAATATAAACACACTACAAATTAGTCTTTCTGTACCATGTTCCAGTTTTCTGAAGAAACATTGCTTTTTTTAAGCTTTGCTTTTTGAACCTTACTCAAAGTGGCTTGGTGTTTGAGACATTTTCCTGTTAGCTGATGTTTTGATGTCTGAGTTCAGTGGCTCTGTGATCTGTACTTTGTATCATGGTGTCTCACAGTTGGGTGTGTGCGTGTGTGTGTGTGTGTGTGTGTGTGTGTGTGTGTGTGTCAGTGTTTTTTCAGGACAACTGCTCTCAGGCGTTGCTGACACTGCTGTGTGTTTAACAAACAGAAGAGATGAGACTGCCAGAGGTTCTGAAATTGGATGAGAAGAGCAATTCCTCTGGGATGAAGGTCACTCCTGCGGGATGAAGGTCACTCCTCTTATGACTGTTTATGGAACATGTCCAGAGTCTGGAATGATCTGCTTGGTTTCATTTCCTTTAAATCATCTAGCTTTGTCTCTATTTCACTAACCACTCTTAAACTAGAAGCACTCATTCATTGTACAAGAGTCAAGACAGTTGTTCTCAACCACTTTTGCATTATAATGCAATCCAAATCAGTACCAAAACTGTTTGTTCAGCAAAACATTCAAGTTTATTAATATTACAATGAGCTGCATTTCTGTCAGGACCACTTCCATCAAAGATAATTGACAATTTAGCATCAGTGTTGGGTAAGTTAAAAAAAGTAATTAATTACTACTAATTACATCTTCAACAGTGTAATTAGATTGCGGTACTAATTACTCTCTAGAAAGTTTTAGATAACTTATTAGTAATTACTTATCCCATATCAGTAATATTAGTATACCCATATTAGTAATCCCATATCAACCTCGACCCATTGAACAATACAAGGACAGACAAGAAACTGCTCTGTAGATTCTTTCAAATAAACAATCAATTGCATAAATTATTCTTGAACTGACCAAAGTGTGTAACTGGAGAAGGTGACATTAAAAACATTAACATTAAATGTTAAATCCAGTATTGTTTTGTTGTATAGTCTATATAGTATTTAATGCAATTATATCAAATGTAGCCTAACTGTAATTAAATTACTGGGGGCAGTTGTTGCTGCCCTGATTGCGGGTTTGAGTCGTAGTACCGGCAGGAAATGTAGGTGGGGGGACTGAATGAACATCGCTCTCTTCCACTCTCACCCACAACTGAGGTGCCCTTGAGCAAGGCATCTAACTCCAAATCGATCCCCAGACACCATAGCAAAAATGGGTGAAATGCATAGCAAAAATTCAGAGTATAGGACACCATACTTGGATACACGTCACATGTGAATATAAACCTAAATTCAATCTCTTCATCATATAAAACAATCGTATCTCTTCAGAAAATTTGGACTAAACCGCTTAATTCATATGGATTAGTTTTACAATCTCTTAATGAGCTTTTTGAAGTGTCAGTTGTGTAGCTGTCTGGAGGGACAGAAAGCTCTCAGATTTCATCAAAAAGATCTTCATTTGTGTTCCGAAGATGAACGGGAATTAAAATTTTTGGGTGAACTGTATCCCTTTAATGTTCTTGATGACAATGACATTACGGAATGTAAGAGGCTGAAAAGGTAGCTTAAATAGTAATGCTGTGATAGGCGTTGTGTTTCTATAGGGATCAGCTGAGTGTCTGACTAACGAAACCTGCCAGAACTGATACTATACACTTGATAGGCACTTCACGGGTTCACACTTACATACAATTAGAGGGGGTAAAGTTTAATGCGTATTTGGCGTGCTGTCCGGGGGAGGGCTCCGAGTTCAGCCCGAACCCAGAGTACTCCCCCCCGTATGTAAGTGGTTAGGACTAGAAGTGTGGAGAAGGGGTGGTGGAGGGATGCTGCTAAACTGTCAATGGATTGAGGTGAGACTGCTGAATGTATTTATACCTCTTACCATTGATTGCTGAGTGCTCTCCACTTGTGTTAATTATCTGAACGTGCTCCTACCGAACTTTGTTAATAAAACATAACAATTAACGTTGTTTATTTAGGCCATGTTTACAACTGGTATTAAGCAGGGTTTTCGTCAATCTAATGGTAAATGGTAAATGGACTGCATTTATATAGCGCTTTTTCACAGACCTATGGCCACCAAAGCACTTTACATATAGCCTCACATTCACCCATTCACTCACTCATTCATACACCGATGACGGTGTCAGCCAAGGTGTCTTGCTCATGGACAACCTTCCAACCAACCTTCTGGTTTGTAGACAACCTACATGAACCACTGAGCCACTGCCGCCCATCTAATCTAATCACTAGAGGGCAACACAAACGGGTACTTAAATGTTTTGAACTTGTCCAAGGTGTAGGTAGTTGAAAACCTTTGACTGAATTAGTGAATGATGTAGACAGTCATGTGGTGGAATGTGTTCGAAGAGCCACAAAAGACCGCCTACTGACCTAATGCGTAAACTTTATAAGAAGCGTGCTAGACAGATGGGACTTGTCGGCTGAGGACCTAACTTTGGTTTGAAAACGAAAAACGTACCAAGCACTCACAGCGTTCAGCGTGATCGCACAGATACTCAATTGGATTGAGATCTGGGGAATTTGGAGGAATTTTTGTTCCTCAAAGCATTCATGAACAATGTGTGCAGTGCGGCAGGGTGTATTATCCTGCTGAAAGAGGAACACCATTGTCATGAATGTCCATATGAATAGCCAGACCCATGGTTTCACAGCAGAGCATTGCCCAGAGCATCACACTCCGTCCATCGGTTTGTCGTCGTCCCACAGTGCAAACTAATGCAATCACTTCCCCAGGATCATGGCGCACACGTACACCGCTGTCCTCATGATGTAAAAGAAAACGGGACTCATTGGACCAGGCTGCCTTCTTCCAATCCTCCAAAGTTCTGTTCTGATGCTCGCTTGCCCATTTTAGGCATTTTTGCCGGTGAACAGTGGTCATCATAGGCTCTCTGATTGGCCCCATACGCAGAGTGCGATGCACTGTGTTGTAGAACATTCCTCGTGTAACCATCATTAGCATTTTGTGTGACTTCTTGGGGCACAGTAATCTTCTGTTGGACTAGACAGGATAGCCTTCATTGCCCTTCGTTGACGGGATAGCCTTCATTGAATCGATGAGCCTTAGGCGCCCAACATCCTGTCGCCAGTTTGTGGTTTGATCCACCAGGATACTGTTGGTATCCTGGTGGATCAACCCACAAGCCTTGCCGTTTCAGAGTCTCTGAGCCAGTCGCCATGCTTTAACAGTTTGACCCTTGTCAAAAGTCCCATTTCTCCTGCATCCAACACGTTGGTTAGAAGAATTGATGGTTTGCTTACTATCTAATCTACCCAGATCTTAAAATGTGGCCTTGTTAGGAGATGATCAACGATATTCACTTCACCTGTAACTGGTCATGGCCAATGTTTTGGCTCATCAGTGTATATTTTGCATTTTATTTATTGTTTTTCATTCCTCTACACAACCCTATTAGAACCTGAAACCTAGCAGTGGAGAGCCACTGGTCTAAGATGTTGATTCAGTCATGTTTCAAAGCAGATTAAATCTTACGAAAAGAATAAACACCTTCAATTAGTCAGAGAAGTTGCACCACAAAGTTTTTTTCCTTTTAAATAATTTAATACTTTTTAAAATTATTTGGCTTACTACATTTGACCTGTGTATCTCACTAAACATACAAAATAACAAGAAATAGTTAATCCATAATCCATTAAATAATGCATTGATAGTGTAACTGTGACCCTTCTATGTGAATGGAGAGCAGAACACTGGGGTACAGCTCAAAATACCCAACGACAGTGTAGCACATACAAAGGTCCATTGTGTACAGCACCTAAAACACCCTTTACACTATTAACATATTTTTCAGGTACACTTGAACACAATTTCAATCCATTTACATGGATCTTTTGTACAGCAGGTCAGAAATATTGGATATATTAGATACAAACATATTTAGAAACAAATCAAACTCCTGTGAGTCGGTTATCGAACTTGTGTGTTAAATGAACAGAGAATCGCTAAAATCAATGAATACACAGCAAAGTGCCAAGATTCTCCTAATCACATCAGGATAACAGAGAGCTAGGTCATCAGAGATCTGGATTTCTGTCTGTCAATTTAACAGGAGACGGATGGGTTTTATCGCGAAGATTGCTCAGGAAGATTGCTGTAGCCACTGAGCTCCGGTTTGCTCATACATTATTTCCTACAAACATCCTGGAACACAAAAGCTACCGTCAAAGTGAAATTGCACCACCAACAATTCAGTTTTAAACATTAAAATTCATTTCAATAAAAATAAAAAACAACGAGAATAAAACCCTACAGGCATAAAAAAATATTCCTTTTTGTTTTCGTGATATATTTCAAGTACACTAAGGTTAATTCACATCAAGTGTAGAACATCTCAAAGCAGAAGCACTAAATTCACTCACATCATAAGCTTGAGTTGAACTATGTGTTTGACACGGACACACTGTGCACTGCAGCTCATAAGGGAAATTCATTCTCATGTATTGTGTGCAGAAACTCCTCCTCTGAATGTAAACTGAGCTCCCAGCTCGTCTTGAACTATTTACCGCAGCATGTTACCACATACGCACGTCCGAGTGATTGTTCACATTCACAATAATAATATGAAATCTGTGCTGAGGCAGCACGGAATATTGCATGTTCAAACGCTTGAGACACAATTGTACTCTGTACAGTATGTACACAATATCTGTGCTCTGTGTCTCCAGATGGGAGTGTGGGTTAGGTGAGGGCTTTCTCTCTCCCCTCACCTGAGTGGGGTCAGGGTGGATCTGTGTGGTTTTGGATGGGGTTTGTAGAGTTTCTTTGGGATTTTGAGTTTTAAGAATTGCACTTCACTTATTTTGTATCACTTATAAGAGTTTAAGAAAGATAAACAACCCATCCAAAAGCCCTGAAACATGCAGTATGTTTAACTGGTACAATTATGTTTTTTTTTCTTCTGTTTTCATGTTAATTGATTCCTTTAAAAATATTCATCTAGTTTAAACTTTTTTTTTTGCACTTTCATTATGCATTAAAATGTTCTTCAGATACATGTTCATCTAAGACTATCATTCGTTACAGGAATATTCAGCAGTCAGCCATCTCCAGTCCTCTAGGGTACATCCTGTGGGAAAATCAGGAAGGTTGCCATTACCAAATTAAAAGTCCGAACAATAAAGCAGCAGTAAACATCACATTAAAAAGGCTTGAGCATTCTATTATTTATAAGTAAATAATCAACTTAAAATTTAATTCACATTTGAATGAAATTACTTGAATGTATATCTGTATTGTAATGCTATTTGCTATTTATTTATATAATGAAATTAGCCTCTGAGTTTTGAACTTCACTTGATGCATTTTATCAGGATTATTAAAGACATTAACCCAATTATTCCACAGGATCATCACAGAGCCACACTCTCAGAAAAAAAAGTGCACAAAAATTTACCTTTATGGGTACAGCAGCTTGTCACTGTAGCAGAACCTTTAATGGGTCATCTTTGTACCTTATTTAGCCCTAAAAGACTTATAGTAGTACCTTAAGGGTACATAATACTACTCTAAAGTACTAATATACATCCTTTAGGGGTATATCAAATACATACACATATTGTCCCTTAATATATATCCAAATTTGGAACTGGTACTGCCCCATTGACAAGCTGTTGTACCCCTAAAAATACATTTTTTTTAAATGTTTTCTGACAGTGCATGACTGGAAGGAAGCTGATAGCCATAACAGCGCTAATACAAAGAGAAACCCGTAGAACACCAAATCTGTGAGGTCTCACCTGGGGCTTGCAGCAAATTCAAACACCAAAAGCACTTCCATAGACACTAATGGTTTCATTTTCACACATTCTTGATGGTCAATGAATAATCCTAAACAACATTAGAATCCAACGAAGAACAGATCATTTGTTATAACTGATCCCTTTATGATCTTAAGTTACCATGACTCATTTTCTTTCATAATCTGAATTTTAAGATGGTTTTGTGTTCACAATGCATATCTTTGATGTATGTATTTTGTTTTAAATGAGCTGAACTGGACCAGAGCAGGTGTGCCTCAAAGAAGATGTAGATGAACCCGGCGAGGAGCCTCTCGGCCAGCACAGACTCCCATTCTCCTTCTCTCTTGCTCTCAATCTCCATTCATCTCCATAACCTTTTCTGTGAGGATTTCACGGAAGGTTGAAAGCTGCTTCATCTGCTCTGTCTGCATCGAATGTCTCCTCATCAGTTTCTTCTTCATCTTGAAGTCAGGCCCACGTTTTGGAGATGATGGTGCAACCGGCAGCAGGATCTTGCTCCCTGAGTGAACGGGAGAAGTGGGTTTTCCGTTGGCTCGGATATCAGGAATGGGTCGCTGGGGGTTGACGTTGAGAGGAGGAAGGAACCCAGGTCGTGTGTGGGAGATGTGGTCCAGGAGGAGAGTCCCTGATCCCCGCCGTTCCAACAGTCCTGTTGGACGCCGTCGCATTGTGATGGGAGACACAGAGTTGGGAATGCTCTCCAGAGACTCTCGAGAAGAGCTAGTGAGGAGCGACAAGGGAGAGGCATTGTACTTGCGGCGCTCTACTGAGACACGTCCAGAATCTGGAGATCCAGGGATGGAGGCAGGACACAGGTGAGTGTCCGACTCATAGTGTTCCATGCGGGTGAGTTTGGGGTGTGGCAAGCCACGGATTCCCGTCGATGCCTGAGCCACATTGTCCTGAGTCTCAGGGGCCGTGTTTCTACGATACAGTGACTGGTGCTGATGGACTTTATCCGCCCAGGACGAGCCACACAGTGCTGCACAGTCTTCCGAACAGGACCGGTCCATTAGCTTCGGAGAGGATGGGTCATGGGTCTCTATACTGTGCCTTCGGGACAGCAGAGGTCTGCCTGGACCGGAAACTGTCATCCCATTCATCTCTGAGACCAACTTGTCCTCCTCTGCTAAATCGCCCTCTATCCGCTCTGCTCTCTCAGCAAGTACGGAAGGAGCCACCAGACCCCAGGGCTCAGAGTTCAGTCTTTTCAGAAGCTTGCGGGGTGGTGGTCTCCTCTCCCCCTGTGGTCTGCTGGAGGGTAGTGGAAGTGCTGAAGTCACAGCGAAGCTGAAGATACCTTCCTCCTCCTTACTAGGGGCAGAGCCAGTGGTGTGGATCTCCACTTCGGATGGAGACATACAAGCAGGGGAGAGATTGTCCACTACACCCGGAGATGGTGGAGAGTTCAGGTATTGTTTGGTCTTTTTAGTGCCAGAGGGTGATGTATCGGTTGTAATAATGATTACCTCTTTGCCTTTGGCTTTGCAGGCATCCAGCAGGACCTGGAGAGTGTCCCTGTTACCCTTATTGATGGCGTGTACAAGTGCCGAGGACCCAGAGTAGTCTTTCAAGCTGGGATCAGCGGCGTTTTCCAGCAGCAGCGACACCACCTCTTTGCCTGCCTGTTCTGCACATGCATGCATCAGGGCGGTCCGACCCGATTTGTCGGGGATGTTTGGGTCTGCTCCCTTCTCCAGCAGGTATCGCACCATTCTCTGCCGTGTCTGCGGATCATCGTATCCTGCCAGACAGGCTGCTATGATGGGCGTCTCTCCTCGCTCGTTCCCTTCGTTGATATAGGCTCCACCCTCTAGGAGGAGGCGTGCGAGGCGGAGTTTGCCCTGGAACACAGCCTTCAGAAGGGCATTGCCCTCCGTGCGCAAGGCCCCTCCATCACCCATGATGTCGCGCTCTCCACCTCAAGAAATCCAGAACTGCCTCAGCACTGTCCACACATCCCGGCTCAGATTCTGGTCAACCTGGAACGAAAACAAATAAAAGTGCTTTGTCATGAGGCACATTTGACAAACTTTGCTTTTTACTTAATTGCATGAATTTCTTTCAATTTCAATTTATTGTAAGTGTACTTCCTTACGTTCAAATATACTTCTGCATCAAACTAAATTCAGTTGAAATTCAGGAAGTGAATTTAACTGGCATTCTCAATTCAGTTTAGAATGTCACACAACTCAAATAAATCAAACAAAATCTGAAATCTAAAAGCACATTATTTTGATCAGACTCAAAACCACATAATCCACAGCACTCAAAACTCCATAATTACTCTACATTGTCTTACTATAGTATTAACACTTTAAAATGATTGTTAATTGTTAGTTAACCATGAACCCATGAATGCATTAACAAAAGTTAATGTATATAAACTCATAAAAGTGTTGCCTTCTTAGTCAGTTGTGTTCTGAACACTGTGTCCTGTGCTTTGACACTCTGTACAGCCCTGTACTCTTTAACAGTCTTCTCTCCACCTTCTCTGTAATGAAGGCAGGAGAGGAGATGATAATGGCAGTCCAGTAAAGAAAAGAAAATTGAATTCCTGAGAGGTGAAAAGAGCATCAAGACATGTGACAAGCTCAGTCCGCTCTGCACACAGATACCAGAGATTTACTGACACAAAAATGATGTTGTTCAAAATAGTTTTATTTGATATCTGAAGTACTGCAATCGCAAGGTAAGGCAAATAAACCACATTTACAATATTTAACAGTTGTTTTTGACTGTATAGGATGTTTTTTGAGCTGAAAAAAATGTGTGGGGGAAGGGGGGTTAGTGTGAAAGATTATTATAATTATTAGACCCAGAAAAGAGGTGCATGTTCACCCTCAATCAGAAACCTTCCCATCATGCAATGAATGAGCTAACTATCTTGAAGATGATTAGAGCGAGCAACAGGGGTTGGCAGGAGGGCATCCAGTCTAATAACAGCATTATTAACATTCCACAGCCCTCGAAATCAGTTTAAAATTATATGAAATTCAGTGAGCCCAAAGTCACATGGCATATTGATATACGGTAGTCACATCCTCTTTTCAAACTGAAACAATGAGCTACATGAACGGGGAGGAGAGAAATATGAAATTGTTTTGACTAAGTTGGCAGTCGATCATGTATTGTCACAGATGGTTGTTAGGGTGGTTCAGCTATGGAAGATGGTGACATTAAGTGACTTACTTGAGGTCAGTGGGGGAAAGGACAAACTGACTGCGCCAGGTAAAATCTGAGATGTTCCTTTACAGTCTGATTTGTTGAACACACAGAGTGAGAGTCCTCATCCATATATAATTTGTTTGATTTATTCCTTGTGTTCTTTCTCTCACTGCTGTTCTGCATAAAGATCCTTAACTCTGGTGATATAAAGCAGCGATATGCAAAGATGTGACTAAAAAACAGCCAAGGACCCAACACACAGCAGATAACAGCCCAATACAAAGTACAGTATGCACACTACCCTTCAAAAGTTTGGAGTGAGTAAGATGGGGTGAGTTCAGCGTTAAGTTGAATTAAAGACATTTATGATGTTGCAAAAAACTGTTTTCAACATTGATGATAATAATAAGAAATGTTTCTTGAGCACCAAATCAGCATATTAGAATGATTTCTGAAGGATCATGTGACACTGAGGACTGGATTAATGATGCTGAAAATTCAGCTTTGTCATCACAGGAATAAATTAAATTTTTAAATATATTCAAATATAAAATGATCATTTTAAATTGTAATAATATTTCACAATATTACTGTTTTTACTGTAGTATTATTATTATTATTAAATAAATGCAGCCTTGTGAGCATAAGAAAACATCTAAAAATCTTACTGACCACAAATTTTGAATGGTAGTGTATGAACAGTATATAATACAAATGATTGCCTTATGTATATAACATATATATATATGTTCACTATACTTTAATATATCTTAACTGGCTGCTTCTGTATAATGTTATTTATTGAGTTCACTTGTATATTATGGTTTCCTAACAAAATATCTATCTGTGCTGCACCATATACCTTTAAACCTTTGTATATTTACATTATACAGCCGTCCCTAAAGTCGACTGGCCCACCAGAAGAGGCCCCGGTGCTCCTAACGCCCAGTCTATCTCTGGCAATATGAGAAGAACACTGGGAACGTTCAGAGTGTGTAGCTGTGCAGAATTCACATCCCTCCTCCATCACACCACTACACCCACAGACCCCGAGCTGCTGCTCCTCCTGCCTGCCTTCTTAAGGAATTCTCTGTGATTTCCGAGCCAGCTCAGCCAGGGAAAGCAAGAGGAATGCTGTTTTTGCATACTGATTATGCGAGGTGGAGAGGAACAGGGAAAATAACTCTGTTCTTTGAAAGTGTAATTGCAAAAAAATCCATCTTTAAGAGGCCAGGGTCTCATGAATTCGAGACAGTGAGGTTAATCTTCTGTCTCGCACAGGCAGCATGGATGACTCATCTCCATGATAGACTCACTGGAGAGATGTGGCACAAAGACTTGGGGCAAGCGTCGTCTCTCAGGAGATCAGCCAGCCAAAACCCACAGGTCTTCTTGTATGCATCCTGACCGGATGTATATTGTGACCAGCCTATTTTAAAGGGTAATAATAATTAAAAAATTGTCATCAATTAAATTGAGCTTCTTCAAGAACCAATGAGGTTTGTTCTCACGTGTCAAGCAAGTATGGTTGAGCTTCTATTTACCATATTTAAGTGCTCTATCTATATTAGCTGATCAATGTTTATATGCGAATGAAAGCCTAAATTAAATCTGTTCATTATATAGCGCTTCTCTTCAGAAGACTGGGATTAAACCACTTGATTCATATGGATTTATTTTACAATCTTTTTGATTAACATTTTGATGGGTTTTGGGTGTACAGTACAGACTTTCAATGGAGGGACAGAAATCTCTCAGATTTCATTAAAATGTGGAACATATTTTGAAAAAGGTCTCAATGTTTTTTTTCATATATTAAAAGTCAGAGGGGTCCAATATTGTTTAAACCCCAATATTCTTCAGATCATACAGGTTTGTAACGACATGAGGGGTGAGTAAATTATGACAGAATTTTCATTTTTGAGTGAACTATCAATTTAAGGACATCAGCCAAGGCTTTTGTTCTGGTTAATGTCAAGACCTACATTTTGAAGTTCTATTGCTATTGTCTGTGATCACAATTCACAGGTCTTCTTCGCTTAATCGTAAGTCTGTGTAAAAACACTCCTCATGTTTCCCTTGTCTTTGGTCAAGTATTTAGTTTATTTCATGAGTTCAGTTTCGATGCTACAGACTGCTTGCTCGGTTTAGAAGCAGTCAGAGCTAATATGTGGGGATATATGCAAAAAAGATGCTTAAAGTTATGTAAGTGCACGCAGCTAGTGCAAATCTGCACCAACATCTGTGTTTTCTAAATAAATTGTTTTCTGATTTGCATAATTTAGATATACTCTAGAACCATGAGGGTTATTTATACACAGACTGATTAAACAAGAAACACCTGGTACATTTCAGTTATGTATTTGCCAGATTAATTTTTTGCAAAGTGATTTACGTTGCATTTAATGTATACATTTTTATCTGTTTTATCAGTTTAGTCTTTGGCTCCTCCAAACATAAAAGGAAAAGAACTAAACTTCAAGGCTTGCATTAAAAATACATTACAGATGTCTGATTCTTCACTCACTTTTGTAACTCCAAAATGGACGTTATGTCACACATGATGACATACACATGATGCTGTACTCGTTTTCAATTCATAGAAACAACCGTCATCATCTTTCAATTATTCGCTCTGTCAACATTTCTGTCTTTGTTCAGTCAGACAGCATTTCCGTCTCAAATCTCTTTGTAGCACTTTTGTAGCTACAAAGAAAAAAAAACATAAAATCATTATTTTTCCAAACCACATAAATATGACTAAAGGCAGAAGATTGTATTTATGAAAGTGGACGTTATCTGATCAGATTTTAAGTCGTTTTTTTCTAATAGCTGTCTACAGCTTTGTCACTTTGAATTTACTTTTCTCTTGCATTTGTTGTGCATTAAAAGATATCAGGATTCTCAGTCAATATTTGGCGTATGTGTAGATATCAGATATTGACTTCACTGTCACTGGCAAAATGACAGTTCAGACAGTCCCAAAGATTAAATTCGATAGATAAATCGGATTTATGTGCCACCTAAACAAAGCCTTTGCTTTTCCCAGCATTCCCTATGGATCTTCGAGTGTGTGTAGTGGAGAGCTCTGACCAAAATAAACTTGCCAATTTTGCAGCATGTTGAGAAGCATGTGGAGTCTGCGTTTTAGTGCTGCGCCATAGGAGCGAGGCGACATACCACGCTGTCTTGTCGGGACAAATCGTATCCAGTTCTCTCTGGTCTCCCGACAGATGATGGAAATTAATATCATGTCTTTATTCTCACTCCTCTGAGAGACCCCACCCCTGGCTTTCTTTTTTACGTAACAGCAGTGTGTGTGTGACTCTAGGCTTCATCTGAGGGTGCGCTAGTGGGCCCGTGAGCAGAAAGGGCTGCGCAGTCAAACCTTTTCGCCCCACCAAGAGCTCCGTGGTGCCTTTGAGCTGCTGTTTGCCTCATTAGATCACACAGATCGAGGCAGGTGCAATCCCTTTTACAGCAGCTGAGAGAACAGCATCCATCAGCGGTGCACCGTTGACCCTGTGACCCAGTCGCATCAGAACTGCTGAGGAAATTCATCACTCATATTGGCAGCTTCAAAGAGAACCAGTCCTAAGAGGGGCAATGAGATTATCTCCATCACACTAAATGTCCTAAGCATTCCTGACACGTCCTCTGAACTGTCTTTACTGCCGTTTGTGTTTCTTTACGATTGTTTATTGTGGCATGTTTAGATCTTGGTGTCATTTTCATGGCCGTACATGTTTGTTTTTCTCCTACACTTGGTCTTTAATGAAATGAATGCCAACAAAACCACTTGACTCAACTAGACTGAGTGTTCAGTGATTTACAGAGCTGAGAATGAATTCTCCTCCAATTCAAGAGTAATCTGTGCGTCTCCTTTCACATAACTGCACACAACCAACACATTCTTCTCTGCCCTCGAACTGCAGACGTTTTATGCAGACAGGAAAGTGGCTTCATGTGATCAATGTAGAAATCTGATGATTAATATACTATACAGCATATATGGATATGTCTTACGTTTAAGATCATTACATTTGCTTTTTTTGTTTTTAAGACAAATGAGCTTATTTTACCCCCACCGATTCTCATCGCATCTGATCATGTCCCTCTTACTATTCCAATTACTTTTACGTGATATTTCTCATTACTTTTAAGTAGTATTTGTACTGTCTTAGAGTTTTTTTAAAGCTTAAATTATTTTAATAAAAAAAAAAAGTAAATAACCAACTAGCATGATGATTAAATGCATTACAATAAATTAATTTTTTCACATGACAGTAATTGAAATTAGACTGTATTTTGTAGACAGTCGGAGCAGTTTCAGAATTTGATGCGTTTCAGATTCGACTTGCACGCCAGCTATTTTTAGTCTCAAAGCATCAAATCAGCTCTCTGATGCAAGCTCTTTTTTTTTGGAAAGAATTTAATTTTAAAATATATACATTTTTTAAAAACGATAACATGATCCAAAAAAATATATATATTTTTTTTTTTTCAAATAAGTAATGAGAACTGGGGTGTAAAATACTTAATTGTCATAATAATCCAAACTCTTAATTGTCCTAAAAATAGGCTTCATATGCAAAGTGCAATTCCTTTTGTTTTCTTGATTTTGGAGTGACATATCACTGGGGCATCTTTTTGATATGAGATTTGCCTATATGCTTTATATACTAAATTCATACTTTTGTGCAATAGAGTGTTTCAATGAACTCCACGATCACCGTATACTTGCCACTATATGTGGTATTGTTCAAAAAACCGTAGCAATATCATACTTGTTCATTGCAGTACAATGGCATTATTTCCTTCTTATATAGCCAACAATGCAAGCAGCAACATTTCTCATGACTTAATTATGTAATTGTAAATATTACTAAAATCATACGAGAGTAACCGCTGATTGTGTGTCGCTGTCCGCGGTGCTGAACGTTATTCGCAAAAACGGAGCAGTTTCAGAATTTGATGCGTTACAGACTGAATTTACACGCCACCTGCAAATATCTTCAGCTCAGTACTATTTTTAGTCTCGAAGCCTCAAATTTGGTGTCTATTCACGTCAGCTCTGTGCCTGACGCAAAGCCTCAGTGTCCACAAATGAACTTCCGAACAGCAGACAGACACTTCAAGTCTCTGTAAGAGCAAACATTTTAAGTTTTCGTGTATTAAAGTGAGAGAATGAACATTACAGCAGCATAAATATCCGTCTTAAACCTTCTCTTAGACACCCAGTAAATCTTTTTAAAAGGATCTTAAGGAAATGCCAGCACACAGTCGGTGTGTAGACGAGAATCCGAATTGCGGTGCATGAATTTGTCAGCTATGAACGTTTATAAAGCCTTATGAACAGCAGCAGCCACATGCACATCATTCCTCCAATAAAACATTTGCTCTTACCTTCATCAACTCACCCCTAAAATGAGCAACCATTTCTAAACAGTGCACATGCAATCCGGCGGAAAACGATTTCGTAGTCGTTTGCATGCTTCTCAACATGGAAAAATGCTCTATAAAAGTGGTTTGAAATGTAGCCAAAATATCAAGAAAGACGGTGCAAGGAAATATTAAGATATCGCTGCAATGTGAAGGACTGAAGTCTGCTTAATTATGACCATGCTCAGCTGAGAATAATACAAAATTATAATACATTTGAACATTGAAGCGTTTGCAGAAGAGAGAGTCTCACCGTGTATCTGCTGTCTTCACTCCATCAGAGCGGCTGGTTTTCGCCCGAGATCCAGCTGCTGCCCCGTGTCTTACATCCCCCACATCATCTCTCCTCCTGCGACCGAGAGTTTGGGAGACTCTGCGGGGGCGTGGAGTGGGCAGTGAGCTGATGCGAGTCTCCCACGATCACGCACAGACTCACTGGCTGTCTGACTGCTCGCATGCACAGCACCATCTCTGCTTTCCACTAGGGGGAAACTTTATTTCAATTATTATCATCCTTTTCATTTTATCATTGAATTTTTTCCTCTTTTGCATGTGTGTGTCATGGTGTGCTGTGTTTTACAGGTTGAGTACAATTTGATACCAGAATAATAATAGTAATAGACTTGTCTTGTCTAAGTAATAGACCAAATTTGGCTTGATGCATGAGAACGTTTAAGCATTGTGTGTGTGCTTTACACAGCCAAGTTAAGGCTGCTCTGAGCAGGCTCTGTGCCTGCTCTAAATTCTGTGTAAAGACGCAATGGCGCATTAAACCCATGCAAAATATAAAATATGCCAGCCCTGACCCACTTAATGCCCCAGTAATGAATGTAGATGATGCAGCATTGGTGCAGCCTTAAACACTCTTATTGTCATGACAGAGCTTTGTTTTCTTTCTAATTTTGCATTTTCTATATCCATCATTTTATATTTAAAACAAAGTACGACTTGCACACAAAAATATCATTCGATTACTCTTTGTAAATGCATGCCCTGTGCAGCATCTGTGCTGGTTTTGCAGTGTAAAGATGGCATATTTCAGATCAGTCAAACTCTATAGCTAAAATCCACTTAACACATTTGCAGAGGTGCATATTCTCCCTCAATATAAATCTGGATTATTCCTTGCCTTTACACCTTTTTTAAATTCATATATATATATATATATATATATATATATATATATATTGGGGCCTTGATATATATATATATATATATATATATATATATATATATATATATATATATATATATATATATATATATATATATATATATATATATATATATATATATCAAGGCCCTCTCTGCAAGAAAGAAGGGGGTGTGAAACAATTCTCAGACTGCATAAATACTAATTCAGTGACTATGGCTATTATTGAACACAGTTTCTATGGCAACTGATTCAGTGGATTCCGACAGAAGCGTTCCCACGGTGACATGCACATGCTGCAGGAGAGAGAGAGAGAGAGAGAGAGAGAGAGAGAGAGAGAGAGAGAGAGAGAGAGAGAGAGAGAGAGAGAGAGAGAGAGAGAGAGAGAGAGAGAGAGAGAGAGAGAGAGAGAGAGAGAGTTATAGTAGTGAATGTGCTCTTTACTCTCCATGTTCAGACTTACATTATGGCTTGAATTTTGTGTCCCAATATTTCAATTAATGTTTATAGTTTTTGTTTAGTTAAAATTAGGTTGTCTTATTGAAATGAGCCCATCCTTAATTTCTGTCTCTCATACTAATACACACATATTTTCTGATTTTGACGGGGGAGGCTGTGAGTCAGCAATATCATGGTTAGTTTTCCTTTCATAATTTATTTATTTATTTTTTACAAATGCAGATTTAGCTGAATTTTAACAGTTGTCAGGTTTTCTAGAAAAGTGCTGTAAGCAGCTTCATCAGAACAGAAGCAAATGGAACTGCACTGATTTTGAAAATCTCTTTTAAACACATTTTGTACTAAACACATTTTGTACACAAAATTGGGCAAAATTGTTGGTAGTGATAAAAAATGACAGTGGGACATTTCTAGTTTTGGAAAAATGTATAATACAAAATAATAATAAAAACTTTCATCCAGTTTCATAATAATTAATTCAATAATTCAGTAATGAATCCTATATTTATGGTGTTTTTTCACATATTATGATGGGGAAATGGGCCTGGGAAAAGGGTAAAACAATCAAATAAATAATAAATAAAATGTACTTATATATATATATATATATATATATATATATATATATATATATATATATATATATATATATATGGTAAACTGGTTCCATGACAGCTTTAACATTACCTTCATATAAAAAAGAAGAAAAGTTTAAAATATAGTTACTGATTTGTTATAGTTTTAATACAAATCAGCTTTTGACTGCATGTAGTTGGAAAAACACAATTTTCCATTTGATCCTCCATCAGAGCTGTTCAAATAATCGTTTTTTAAATTGAGTTGTTTGCTTTTCAAGACTCACTCAGACCAGATTCGTTTGGCAGACGCGGAACCATAAGTGAACGAGCACACGTTTCTGGCAGGAACTTTATCAGCGGCGGGCAAAAACAAATATGCAGATGTTTGGCGGGTGATTTTACTGCTCTACATCAATAAAATCCATGAATTTACATGACAAACAACTGCGTTTAATATTTACGGATCATACAATAAATGCTTGGCACGATGAATTTAAGTTATAAATAAAGAGGGATTTCGTCGCATTTTTTGTCTGTGAGTGAACGAAGCGTGTTTAAATATTATATTTCTGTCTAAACTAATAAAAATATATTTATACATACATATATTGTGTATATATTATGTAAAATATTTACATTGGTTTGGTCTAAATGTCTATTTTGTAGCCGAATAGAAGTGTGCTCAGACAAATAAGTATTACATTTATAATCATATCAATCATAACGTTATAAAATAAATCAAGCTGATGTATAAATGTGATATGTGGTGATTGTGTCTCAGATAATGGCAGGAAGGGGCAGAGGGCAGCTCACTTTCTCTGTGGAGATTGTTGGAATCGGTAAAGGAGAAAATCTCCCTCCGTCCACCGTCCAGCCGACCCCTGTATTCCCTGTGAGTGTTTCAAGATAAGATTAAACCATCGGACTGATATTAATTATATTACATTACACTTATGTATTTGGCAGACGATTTTATCCAAAGCGACTTACATTGTATTCAAGATACACATCAATTCTTGCACTCCGAGACTCTGAGAGTCGAACCCAGGCGTTCCTGGCGTCGTTGAGCTCCAGAAATCACACAACTAAGTAATAACATCTTCTCCAGTTTAACTGTCACATGTAGAGCAGCCCAAAAAAACTGTAAAACAAAGCAAAAATGTATGAATGTCATCACAACAAAATATTAAAGTGCTAGGCTATTTATTTTAAAGTCCCCAAGTTTTTTGGCTTTTAGTATGGATATGTTAGGCTTAAGGTTATCTAATGACAAAATTCACATTTAGAAGATATAAGCATTCAAAACTTAGTCTCTCACTTCCGCCAATATAGATCAATGATTTTGATGACATTTCTCTACACTTCAGCTTCTCATCAGATTTTCTGTCCAATCAAATTCTCTGTAGAACCGAAAGAGTCCCGCCCCCTACATTATCAATAGACACTGAAGCTGGCTGAAATCAGTCACTTGTTCACACATTTACTATTTCTACATGGTGAATGGCACATAGTGCACTATATAGGGCCTAGTCTGCTCCGGTCCAGAGACACGATAGCTGAGCCGATCATCTTTGAATTCTACACAGAATGCTATATTTTATTTAGATCAGATATATTTAGATTAGGAGGTAAATGCAGATTTTCCATGTTCAACGGCTCTGGCTGAGCTGTGATAACGAGATTGACTATTTTTAAAAGGTGGAGGAGATGTTTGATATATCCCGCCCTGTCTTCCTGTTTCAGTGGAAATTACGTCAACATTGAATAATGCTGAGCTTTTCAAGGCACTTCAGTGATAGCACAACCAAAACGTTTTACAAACATAAGTGCAAGTTTTAAATTACTATAAAAAATACAGTTCATAATAATACAAAAAGTGGTTGTTAGGAATTGTTGAAACATGTGATGAGTTGAAAAGTCACTGCAAAAAAAAAGGTTAAGAATAGTGAAGTTAGTTTTGAGAGAAACTCTAGCATAATGAATCAGATATCCCTTATTACAAGCGCATTTATGTATAGGAATGTTTAATTCAGTCAACAGCTGACTGTCAAAGCTGGTGTTTGTTTGACCCCTTATACAAGACAGATGTGCATCAGCTGTCCTTCCTCAATTCTGTGTGATGTTTCAGCCTCTGGATCAGAAGCCGGTGCCCCTGCAGGCGGGTGAGGAGGCCGAGTACATGCTGGCACTCAAACAGGAGTTCAGAGGAGCCATGAAGACACTTCCATTTTACATCCGTCCAGCTGCACCCAAGAAAGGTCAGTTCAGGGTAGAGGATGAACTCTTTACTGACATCTATAAAGTTACCATGATTTTTTTTTTTTTTTTACAGAATGTTGTGGTGCTTATTATAAATTATTTATTTGTGCACATGATTATTTATTTTTTAATTCATAGGGACTCCCCCTCGAAACAACGTCTGTTCTCTTCATGATGAATGTCTAGGGCGGGGCTAAATAAATATCATCCACAACTGACTGCAAACTGGCTTTCAGATCTGGAGCTTGACCAAGTCCAGCCCCACCTCTTCTGACCTAATGGGCGGAGCTCTATAACCATAATAGGGTTAGGGTGTGGTTTGACCTTATAGCTCCACCCATTATGTTCAGCGAGGAGGGGCTGGACGTCAACTCCACCCATTGGCTCTGCAGTGTGCAGCCTCTCTGCCTCCATTTAGTTAGCAACGCACAACATCCGATGATACAATCAATTCCTGAAGGACAAAATCAAATCCCGCTCTACATTTTACTCATTCCAGAAGCTTGAATATGTCACAATAGGAAGAAAAGTCTATCACAACTTCCATTTCATGCCGACTTTAAGATATCCTCCATTTCTTTGCCATACAGATTGAATGAAGACGTTTTTAAAACAGTTTTAGACTGAGACTGCATAATTTACTAAATCAATTTTTACTTTTTTTTCACAGATCAAAGACTTAAAAACAATCAAAGATTTAAAAATTTACAGGGATTTTTTTTTTTTTCCAGATGATTTCTTCCCCTTTTTTATGAATAGGTCTATAGTGATTAGCAATTTGAAGTTATTTTTTCCTCTTGACAGATGTGGAGCGTTATTCTGACAAATACCAAAAAAACGAAACCACTGACAACAGTTTGGAATGGAAGCCAGGTGAGTGATTTATGCCAGTGATTCACTTCAGTGCTATTTTAATATTATTTATATATTTTCAAATAATATTTTGAATTAGTATTTATATTTTCATTTAAGGTTTTTTTTATGTGCTTTTGTGATTTTAAAATTATATTTTTTTATATTTCTAAACAGTTTTAATTTATTTTTATTTCAGTTTTAGTTTTAATTAATTTAGTAATTTTAGCACTTTTTAGACCATGCATATAATAAAAAATAATAATTTAGTTTGTACAAATGATTTAACAACTTTGTTGCCATGACAACAAAAAGCCTAAAACAGTAAAAAAAGAAAAGAAAGAACTTTACAGCTTAAATAGTACACGAGTACAAACAGAAAATGAATTTAAGTGCTTTTATGAAATTATATGCCTCACATTTCAGCTTTTAAATCCTCTAAAGATTGGCCCCAAGTGCCTCACCGTTTGCCTTTTTTAAAGAGCACGCGGAATGAATCGAAAATATTTAGTGTGGTAACAGGCATTATGCTGAGGTTTACTTGCATTAAACCAATGTTCAAAATAAGTTTTTCATCTAATACTTGTAATTTCTTTTATTTCAGTAGTTTATAATAGTTTTAGTTAACAATAACAGCAGTGATTCACTTTCACGCTTGTGTGATCCTCTACATCCGTTTGTGTTTTCAGACTGGAGGCGTTTTCCGAAGGAGCTGCGCGTGAGGGAGAAGAGACCGCAGAGAGACAGTGAGTTTGTTTGATGCTCTTAACTGGCTCTTATGCTCTAATACTGGACACTGTGTTCCGCTGCAGAAAGCATGGGTGTGTAAATGTGCTCCTGTTTAAAGCCGAGATAAGGGAGCAGGTGAGGCTGATGTGCTCATGAATGAGTGTGTAAAGACAAACCGCTCCGGCAGGTCTGCGCTCCGCTCTCTGACTCATCGGCGTCTCTGGGGAAATCAGAGAGACGGCTCTCAGCCGCGCTGCACACACATCTCCAAAATGAAAGGACGGAGAGAAAGAGAACGATGAGAGAGGGATGAAGGTTTGGGCTGTCACTAAAACAGGAGAAACAAGTTTATTTTTAGGCTTTTGTCAGAGGAGCTGTGATCAAAGAGTAGATGTTATTATGGGAGGATGTTGCTGATGTCATTTCCACTGTCACAAACATGCTTTGCTTATGTGGTTGCAGAAAGCCAAGCTGTTCCCAAACAACCCAAACAGCCACGAGTGGACAAAGAGGAGATCATACGCAAACTGGAGGTGTACAAATACTTGCCATTAATGCGTAATGCATTCAAAAATAAGGAGTTTTAATCTACTTTGTTACACATTCCCATAAAAATTGTGGCATATGAACAAACTGTGTTTCTGTACAGACTCTGGAGCAGAAAGAGGAAGAAGGGAGTTCTGATGAAGGGGAGGGAGAGAAAAAGAAGCCAGAAGAGGAAGAAGCCGAGGGAGAGGAGGAGTGTGATGAAGAGGAATTCGAGGGCGTAAGTGATTCCTTTCTCTTGTGATATTAAGCCAACATGTTTGATCAACAGAGAATGGAAAAAGAAAAGAAAGTGCTCAGTTGAGATGAAAAAATGGGCCTGCAATTTATGATTTAAAATGTCGAACTTGAATGCATTGTAAATCGCATTGGATAAAAGCATCTGCCAAATGCATAATTGTAATGTAAATTTAACGTTATAAGTTCAGTTGATTCTAACGTAAAGGAATATTTTGAGTTCAATACAAGATAACAGCAGTGTTATTTTTCAGTTTTTATTTAAAATGATAGTTTTAGTAATTGTGTTTTGTGCTTTTGTCATTTTTATTACTAGTTAACATTAATATATTTTTATTTTAATTTGAGCCATTTTAGGACCTCAACTTAAACGTATTTTTAGTAAGTTGCCAAAGCCATTTTTCTGATCCATTTTTATATTTTATTTCATTTCAGCTTTATTTCAATTAACGAGTTTTAGTTTTAGTTAACGATAGCAGTACTTGTGGCATAACGTTGATTTCCACAAAAACTTATTTAGACTTTTACCAAAAAAGGGGAAAATCTGGGTTACAGTGATGTTCTTAGAATGACTCCATAAACATTCAAATACTCACTGTTTTTATAGTATAGCCTCCAGAAGTAAACAATACGCATTTATATAAATCCCTTACTAATCTTTTCTGTTTTAAATGCAGTTTTACATCTTTTTTGCCATTAAAACATAAAGCCTAAAACCCTAATGCTTAGCGAGTCCAACTGGTAACCCAAAGGTTGCTGGTTGGATTCCAGTACCGGCAGGAAATGACTGGAAATGAAACCAATGTTCAATATAAGTTTTAACCGGTTAATCATGTGTGTGTAACAGGAAACAGATTACGTCATGTCCTACTTTGACAATGAGGAGGAGTTTGGAGGGGAAAGTGATGATAATATGGACGAAGCTATTTACTGAAGCAGGTGACGGTGGCTCCATAGCACCCTCCTCTGGACCTGTTCTGGGGTGGATCATTATGTTTGGCAGCTAATGTTGAAATCTGTATGCAGTGGGCTTCCTCTCCTCCAATCGGTTGGCAGGGCGTTTGATTGCTGACGAAGAGCTTCTGAATCTGAGGGCCACGGTTGGAGGACACAGAGAAAGGCACTGAAACGAAAACTTCTCTCTTAATGCAGCTATACGTTCTTAGAGCTTTGTAAATGAATATTCTTGTGTCATTTTTTAGAATCTTACCTATAAACATGTATGTTTTAGTCTAAGTTTTAGACATTTGTATTTGTCTGAATAGCTTTTATACATCTTAGATTTTGGATAAACACCAGTAAATGTAGATTGTTTATTTTGTATGATAATTAAGTAATGTTTTATAAAGTCTTAAGTCAAGTGGTTGTAAATATTCATGTTATTGCCATTTTATGTGATAAAGTCACACTGTTTTTTAAGATTTTGTCTCAATGAATATAGATTGGATGGATGGATGGAGTGTGATTCCATGGTTTATATCCAACTTTGCTGGATATTTCCCTCCACACTGTTTGTGTACATTCGTTTGTTATCAGAATTCACACAAAACCCCTGATAACCACACATGATTTTGACTGGAAACATTATTTAGTAGTATGATTCTGCATCCATCGGAAAAAATTTACGTTTACAGAAGAACATGAAATTGCGTCTTGAAAAAATGAAATTGGATTATTTCTTAAAATAATCATACCCTTTACTGCATGAATAACAGGAGCATTTGAAGCATCTTAAATATAAGCTCTGTAAAAATATAATTTATATATTTGTATTAATTAATATAATAATGAATAAACCCTTGAAATAAATTTCTGAACACAAATTAGATTTAAAAAAACAAAAACACACACACCCAAATCCCTGATCAACCTCATCATGAACGTGTATCAGAGTTGCTTTCGTAAAATTGACTAACAATATAGGTCTGTGTCTGTGTGTGTGTGTGTGTGTGTGTGTGTGTGTGTGTGTGTGTCTTAGGGAATTAAAGTACCACAGTCTATACGTGTCTTTAAATGTCTGGTTAAATTGATTCACAGGTCTCTGTCTCTCATCACTTTTAATTTGCCGTGAATGTTTCTTTCAAGTCAGAGATAATAGCTGGAATATCATTTGACCAGAAACACCTGAAAAGAATCAGAATAGAAAGAAAAAATCATATTTTGTTGAGCAAATGATCAGCAGAGGAGAAAGAATTGTTCAAGACGTGACCCTTCAGCTCGAGAACACTCCGCTGGTTGGGCAAATTTGCTGAAGATGAATTTAGTGGCTGACTCAAGCGTCCTTTAACAGAGAACAGACAGGGGAATTCTTCCAGGAATAAGCCTGGGCTTTTATTCAAGGAAGCGGAGAGCAGTTCATCTCCAGTGGAAGATTACAGCAGCTGGAGACGACTGACATAAGAGCCGTCAAATGAAGCCGCTGCAGTGATATATTCACTCTAGACACCCTGAACACCGATCAGACACTACAAATCCAGAAAGCTCAGTTAACTGAGCTTCAATAATAAGCACAATCAACAGCTACACAGTTGAGTTCAGGGTTAATGCCAAATGTCAATAATAATGTACAGCATGGTTATGCTCAGGAAATAATGCCATGTGGCAGAACAATTCAGACAATGACCATAAACTTTGGTGGACCACCATAGGAAGACATACCCCAATATTTACTGTTCAAATAATGCAAATTTCCCTCAATCCTTAATAAATGATTACAGCCTTGCAATGTACAAAGTACAAACAGTTTAATATATTAAATATTCATTTATATTAAATTAGAATATTTCTATTCTAACATGTTTTGTGTCAACCATTTTAACTGAATTTTGGAGGTTGAATATTACAGTGTTTACAGTATATTATAAATATAATGATAAATAATTACAGCTTTAGTTTTTTTATTTTTATATTTAAAATATCCACTGTTCAACAGAGAAATGCTAAGAAAAATAGCATTCATTTAAATTCATTTAATTTCATTAAAACCCACCTTTTAGTTCATTTGTTTTCATAAAAAAAAAAAAAAAATTAAAATGTAATGATGGTTAATAGGGACATGCAAATTTGCTGATAATCAGATGATAAACAAAAATGTTTAAATCTGGTTTTATTTTAAAAATCATTTTGCATTACATTGAGACTGAGTTACATCAATCAAATAATATGTCTAAGTTAACCGCCCTGTTAAAAATGTGTTCAAGTCTATGCTTGCAAAGACATGACAAACTAATTGCACAAATGTTTACCTTGTTTCTCCTTGCACTTCACAGACTAAAATTAAAAACAGGCAAATTACTGAAAATCATGCATAAGGTTATAATTTGTTTTCTTAATTTTTTTCAACACAATTATCAAGATTGCAATTATCACAGACAGCAGAAGGTTTGTAAACCGAGAGTGCATGGCTGCGTCCGAAATCGCATACTTCCCTACTATATAGTAGGCGAAGAACAGTATGCGACAAGAGTAGTATGTGCGAATTCACAGTACTCATAGAAGAGTAGGTAAAAAGTACCCGGATGACCAAATACTTCTGGCGAGATTCTGAAGTGTGCATACAATGGACTCTTTACTATCCCATGAGGCCACAGGAGAGGATTTATGAATAGCAGTGAAGCGACGAAACTGACGCTGATGGTAGGCCACATGATAATTAGCCTGGGTTTCTCCATGCTGCCTTGCACGCAGCGCGATTTTAGTCTTATATTTATTATATACCAGATTTTCGCCTCAGCGAGGGGACCAATCACAGAATGGGGGAGGGAGCAGAAGACGATGACGACGTCTATGCGACACACCGAAGCAGTTTGTTTATATCTATGGATCCAACATGGCAGCAGACTTAGATAGTGTTCTAAGTAGTCTAGAATGCAAGTTTATTTCGTCTTCTTCCTCGTCGAATTTCTGTCGCTCTACATACATACATTTGATCATGCTTTCAGATACCAATGAGACAGTATGCCTATACTCTTTAACATGTTTTACCATGTTTAAACCCATTCTGCACATTTTCAATCGAAATTCCATCTAGGCCTCATGAATACCCTGAGGATCCTTTTAAGCTGAAGTAAATAAAAGCAAACACACACACACACACACACTTACCGAGACAGTTATTCCAGCTAAGGAGGCGAGGAGATGGCCTTCTCCTTCAGCTCGGGTAA
Source organism: Squalius cephalus (assembly GCF_949319135.1). Lineage (NCBI taxonomy): Eukaryota > Metazoa > Chordata > Actinopteri > Cypriniformes > Leuciscidae > Squalius > Squalius cephalus. The sequence goes on along the minus strand of NC_137136.1, from coordinate 7,543,410 downwards.
TTAGGATGCAGCGCTTCGTCTGGATGGCTGTGTACTGAAAACAAAAGCAACGTAAGCACCCTACATAATAATTTCCAACCTGTCCTGCCCTCTATAGAGGGGTGAATAATTGAGTTTCATACAAAAAACACTCAGTCCACACACACTTATTCCAGGGACATGATTCTTTTTGACACTTGAGGTCTGAGATTGTAGGACACTCTGCATGGTAAAAGCTTTATCTGCATTCACATCACTCATCCCATTCGAATGAGCAAGAGTTAGTTCAGAGCTAAAATATAAAGCTAACATGATAGAACATCTCTTGTGTTACATTCCCAAATATATGTTGGCTAATGAAAACTTTCTGGAGGAGACAACTGATGCAGTGACCAGCAAACAGAAAAGTGAGTCAGCATTCAACATCAGCTGAAGATCAGCCAGCCCTGGATGAGCCTGTTACTGATGTAAAGGTCACAGAAACCTGATTCTGAGATCAAACTCAGGCCAACTCTGCCTGGACAGTAGCCTATGATAGCCACTGCTAGCCTAGCATCCAGATTTCCTCCCAAACAAGGATATCTTGAATTGAAATGCATTTCTTGCTCACAGATGCTGGACTGTTTTGATGCAGTTCCAACAAGTTAGTTGATCAGAAAAGAATGTATCTGAAGTGACAGCTATAACACGTGAAGCCACATAATCTGTTCATCTTTTTCACATTTAAAAATGCTGCTTGAACAAAGATTGTCCCGTATAAAGTTTGTTTGATAGACTGTCTGTCTGTCTGTCTGTCTGTCTGTCTGTCTGTCTGTCTGTCTGTCTGTCTGTCTGTCTGTCTGTCTGTCTGTCTGTCTGTCTGTCTGTCTGTCTGTCTGTCTGTCTGTCTGTCTGTCTGTCTGTCTGTGTGTGTGTGTGTGTGTGTGTGTGTGTGTGTGTGTGTGTGTGTGTGCGCGTGCGTGTGTTCTAACCTGTTCAGTTTTTAATAGACTGGCCTCTATCCAAACGTTGTAAATTCAGTCTGGTGTAAATCTACAAAGTCATTTATGCATTTAGAAGACGCTTACAACGCTACTTACAGATGCAATAAAGGTATTAGCGATATTACGTTGGTGACCGAACCTGTTTTTCAATAAATCTTTGGACGAACCCGGACTGTTCATTGAATGTTTCAAAGGCGGTGTTGGAAATCGCCCCTGTAGACCTTATTCAGAGCAGCGCCATGATATGAAAGCGAGGCTGTGAGGGATAGACTTACCATGTTCTCAATAGCATCCGCTCTGTAAAAAATAAATAAATAAATGTTTTTTGTCTAATGACATTTCTTGGAAAGATATTTTTGCAGTGTTTGTTTAGTCAGCAGTCAGCAGAACAATCAAAAAACACTTAAATAACAGTACAACCCACTGAAGAGATAACTCACTCACAGCCTCGCTTTCATTCCTGTTAAAAATCAAAGATGGCGCTGCTGTGAATTAGGTCTTCCCTCATTCACTATTCCCTACATTTATTGGCCACTTGAAGGAGTGAATGAAAACGAGTGAGTGAGGGATAATGGGATAAAGTGTCAATCATATGCACACTTCAGAATCTCGCTGAAAGTAATTGGTTATCTGGGTACTTTTTGCCTACACTTACTATAGGCTACTGTGTTGTGAATTCTACTTTCACATACTGTTTTTCGCCTACTATGTAGTAGGGAAGTATGTAATTTCGGATGCAGCTTTTAATTACTTAGTAGCCTATAGCCAGCGTTTGCGCATAAAGGTATACCGAATCTGTCCCCATCTACTGGCGATGTACCTGCGGAAAGAATCACTGAACAAATCTGAACAACTGATTTTAGTAGGCAAAACAGATTTTAAAAATCGAGTGAAAACATTACATTTTAATATTTTCTGAGAAAAAAATTGTTTTGTGGCTAGTTTGTTCTGGATAGTTGGTAAGGCTTTGCTAGGTGGTTGCATAGTGACATAAGTCAAAATAAGAGCACTAGTAGTCTATTCTGTTCCCTTGGGCTCTTTCCTCAGTGTCCTTCAATTGGTTTATATAATTGTGATTTCAGCCCAATTACTTATAACATGCATGATTTGAGGCATCATTAAACTGTGCCAGACAATTTATGTGCCCAAGTGTAATTTTTTTGGGTTAGAGATTTGTTCAAATACCAAACTCTAAGCATGAGCGGTAGAGTAGCTGTGGTATTTTAGGCAGTTCATAAAGCAAGCTATCCGTCCTTATTGTGCTAAATAATATTGTCTATAATATCTGCATTACTCTAGCTCAGGGTTATTAATAACATATCTCATGGACATGATCTCTATTATGCATTTTATAAAATGCTTTAAATTCTAGGCCACACATGTAAAACAAATACCAAGGCTCATGTTGCACCTGTCAATCACAACAGAGAGTCCCGCTCTCCCTGTTAGGAGTAGACAGCATTAGTCAGCAGGACAACCTGCTTCTCTCACATAACAGTAATCTAAAACAACTGGATTATGGCAAAGATTAGCTGATGGCTGGTATAATTAGTACTACCTGTAACTGTTTGACATTTTCATTTTATGCTCTACAGAAGCAAGAGTGATGAATGGCACAGTGTCTTTTTGTGCAATGGAATTACAATTGTCACCACATTAATCTCACAGAAAAATCAAGAAGAGACTGGTAAAAACAGTTCTACTTGGGTGGATTTCTAAACTAGGCTAAAGTTCAAGAGTCAGACATGGTGAGGAAAGATACAGAACCTTTTTTGAGAGCTCTCTAAGAAAAGGAACAGCTGCATAGTGAGTAAACAACCGTATCAGGTATCTGATTCTCTCATTTAATTAATGTAATTAAATATAGTAAGAACCCTTTATGTAGTTCCATCCCAGCACGCATACAGTCTTGCACAAATGATTCTCGGAGGGACAATTCCTCTCCCGTCCCTGTGTTAAAATGTTAAAGGTGAAGTGTGTCATTCCTTTCACCAAACAGATTTGCAATAACAATAATAAACATGTTTCCCCAAACCCTCCCCCCAATTGCCATTAGTTTACCAGAACAGATATCCCCGCCCCATAATCCCACCATTGGTTCAGCCTATGTTGCAATACTCAAACATACAAAGATAAATATTTCAGGGAAACCAACCTCAGGGAAACAAACAAACCATTGTTGCGAAACAACATTTTAAAATCACAATATGTAAGATTTTTGGATTAAAATATCCCCAAAAAAAACAATGTATATTTTTTTTACTTGTGTACATCATCCCAAATGTTTTCAACAATGTTTAAATACAGAGAAATCAGCTATTTTAACCAGTGTAATGTCATTGGATCTCTTGTCAATGACGTCATACACTGTACAAAAAAAAGTTGCTGTCTTAAATTTTTAAGTACATTCAACTTTACATTAAGACATTTTAACTTAAATTACATTAAACTGGCTTAAAAAATTTGTTGAATCTTGTATAACATAAAAAACTGTTGAAAATGGCTTAACTTATTTTGATAAGTTAAAGCAATGTAAAAACATATCTTGTCATAACTCCAGATTTACTGCCATAGAAACCATGGAAACACCAAAGACGCTTTAATATATTATGTGTTTTTTTAGACAGGTGAACTAATTGGATACTTTTATCGACAGAAAACAAATCATTGTTATATAGCGCAACAATATTAGTCTTATTGTTTGAATCTATTTTTTTCTTTATTTACTGTGAGTAACATGTTTGTACCATGCCTCTGAGACCATTTTGCCAAGTGGCTAACATGGCATTATCAGAAAGAGCTTTATTTGTATTAAGTTTCTGGTACCATTGACTTCCATAGTATATTTTTTTTCCTACTATGGAAGTCAATGGTACCAGAAACTGTCTGGTTACTGACATTCTTCTAAATATCTTCCTTTCTGTTCAGCAGAAGAAAGAAATTCATACAGGTTTGAAACAACATGAGGGTGAGTATATGATGACAGAATTTTCATTTTAAAGTGGAGTATCCCTTTAAGGCATGAAGAATTTTTTTTTTCAAGGAAAAAAACTAATTTTTTTTTTATCAAAGATGAGTTTTAAGGGATACAGTTATTGACTACAGGGGGACTTTAAGGCTCATTTCATACCTGTCAATAATAGCATAGAGTCCCTTGGTGGTAGGCAGCATTAGTGAGCAGGATGACCTGGACAGTATCACATTATACTGGAGAAACCAAAGACAACTGGGTTATGAAAATAAAATAAAATAAAACAGGACATTGAATTAATTAAATAATAAAAATAGATACATTTTTATTTTATATTTATAAAATATACTGTATACTACTCAATACTGAATTGAGTTCTCTTCTGCATCTTTTTGCACTTGAACGGACGAATACACACAAAAATATGTCAAAATATCCTCGTAAACACAGTCGGTTATATCTTAAGTGAACATAAACAGTTGACAAAGAAAACGCATAACTGTATATTGGATCCATGCAGCTCTTAAAGTGACAGCAGCCTAATATTCCTGCTGCCGTCACTATAATAACGTTAATCAAATAACAAAAGACATAGAGAAAATTCACTCGCTATTCTTGACTGAATACTTTTGTAACCATATTTGTAATGCATATCTTATGTATAAAGTGCAGTGTTATTTTATATTTGATCGGAATCGATAAGCAGCATCTGAATCGGAATCGATAAAATTCAATCGATACCCAACCCTAACTGCATGTGAATAAATCTGCAGCCCTGCATCTCTGTTTAGTGTGACTGTCTGGCATTTTCACTTTAAACTCCTCAGCAAATGCAAAGAGTGAAAAATGCCAGCACAGGTTCAGAGACGCCTCCCTATCTGACCTATGCAGTGGGCCTCAACCACTGATTTATTTGTCTCACACAATATGCAATGGCATTACACAATTCACTCCAGTCTTACGGAAGCATATAGAAAAATCAAGGGAAGACGAGTAATCTTGTATCTGCATGGATTTCTGAGCAAGGGTCAAGTTCAAGAGCTGGAAATGGAGCGAGTACGTGAGCGAGACAGAGGGGGGTCAGGAGAGATACAAATCCTTTTTGAGAGAGCTCTATAAAGAGAAACAGCTGCACCGTGGGTAAACAGCCGCATCAAGTTTCTGGTGATTTAATGGTTCCAGGATTGCTGATCTCGGCCTTGACTCGGTTCCATCCCTGCACGCATGCAGTCCTGCACGGATGTCCACGGACAGGGCTGCTCCTTTCTGAATATCTTCACATATTATCTTGATGCTTGCACTTTAATGTTTTTGAATTGCATATATTCATATTTACATTAAAAGCTATCAGAATTTCATCTTAATTTTGGCCATACAAATATTATTTTTAGTTTACCCAATAATAAGAAATCTGAAAACTATACTAAATATAAGCATTTTCACTTGTGGACTTTTGGACCCCAGTGCACAACCAAAAATATGATAAAACACACAATAATCGCAGTAAACTGTAGGTAGGTACTGTAAAATACATGGTCTGATCTGCCCGGTGAGCGAGTGTTCAGTTACCAGCACGTTCACTTTGCCTATTTGGATTAGAATTACGTAACTGGAATGCTATTCTGAACACAGGCCCATGGATGGAAGTGCATTGAGTAAATAGCTCTTGAATATTTTCCAGCCAGAAAATATTCCCCTACAGATACACAACAGGTGCTCATAACATTGCTATTTGTTTTGTTTCCTGCTATCAACCTTTGCTCTCCATTCATCCTCATGCCAAGAATGTAGACAAGACTCTTTGCTAATGTACTTACACACCATGTTTCATAAAACAAAACTACATGCTTAGTACGGTGACTGTAAAATTTCACAGTATGCAATAATATATAGTACTCAGATATACAGTAAACAGATAGAAGGATGAATGGATAGATAGATAGATAGATAGATAGATAGATAGATAGATAGATAGATAGATAGATAGATAGATAGATAGATAGATAATAAGTTCAATGACACTTGATTGCATTTAATCATTTTAACTTTTATTGTATTGTGAAAATGTTTTTATTAACTCAATCATTTTAAAATAAAAAAATCAATTACAAAATGCACACATTAAATTTCAAATTGGATTACTTTGACTCTAATACTCTATTGTAAACTATATGAAAACTGACTTTATAGGCATATTCTATATAAATGCATATTCTGATTTCTATCTATAAAATTAGAAATATACATGCATTGTGATACTTGTCTGCAATCAGCAAACAAAAGCTCAGCATGATAACTCATTATGATATAGGCTACAATTGTTTCCACTCACAGAACTGCATCACATTTTTGTGCATCACAAAAATATTGTGCCTCTAATCTGAACGTTTTTTTACTCTATACATTCCAATTTGGAATAAAAGCAGACAGAATATTTCACCAATATGGCAAAATCATAAATGTACAAACTCTCAGATGCTGAGGGTTCTTCAGAATTAAACATGAAGACATCAATGGTCAGTTTCAAGAGGTGGAGTCTTCTTACATCAAAGAAACTGTCCTGTGATTCAGTAAAACAACTTCAGGCGACTTCATCGACTTGCAATCAACCAGTTCTTGATGTGACACAGCGTTTCATAGTCCACAAGTCTGGAGTAAAGCATGCATGGTCTTTTAGCAGTGTCATTCTGCGTTCTGAGATCTGAATCTTCCTGCGTTCGATCTTCTATTGGAGTTTAATATTTTGTGGCAGCGAGTGAAGGAGAACTCCATTGCCAATGCAGCCTCAGTTCTGCTGTTTAATCAGAGAAAAGACAGACACAATCCTTAGTGCAATCTCAACTAGGGTAAAGGCTGTGTTTAAATATATCTGTGTGTGTGTGTGTGTGTTTGTACCTCAGAGTATGGTGGAGGAGGGGGAAGCTGATACTCGCTAACATGCATGAAGATAGGACTGTCATCCTCGTCGTAATCATCCAGGAGAGGAATGACGGAACTATCCATGTGGTTGTCCCGGGGGATCTCGCTGTAGCTGGGCGGAGAAGACGGGAGCGACACGCAGGTGCTTGAGGTGGCACTGCCATCCTGGCTGCTCATGCTGTTGGTCCGACTGTTCATGCCGTTGTAGGGGATCGTTCCGATGACCAGAGGCAGTTCTAGGATCAGCTTCTCGCTTCCTGGGATTGACACAGAGATCTAAACCCGGAGAGAGAGACACCGGCATAGAGGTTAACCTCTGATCCGCATGTACTAGTGAAGTCTGAAGCATCTGCATTGATTATCAAGAATATAACTTACCCTCAGAGAGTAGTCAACGTGGATAATGTCACAGCCCAGGATGGTGGGCTTCAGCTTGGGCACACGGAGCACTCTCCCCTGCCACACGTCACGCATGCCAGATATGATGTGGTTGCCCCGGACAGAAATGAGTTTCTCGTGAAACACTTTGGTGCGGCCGTTCGCCAGGTAAATGTGCTTGGCTATGATGGCGGCTTTAGGAATGATGATCCGAGAGCAGGTGTTCTCGAACTGAGCGTCGATGCAGATGTCTTCTCCTTCACTGTAACCCTTCCGGCCTATGTGAGCGGCCACGGAAACGCTGCCGTCGGGAATAAACATGCAGGTGACTTTCTTCTGATTCGCTCCTGCAACTGGAGCCTGAGAGGAAGCAGAAAGTACTAAAGTTCTTACTCACGTTTTAACCATGTAAATTTCACAGATATTTGTGTGACCTCTGTGGAATTATCACCATGAGATCTTGGGTGTTGACATCAATGGGTTCCTCCACCTCGAAATATCGCTTGCATTCTGCATACGACTGGCCTGATTTCTCTATGACGGCCTTCACATAGTACTGGACTGAGCCAAATTTTCCCACATATGAGGATACCAAGCACCTGTTTTGAAAGGTCTTGCGTTAAAATAAGAATATTTGAATGCAATATTTGTAATAGGAAATTTCGAAAAGAAACTCACCCTGCCTGAGGAAGTTCGAAACCAAACATGAACTCGTATTTGTTTCCAGGCCTGAGAGTGATGGAGCCGTCTGCATCTGTGGAGAAGAGATTGTGCTTTAAGAAACACTCCTTATCATCATTTACTCACCCTAACTCTTTTGCTTTTTCAATTTAAAAAGGGTTTTTTCAATAAACAATTCGTAAACTTACATCTGTCCCCTCCCCAACCCCCCCCATTCATTGAGTTATCCCCTTTTGATTTTCATTCTATGCACAGATAACTTAATTCAACCCACACCAAAATTAGAGTCGAAAATATAGAAAAATATTTGTCTATCCTTGTTCAAACTACGATAGCATGTTACATAGGAGCACGACTAGGCCTAGTTATGGGGCTTGAAACCACCCAAAAGAAGTTAAAACAAAGGTTAGAGGTCTTAAAATTATGTATGATGTTTTACATTTAGGGTTTAAAACGTTTTAATGACAACTAAAGTAATTAAAACTAAAGCTTTTAAGGAGGTTACTATAGCAACAGTGCGTGGCTGGACACAGGCACGGGAAAAGTTAAGTTAGACCCTCTTAAATTCGCTCAAAAGTTTGTATGAGTCTCACCTGTTGGCTGATGATCGAGGTGAAGAATTTCTTCATATTTCAGGTACTCAATCTCCTCCCTGCAGCGCAGCTTGCCTTTATTATAATCGACTTTAGCGCATCCGATTCCGAAGAGTTTAACGGCGGAAATCCGCACCGCCTCCTCCACCTCCACGACCACCCGCCCGGCCACTTTATCTCCGCCGCTATACGTGCTCTTGTTCGGGTCACTCAACTTAACGTCTAAGGTCTTGGGTTTCTTTGTCAGTACGCCCATTTTTCTATTTTACTAATTTTCCGAACAAGAATTCCAGTAGTAATTAGCAGTGTTCCACTAATAGTTCTATTAACGCTCTCTTTTCGGTTATCAAAGTAACTGAATTGATCAGTTCAGCAACAAGCTCACCAGTAGGCTACGTCCTGGTGTTATTTTCTGTTGTAATATTATTTTCGATTAGTTGTTGGTGACTCTGTTCTGTCAGTAAACACTGAGTGGGAGTGGGTGGTTATATAGTTCACACGGCCGCTCTGCTGATGATGCGAGCTGGACACACATGGGCATCCGTGCTGGACACCCACATGCGCCCCGTGGATCGCCACAGGCTCGTCTCTCTCATAGGACACACGGGCTGTTTGCGTCCACTCGGGCCAATGGCAACCTGTCCAGAGCGCGTGGACAGCTCGTGGGTAAGGGGCAGGAGTCTTTGAGGAGGTGGAGTAATTATGTGGAGCAGGGGTGGAGTATGACTGCGCAGAGTGCGCACTGTGCCCTGCTCCAAAACACTCCTGTGACTCATTCATAATAGTGGTGGGGATTTCTTTCTACATAACAAATGCATTTGAACCTGAACTGAATGACACCAAAGAATCAAGTGTTTCTAGACAGCCCAGTTTACCTTAACAAAAATGAATGTGGCTGTACTATGGTAAAGAAATGGTATCGGATGGTTATACTATGTTAATTAGATTTTTTTTAAAGTACCAAAAAGTTTATGATTTTGGACATATACCACAGTAGTAATGTGGTACACTGGTATATGCATTTACTTTTGTCACTGTACTATGGTACTGCCACAGTAGGTTTATGTGAGGATATGCCTTACTACCGAATGATAACCAAATGCATTTGCCACCACGGTATTTAAATGGCACTAGGTAGGCCAACCTTAGATAATGCCATGTCATTAACCTGGTACATGGCCAAAAAACACAATATTGCATATGCATGCATATGTCCAAAATTCCATGTTATTGCATTGGTGCATATCCAAAAACCATGGTATTGCCCTGGTACATGACCAAAAAAACATGGTATTACCTTGATATAGGCTATGTCAAAATACCATGGCATTGCCCTGGTACATGACCAGAAAATGTACATTGTACCATGCTACCCTGGTACATGTCCAAACACATTGTATTACATTGTATTTTGAGAAATATATTATAACTAAGATATATCTGACAGATTAGACATGTCCAGTGGTCATCAGAGATGACCAAAGGAATGCAACCATGAACAGTCCACATGCTCTGAAACGTGTGTTACAGAGAGACTATTCACATGGACTGTTCTGATTGGATGAGCACTGCCATCTGCTGACTGATCCAAAACACTTCACTGCATGAGCCCCTACAAAAAGTTTAGGAGGAGTCTGATTATATAACCCCGTTCATCTGTCATCATAGTGATCGGAGGAGCCTATATAAACAAACAGCTGCTTACCTCATTCATTATGCTGTCCATCTATCTCCAGAGTTACAATCCTGTCCGAAGAGTGTGGGATATTGCTCAACTCCCTCTGTTATGGATGGCTGTCTGTGTACTTTTTAACACCTGTTGTTCCATCCTATATTATATCATATGAACATAAAACTAGCATAAACTATAGTGAATGGTACTTTTAAGGTAGTGCAGGGAAAAGACAGTTTTAAGTTACATAACACAGACTAATATAATATAAACATTCAAGCTCATCCAAACGAACACCATTCAGTGTCACACAAGTGTGAAAGACTCAGAATCAGCCACCAATATTTGATAATTCACAAGGAGTGAAACCTCCATCACCTGTGATCCTCAAACAGATGAATCTACAGCCTCCATCCATCTCACACCTGCTGAAAACTATGGTTTTAACTTTAAACAACAGATGTGGACAGAGAATACCACAGATCCATCATCATGGTCTTCCACAGGCTTTAGAGTCTCTGGGCAATGAAGATCTATGAGAGAAAAATAACTGAAAAGAATCATTGATTCTCATGATAAATTTCTCTGACACATATAATGTCCATAATGTTCTGAAATCATAAGAACTAGTTTGACAGGAAAATGATTCAATACTCTTTATTTTAGTTTTGAGAAAGTGATTATTGCAATTTGCCATGAACTGCTTTATTCTACAGTACGTCTCCAGTGTTATTGTTGTTAACACACTGAGAAACATGTTCATGACACCAATACGGAGGCCCAAACCTGCAGAAATTCAAAATAAATAAATGTCATAATGGGAAAATTAATAAAGTAATACAATGACTTGAAAAAACAAATACAATTAGTTTTAGTTCAATTTAGTCCTGAATTTATTTTTGTATTAGGCTACTTTGTTTCCTTTAGTCAAATCGATTAATCGCTATTAAAAATATAAGTAACACTTTACAATAAGGTTTCATTAGTTAACTACTTTAGGTAACATGAACTAGGAATGAACAATACTTCTGCAGCATGTATTAATCTTAATGTTTATTTCAGCATTTACAAATACATTCTTAAAATCAAAATGATTTGTTGATTATCTGTGAACTAACATGAACAGACAATGAACAACTGCATTTTTATTAACTAACATAAATACTGTAACAAATGTATTGCTCATTGTTAATTGATGTTAGGTAATACATTAACTAATGTTAATGAATGAGACCTTATTGGAAAGTGTTACCAAAATATATTTAAATCATTTCAGGTAATGCATTAACTTTGGCAGCCCTAAAAAAACATGAATAACCCTTCATTAATTAATACTTTGTAGGCCAGCATATGACAATAACCTGCTCTGTGGAAATATTTTACATTTCTTCTTTATTATAAATACACTCCTGCATAAAGTTAATCCACCTTTGAGAAAACATACACGAGCTGCATGAGCAAATATCATTCATATTTACATTTTTGCAAAGGTTATTCAAGTTTATCCTGCTAAAAATCTTCACAAATGTGTTACATTTATAATTCACACACATGTGCGTATAACACTGAAACAAACACAATCAAATTCTTCTTAACAAGGCCGTTCCAGACAGCCAAAACCCAAGCCTCCAAACCACTGAGATGTAAACATTGAACAATAGTATAAATACCCTTTAAATATCACACAAGGCCTGCTTTAGTGCAGTGTTTTTGATGTCACACTGGGCCCAAAATAGTGTGTCTGAGTGTCTCTGTGAGGACGCTTAAGGCCAGCACCACCGGCAGTGACGGAGGGTTAGTACCTGCCCTGTCCGTCAGCAGGTGAACCCTACCAGGGTCAGAGATCATCGCACGAGCGTCCTCTAGAGCAGCCACAGCTGATGCGCTGGAGTTCACGTCCCCAGAGACCTGTAGGTCAAACAGGCAAGCCTGGAAATACACATCCCGCACCGGAAGCAGTGAGGAGCAGTGTGAGTACGCAGGCGAGGACGGATGAGCGTGTGGCATCTCCAGGCGCTGTGAGACCGGACACCCCCACATGCACAACTGCAGGTCCTGCTCGGGTGTGTAGGACTCCACGATCGCACGAGGCGAGCGCACGGACAGACTCAGCGACCGGCCGACCTGACGCACCACTAGAGTCGTCCCGATGTGAGTCGCCCAGATCTCAGCGTGTCGGCCTGGGTCGTGAGAGTGAACGCGCAGGCTCTGGTGCCCTCTGCGATCGCCGCTGGTCACAGAACCGTCCACGAACGCCGGGGGAACGTTATCCAGCTCTGCTTGATATATCTGCAGCTCTGCACATGCACGGCAGTTCTTCAAGATAACCGTGATCTGATGAGGAAACAGACCCGAGAAATGTCAGCTGCAGGACATTAAAACAGGAGCGATTCTAAATCCGTGCACATATCCCATTATGCATGTCCTATTAATTATTCATCGCAATTCATCATTAGATGTCAGGCTGTAGAATATCATTACCTCAACCCAATGTGTTTGAAAGCACTGAACAGCAGCGCTGAAAGAAGACAAATGTGTTATCTATCTCCCTCTCAGCTGGACAGGCTCGTATAAGGGAATAAGAACAGTCTTTATTAAGATGGGCTGTTAATAAAGTAATGCTGGAGCCTTTAATATGGCAATAAAAAAGTGTTTGTGTTTAAGGACTGACTGAAAATGTGGAGTGTTTTAACAGATAGCCTCATGTACACTCTTAAAAATAAAGGCATCTGTGATTCAGTGAAGAACCTTTAACATTCATGAAACCTTTCCACTTTTAATAACTGTTCCCTGAAAGGTCACCATAAGATCCCACTCTTGAAACCTCTACATTGTACCATAATATTTTGGTTACACTTTATTTTAAGGTGTCTTTGTTACAGTGTAATTATACTTTGAAGTACCGAGTAATATTAATTAACTACATGTACTTACTATAGGGTTAGGGAATCCCAAACATAAACAATAAGAGAATGTCTGACCAGCATGTAAAAAGGCCAACAGTTTGTTTTGGTTTTATACGCTGTTTAGGGAAGGAGTCCCCTGAATCAGCTGATCAAACCACTGGATAGAATTTTTTTTTTTTTTTTTTTTATTGCACAGCATCATCAGTTCTCAACTGGCTGTACAGAATGCACTAATAAAAATAAGCCAAATATTTGTTATTAGAATTTCTAATAACATTTCAAAACGAATACGTGCAGATTATTTTATAACCATAACTCCTAAATAAAACAGAACGAATCTACTTACTAAGTCTCAAATAAAAAATGTGTATCTTTTACCGATTTGATGCTGCAGTAACCTGGCAAATCCACTGATTGGTTCTTCTTCAAAAGTGCAACTGCATCAACTTGCTAATTTCATAATCACATCTTGTTTCCAGGCAAACTGGTGCTCCCAAAAGTAGCATAAAGCCAGTAAATCATATTAAATTAAAGCAGAAACTATCTAATGTAATAAGCCTACTCCTTAGAATCAGGACCAACAGCACAGATCTCAAACCTAACGGGTCCGATTTGAGCGTCGGTTGCATTTAAATATTGGAACTTTTATGGCTGGACTGTACGCAACCACTTGTGACCTGACTGGATGCAATCTAAAGTATGAGCACGAGAGGAGAATTGCCAATATTTTTGAAAACAATACATCTTCTAATATCAGCTCAAAATATCAAAGATATTCTCTGACTGGACAAAATCATAGTCTGAAGCTAAAAAAAATCTGAGTCCGGGCCAATTTCTATGCAATTTTCTGTGAAATCTGTCAACTCCAACTGCCCAAAATCTGTCTCTGACTTTCAGCAACTAACCATGTCTACACTGGACGCGCTAAGCTAGAAGCTGTCCACACTGGATGCGATAAAGCGACCATTGCAAATCCATTTGTCTTTTGTGTCAGAAGTTGCACAAGCGCTTGGGAGTACGTCAGAAATAGAATGGGACATCAGTTTACATCAGCACAGCATTCATTGTAGACAGCATCACTCATTATAATGGGCTCTATTTGCTTTTGTTGTGTTGGGTCTGGTGTAGACACGGTTTAGTGTTTTCTCAGAAATGTTTCACAGTTGTTGATGATGACTGAGTGTCAAAACAAAACTGTGTCCTAACCAGACACGATGTGATAAGATTCCAGCAACAACGAATTTGTCTGTCCAGTGTCCACACCAGACGACACAACTATAAGATGACAAAATCAATCAAAAATCACAACCAATCAGAAGATCGTGTGGGCGGAGTCTCTCTGCAAGTGCACTGCACTCCTACTTGGAGCACTCGCAACGAAATGGATAAGTAAAATTAATATATATTAGGCCTACATCCTTTTAACATTATTAAAACTACATACTAAGTGACTGACATAATCATTGTCATAGAATACACTTGTTTGTTCACATTGAGTTTACAGTTTGAACATTCTTTTTCCCTTTAATTTATTTTCAAGATCTGAGGTGAATTATCTATTGTTTTCAGTATGGCTATAAAGAGCACACAAAATTATATTCAAACTCACTTAGACGCTTTTAACATTAAATAAGGACCACAAACAGCACCTGAGATTATCAATTACCAAGCTTTTTTTCAGCTGCGACGTCGCAGAAATAATTGAAAAGATCCCTTTTATGACGTGTCGCCACTTCGTGTTTGGATTAATCCAGAGTTTTTGCAAATACTAGCAGCAATGTAGTCCACCATCTATAAACCTTAGGTTTATTTAAAATAATGAGTTAGCCTACATACAACTCATCCCTAAAAAATAGTAATTACAAATACAATACAAATAAGTGTTATTAAATGAATAATTTTATATTATTATATGATTATAAGTTATAGAAGAGGATAAATGTAAATGTGATTTTTCCACACCTTTGTGAGTATGGTGGTGTAAGAGCTCCCTCTAGTGGGCGTGCTGGTGGCCTGGATGTACAGGTACTGGTTGTCTATGAGAGGCCAGGCGCCCTGTACTGTACACGTCTGGAACTCGTCATTAAAGGTGCGGATATGAGGGTCTCCAAACACCCCGCAGTGCAGGTACTCAGGGGCCCGGCCCTCCCTCTGCATAAACTCCTTCTCATAGAAGCATCCGTCCCCTGGGAACGGGGGCAGAGGCCGCGGCTGAGCTGTGGGGCCGGTTTTGGGGCAGCGGTGTTGGATGAGCAGGTCCTCGATGCCCTGCACGGCAGAGTGGTACGCCAGGTCTCCACGGCACGCTCGGGCCGTCCGCTGGGTGCAGAGAGCGTAGGATCGCAGGGCGCTGCAGTAGCCAGCATTAGCACCCTCTTTACCCCCACCTCCAATGATGCCCATCTCCAGAGTCGCAGCCACGAAATCTGAGTTGCATCGCAAGATTCGACACTGTGCACACACTGTAGGGAAAAAACAAATGCATTATTTCACCTAGATGTTAAAAGTGGCCAAATTGGCAGAATTCACTCATTATAGGAGTCAGACACCAAATGAAAATGACACCAAATGACATTTAACAGGATTTACTAACTAAAAACTGTGGTGGAAAGAGTACTAAAAAATTGTACTTAAGTAAAAGTATTGCTACTTAAGTAATAATTTACTTGAGTACAAGTAGAAGTACTGAAAAATAATATGACTCAAGTAAGAGTAAATAACTAGTTTGCTTAAAAACTACTCAAGTAACTACGTTACAAAGTATAGTATTATTTTTCTATTTTTACCTAAAATGGGGAGATGATAGCGATATGGAGCGCTAAACACTCTCATGTCATATCTGTTTCATTCATACTGGAAGCCCAGTACATACTGATTCATACCTCACACAGAAAGTCCACAAGTTAGATTCATAGAAGTATTAAACTTATGATGTTTCAGGAAATGCCTCATATATGGATATAATAACATGCAAATAAGAGACGTTTTGAATGATGAAACATGAAGACAAACACATGATAGTGATAATTTATCTGTTCATCAAGCTATCTCAGGTATTTTCATAAGAATGATGTATGTCTTTAAAGGGATAGTTCACACAAAAAGGAAAATTAGCCCATTATTTACTCACCCTGAAGTCATCCTAGGTGTATTATGACATTCTTCTTTCAGACGAATACAGTCAGATTTATATTAAAAAATGCTTCCAAGCTTTATAAGGGCAGTGAATGACTGGAGTAAATTTGAAGCCCAAAAAAGTGCATCCATCCATGATTAAAAAGTGCTCCACTTTTACTCCAGGGGGTTAATAAAGGCCTTCTGAAGTGAAGCCATGCGTTTGTGTAAGGAAAATACCCATATTTAAAACTTTATAAACTTTAATCAGGCTTCCGCCAGACAGCCGTACGCATCGATTTACGGTGAAGACTAACCCCTGACCGCGCACAGCGTAATGACGAACGTGAAAGCGCAGAGGTAAGAGCAAAACAAAACCCTAGTCGCGAATTAGCAATTTTGAAAAGAATTGTCAGAGGATTTCTATATAATAGAATAGGAGCTTCAGTTTGTTGCACAGCCCTATTTGTTTAAACCGCGAGAGGCATCTAAGCTTACGATCCTCCTTACATGTCATACATGCGCCACGGGTTACTCTTGCTTAAGTATGCATACGGTTGTCTGGCGGAAGCTAGTTATTTTATATTATAAAGTTATAAATATGGGTATTTTTCTTACAAAAACCCACTGCTTCACTTCCGAAGGCCTTTATTAACCCACTGGAGCCGTATGGAGTATTTTTTATCATGGATGGATGCACTTTTTTGGGCTTCAAATTTTTTCCAGCCATACACTCCAATTATAAAGCTTGGAAGAGCCAGGACAGTTTTTAATATAACTCCGATTGTATTCGTCTGAAAGAAGAATGTCATATACACCTAGGAGGACTTGAGGGTGAGTAAATCATGGGCTAATTGAAATTTTTTGGGTGAACCCTTTAATGCAATGCTAATCAACATAGCCTGTATCATATAATTTAATCAAATGTATTCTCTCTCTGTTTAAGAAGCAACATGAAACCACAGAAGTAATTTCAAACACGACTGACATGTATGGTGATTTTGAACAAAAAATTATATTAAACTCATAAATTGTAGTGTTTGACGGTAATATGCTAAACATACTAGCTTTCCCTGTTGTCAAGAGCGATTGTTTTATTACTAATTTTGAAAAGTAAGTCCAGGTAAGATCATATAAATAGAGGTGCGATAAAAAAAAGAGAGATTTACAACAGTATGAATAAAAAAGTGGGGTATGGTATTGAAACGTTTAGCGATTCTGATTGAAAGCACAGCACGAGCGCCAGAGATTGAATGTCAAAGCGCGGTTTAAACCCCCGCCCCACAGCCAAACTGGAAGTTTTGATTGGTTTTGCGCCCGAGTTAAACCTGTCAGTTATTGGCTGAAGCGCTTCAGATCTGTCTGTTATTGGCTGAAGCGCTTCAGATCTGTCTGTTATTGGCTGAAGCGCTTCAGATCTGTCTGTTATTGGCTGAAGCGCTTCAGATCTGTCTGTTATTGGCTAAACTGCTTCAGATCTGTCTGTTATTGGCTAAACTGCTTCAAATCTGTCTGTTATTGGCTGAAGCGCTTCAGATCTGTCTGTTATTGGCTGAAGCGCTTCAGATCTGTCTGTTATTGGCTGAAGCGCTTCAGATCTGTCTGTTATTGGCTGAAGCGCTTCAGATCTGTCTGTTATTGGCTGAAGCGCTTCAGATCTGTCTGTTATTGGCTGAAGCGCTTCAGATCTGTCTGTTATTGGCTAAACTGCTTCAAATCTGTCTGTTATTGGCTGAAGCGCTTCAAATCTGTCTGTTATTGGCTGAAGCGCTTCAGATCTGTCTGTTATTGGCTGAAGCGCTTCAGATCTGTCTGTTATTGGCTGAAGCGCTTCAGATCTGTCTGTTATTGGCTGAAGCGCTTCAGATCTGTCTGTTATTGGCTGAAGCGCTTCAGATCTGTCTGTTATTGGCTGAAGCGCTTCAGATCTGTCTGTTATTGGCTAAACTGCTTCAGATCTGTCTGTTATTGGCTAAACTGCTTCAAATCTGTCTGTTATTGGCTGAAGCGCTTCAGATCTGTCTGTTATTGGCTGAAGCGCTTCAGATCTGTCTGTTATTGGCTGAAGCGCTTCAGATCTGTCTGTTATTGGCTGAAGCGCTTCAGATCTGTCTGTTATTGGCTAAACTGCTTCAGATCTGTCTGTTATTGGCTAAACTGCTTCAGATCTGTCTGTTATTGGCTAAACTGCTTCAGATCTGTCTGTTATTGGCTAAACTGCTTCAAATCTGTCTGTTATTGGCTGAAGCGCTTCAGATCTGTCTGTTATTGGCTGAAGCGCTTCAGATCTGTCTGTTATTGGCTGAAGCGCTTCAGATCTGTCTGTTATTGGCTGAAGCGCTTCAGATCTGTCTGTTATTGGCTAAACTGCTTCAGATCTGTCTGTTATTGGCTAAACTGCTTCAAATCTGTCTGTTATTGGCTGAAGCGCTTCAGATCTGTCTGTTATTGGCTGAAGCGCTTCAGATCTGTCTGTTATTGGCTGAAGCGCTTCAGATCTGTCTGTTATTGGCTGAAGCGCTTCAGATCTGTCTGTTATTGGCTGAAGCGCTTCAGATCTGTCTGTTATTGGCTGAAGCGCTTCAGATCTGTCTGTTATTGGCTAAACTGCTTCAGATCTGTCTGTTATTGGCTAAACTGCTTCAAATCTGTCTGTTATTGGCTGAAGCGCTTCAGATCTGTCTGTTATTGGCTGAAGCGCTTCAGATCTGTCTGTTATTGGCTGAAGCGCTTCAGATCTGTCTGTTATTGGCTGAAGCGCTTCAGATCTGTCTGTTATTGGCTAAACTGCTTCAGATCTGTCTGTTATTGGCTAAACTGCTTCAGATCTGTCTGTTATTGGCTAAACTGCTTCAGATCTGTCTGTTATTGGCTGAAGCGCTTCAGATCTGTCTGTTATTGGCTGAAGCGCTTCAGATCTGTCTGTTATTGGCTAAACTGCTTCAGATCTGTCTGTTATTGGCTGAAGCGCTTCAGATCTGTCTGTTATTGGCTGAAGCGCTTCAGATCTGTCTGTTATTGGCTGAAGCGCTTCAGATCTGTCTGTTATTGGCTAAACTGCTTCAGATCTGTCTGTTATTGGCTGAAGCGCTTCAGATCTGTCTGTTATTGGCTAAACTGCTTCAGATCTGTCTGTTATTGGCTGAAGCGCTTCAGATCTGTCTGTTATTGGCTAAACTGCTTCAGATCTGTCTGTTATTGGCTGAAGCGCTTCAGATCTGTCTGTTATTGGCTGAAGCGCTTCAGATCTGTCTGTTATTGGCTAAACTGCTTCAGATCTGTCTGTTATTGGCTGAAGCGCTTCAGATCTGTCTGTTATTGGCTAAACTGCTTCAGATCTGTCTGTTATTGGCTGAAGCGCTTCAGATCTGTCTGTTATTGGCTGAAGCGCTTCAGATCTGTCTGTTATTGGCTAAACTGCTTCAGATCTGTCTGTTATTGGCTAAACTGCTTCAGATCTGTCTGTTATTGGCTAAACTGCTTCAGATCTGTCTGTTATTGGCTGAAGCGCTTCAGATCTGTCTGTTATTGGCTAAACTGCTTCAGATCTGTCTGTTATTGGCTAAACTGCTTCAGATCTGTCTGTTATTGGCTAAAGCGCTTCAGATCTGTCTGTTATTGGCTAAACTGCTTCAGATCTGTCTGTTATTGGCTGAAGCTCAGGGTTCCACCGCAGAAGTTTGAAAAGTGTCTGTCAAATGTCAGCTTGCCCTGGTGCTCCGTCGGCACCTTTGTCTGTCAAAGTACTTTGTTTGTACTTTTGGTGAAAAATACATGTAGCGAAGTTGAATACTTTAGCCTATTTTTATTCAACTCAAGTAAAACCACAATTAATCATACTCAAGTAGAAAAATCTACTCAAGTAACGTTACTGTAACAAAAGTATTTGTAATTAGGTACTTTCCACCTGTTTTGAGGCATTTAAGCTATCATATTTCTTAAATAAAATGTGGCATGTAAATAAATGTTATGCAGTCTTGTTTTTGTTAACTCAAACTAAATGTTATTTTTGTGTGTGTGAATTTAAATAGAACTGGAATACTTTTACCTGATGGAGCACTAAAGAGCAGGACCGTTGTGACAATGATCACAATGTGTTTCCATGTTGTGTGTGAATGATTCCCACGGACAGCTGATGCTGCCATTCCCATCCATACAGACACAGGCAGGACGGCCTGCTCACAGGTGTCTGCACAGGTGCTGATTGCTGAAGCGCTCTATATAAAACAACCACACGGGGAGACAAGTCCAATCACAAATCTGGCAAAACATAGCCTACTTCTTTAGAAAGCTTTAAAGGGTTAGTTCCCCCCAAAATTAAAATTACTCAACCTAATGTCGTTCTGAACCTGTAAGACTTTCGTTCATCTTCAGAACACAAATGAAGATCTTTTTGATGAAATCTAAGACCTTTCTGTCCCTCCATAGACAGCTACGCAACTGACACTTTGACGCTTCAAAAAGTCCATAAAGAAATTTTAAAACTAATCCATTTGAATTGAGTGATTTAGTCAAAATTTTCTGAAGAGACTTGATCGCTTTTGTGGAACTGATTTAACGAAAGTCTTACGGGTTTGGAACGAAATGAGGGTGAGTAATTAATGACAGAATTAAATTTTTGGGTGAACTGTCCCTTTAAACCGTTAGAATATTGTCTTATTTTCAGAACATCAAGAGCATTTTATTCATGATGTTTAACATTTAAATGAACTCTTTTCTATTTTAATATATTTTAAAATCTAATTTATTCCAAAGTTACTCATTACTCCAGTCTTCAGTGTCACATGATCCTTCAGAAATCATTCTAATATGCTGATTTGCTGCTCAAGAAACATTTATTATTATCAATGTTAAAAACAGTTACTGTTACTTTTGATCAATTGAATGCATCTTTGCTGAATAAAAGTTGTATTATTCTTACTGACCCCAAACTTTTGAACAGCATATTATGTTATATTATATTATATTATATTATATTATATTATATTATATTATATTATAGTTTTGTTGTATCAAAGTATAATTTAGCATGGGTTTAATCTGTGTTCTAAATACAAGACCATTAATCTAATAGGCATTATGCAATAAAATGTCATGTTCTATAGTTTCTAGAAACCTTCTCTTACCTCAAAAGCTCCTCTGATCAGTTATGAGTTCCTGGGACCCATCAAGAGACTGATAATGTCATGATTATGTTGTACAGCCTTGGGAGAGAAAGAAGAATATATGAAGAATTTGATAGTAAGTGCATTCAAACTGTTGTGGACATGTTGTCAGCATTTTTCATGCGCTCACTGAAACACAGAGTGAGACAAGACCACCTCACCTATGAAAGTTGCCATTTTGAACTATATAAAGTAATAAAATTGGCATATTCTGCAACTACATAAATAATAGATCAGATCAGCTGAAATGAACTGTCATACAAAGAGTTTGGACTCTCAGCACTGATGTGTTATTTACTAAGTCTTAAGAACAAACAGTGGGGGAATGCGCGAGTAAACTAAAGTCCTATCCGTGTGTTTGCACTTGACCAACAACTCTGATGTGAACCATCTGAGTTAAATCAGTTTAAACAGAACAAACCCGGTGACAACTTTCAGCACATGACAAATATCTCAACTCTCATTAAAATCTCATTTATACTGCTTGTAATTCTGATGCATTTCCACCTTCATGCCAGCAAAGCTTTTTCCCTGACGCTGACAGCTGATATTTATTTTTCAGCTGTTGGGACGGCTGGTGGCGGGAGGGGCGCTTACGGGAGTTGAAGGGCAGAAATGGGGGGGTCTAAATATACCCCACCACACCGGCCTGCCCCTCCAGCACCTGCCCCAGTGGAAATAGCCAGGGCTGAAAGCTCTGCAGCACAGAAGCAGGTGTGAGACACACAGCAGAAACTCAACAGCTCTCCGTTTCCTTCTGCAGGCTAATTTCAGCCGGACACTTCAGAATCATTCCCTCTTTCGCTATAGTGCCATTGCATGTGGAAACTGGCAGGATCTGGTGTGCCGGCACTTTTAAAGAGAGCTCATTTCCACTCCAAACGTGTCTAAACGCTCATCGGGTACCAAATATTTCAGGACACAGGATCCTCCTGTAAACGGCTGCTTCTCTTTCGGAACGCAGAGTCAGCTCCCGGACTCCTGTTAGACGTGACTGGAAGTGTGACTGTCTGTGGCGTGGCATGCACATGTGCATTACTCCGTTATAAATCAATAATTTCTTAAATTCTTGGTGCCAAACCTTACTGCTTATTAATATAGGTAAACTCAATCCAAACTACCTTTGGAACAAATGAATACATTGCTAAGGTAAATAAATGAATTAATATGCCTAAATAAATAAAAACAATACATTTACTGAATGGTTCTGCTATACAGTACATTATTGTGGACATAAAAAAGTACTGTAGCAATACCATGGAACCGTAATGCATCAGATAATTCTGATATAGCTGAATTTACATATTCCAAAGTACACGAGTTTCTTTATTGCCATTGATGGTTCTATGAAGAACCTTTAACATCCATGGAAATGGTCCATTCCACAAAAGGTTGGAATAATTTAGGTTGGAATGTGGAAAACGTGGTTCATTTAAGAACTGTTCACTGAAAGGTTCTTTGGGGAACCAAAAAATTTTCTTCTATGGCATCAGTGTGAAAACTCCCCTTTGGGACCTCTTTTTTTTTTTTTTAAACAACCATATTTGTGCTGATTAATAGAATATTAAGTTAAATGCATAAACAGCCATTCTTTGTAGTTTTACATATATTTATATTACTTGTATTGTTAATTATTAACTATCCATGCACATAGAATAAAAGAGAGATAAACTCACAGAATCAGAGGACTCTCTCCTGTAGACCGACGCTGAGATCTTTCCCCGTCACTTCTGACATTGACGCGCTCATGTGACGGACTCATGTGCGGCGTGACCCCCGCGTCACTGTCCCGCACGCGTGAGACGCGTAAATCACCAGCTGACGGAGAGCTGCTCCAATCTCTCTCTGTGTGTGAGCTGTTAGTCAACACACAAATATTGATCTTTCGAGACGTTACACTTCTTTATTATTACTTTCCCACTACAATTTAGTAGGCTACAATAGTAAAATTAACAAAACTGGTAAATGTTTTAATGATTTATGCTACTTAAATTATTCGAATTAACAAAAATAATCCAATAAATGCATCAAAAAAGTATTTGCTGTATTTTAAGGAATATAAACCATAAGTCATATATTAAAATGCGTTAAGGTTATTATGATAAACATACGTTTGTGATGTCCTAAAATCACAGGTGGGAAGCTGCCAGCAGTCTTAATTTTTTTTTAAAATACATACAAATTAATGGCTTGGTGAAAATCTAAAAGGATAAAAGGTTTGTGTAGCGAACAGTAAGTGTGTGTTTGTGAGATATCTCTGTTTGCTGTTAAATGTGTGTATTTGAGGATGTGTTTGCCCATCTTTGGACTCATTTAGCGGCCATTTTATCTCCAGGACGTCCCAAAGAGTTTCTCTTTTACTGATTTAGGTCGCTCAATTCGCACTTGTTAGATACATTTTCTGGTGTTTACATGCACATAAATGAAAGTTCAGAGCTGCAGTTCAGAGCGCGTCCGGCAGGTGGCGGTGTTGACCAGCGAGACATGAACGTGCGCGAATAGAGCGAGTTTGATGCAAATCACACGAAAATGAATACTGTAAACACTGAAATACATGCAGCTTTTCAAAACTTAAAAGTTTACATTTAAAAACAAAAGTTGTTGTCAGTGTATAGCCCACTGCACATGCACTGATGCATATATACTGGGTGTGATGCATTCATCAGAGTGTGATATGGGACTGTGTGTGATCTGCTCTGTTGTCTGCAGTATGCATGCATGCATCAGTGAGTCTCAGGCTCTTTGTTGGCTGGCTGGATGGATGGAGGCGGGGCCGCAGGTCCTTTTGTGCCCCTCACATTTTGGGCAAAACCAGAACAACCGAGCTGCAGACGCGCCAAAAGCATGTAACCAGGCTATACACAAATATTTTGTGAAGAAAAACTTCACAAGCAGCGACGTCCGGTACAGAGATGTGATTTCAATACAGCGTTGTGAATTTTTAGGTGAGTAATAAACTCCTTGTGGGGTCAGGAGAAAACTTTCCATTTCATGATCTATTATTTGTTTATATAGTATATTTAGAGAAGTGCGTTATTCAACTTGTTATCATAGACAACTTTATTTTCTTCACAAACATATAGATCATCTTTTGTGTTGCACATTTTTCTCTACTGGACTATTCGCTGGTCAACAGATTACCCCGTTACTAAGCAACAGTGATTCTCAACCAGCAGCACGCGCGTACGCCAGGAATACTTGGAACGGTTTCGCTTTCGCGCTGTTAAACCTAAAAAGCAAAAGAAAACAAATGAAATTTATATTTAACTTACTTATAATACTTAAATATTTGAGCTGTCATTATATATTAAAATAACTAACCTAACTGAATAACTAAAATAACTGAATAAGGCACTCAAACGGAAGTTACGGAACATTAAACTTTTTCCAAATCTGCGACAATTTAATTGGCCTATAACTTTTCCGACACACAAGACATCCTGTGATCGTTTTATTATTATCGTAAAGGTTTTACATGTTGATATAAGTTAATAAGAACATTAATGATGGGAGTGTGTGGGGATAAGCCGAAAAAAACAAAAAAAAAAGGTTGTGAAACTTTGGTGGGAATCATGAAGCTCAGTACCTTATATTCAGTGTTTCACAAGATCTTAAAGATCATGCAAACAAAGTTTGGCTTTAGGGCCTCAGGTGCTCCAAAACCCCCATGCCGCATGGTCCTTCCCTACTAAATGACAAATACGTTTACCATGTTTTTCTAACAAGCAGAAAACTTCATTTAAAAACAACATTTTGATTGTTTCAAACTATTCTATGTAAGATAGTAAATAAATGTGTATTTGTGTTAATTGTGTAGTTCTGCGAAGAAGAAGTCTGAACTGAAGCCTTGTAGAGTGTGTTTGAGGTCCTGAGGTCTGGCAGGTGTGGGATGCTGTGCACTGTTGTTCAATCTCCCGCCAATATTGCACTCGTCCCGGCCTCCCTGACCACGAGGAACACGCGACTCCCCGCTGGAATCTCCCGCCACAACAACAGCTTATGAACTGCTCGACCACTAGGGCGGCGCCAGACTGCAGGTGTATCTTCAACACCAGTGTGAGTATATGGCTGCTTCCGAAATCGCATACTTCCCTACTATATAGTGGGCAAAAAACGGTATGTGACAAAAGAAGTAAGCCCAAACGCACAGTAGTCATAAAAGAGTAGGCAAAAGTACCCGGATGACCTACTTCTTCCAGCGAGATTCTGAAGTGTGCGTACAATGGACACTTTACCATCCCATGAGGGAGAGGATTTGTGAGTGGCAGTGAAGCGACGTAACTGACGCTGGTAGGCCACATGATAATGACAGCATGGCGAATGTTGTATGTCCAGATTACATTCATACTACACACACTCATACTATGTAGAACATGATTTTTTAGCAGTCGTGAAGTAATTACTTATTTAAAATAAGTACCTACTCAAGTATGCAATTTCGGACACAGCCTATGACAGTGGCTATGTATGAATGGAATACTAACTTACTGCTTGCTAAGACTTGTGCAGCATGCACTGTATACTGTGTACTCATTTTGCATTGCATTGTGGGATACAGTATTCTACACAGTGTGCTCTGATGCGTACTGCACAATAAAGCAAGTGCTTTCAAATTCTGGTGTTTATGCATACATAAAATGAATGTATTATACATACTATGTACTGCACAAAAAGTAAGAGTATACAAGCATTATAGTGTGCTTAGATTTCTTTTGTTTATATAAAATAATTCTTAATAAAAAACAAAATATATAGGAAAATATAAAATGATACATAAATATATTAAAATATGTTTGATTTAATTTCCAATAAATGTGATGTTTTTTTATATATATAAATATATATATTTATATATTTAAATTTTTACTTGAAGCATTCATAGTAGATATGACATTTTACCCCACACTGGCTAAGATGGTTTTATTTTAATTAATGTTAAATTAATATATTTCCATACATATGCTTGAGAGTGGAAAGAGAGCTTATCTCTTATTCATCATTAATGAAATACAGAACAGGAGAATTGGGATTGACGCATTAAACTGTCACTTTTGGCATTTTTAAAATTGACTGTTGTCATTATATTATAAAACAAAAGTACTGTCGGGTATTTATTGTGTTCTAGAAAATACACCGTATCCCTTTATTTTAAGACATATTGTTAATGCATACACACTCTAATGAACCCTTTCAAACATACACTCTCATACTCACATTATACGGCTCCGCAACGACACAAAAACACGCAAAAGGTAAAATAAAAGTCTTTTCTCTCCTTTCATTCAGTCTCCTCGACCGGAGTAACACAGACGCTGGGTAAATCTCTCATCTGTCCTGGTTGTTTGGCCCCTCGCACACAGGAGTTCAGTGGCCCCACACTGGGTTTCAGGGGGTCGAGAGAGAGAGACGGAGGGCGTCTCACTCCTCTCACACCTTTATGTGCATAAGAACCTGTTTACGGTGTGTACTGAAGTCCTCTGGAACAGTATCTGGAAAAGATATGTTTAATCTGCTTATTGATTTATTCTTCTGTTGTAATGCTGGGTTTTGTCAATAAACAATTTTTATACAGAATTTGCAGATTTCTTGGAGACTTTGAGCATTGGATTTGGGGGACTAGGGATCATGATTTAAATATCAAAGAGTGGATTAATCTTTACCATTACAGCGGTAGCGCAGATTGGACCAAATGATGTTCTCTTGAGAGAAGCAGAACACGCCCAGACGGCCTCCTCTCATGGAGGTGTCAATCACAACATTGGAGTCAGCCACCATCTCTGTGCCTTCATACAGCTTCACCCTGCAACAGGAGCACACACACACGCATGAAAGTCACTGTCAGATACTACTGTGCAGGACTACTACTGGATCCAGATTTAATAAACGACAGCAAAATTGTTTAACGTACAAAAGTGAGCAAAACTATCCTTAAGATCAAACACTGAAATTCATTAATATCACCACAAATATCATAAATAGAAAAATTCAGTTTTGCAAGTGTAGTTTTGTGTGTGTGTGTGTGTGTGTGTGTGTATATATATATATATATATATATATATATATATATATATATATATATAATTGCATATTTGTTAATACATTAGATATAATTTCTAAATATTATACCATAATATAATACTAAAATATACTAAATATAATACTATTATTATATAATATATAGTTAATATACCATATTATTATATATTATGTGTTTTCAAAATATATAAATAATATATACTGTGCATATATATATATATATATTTGTTAAAACATTACATATATTTTATAAATATTATAATACAATTATTATATCTTATAGAGATAATATACCATATTATTATATATTATGCCTGCTTTCAAAATATATATTAAATAATATATACTGTGTGTGTGTTTATGTATATATATATATATATGCACACCCACATTTTATTTTGAATGCATTATATATAATAATATAATTTATATCTAATGTATTCAAAATATATTTTAAATAATATATAAATTTAATAATTAAAATGTATAAAATATTACAAAATATAGTAAAATTACCAACTAACAAATTCATTTGCACCCAAGTACTTTAGTCTTGTTGGACGCACAAACTTTTACATCAACAACAAAAGAAACATTTTGTCCTCCCACTTAAAAACCAATTTATTTTGCAATCCCAACTTATACGGTTGCATTTTATAATTTGCATTTAGCATCGCGACCCAATTTTGAGAACCGTTGTTCTAGAATATTTGATCTGAATGAAGCAGAGAGCTGTTTTATGCCACTACTAAACTCCACCTGCTCGACCTCTAATTACCTGATAATAAATGAGATCTGATTTGATTTAGCAGCAGGCCGGACTTAAATTGCATTATGTATGAGCAGAGAATGGTTGCAGCACAATTCAGCGTGAGTGTGTGTGTGTGTGTGCGTACTGAAGTCCAGTGCTTTATTCACTCCTCTCACTGAATACAAAGCAGGTGTGTTTATGTGTGTGTGTTTGAAAAGGCCCTTACAAAGCCTCAGCTACACATTGTCTCACACAAATGTGCATACACGTGTACGTACACACACACACTGAGCTCCACACAGTTCTCTCTCTTCTTGTAGATATTTATGCAAACTAGAATCTTGGGAATGTTCTAAAAAGTTCAATAATCATGCAGACTCAAAGTTTAAAAGCTTCAGAACTGTTTAACTATGAAATGAGAATTTATTTTAGGCAATTTCTGTTATGACATTGCTGGAGCATTTGCTGGAGTTTATGCGTTGTTTCTTTGGCATGAGCATCTGATTTACAACACAATGCCAAGAAATTACTCAGAACAGGAAATCATACACAATACATGTTTAACTGTCCTCTGCGGTCCGTTCTCATTCTTTCTTTAACGGCCCGTCCACTACAGTAGTTTCCGTTGGATCTGCATATGAACAGGCACCAAGAAAATTCTTGCCAAGGATTTCATTGGCATGGCAACCACAACAATGGGCGGCCAGGGGGCCCAACCACTCAGCAGAGTCTCAGGGGTGTGAGGAGGGCAAGAGGAGGGGGCAATTGTGAAGAAATTTTAAGGATAACGAGTCATAGCACCCCCACCCCCCCTCCCCAGTATACCAGCACAAGGTTCTAGCAGCTGCCGCTCGCACCAGTGCAGTCAATGACCCAATCTGGTATTGCGCCCTCTTGTGACAACAAACGCAGTCCACATTCGGACAGAAAAAAAAGTTGCTTCACCAAGGACAAATGTCTTATTATGACTCTTCATAAAGGAATATACAAGGTAAATAATATAATTTAAAATAAAACAATAACATTTTTGGCATGCAGTCAATTAAAATACTTTCAATTAGCTACTCAGTTTGAAAAAAACTAAGATTTTTTTTTTTTTTTAGAGTAATGTACATTACCATTCAAAAGTTTAGGGTCGATTTTGGGTTTTTTGTAAAGTCTCTATGCTGATTTGCTCACAAAGGCTGCATTTATTTTTACAAAAATACAGTAATATTGTGAAATATTACAACCAGTGTTATTTTAGTAACACTGAGATACTAACATATTTTTGAGTTGGTTTTTATTTTCGTATCTTCCATTTTCATTTAATTTTAGTTAGTTTTAATCATTTTTTGTGTTTTTGAACATTTTATTCATTTATATGTCTATATAGTTTTATTTATTTTTATTTCACTTTTAGTTTTAGTTATTTTCGTACATCAAGTTAAACTAAATGAAAATAAAAAATGTTTCCTTGGCATATACGTTTTTAGTTTTTAGGTAAGTATAATAACCCTGATTACAACTTAAAATAATATTTTTTTATATATATATTAAAATGTAATTTATTCCTGAGACAAAGCTGAATTTTCAGCATCATTACTCCAGTCTTCAGTGTCACATGATCCTTCAGAAATCATTCAAAAATGCTGATTTGCTGCTCAAGAAACATTTCTTATTATTATCAATATTGGAAACAGTTGTGCTGCTTCATATTTTTGTGGAAACCGTGAAAAAAAATGTTTATGCTGAATTCTTTGATGAATAGAAAGTTTATTTAAAAAGA
This sequence comes from Squalius cephalus, assembly GCF_949319135.1. Classification (NCBI taxonomy): domain Eukaryota; kingdom Metazoa; phylum Chordata; class Actinopteri; order Cypriniformes; family Leuciscidae; genus Squalius; species Squalius cephalus. The sequence goes on along the minus strand of NC_137136.1, from coordinate 7,513,494 downwards.
TTTAATTTGAAATAGAAGTATTTTGTAACACAAGTGTATTTATTTATCAATTTAATGCATCCTTGCTGAATAAAAGTATTATCATTTTTATTTTTTTTATCTAGCTGACAGCAAACTTTTGAACAGTAGCGTATATCCTGCTGCTGCACACTTGTAGAAGATCTCACCTGATGTAGCCGACCTGTGGCCGGTGGCTGAGCTGCCACCGGTACGAGGTTTTATCTTGCCAGCCGATATTACGTGGGTCTTTCCACAGCAGTTTCACCTCTCCATCCGTATCCCCCGCGTGCCACAGAGCGTTACGAAGAAATTCACCGGGGCCTGTACGAGACTTCACTGCCTACACAAACACAAGAGGTCTTACTCCACAAGAGGTCATATGCCAATATATTTCAATGAAACTACACAATGAAGTAACATTCGTACCTTGAGCTGCATGCCCGGCTCAGCCATGGCCCTGAATGGGACCGACTGCCAGTAGGTCTGTTCGGTCTGCTTCCACATCACCACATAGAAACTAGACGAATCCTGATAGCCGAAGATGAAGCCGGCGTAGTCGTCATCAGTCACCGTGTTAACGTGAAAAGTTCCCTCGAAGTCCACACCGTTAAACGCTGTGTAACCTGTGGAGAAGTGATTTAGAGTTTAAGTTTGAGTGTCTGCTGGGCATTTAGCTCTTGAAATCTGAAACCGGACTCACCCACTGCCAAGCCCGGGTCGCTGTTCATGGTTTGAACAATCTCCATACCCTGAAACCCAAATTCATCTTTATTAATAAAAGCACTTCGCAAAGTACAGAAAATTACAGACTTCATCTTTAAATAATATCAATGACATCAATGGATGCCCAAAAAAAGTTGACTTGTGTCAATGAGATCAACAGGATTTCTAATGATGTCAGAAGTAGGGGTGCTGAAGCAGCCCGTTTTCACAGGTTTATAAACGCAACGCAACTTTTATAACGAAATCAATACATTTTAAATCAGTTAACCTTTATTAAGGAATTTAACTGTAAATTGTAAGTAGGCTACAAATCTTTTGTCTTTTTAAAATGTTTTAATCTTACATAGTTTACTTTCTCAAAATTGGACTATTATTTCATTCCTCTTGGATATTGATTGACGCACACCAGGGAGAGAAATTAACAAGTGACATGGTAAGAACCCATACTCGGAATTCGTCCTCTGCATTTAACCCATACAAGTTAGTGCACACACATTAGGAGTAGTGAGTAGTGAACACACACACACACACACACACACACACACACACACACACACACACACACACACACACACACACACACACACACACATACACTCAGAGCAAATTCAATCAAAATGAACAAAAATGCCCCCCAATATTAAGAATGAGTTCCTGATTTTTGTACGATATAGTTAAGCAATAGGCTATAACACAAGCAAGAGTGCTGTTTTTCCCGAAAAACATATTGCAAATGTGATGTTGATATTATAAAACAGTTAAATAATCAAGAACTTAACATTAAAGCTGCAGTCCGTAGTTTTTCCTCTTTGTCGCCATCTCTGTTCGAAAACTGCAATTGCAGTTATTCGCGGAATGATCAACTTTACGTGGGTTTACGCACGGCACAGCGCGGATGAATCCAATGTTTTGAGGAGAATGTGCGGCTGTCAGTCACCGCGCCGGTGTGGATACTGTCATTCGCAATCACAGATTCTACTTTTTGGAAGTATGACCAACATAAGAATTTTCAGTGGAAAATGTCATCTGAACAAGTAACATCCACTTTTGTTCTGACCGACTAAGGGGAAAAAAGCATTGCAGTAAATCGCGCTGATTAAATCTATCGATCGTTTATCATATCACGTCAAACCGTGCAAATTATACTTTGTTCTCAAATTGTTAATGTTACCAACATCAGCATTGTGTGACTACATTTAATGCCCTTCCGATATTTATCCTTGTTTTCGCATGGGCCCGGTTGCTGTCTCTTTTTTTCTTAACTCCGAAGTCTGAAGTCTTTTGCATTTTACAACGGGTGAATCTCCAGTTGTCACTGGTGATTGTCGTTTGAACCTTTCTGGATCCGCCATCAAATTGATAAGAGTTAATTATATCAAGTGCTGTGAGAAAAGGCTTTAAATCTCCACCTCCAACATCCTCACACGCAACATAGCCTCTACTAGCCGAGACACCTTCTTTATGTGTACCTTCTCACCTTCTGAGATGTGAAGCAAAGACATGCTTGAATTTCCCGTGGAAATCCACCAGTACCACTGGAATTAAAAACATTATTACAAGCTTACCGTTTTGAATCGAGCTAAGGCAAGCAGATAGTTTTGAACACTGGCTGGTTATGTACTTGCTCAAAAATGTATTTTGGATAATTTTTAACCCAAAAAAGTTACAGACTGCAGCTTTAAGTAAATAACTTGCTCCTTCAACGAAAATAGTTCCAAACAAAGCGCCGTGCAGGCTCATTTATTGCCTGCAAAAATACCTCAATAGCCCCTTTTTTGAAATAGTGTATTACAAACGCATTCCTTGTTGCATTACAATTGCAATCATGTTCTGTCAAAAATGTACTAATCTATTAAACAAGTGTTCTCGGGGATTGTTTGTTATGCTTATGGCGTTGACATGTTTTATATATTATTTCTTTATATACTATTTCTTTACCCACATTCCCTACCTTTCAACCCCCCCCCAACCCAAAACATCTTCCCGCGCCCCTGCATGATGCTTTACCTGATTAAGCACCACCCAGTTTGGATCGATCTGAGCGTCACCCTCAGGGTCTAGAATGACCGTCTGATAGGCTCTGAAATCCGTAAGAGTGACTTCAGCACTTTCTGGACACACGTCAATCACATCCAGTACAGCATCATTGTCAAAGTCATTCTCACACACGTCACCAACTCCATTACCTAAATGACAAGAAAGAAAAGAATTAGGCGAGTCATTAATAAGGAAGATTATATACCATCAGTGGATATGAACGCTCTTACTGTCCGAGTCTTTCTGATTGGGGTTGGAAATGAGTCTGCAGTTATCAGGTCCGATGCCGTTGATGGCGTGATTGTCCGGGATCCCGTCGTTATCGTCGTCTTCGTCACAGTCATCTCCGATGCCGTCATTATCCGAGTCAAGTTGAGAGCTGTTTGGAATGTCGGGGCAGTTATCTCGAGTGTCCTGGTGTCCGTCTCCATCACTGAAAACACACAACATTCAACATTATGAGTGGAACTGAAATTGTTTGAGGTGATAATAACTGGTGTAAGCAACAATGAGAACACAAGGGCTATGTTCACACTGTCATTCCAGATCAGATTATTTGTATATCCGATTGAAATATGATTTAAATGATTGAATGTCCACACAGTGTATCACAACTGATCCAATTTGTGTGTGCTGTGGCACTCTTTCATTTTCCAGAATATTTGTGTTGCTATGCCAATGGAGTTGCATTAGTAGGCATACGCCAAAAAGCATCAACATCAACATGGAGGGGGTTGATGGCAATGATGAGTAGCCACGGCACTGGACTACTATGTCTAATGAAGCAGTGTAGCATTATTCCATGCTGCCGTCTCCATGTGTGTGGATGCATCCTCCCTCTCGTGTGGTAACCAAATTTGATGAAGGGATGTGGCTGTCAAACTTCAGAATGCGTGCCGGCACATTCACTATCTGTTCTGCATCAATGTCTGATGTGTTTACCTTTTACATGCTGTGAGAAAGTGACATGTGACAACTCAAACAGCTAAGCAAAATCCAATCAGAGCAGTCAGACTTTTTGATTTAAATAGGATTTCAAGCCACATATGAATGAAGCCTGAAACAGATTTCTGGTTTCATGTGATTTTTTTTTTTTGCTGTTTACTCTTGCATAATATGATTGGATATGCACAAAAATTTAATTCGGACTGACAGTCTGAATGAAGTTTAGATGGCAGCAATCTTCCCATATACAGGTTAGTGAGTGAAAGAATAGTCTGCCAATTGTGGGATTTATATATTTAAATTGACCAGAGTTGTGCGCATACTCACGTGTCTTGGTTGGTGTCACAAACATCCCCGACCAAGTCATTGTCTACATCTGTCTGCAATAGTATGAACTGAGTTTATTATTCATACATTTAATTTGAGAAAAAAAGTATATAAAATAGACCATTCACTGCAAAAGCAAAATCTTACTGTTTTTTAATTACTCAAATTATTTGTTAAAGAGATATTTCACCCCAAATGTTCTATTCTGTCATCATTTACTAATGCCATTCCAAATAGGATTATTAGCATTAAACAAAACAAAACTTATTAAAAATATTTACGTTAACTGAAATCAAGCTGAAACAAAATAAAATATAAATATTAAATGCAAAACTAAATGAAAATTAACTGAAATTAAACAACTAACTGTATTAAGTTGAATATAAAGTTTCAACTTTAGTTGTACTAAAGTTGTACTAAAGTGACTAAAATTTAAATTGATGAATTGATTAAAATTTAAATAGAATAAAAATAAAAATAAATTAAACCTAAATAGTAATATAAAAAATAAAAAATATTTTTTTTAAAAATAAAAGTTCATTCAAAATATTAATAAAAGCTATCGTAGTATATAAATAATACTTAAATAGCAATAGTTTCAAACCTGTATGACTTTCTTTTGTGGAACAAAAATACAAAAATATACACTGGTCAAAGGCTTCAAGCTTCAAAATTACTAAAAAGCACCATAAGGTATCATAAAAGTGTCTATACGATAGCTTTGTATGAGGAACAAACCAAAATGTAATTCCCTCCATTGTAGCTCTCAAATCAGATGTGGGCTTTAAATATGTCCTTTTTTATGTTTCCATAGAAGAAAGTCACACAACTTCTTTTCGACACTGCATCAACTTACAATGAAATTGTGAAGTTTGATATAAAGTAAGATGTGATGCAGTACCTGCATGGGGTTGCTGATCTCAGGACAGCTGTCACATGCATCACCCACTCCGTCTCTGTCCCGGTCTGTTTGCATTGGGTTCGGCACTTTGGGACAGTTATCCAGCACATTCTGGATTCCTGCAAAACATCCACACACATCACATACACAAAGGATTATGTTGTTGGGACACAAAGTGGAGCAATTCATCAAGCTGAACAGTCTTTACCATCTCCATCGATGTCTTCATCGCAAGCGTCTCCCTCTCCGTTATTGTCAGTATCTTTCTGGTCGATGTTGGGAACGGTGGGACAGTTATCACACGCGTCACCGAATGAATCGGTGTCAGAGTTCTGCTGATCTTTATTGGACACCAACCGACAGTTATCCTGAAACATACACATTCATTCATAGAGATACATAAAAAATAAAAAATCACCCCTCACACAGCCAAATCAAATGCAGTGTTATTTTAGTATAACTGATACACTGATTTTCAGTTTTCAGTTTACGTTTAATTAATTTTGTTATGTGCTTTTGTCATTTTTATTATTTTTGTCAACTTTTTTTTCATTAAAGTTCCCCTATTTTTCTTTTTTCAGATATTACCTTTCATGTAGTGTGTTATTTAGCTATTTGTGAATTTAAAAGGTCTGCAAAGTTCATTCAAAAGATCAAAGTGCACAACAAATAAAGTTATTGTCTCCTAAAAGAAAGAACTGATTTTGAACTGCCTGAAACGAGTCGTAAGCAATTCCAGTCTCACTTCATGTTACATACCTACATAGCAACGGAAAAAATGTTCTTTTCCAAACTGCGTAGGAACCCTGGTTACTGTTCGTCTAATTGTGTATCAAGCGCTGAGGAAGCCTCCGACGCTAAAATTCAGATATGGTAATAGGCGTTTTGTTTCCCACATGCACTGCATGCGGTAGACCAATCACAACAGACTGAGCCATCTGACCAATCAGAGCAGAGAAGGCTCTCAGAAAGGAGGGTTTAGAGAGACTGAATCTTCAAACTAACCGTTTTCAGACTTCAGAGAAATTAGGTGAAGTGCAATATATATTATGAGAAAATTAAAGTGTTTTTTGATCTTGGATGCATGTAAACCTATTGTAGGAAACCTCAAAAACAAAATGAGGAATTTTTAAAATAGCATTATAGGGGAAGTTTAACAAAAATAAATTTATAAATAAATATAATAAATAAAAAAAATAAAAAATCATTTTAGTTAACATTAACAACACTGGTTAGATGGGACACAAACACACCTCTACGTTCTTTATTCCGTCTCCATCGGCATCCTCATCACACTGGTCTCCGATCCCATCGTTATCTGCATCTTCCTGACCAGAGTTGGGTGTGAACACGCAGTTGTCCTGAAAAACACAGAATGTGAAAAACCCTAGCACAACACTTAAAGCTGGAACTGAATAAAATCCTGCTTTCAGACATACTGAATCTAAGAGAGCTCATGGGAGAATTTCCAGGGGAAGCAAACTACGGTGAATCTGTCATATAAAAGTCCAAACCCCCCCAAAAAAACTTAGTTTCTACAAACACATTACCTCATCTAGGATGAATAGCTTAATTTACTTGAAAGGTACAAGACGTGTGAACAATTGCACTTGAACTGGAAATATTTAAGTCTATAAACCATCAGAATAAATAGAACAATATGGTTTCTCAACAATACTTATAACGAATATCAATTCAGTAACTGCTTTTTAAAAATCAAGGACATTTCTCTGGCATATCTTTCTTTTTTCTGTATTGAAAACTTACCGAACACCACTGTGTCATATCGAACCGAACCTAAATTTTGTGAACCGTTACACCCCTACAATTCAGTGAATGTAGATACAACATCAGTGTGTGCAGGGAGAAGGATTGTGGGTAAAATGATTGTGAGATTCATACCTGTTTGCAGTGCTTGTTGTTGTCCATGCAGGGCAAGGAGCGATCCGGATAACCATCAATATCTGTGTCCTTCCCACAAGTGTGACCATTACCAGCCCATCCAACATTACACTAAGAGAATCATACAGAAGTTTATCAGAAAACTTTGACAGTCATAATGCATTTAAGATACAATATGACACATGTAAATCTGAGTTTTTGTCCTAACCAGCCATGATAAAGTGACAAGGCATTTAAAAAGGTTCTTGCAGTGATGCCATAGAAGAACCATTTTTTTTTACACCTAAGAACCTTTCAGTAACCATTTTGTTCTTAGAGTAAAGAACTTTCACTACTATACTTTTTCTACTATAAAGAACCTTTTGTGTAAAAGAAAGGTTCCATGGATATTGAAGGTTCTTCATGGAACCATAGATACCAATAAAGAACCTTTATTTACTGCATTGTAGATAGCCCCACTATAGTAAAAAAACAAATTGTAGGGTGGGGTCTTGGTTTAATCCACTGATTGTTGATTGGATGAATGCAAGCTTTCAGTTGTTTATAAGAAATGGGCAGAGTTTAAGAGGACTAAATGATTGGAGAAGTTCGGTATGCATCACCAGAGAGGTCATTTTGGTTACAAATGCGTGGATGAATCATTCACAATAGGATCATAAAATAATAAAGTGAATTTCCATTTCATGCTGACTTTAAGTTTCAAATTCTTTCTGATTGGATGCGAGTTGTCTTTCAAATCTTACTACAGGTAACTGGTAACTGAGTGTACACATACAGCACAGGTGACGTCCCCGTTCCGCTGAATGATGCAGTGAGCATTAGTGTCACAGGGGTTGAAACTGAGCGAAGCACACGATTTCCGAGGGAAACATCCAGCTGTCTGATTCCCAACATATCCAACTTTGCACTGACCACATCGATACGAGCCCTGAGAGAAGGGAAAGAAGTTTAAAAAACATTAACATACTGATTTCAGAGAAAATGTCTGGGAGTTTTTATGTCTCATACTCACAATGGTGTTGATACAGATGGAGTTGGGTGTGCAGGCGTTGACCAAATCAAGACATTCATCGATGTCAGAGCATTCCTGAAATAAATTTGTTGCAAAAAGATATTAGTTGCCACTTGCTTTGATATTGTGCTATCTGATGCAATGACATTAGAGCATTTTTAAATGTAAATTCAGGTGACTCTTAGCATATTCCATATCGACATTCAAATTAGTCAAAATTACAACCAAATTATTTCACCTTTATTCTAAAAAGCTTGCCATTTTTGACACTTCTGCTGCTTTTATCCTCTTAAATCTGTAGCCAAAATAATTAATTATACAGACTACCGTTCAAAAGTTTTAGGTAGAAATGCTTTTTTTTTTTTAAAGAAATTATACTCAGTAATATTCAGCAAGGATGCATTATATTGATCAAAAGTGACAGCAAATACATTTATAATGTTATATTTCAAAACTTTATATATTTATATTTCAAATAAATGATGTTCTGAACTGCTGAATTTTCTATTTATCAAAGAACGCTGAAAAAAATTATTAGATAATTAGAATATTAGAATGATTTCTGAAGGATCATGTGACACTGAAGACTGGAGTAATGATGCTGAAAATTCAGCTTTGCCATCATAGGAATAAATTACATTTTAAAATATATTCCAATACAAAACATTTATTTTAAGTAAATGTAATACAGGGTTCCCGCAGGGCACTAAAAAGTCTTAAAAGTTTGAACCTGAGTTCGCAACTTGACTCTTATGTACATCTTTTTTACTTTTTTACACAGAATGGCAGAACGAGTGAATGAGACGCACTGAATAAAATGCACATTCACTCTGACAATAGATGGCGCTTATGAAACCAGAAATCAGCCGTTACCCCAGTAACCCTGTCAACAAAGCAGGCTGCACTACTTTTTGTTTTTGAAAAGTATTTAAATGTCATTTGACATGTTATTTGATCAGTCACATTACTTCCAGTTATGCATGTTTGAACATGCTGCATAACATGATCTATTACATGTTTTAAGATGTTACAAGTTGTCATGCGTTTACTATTTTTATAGTATACTGAGTTGTATACTATTTTCATATTACAAATGATACAAATACATATAATACAAAGTTTGTTATTTTTTCAGGTCTTAAAAAGTCTTAAATTTGATTTTTAAAAAATGTGCATTTCACAATATTACTGTTTTTACTGATCAAATAAATGCACTGTACCTGACGGTAACTCTTAGCATATTCCAGACCGACTCCAGAGAGAGGTGGACCCCATAGCCCGGGCGGGCAGGACTCACAGGTAAAACCTTTTGCTGTGTTGACACATGCGCTTGGTGTATAACACGGCTGAGCCACTGCACACTGATGGAGAGAGACATGCTAATCATTCAAATGATGTAAAAATAAATCAGCTTTATGATTAAAAAAAACCAAGGCATGTTTATTTGAGACGCTTGAAAAATGGACATAAACATTCACAGTGGGTTCTGGACCAAGACTTATCATTACTCTAAGATAAAACCAGCGCTAAATGCCTTCACCCACCTCATCTATATCCTTACAGTGTGTGCCGTTCCCTGTCATTCCCTCCGGACAGGGGCCACAACTATACCCTGGGAAATCAAACGTCTCTATGCAGGCCACGTCCTTAAAGCAAGGACTGGGCTGACAGCGTGAACGCGGTTCATGAAATCCTTCAAACCAAAGAGATGAATTATCAAAACCAGATAGTTGTAAATGAGCTCCAGAAATCTAATATCATACGAATAATACATACATAAATGTCTGTGAGCGGATAGTTTTAGGACATAATGGAATACTACCAGACTGCTTTCTGCACACTATACACTGCATGCTTCCTACAATTAAAAAGTAGTAGTATGTGGAAAAAGTATACATTTTGCGGCGATAAACTTTTCAAACTTTAGTGTCACATGACCTCATTATTGTGTTTTTAATCCAATTTTGTGTAAAGGTGTCTTGGCTGTTCAACCAAATGATGAGTAAAAAATAAGAAAATCACAGCAGTCAATTGCATTGCATTATGGTATACGTTATTTGCAGTGTGCTGCATTATATTCTTGCGGGGTTCGGGAGGGACTATCAGTTTGCCTGAAAAATGGCAGATAAGTTCCAATAATTTTCTCCAGTGCTGCTACTTGCACCTCCTGCTGATTTATCATTATGTATTGTCACACACAAAAAACAATAAATGTTGATGTTAATCTATTAATGTTAGAATGAGGCATTTATATAGCATTTTACTATATTATACTATATTTACTATTTATATTACTATATAAATGCCTCATTCATTCATTCTATTAATGTTGTCAGGAATTATTCAGTATGTACAACAGTGTGTCAACTGTGGTTCTGGTTATCACTCTCTTTCTTAACTCAACTGTGTATGATGAACAACTTTATGTACAGGTAGCGCTTCTAACAGGACTGATGACCGTGTGCTGCAGTCTGACTCTGAACGCAGACCATAAGCTCTGTCAGGTTGGCTTGATGTTTGCTACTCACCACACATCTGGCACTCCAGAATAGCGTTCCTAACAAGAGACATTTCTTTCACCTAAAAAGTACAAAAAACTTTAATTAAACATGTTCAGAACAATTTCCCTTACATATACACACTCACTCACTCACACACCTGTTCTCTGATGTCCTCTCTCAGCTCTCCCAAAATCTGATTAAAGATGATCAGCTGGCCAATCAGAGCTTTAGTGTGGTCACCTGTACAAAAAATAATGCAATATCTTTAAATTAAATAAATAAAAGCCAACAAGTCGCATATTATGACTTCACCAATGTCCTGAGATGTCAACTCACCTAAAATAGAATTAACTTCACCGTTCACTGAAAAACAAATTAAGCAAAAAAAACTTTCAGACAAAGATTTCGCAAGCAATCAAAAAGCTACATATTCAAGCCCCATGTACAGTCTTGTGTTGATGTTGGCTAACCTATGTTATATGAAGAGGCGTCTCCCTGAAAGGGGCAGTCGGTGAGAGCTCCAGCCTGGGCAACAGTGCCACCTAGTGCCAGTTTAAGGGACTCCACTGAGCCCTGGAAGACAAACCTGTTAGTTACAAGAGCTCCTCTGGTTTCTGTACGTTCATCCTTTGATCATACTATTTTATATAATATCAGTTTGGATATCATATATTATCATCATATCTGGATTTCCGTCTATCATAACGTCTAATCTTTCCTTTCATTAAAAATTAAAGGAATAGTTTACGCAACAATGAAAACTCATTTTAAAAAAACAAGTTAAATCAGTCATTATTTACTTCTAAACCTTAGATCTAAACCTGAATGCTGTTATTTTTCTGTGATACACAAAAGAACAACTTTTGGAGAATAACCGTATTGGGAACAAATTGGGAACTACACACACACAAAAAAAAGTCAGAACTAGTGCTGTAAAATAGATTAATCGTGAATCTAACATATAAGTTTGTGTGTTTATATAACATAATGTGTGTATATACTGTATATTATCATATTTATATATGTATTATATGTGTGTGTGTGTGTGTGTGTGTGCGCGATTAATCGATTTGACAGCACTATTCAGTACACACTACTGTTTAAAAATGTGGGGATATTACTCTTTTTTTTAATTAATAGTTATATTCAGCAAATATGCATTCAATTAAAAAGTAAAGACTTTTACACTGTTACAAAATATTTCTATCCTATGATTATATAAAATTCAGCTTTGCAATCACAGAAATACATTACATTTTAAAATATATTAAAATAGAAAACATTTATTTTAAATTATAATAATTTTTCACACAATTTTACTGTTTTTCCCCAAAATAAATGCAGCCTTAGTAATAAGCATAAGAGACTTCTTTCAAAAACATTACAATTCCAAACATTTGAGCAGAAGTGTATATGCAGCTGTTGTGTGAAGGCTTTATCAAGACATCATCTGATCAAGGTCATATTGTGTTGGATCTCACCTGCATACGAACGTATGCCTTGTGGCCATTACGAATCTCCACCAGCTCGCTGTCTCTGGGCAAAGCGACCAATGGGGGCAGCCGCTGTGCGGAGTCAGCCAGACGGCAGTTCACATACAGCTCCAGGTTCAGGTACTCTCTGCGCAGGCCACCGACTCGTAGAATAACAGACTGAGGCCGTCCGTCTGCCACATTAGGCGTCTGCAGGTTTACCGTGTGCAGCTTCCCATCTTCACGAACATACCGGACCAGAACTAAAACAAACAAACCTTTTAGAGATGTTCTGAGCCGATACCACATTCATAACCCTGTAATGCTACATATTTATGAGTGAAACAGGATATTCAATGAAAAAAAAATGAAGGGCGGGACTTGTTTTTATCCATCAAGAATTGATTGGATGGTGAAAAGTGGGCATTCCATACCAAAATGGAGCGAAATCTCAATGCAAGTTTGTTGAAACAAGCAACCTGCTATTTGGCTGTAAGTCAACATTATACAACAGCCTATGCTGTGATGTCAGCGGAAAAGTACAGTTGTTTCAGAGAAAAAGCAAGTTGATTATGATTATGATATAATGATAAAAATGGGTCATCGCTCCATTACCTTTGTTAATTTTGCTCATGATGGCAACCTCCAGGTATTTCTTGTTATCCTGCTTGTTGTAGAGGCCCAGCAAAACTCCACCCAGTTTAGGAGGCAGACGAAACGTAGACATCACATACACATCACTGAGAGTCTTTAGTGCTAAAGAGACCTTCTCCACTGCGGCCACAGTCTGCTTCACATCCTCCAAACTCAACACGTCTATCACTGAGAGAGAGAGAAACAGAGACAGGGAGAATTAAAGGAATAGGCAATTAATAACCTCATGTTGGAGTTGATCCAAACCTGTATATATATGTTTTTTTTCCCCATGAAACAGAAGATTTTTTGCAATGTTGTACAATGATAAATCATAATGACCACAGCTGTCAAACTCTAATAACTGCAAAAAAGACCAATTTAATAAAAAGCAATAAAATCTGTGCATATGACTCATACAGTACACCATATTTCATTATTTTAAATGTCCATTAAATTTCCATTATTTTATCCTATAAGTTTTTCATATTCTATTTGAAATCTTTTCTCAGCATAATTTATAAAGTTGGCAGGGTTACTTTAAAAATGTATTCAGTTACAGTTACAAATTACTTCATAAAAAAGTATACAGAGATGTATTCCAAGCACCAAAATATGAAAGTAATGCAATCTGATTACTTTTGGGTTCCATCAAGGTCACATATGTAAATTCAAGTAGGCTAAAAAGCAATATTAAATGATCTATAATTAATATAACATATTATAGCCTATACAATTATTTCTATTTACCATCTGATGTAATTATTCTTAATTGTTGTTCCCATTCACCACCTCCTAATCTTTCGTCGTAATTGTTCTTAAGTTATTTGGCTGGCAAAATAAAGGTCAAAGGTCAAAAGTCAGCGAGTTGAACTCAAGAACTGAGCAGACCTGTTTGTGAATGAATCATTCAGAATGGGTTTGTGAAATGGGTCAACTAATTGAAAAAAAAAAAAAAAATTCTGACTCGAAAAGAAGTTTTGAATCGAATCCCATATGAACGAGTCATGTGCATCATCATTTTTATAATGCTTTTGCGTCATTTTTGAAAGCTCTTTCTCCTATTCCTTATACATTGACATTATATGGCCTATTATTCCATTTTTTCTTCTGTGCTCCGCAGAGGAAATTAAGTCATGCAGGTTTGGCAGAACATCACATGAGAGTGAGTAAATGATGAATTGTCTACTATATTTTCTGAGAGAAATTGCACTCTGTCTCCTGTAAATCTCCTCATGCCCAGTGACTCTTTTTCTATCAGAGTTCTCTATCTTTTTCACAGTTCTTTTAACTGGACCATTAAGAACGTTTAACTTTTTGGAGTGAATACGGATTAAAGACTTTAAAAGAAACATATGCATATAAAAGAAAGACAAAACATTAACTGGTAACTAACTACCTGAATGAATCTAACTACCTGAGAGAAGTCAGTATAACTAATTAAGTTAAAAAAAAATTTTTTTTTAAAAAGTCAGAATAATTACCCGGCACGTCTTGTTTCTGTGCGCTCTCTGCGTACCGGACGAACATCAACACGAAGAGACTGACCCAAAATGTCATGTTTACAAAATAATACAAGCAAAAAAGTGATGCAGGGAATATCAGAAACAGATCCGTCAACGATGCATTGAAACACGAAATATTTCCACGGGAACAAACCTGCGCTGTGCCGCAGAGGGGGAGAGAGAGCGAGAGAGTGTGTGTGTGTGTGTGTGTGTGTGTGAGAGAGAGAGAGAGAGAGAGAGAGAGAGAGAGAGAGAGAGAGAGAGAGAGAGAGAGAGAGAGAGAGAGAGAGAGAGAGAGAGAGTGAGTGAGTGTTGCGTTCACAGACTGAACTGATCTGAGTGAGAACTGAATCCGCCCTCTTTTTCATCATCATACAATACATTATTCCTCTGTAAAACACACACACTCATTGATGGCACGCGTATACTCTGATACAGCTTTTTGAAAGTTTAACTATTTGTAACTGTTTTAACACTGCGCAACTGCCATGGACATGTGGTTGATTCTGGAGAACAGGAAAACCGTTAAAAAGTTGCACAAACTAAGTCGCCGATATCGGTCATTTTCAATTGGTTGAGGGTCCTCGCCCTCAACAATAGCCTAAATAAATAGCCTAACAGTTACTGTTCTCGTGATATACTCGAAATATGTAGAATCTAAAAAAATTATGTTCATGACGTTCTCATCGTGCTGTTGTTATAATTCTGTAGCTACCCGCGTGACCTCCGTTTGCTAGGGCCTGTTTAGCGTCAAGTAAAGATATGTGGTCACTCAGGTAGACTTTTATGGTAACTGAAACCGTACTCCAATGCCACCTTTTTATTTTTTATTTTATTTTTTCAGAAGCTACTAGCTAGCTATAATTTGTATCGTCACCTCACATTGACCCTCAAAAAATTCTGCGATAAAAACTAAAGACAGTTGGGCAAAACAACAACAACAAAAAAAAAAACACAAAAGCTTTCCCTTAAAGGGATAGTTCACCCCAAAATGAAAATGTTGTCATAATTTACTCATCCTCATGTTGTTCCAACCCTGTATGAATTGCTTTCTTCAGCTGAACACAAAAGAAGATATTTTGAAGAATGTCCATAACCAGAAACCATTGACCTTCCATAGTAGGAAAAAAAAAAAACACTATGTCAATGGGTACCGTCAACTTTCTGGTTACGGACATTCTTCAAAATATCTTCTTTTGTGTTCAGCTGAAGAAAGAAAAATCATACAGGTTTGGAACAACTTGAGCAACATTTTAATTTTTGGGTAAACTCAATTATTTTAAGTGACAAGAACAAATGCAAACAGTGGCTTTGGCCATCTATTCTTGCTCAAACTCATAATTCCAGTGTCAGCCTTTGATTTTGCACCAATCTGCAAGCAAACAAAATTTATTGTCATAAAGAAAGCAAAAGCTGTTGACATTTTAAAGCGGAGCAGCATGAGGACTGTTCAGTCTCGACAGTCTGTCCTGGGGTGATGTTTATTTTTCATTACCTCGGAGTTTCCTTAGAAACAGCTTTTAACAGCAGGTGTCAGGGGAACAGTTCTGTCATACTTGAGCTTTACTGGACCCTGCAAGCAGAAAAAATTGTTCAGCTTTTTGTACTACGCACCATCCGAAAGTGCTTTAAATGATGGTACTTGTTAAACAGCCCTCTTCCCAGAAAGGAAAATATGAGTGGAGTAAAATTTTCACAATGGAGTCATGAATCTAACTTTTACACCCTGAACAAAACCAGAACCAGTTTGGTCCATGACACATAGTTTCAGAGCATAACCCCACCCACCGCTTCCCCGTCTCAATCCCTGTGTGGAAAATGAGCACAATCCAAATGCATTTTTCCTTCTCAAACAGAAATTCTTTCCCAGATGATTTTTGTTGAGGTCATTAAACGCTGTCGTGCGGCTTCGGGGAGCTCCTGATTGCTCTGGATCTAGTGGTGCAGAGGGGGTTCACTATGTTTCCACGCACAAATACAAGGAAGCAAACCCAGGAATGAACAGGAGCCAGAGAGAGATTCCAGTCTGGTGCTGTAACACACAGCTGTGTCTCCCCAGGGCACAAATTCACAGAGCCCTCGCTCAGCCGACTCTGATGATCGGAAACACTGCCGGCAGGTAAATTGTAGCTTGAAGAGAATATCTTTCTCTCTTACAACCTCCACTTCACACACACAGTCCTCAGGGCCTTCTGTTGCAACAATGCAACAGATAAAATCAGATTTTTGTTGGAGCAACCCCCTCAGTGTCATTGCAACATTGCATCTGCAGAACATAAAGAAACCCCATGCAGAATAAGGATTATTCAGGACTGTTTTATTTGCCCCTCAAATTATGAAAATAGAAATCCATAATCAATATTATTACAGCACATAACACCTAATGAAAAGATATCAACTGGCTGTTCAAATTTCCTTTACATTTCTGTAGAATCCCATGCTTAACCATGACAGATGCCTTGTCTATTAATGATTTTGAACAAATCAACACATCAGTGTAAAAGGTGAAAGGTTTTAAAGGTGCAAAACAAAGATGTTGAGAGGAAAAATACCCGAATCAGCAACCTTCAAAAATGCATTGTTTCTAGTTTAACTAGAGAGAATAAATCACTCTCATGTAAGTTAACTACCTTACAGAAAACCTCATGGACCTCATGGAAAGTTACAGGAACTGAAACATCTTAGCCAGTTTTGCGGTCTGTCAGCAAGGTTCCTTTGGACAGTATCTTTTGGCTTTAATAATTGTTACTGCCTCCTAAAAGAATCTCCATCTGACAGCATTTCTAATCCTCTACAGTTTCTCTCTTTATCCTTGAATATATCTTGTTTAAAAAAAGTTTTTGTGCCCAAAATTAAAATTGTTATTTTATTCCCTATTGTGTTGTAAACCTGTATGATTTTTACAAAAGAACATATTTTGAATCAATTTTTTTATTCAATGTGTAATGCTATTTTGGATCATTCTGGCAAAATTCAAATGTGCAATACACAAAATTAGTGATGCCTAATGCCATTGGTCCTCACATGACAAGTGACCAAGCATGCTGCACCAAATTTGAATATGCATATGCACTGATTATTTGATTTAAAGCAAATAAGATACAAGAGTCAAGAGGAATATTTTTAGCAAATAATGATATAAATTAGGGACAGTTTCTCACATAAACTATCGTATGGCTGCAGAATACTTTGAAAATACCGCACAAGTTGTTTGGACTACTCTAATGCGTTAGCGTTACTATGTTGTTTTGGAGCTTAGCAGTAAAAAAAAAAAAAAAAACTACAAGCAGCCACTTTCTCTATGTGGAAATAAGCATCATTGCCATTCTGGCAAAATCCTTTTGTGTTTCACGGAAGAAACCAAGTCGCACAGGTTTGGAACAACATGAAGGAGAATAAATGTTTTTTTTTGTGATCTATTTCTTTATGACTCTTCTTAGATTAAATATTGGTCATTTTCTATTTCCATCAATAGGATCAATCACATTAACATGAGCATCAAACTGTCTGAAGTATGACAAGTACTGACAGCAGAGCGGAAAGAATGATTTATGCAGTTAGCAAATAAAATGTGCATTAAAACAAGAAAAACACTGACTGACCTTCAAACAAAGCAATAGCACATAAGAGATGTGAAAGTCTAATTGTCATTGTCGTAAAGCTATGAAAGTGTTTAAAACGCTCTGTTATGGTCCACAGTCACACAATAAAAGTTGAGGGAATCGCTTAGTTGGTGACAAGTTTTAAAGGAGAACTCCGGTCAATTTAAAAAAAAAATTGTACATTTGGAGTGCTGTCAGTACAGAGAACAACGACAAAAATCGGTGTTGCCTACACCGTGTTATCCTCTTTTTAAAATTTGCACCCTGTTGACTTAAATGGGGCAAGTTTTAAACCTGCTTTTAGCCTCTTAACATCCTTGATGTGTCATTACAAGTGCCCAGCCATGTGAGTGATTCCTTCAGAGTGAACACGGTGAATCTGACTGCAGTAGATGTGAAAGATATGAATAAAAATGAAGTTAATTCGGCCAGCGCACATACCTGTATTTATTTCCTGTTTTCGGTCGAAGTCCATAGTAGTCGATTGTCGAGTTCACACGCGTGATCATAGGTAGCTAAGCAACAGTGGAGAACTCGACAATCGATTACTGTGGACTTCGACCGAAAACAGGAAATAAATACAGGCATGAGCGCTGGCCGAATTAACTTCATTTTTATTCATATCTTTCACATCTACTGCAGTCAGATTCACCGTGTTGACTCTGAAGGAATCACTCACATTGGCTGTGCACTTGTAATGACACATCAAGGATGTTAAGAGGCTAAAAGCAGGTTTAAAACTTGCCCCATTTAAGTCAACAGGGTGCAAATTTTAAAAAGAGGATAACACAGTGTAGGCAACACCGATTTTTGTTGTTGTTCTCTGTACTGACAGCACTCCAAATTTAGTTCTCCTTTAAGTGCTCTCTTACCTGAACTGAGCTTAATATTAGTAGCTATGAATAGTTATGCTTTTTATTTTTGGTACAAAAAAATTAAATAAAAACACACGTGAACATACCAAGTTAAGAGATTAAAGCAACAATACATATCAACGGAAAAACAGACAATTATTTAACAAAAATAGAAAATGAAAGCTTATGCAATTAAAGCTCAAGTCACGGAATAAATAACAATATATGGTTTCTTGTATGTTCCATGTAAAGGGACCATCCCAGTGCAACTAACAGAAAGCCCTACTTTCATTCATTCTCATTCACTCCTCCTCTTCATCCTCATGGGAGGGGCCTCTGAGTGAGGCGGGGCCTACATGCTCCTCCTCCTGCATATGCTCAATAGCTACTATGCCGGTGAGGAGAGCGTAGCTCAACATCGCTGCCACAGCAACCAGCACTGACAGAAGCTGCTTGCGTCTCTTGTATGGCTCGTTGTCAGAGTCGCCCCCCTGCTGTGTGCTGGACACCGGACGACTGACGCCCTCTGCACACAGAACAGACACGAACAGGCAACCATATTAAGAAAAATCTTCTCTTATTCAACAGACAGAAGTACAACATGCTGCACATTTTGTTCTTTGCAAACATTTTATTGTAGTTGTTAGTTGCCCACCTTTACTCTCATTAGGGAAGTACAGGCTCAGTATGTTAGAGCAATATGTGTTCAAGTTGTCCAGATTCTTCAAGTTCTGCTGCAGTCGGCAGTTAGGCAGTTGAATCTTAATAAGTGGCGCTAGATGACCAAACACATACGCATCCAGAGAAGAGGGCCTTTAACACACAAATACATCAAATGTATATCAAAATGTGTATTACACCTAACCAATAATTAACCAAGAGTCTCAAAGTGAAGCTCAAAGATCAACCTTGATGCGTAAAACACGTAGCAGTTTTCTAACTATAGGACTTACGAATCTCCAAAGAAGAATTTGTTCGATCCCAGGCGCTGAGAGAGAAGATTCAGGCACTCCAGAGCATCATGGTAAAGCTGGAGAGTCATAGTCATAGATCATAGAGAGGATGTAGAAGAAACAACTAGATTACAGACTCTTATGTCACTATGTAACAAAAAAAAATTATATATAAAGTTTTAATAATCAATCTTTGAGAAGTCTATAAGAATAGGGCAGTCTATAATGATAACGACATAGGTGGAAAAAATAGTTCTACTAGTGATTCCTCTATCAACACGATTTTAAAGAGCTTGAGCATTTAAAGCAGCAGACGACATTACTGCAGGGTGTGTTTACTATAAACTAGGGCTGTCAAACCATTAATCGCGATTAATCGCATCCAAAATAAAAGTATGTTTTTACATAATATATGTGTGTGTACGGTGTATAATTATTTTCTATATATAAATACACACACATGCATGTATATATTTAAGAAATATTTGCATGTATATACTGTGTATATATATTTATATTATATATAATTTATATTATATATAAATATTTTATATATAAATAACACATTTTTCTTAAATATATATGCATGTGTGTGTATTTATATATAGAAAATAATTATACTCCATACACACACATATATTATGTAAACACAAACTTTTATTTTGGATGCGATTAATCGTGATTAATCGTTTGACAGCCCTACTATAAACAGAACGATATTGTGCATTGGTGTGGATTCTAATAAAGTTATAGGTGTGACTGGGCCTAAACATTGCAAAATATAACATTTTGCTTAGTCGTAGTGAGCAGATCACAAGCATGCACATTGTGACTCAAAGTTTCATAAGCAGAGTTGTTTCCTAACACTAGAAACTAGTTCTCTGCCAGAACGGAACTTCTGCTCTATCTGAGCCCAGATTCCTCACATCTGCTGATTTATCAGTGTCCTCTTCAGGGACCAGAACATCGTTGCCTCTGGAACACTGAGTCTAACAGCCGCCCTGTTCTCTGAAGGAGGGGGTTAGTGTCACAATAGCCCAAACACCATCTGATGACCATTTCACAGGACATAAAAACAAATACTATCAAGCACAATATCCAGAATCCCACCCGGAGAGCATGTAGCCAACTCGTCCTATCTCACCTCCTTCTCTGCCTCTTCTCCCGCCTCCAGCGCGCTGTTTCCTCGGATCAGACGGAGTCGCTCCAGCTGCCTGTTCTGCATGCGGCCCGGCAGGAAGAAATTGAGCGGGAAGCACATATTCTCCCCGTACCAGCGGCGCGTCACCTCCGCATAGTTCTTAGGATCGACCCATAAAGCGTAGATCTGGTGGGAAATGAGGAGAGAGTTTGAGCACGTAACCACCAAAACTATCATCTTCGAGTTTCAGGATTCGAATCTCACAAGCGCAGGCAACAGTCGCTCCTCCAGCAGCGAGGTGAAGGCCAGCGTGTCTGCACCCTCTTTGGCTGAGAGATCATAGTCTGCATTGTATTTCTGAAAGACAAAGTTACAGCATTACTACTACATCTGCTATTGTTCAGACAAACAAGTAGTCCCTTTCCAAATCATGCATTTGACCGTTCAAGCAGGGCCGGTGATTACAACCAAAGAATGGCTTATTTATTGAGCACTGAAGTGATTATGTACAGGGATTGGACAATGAAACACCTGAATTTAGACCACAATAATTTATTAATATGGTGTAGAGCACATGTGTCAAACTCCAGTCCTGGAGGGCCACTGTCCTGCAGAGTTTGTCTCCAACCAGCTCCAAAAACACCTGCCTGGAAGTTTCTAGTAATCCTAAAGACCTTGATTAGCTGGATCAGGTGTGTTTAATTAGGGTTGAAGCTAAACTCTGCAGGGTTGTGGCCCTCCAGGAACTGAGTTTGACACCCCTGGTGTAGAGCCTCCTTTTGCAAATACAGCATGAAGTCATCTTGAAAATTACAGATACTGTAAATCCTGCACAGTTGCCAGAGGGATTTTGAGCCATTCCTCTTCCAGAACAGCGGCCAGGCCACTGTGATGCTGTTTTCTGACTTGCTCCTCCAAAATATGCCATAGAGAATGGCATGATATTGCAGCCCAAAGCGTCACTGATCCACCCCTGTGCTTCAATCTGGGCAGCAACAGTCCGGGTGTTAAGCCTCTTTGGGGCTTCTCCACACCGTAAGACAGTGAAGGTGGACTCAAAGAACAATACATGATTCACATTGTCCATAGCCCAAGATTTGCACTGTTGGCACCAATGAAACCAACTACTGGCATTGGCATGAGTGATCAAAGGTTTGGTTATAGCAGCCCGACCATGAATACTGACCCTGTGGAGCTCCTGACGAACAGTTTTGGATAGTCGAGGACAGAATTGAATTCTGCAGTGAGCTGGGCGTCTGTGGTTTTATGTTTTTTTGGATACAATCCGAGTAAGTACCTGGACATCCCTTTCAGACAGCTCCCTCTTGCGTCGACAATAGATGAGCCAGTGAGACACGCACCAACAATTTGTCTTCTTTTGAACTGAGATGTCTCCCATTGTGCTATGTGGATTGCAATATTTAATGTACAACTGTGCTATTGCTAATTCAACCTTCACACTCTGCTCTTATTGATGAAATGCAAAATTAGTAAGGACTGGCCACATTGTTCAACCCCTGTATTTTTGTAGGCCATCCCAGAAGTAAGCATCACCTAGTTCCCTCGACAAAAAGGCAGAAGGATTTTTCAATTGACTTTTGAATTATAGCAGAAAATAAGCTTAATAAAGTTATAATAAATAGTTAATGATTCTCACACATTTTTTTCCATCAAGATATTCTTCACAAATGAACACAACTTATGAATTTTGAGGCCTAAAAAAGCAGCAGAAGTAGAAAGCAAAAGTTAGGCTATAAACGAACTACACCATGGTCGCACAACTTCAACGTCACCATCACCAAGAATAATTCTTATTTTAAATTCTACAAGTTGGAAAGTTTGAGTTATAATAGTTTGCAAGAGTGCAAGTATAAACACAACAATTGACTTGATCTGTGTGTGTTTTTGACTCTGAACAGCACTACTACCTGGTAGAATGAGAGACAAGAAACATATTTATAGAAAGGGTTTCAATTATGCACATAATTAAAACCTTTCCTGAAAACACATACTTACTGTGTCTCATTCCAAACTTAATGGATACTTTCATTGTGCAATTAAACATGATTAATGAGAAAAGTAGGGCCTTTATGATGCCAACATGCATCACTGGAAATTCTGCAGTCCTCAAATGAATGAACCCGAAACTACTAAACTTAGCTTTGTTTGGTGAAATATACAGGGACACGGTATGTGATCAAAATGTGATCATAGAGGTTTTTGTGGGCGAGAGATAATCACCTGTTTCCTCAATTGAATGATGATCTGACTGGGTTGAGAGCAGCTGCCTTCCTCTTTGGTCCTGAGAGCAGGTAGTGAACCTTCAGTGAAGACATTAGCGTCAGTAAAGCACTTTTTTTTTTTTTGCCTGGATGAGTTTACTGCCAAAGTTTTGTGATTTTTATAAATGCCTAAAGAAGACCAAGAACACAATCCATTTAAGCTAGCTATCACTCTGGAATGGATATCAATAATGGAAATGCATGAACTCTAGATAACGTATCAAAAATATCACATGGTCCTTCAGAAATCATTCTAATATTCTGATTTGGTGCTCAAGAAACATTTATTATTATCAAAGTTGAAAACAGTTTAAAAGAACAGCATGTATTTGAAATGGAGTTCTTCTGTAACATTACAAATTCCTTTACTGTCACTTTCGATACATCTTATGCATACTTGCTGAATAAAAGTAATAATTTCTGTCCAAAGAAATCTTATAAATAAATAAATGATAAAGTAATTTGTTTATTTTATATGTTTAAGTAGCTGTATATAATACATTACACCCAAAGAGGGGATCCACTAAAATGCGATAAATGGGCTAATTAACTGTTATACTTTTGATAGGTCTTTAATTTTTATGTATTCGATATGGAATAATATGGAACTTCAGAAGAATTCAGGAGCCAAGGAAAAAACACAATGGAGATAGACAAGAATGTGGAAAGAGAAACATACAGATGCAAGTTATCAGCAGCTCGGCAGGAAAGAGGAAGAGGCCTGTGTGCTTCAGTTAAAACATGCTAAATGATCCTCTTTAATGAATGTGGAGTGTCTGCCAAGAAACAGATTGTTAAAACTGGGCCTGCTTACCTGTGGGGCTTCTCCAGGGGTTAGAAATCTTGTGAATTTTGAGCGGAGCTCCAGAGAAGCGAGCATATGCCTGGAAAATTATAATATAAAAGACATTATTATTATTATTACCAAGCTAGAATTATAAATATTATGTGCTAGAAGCAATTTGAGTATCATTTAATGTTCTAGCACAACAGACAAACCAAGAGTACTACACAACCTTACAAAATATAGATTGCGACAACATAATATCAAGTCGCAACAAACTCGAACAGCAACATAAGCAAGAGCACAACCTGAATAAACAACAATAGCTAGTTAGCTACACCAAAGGCAACAACACAAAACAGCTTTAGCTTTTGGACAGGGTTAGCTCTTGGATGGGATGCCTTGTTTTACGACGACATCTGATAAAGTAGGACGTAATTTCACATTCCAGCACATGCAGCTGAGAGCTGACAGATCCAGTGCTTCACACCTGGCTCAGTACGTCATTTAGCAGATTCTTTCCATTGAAAGCATTGTATACTAATGATCACTGAGTTTAAATGCCCTGGAATGATTCCTTCACACTTCAGGCTGAAGCCAAGAATGACTCAAGTATTATCGGCCTCGAAAATTCTGACATTTTTTTACTGGTCCTCGTGTGATTTTCATGGAGCTCTTGAACAACTGACCATGTGTGTCCAAATGTCATAAAATACCATAAATGATGTAGGCTAGTCATTACAAAAATGATACAGTGGATAACTCAAGGAAATAATTTACATTTCATTCTAGCACTCTCCATAGTGGGTATAGAAGAAAATGGATGGACATAATTATGTCATAAAATTATGCCAGTCTGTCCCTCAAATATATTTTATGATGTAAGAGACATGGAATATAGAACATGAATATGGGATTTTTTATGAACTTTCCTTTAATGGAAAAGAACTGCATAAAGATGCTTCAAATCTTCTCCTGTGTTTCAATGAAAAACAGCCGCAGAATTTTCATTTCGGGGTGATTACTTTAACATTAGGCTTCCAGCACTTACAGGACTCTAACTGTGACTGTAAAAGGGGGAGAGGAAACCAGATTTGTGGAAAGAGCTGAGTACTGAGTTCTGAGATTTTCTCCTTTTCCCAGTTGCAGTTGTGCGGTGAGCTGAAAAGGCGTAGTTATCTCCATCAAAGGCTGACATCATAACCTCAGATTTATTACTAGATTGATTCCTACACTGTAAAACTTTACTGTAAATTTACAGCGAATTTCCTACAGAATTGTACTGTATTTCCATAATACAGTATTAGGCTGTATATTTTACAGAACAGCTGTAAATATACAGCACATTTCTGTTTTCAACCCGATAAATTCGTAATACAGTATCATACTGTAAAAGCACTGCATTGTGGGATTGATTTCTTTCGCGCTCAATTCAGTTCAAATGTGACGCGAGCCGACATGTAGCTACTACAGGCAAACTTGATTTGTCAGCGGGATTCAACTGAACAGAATAATCATTCCTGTTAACAAGATAAACAGTGTCTGCGAATCTGTGAGCAATTTTTAAGCTTTTGTGAGCTTCGGTTCGTGTTTGAAACATTAGTTGTCTGTGACGCAGCAGAAAATGGGCGACATTAATGTTACATGAAGACGGATGGAAGAATTTGTCATCTGAATAACCTGCGCCTGTGACGATTAGTGGGATTTAGAGTTTGAGAAGATGGAAAATTGTTCAACTGAGTGATACGGTAAGCCAATATATTTTGTTTTTTTGCGTTCGCATTTCTACATTGTTTTCACAAATGCTTATTTGGTTTGATTTTGCGATCGCGGTTTTCTACCGCGGCCGCGCAAACAATTCACTCTGTTCCACCTGTTTACCAAGTAACTTAACGTTAACTTCGATATTTCACATAATAGGCAACATATAACGTTACCATGTTATTTGCATGACCTGCTTTTGATATATATTTTTCGTTTCAGGCTTTGTAATCTGATGACGGTCCAGTGCTAATGTAAGTGCTTTTAAGTAACTTAGTGTTACAGTTATAGTCTATGTGGTAAAAAAAAAAAAAATGCTATCAAATGCTGTCAGTTCTGTGATCGTGCTTTTGAATCATTGTCAGAATTTTCAATTTTGCTAGCATAAAAAAATCCATGTTAATGCTGTTTTCAAATGTAGTATTCCTGATTGCCATGCCATATGTTCCTACAAATTGCCTAACAATTCAAAGAGAAGTTAGACGGTGTTATCCTTCAAGCAGATAAGTAGATGATATTCAACAAATCTCATTAATCTGTAATATATGTTTTATGTTTTGGTTCTGTTGATCATGGTTGTGCTGTCCTTTTTAAAAATTGTTTCAGGAATTTGCAACGCTGATGTCCAGCAATCTACATTTGCCAGAGAGTCCACGCCTTATTTCCTGGTATGTAAACATTAAAGGTTTAAGTTTAAACCTAAAATGAAAAGCCATCATTTACTCACTCCACTGCAAAATATGTTTTTCTTAATTAGTGTTTTTTTCTTGTTTCCAGTCCAGATATCTAAAATTCTTACATGAAGAAGCATTTCATTGACAAGTAAAAAGTGTCTTGTTTTCTGAAAGAATAAGTAAAAATTTTGTGAGTTTATGCTTAAAACAAGCAAAATAATATGGCAGTGCGTTTTAGTGTTCTTCTAACCCTAATCAATTTTAATTTTTAGGTGAAAATTTTAATTTATAGAACTATGAATAGATAGACAACTACATCGAACCACAGTGGAACCCACAATAGTTATTTTAATTATTAATATTATTTATTAATTCATTTTATTTTATTTTTTTTCAATTACAGGTCAATCTCTAAGCAACCAGTGCTGGACATTACGTTTGGAAGGTCAAGGTGTGTGTGGAAAGGATCACAGCCTAGCTTCATCGCTGGCCTGGCAGCGCTGTTTGCCTCCTCCTATAACTTCAGCTTGCAGTACCAGGAAGAGGCAGCACCTTGAGTTTGTTCAGAGGTTAGTCATTAGCATATTTGCCATTCATATAACTATTAGACTGAATTGTGACTTGTCTTGACAGTATTTATTAAGCTGACTGACTACTGGTATGAACAATATGGCCCTGGTTTCCATACTGGGCTTAGCTTAAAGGGTTAGTTCACCCAAAAATGAAAATTATGTCATTAATGACTCACCCTCATGTCACTCCAAACCCGTAAGACCTCCGTTTCTCTTCTGAAGACATCTTAAGATATTTTAAATTTATTCCGAGAGGATTTCTGTCCCTCCATTGTAAGTGAATATATACATTTTGGTCCAAAATGAACAAAAACTACGACTTTATTCAACATTGTATTCTCTTCCGGTCTGTTTTCCATCCGCGTTCACGAGTCCACATTGACGCTGCTGACGTGTTATCTGGTGCGTCAATATGGACTCGTGAACGCGGATGGAAAACAGACCGGAAGAGAATACAATGTTGAATAAAGTCGTAGTTTTTGTTCATTTTGGACCAAAATGTATATTCGATGCTTCAAAACATTCTAAATAACCCACTGATGTCACATGGACTACTTTGATGATGTCTTTATTACCTTTATGGACGTGAACAGTGACACGTCCATTGACTTACAATGGAGGGACAGAAAGCTCTCGGAATAAATCTAAAATATCTTAAGATGTCTTCAGAAGAGTTCAGAGGTCTTACGGGTTTGGAGTGACATGAGGGTGAGTCATTAATGACATCATTTTCATTTTTGGGTGAACTAACCCTTTAAGACAGGTCTAGGCCTCAATAAAATTAGGGTATTTAAGCAGCTTTTATAAAAATGTCTAATAAAAAAAAACATTACTGGTGTGCATCTTGAGACAAAACAGTGGCAGTCACATATTTAAGATATGTCAGTGCAAGTTGTTTTCAGTTGAAGGATTAGTGAAAATTCTATCATTAATTACACACCCTCATGTTGTTCCAAACCTGTAAGACCTTTGTTAATCTTCAGAACACAAATGAAGATATTTTTGATGAAATCTGAGAGGTTTCTGAACCAGCCATAGACAGAAATGTCTTTGCAACTTTCAAGGCCCAGAAAGGTAGTAAAAACATTGTTTAAATAATCCATGCAACTACAGTGGTGCAACCTGTTTTGTGCACAAAAAAAAATACAAAAAAATAACGACATTATTCAACAATCTCTACTCTTTCACGTCATTCTCCTACGCTGTTGACGTAGTGTAAACAGTGTCAAGTCACCTTCATTTATATAGCGCTTTTAACAATATAGATTGTTTCAAAGCAGCTTTACAGTGATAATAGGAAATTACAGTAACATAGATTGTTTTGGCTTTACAGCAGCTCTAGAATATAGTTATTAGATCGACTATTTTTGACTGTCAAAATGCAGGCGGACACAGCTTCCGTGAGTTGTTCAAAATCTTTATTTTTGGTAAACTCTGTGTACACAAACAATGTTCTCAATGCTGGAGTTCATGTGTAGAGCCCCTGGTGATACTTCGAGCACAGTTTCATGTTGTGTCGAGCCTCCTTAGTGTTTTAAAAAATAGCGATTTTTAATGCTATCATAGTCCAAGCACTCCCATTCAAAAGGCAATTAGACCGAAAACGAAAATACGGTCAAACTTAAGTGGCGTTTCCATCCTAATTATGCTTTTAAATGAAAGTTTGCCTCTGGTAGATTAACAAAAAGACCCTAGGTTGCATTTTGGCGAGAGTTACCCTTTAATACACTCCGGCCTACTCATCCTCACAAAACAGTGTAGGAGAATGACATGTAAGAGAAGAGGTTATTTTGGGGTTATTTTGCACACAAAAAGTATTCTCGTCACTTCATAATATTAAGGTTGAACCACTGTAGTTATATGTTCTATTTACCAATGTTTTTACCACCTTTCTGGGCTTTGAGAGTTGCAATGACATTGATGTCAATGGAGGGACAGAAACCTCCCAGATTTCATCAAAAATATCTTAATTTGTGTTCCGAAGACGAACGAAAGTCTTAAGGGTGAGCAATAATGACAGAATTTTCATTTTTGGGTGCAAACATGCATTTTAGTCTGGTAAATGTCATGTTTAACATTATCATGTAGTCATGTATGCAATAAACATTGCAAGGCTTGCAATTAAAGTTAAATTATTTCTGTCACAAAGGTTTGGGCTGGATTCTGGCAATGTGTGCTCTATATAAACAGAGTCTATGGCTGCCTTTCCACTGATACTCTGATGGGACCTGATGAGGGGATGATATTAAAAGTTGTAGAATAAAACTTTAAATCTGGCAACCCCACTTCCAAAAGTTTAGTTAGTTGACAGTGCACATGTAAACAGACACATTGAGTTGATGTATTTTAACCAGGGCAGAAAAAATATCAGTTATTGATCACAACATCCAACATTGCATTTTTTTTTATGTTGTTCAGTTTTATCCAAACAGATTAGTCGTTAAAACCGATATCTGTTTTTTATTTACACATCTTTTGTGCTGTCTCTCTCTGTCAAAATATATAAACTCAGTCCATAATATTTCATTGTTTTTTTTCCTTTCTTTTCTGCCTTTTAGACGATTTCCTGACATCAATCCTGAACGTGGATCAAAAACAAAGAAAGGACAAGTAACTTCAAACAAAACTGGCCAAGTTGTGCAAAAAAAGAACACTGTAAGCCTACAGGTGTCCTCACTTCTGCGAAAACTTGAAGACTTTGAATGGGATTTCGTTTGCACTTGTATGGACTTCAAAACAGAAACAGCAATTCACTGCCATTATAAAGCTTGGAAGAGCCAGGACATTTTTTAATATATCTCCGATTGTATTCGTCTGAAAGAAGAATGTCATATAGACCTAGGATGACTTGAGGGTGAGTAAATTTGAGCTAATTTAATTTTTTGGGTGAACTATCCCTTTAATTAAGTGCTAAGTGTTATCTGTTTGTTGTTAAGTGTTAAAATTGCATTTTATGTTTAAAAAAAATTCAGCCAACATGTTCACAGAAGGCAATTTTCTGATCTTTGCTTTTAACCAAAATAAATGTTTTAAAACCCAGAAAATGTTGTTTTCTTTTTCCTAGTGTGACTACTATACAATTTATTGCTGTAGACAAGTTTAATATTGTAAAAATATGTGGTATATTCTGTATTTGGTAATTACAGTGGAGTACTGTAAATGCTGTTTACTGTACTAGTGCTGTAAAAATACAGTATGTGGCTGGCAACCCAGCTGCCAGTATTTTACTGTAAATTTACAGTACAATGTTTTACAGTACAATACTGTAAATGCTGTCTACAGTACTAGTTCTGTAAAAATACAGTATGTGGCTGGAAACCCAGCTGCCAGTATTTTACTGTAAATTTACAGTACAACGTTTTACAGTACAATACTGTAAATGCTGTTTACAGTACTAGTTCTGTAAAAATACAGTATGTGGCTGGCAACCCAGCTGCCAGTATTTTACTGTAAATTTACAGTGAAAAGTTTTACAGTGTACAGGATCCTAAATTGTGGCTCGTAAAGTGGAGAGGATCAAGTTTGAAAATAAATCATTCCTACGAGAACAACTGTTAGAGTCCAAAACAAACATGAGGAGGAAAACTACAGCTGGCTGAAGTCCACTTTGCCCACAGTAAAAGCAGTTCATCAGACTCCTGCTGTACACATAAACACACTGAAATTAGGCCACGGATGACAGAACAGCTTCTCTAGAAAGTGCAGATGGTAATAATTAGTTTGAACCTTTCATAAGATCCTTAAATAGAGTGGCGCAGATTATGATTGGACTCTCTTGATTTTAAGCCCCGCCCATGTCTTGCTGTGTATCCAATCACTGCTCTGTCGTTAAGGGAGTGTTCTAATACACCAGCACAAGCAGCCACAGCAGGGGTTAATTTATTAATAAAAAAACCCTACAGATTTTTTTTTTTACTGAACAGTAACATTTCACTGTTTTTTTCCACATTAGAGCACTTTTTCATTGATTTCAAGGTCATCTCTAGTCAAAGTCACCTTTATTTATATAGCTCTTTATACAAAACAGATTGTTTCAAAGCACCTTTACAGTGATAACAGGGAAATTATGCATTTTGGCTGTTGTTCAGCCGAAGTCACTTCAGTGTCAATTCAGTTCTGTTGTAAAGATCCTCAATTATTAAATTAGTTCATTTCATCTTTCAGCAGTTCTGCAAAAAAATAATGTCATCGTCCAGCTGAGTTCAGTTCTCATACAACAGCGTCAGTACAGTCAGATCAATAATATTGTTGAATATTAAGTGTCCCCAACTAAGCAAGCGAGAGGCGACAGTGGCAAGGAACCCAAACTCCATCAGGTGACAGCAGAAACCAGCAGAGAAACCAGCAGTCGGGGGGCAAATTCTCCTCTGGCCAATGAACAAACACGGTGCGATTATGACTTAGGCTGCATCACAAGTCAGAATTCAGATCGGGATCGGTAGCATTCAAATATTATTCCAGTTCCAAGTAACTAAATTGTAGGTTTACCACGAAAAGAAAAGCATAGTACTACATAGTATTACATAGATTACACTGGATCCACATTAGGTGTTAGTATAAATTAACAGACCACTGCAAAACATCAAGCATAACATAATGAAAAAAATTACTTCCTAAATGTCAAATAAGCATACTATATTTTAAGATCTAGGCTGAAACGTGTAGAATAAAACACAAACCATCACAAAAAATCTCTTAAAGGTGAAGTATGTAATATTGACAGCTAGTGGTTGACATCGGTATTGCAGTTGTTTCCGCACCTCCTCCTCCTCCTCAGACTCAGCGCTCACACGGGTTGCCAGTTTGAGAACGCAACAAGAACGAGCACAATTGACAACGGGAAGCGACAAGCTTCAAACTAAGTTGATCATCTAACGTATCTGCATTTTAAAATGACTCTGGTCCTAGAGCTTTTTAGATTGATGCTGAGACTTTTTAGGTGAGGTAGAATCTGCGATATTGGACCCAGTTCGTTTGCTGGCTTCCATGGCTGCAATACGCGGTTTTCCGGAAATACTATTGGGTAAATTGGCAGTGGGCGGGATCACACAGACCAAAACAAAAAGTAGAAATAGAATAACTGGCTGTAGCATTTTCTTTTTCAGAGAAACAAGCATGTTTCCTAAATATCTGCGACCATATTATGTAATTATTATGCTTTAGCACAGTCAAAAAATTACATGCAGCACCTTTAACTAAAAGTAGGCCTGTCATAATTATTACTCATTTAGCCTGGTCATTCTTTGATTAATTTCTTATATTATTGTTTTTAATATTATATTATATTATTTGATCAAATAATGTTAAATTCCATTCATATGTTGCACACATTGTTTTAAACAAATACTGAACTGAATAATTAAATTCTGTTTCTATTTAATTTCATTCCTCCCTTCCAGGTGCAGTAATAGGATATGGGAACACTAAAAAGTATTTTTAATTTATTTATTTTTTACATTTGTATGGCATTTATTCATGGCATAGAAATGTAAGTTAACATTACTAATGAACATCTACTTAAAAGATGTATGTGTAATAAGCATACACGCGAGACTAATGAAAAAAAGTTATAATAAAATTATTTATCACAATTACGTGCTCAAAAATGTATCACTGCCAAAATATGGTTATATTGTTATAATGTTATGACAGGCCTAACTTCAAGTTGGCAGCAGACAGGCAAATCTCCAAACATCCTCAGACCTTCACATACAGTCACAATTTAATGCAACTATATCCTTTCTGGTGCAGTGAGATAATCTGGAAAATTCTGAATGAACTTCACATTACCAAACCATCAGACAGAGGGAACAAAACATGCCTGCGGTTTTTAAAGCGCCCTCAGTAGGTGCAGACAGACTGTAATGCACAGACATCAACCCGACCGCTGGCGAGCTGGAAAAATCCCACAACACTCAGAGAGTCCAAAACATACAGCACTGATGTAACCTAATCACTTTAACATGCGATTTCAGCAATAGTAACCTGGTTCTTTACCCACATACAACCTTTGCTGATTAGGAATAAAATGGATCTGAATTCAGTCTCCAAAACTGCCGATAGGGGATGAGATTGATGCTAACTCCAGATGACAGTGGTGGGTTTGTGGTTTACAGTAGCACAGACAGGTGGCGCCCTGGTGTGACCAAACTGAAGTGGAAAAATAAGAAAAGTGGAGCAAATGTCCCACATGATGATTCATGCAATAGAAATATCTGTTGATAAGCACCTTGGCTTTGGAATAAAACTGAGATTGAAAATTGAGCTTAAATCATGAAGAGTAAAAAATGGAGATTTGCAGTTTCAAAGGCTAGACCGGCATTTAGACAGGGTCAGATCGTGGTCATGTGAGGCCCTGGGCAACCAGTAATTTTTTTTATTAGTATAGCCTACATATTTTGGTATGCTTTAAATAAAAAGGATAAAAATAGTAAGTTAGCTGGGGCCCTAGTGCTCATCTTGATAATCTCCAGACTTTCATTCTGGAAAATGGTGTTTCACAGAAGAGAGAAATTAAACAAAATTGTAATTGATAATAATTATTATTATTTAAACACGAATAGTAATATTAAATATATTATATCGTTAGCCTCATAGCATAATTGCCTATGTCCTATTTAAAAAAAAAAAAAAGACTGGCAATTATGCTATGAGGCTAACGATATTTAAAAAGTATATATATTTTCTAACGTTAGTAACGTTACCCTATACAGGACATATGATAAGCAGTTTGGAGAATGGATGGATGCATTATTATTCATTATTTTACATAATAATATATAACGTTACACACATATAACAACACCTGCGACCACTACTCAAATAAAACTACATTTTAAGTCCCTTGTGTTTAAAAAACAAGCATATATACAGTAAATACACACGTTAGGTGCCATGGCATCACTGTAACGTTACCATCTAACGTTACACTGTAGTAAGTGCGGTACCGAGCCGAATCGCTGTACTACAAATATAGGCAGGTGAGCAGAACCAACCCATATAAATATCCAGTGTACATGAGCCTGTGATAAAAACTCACCAGCACGATGAGACAGTCCGTATTTACTGACGGTAAACCCAAACCAGCCTTCCAGCAAAACAGCTCACAGGGAGCCGCCATCTTCACAGACCAAACACCTATGACCCGGAGCTGCTGCTTTGACAAATAAAAGTCCCAATAACTAAGTGGATGTGGACGGTGTTCTAAGATGATCATGCCAATGCCCTTATTCTTTCTGTGAAGGCTTCACCGTCCACAATGAGAGTCTTGGATGGTGTATTAAGCCAATTCACACCGCACAGACAAACACTAACAAACAAGTTGGCCGTTGGATTTGACATTTTATGGGGGAAAAACGGTCGTGTTCACACTGTCCAAACTGATTGAACAAGTTTAGTTCAAACGTTTGTGACAAGTATGATTTTATATATTAAAAAATAGAGGGGGAATACAGCACAACTGTTGAACCTTTTCTTAAGCATCAACATGATTTCTGAAGGATCATGTAACATTAAATATAGATGTTCCATCACAGGTATCATTTTATAATAAACTAAAATAGAAAAGAGTTCATTTAAATAGTAATAATATTTAAGAATATTACTGTACAAATAAATGTAGCCTTGGTGAGCATAAGATACTTTTTTTTTCTTCAAAAACATTAAACAGTAGCTAGTGTGTTTGAATATAAATTTAGTAACTTTGTTTACTTTTGTAGTAGCAGTGTATCATATCTTGGCAGAAAATAAGACACAATTTGGATACCATGGCATGGTTTCATGAGGTAATTGTGTTTTATCATTGCTTGCAGTGGGCCTGTAGGAAACAGCAGAGATCTGGCTAAATGGACAATCAGCCGCTTGTGTTGCAACTCTCCATCCCAGGAATCTGCCAAGAATTCATGAGCAAAAAACACATGCACACATGAAGACATCAGAGTCCCAAGGGACTGATAGAGTCCAGTACATTCCTGTTCCGGCCATGAGCACCCATCCCGTCCGTCTGTGTGAACTCTGAGTTTAATCCTCTTCTCTTTCTTAGACCACATTTACTCAATGTAGGCTATGGCCTGAAAAAAAAAAAATCACATATGTAACCACTTAATATAACTGTGTGTTCCCATTTAGATAATTAAGTTTCATCAAGGGTAAAGACAAGAAAAGTTCAACATATTGTGAAAATCTCTGGAAAAGGGCTTTGGGCATCATTGGGACATTCTGGAATTCTTTGAAATTGTTCCAAGAACAACTAAAGGACAAAAGGAACCTTGCATATTTTCACTATGTGTATTACTTATTTTTTTAAAGACATGCAATCATTTTCCCAACATTAAAATAAGTTTTAAAAAAAATAATAGCACTTTTAATAGTACTTAAATTATGCACACCTGCACCAGCCAGGCAACTGCCATGAATGGAAATGTTGATGGATAATGTTCTCCAGATTTAACAGACCGCATTGTGTGGATTTTTAAATATACAAAAACACAAGACTGGAAAATAAACTAAAATAGCAAATAAGACAGTGAAGAGTGTAAATTCAGTCACTAAACTGAGTGTCACTAAACATTTTAGACTGTGTGTGGTAAGATGACGTCCTTCCTCCCATGAGCAAACATCAGGGTGGCATAAAGCACTTCACTGAAGCCCTGTGGAAAAACCAAATGACCCGTTTAACAACTCAAATTTCAGACACAGACAAACACTCAAACCTCAAGTGAATAAAACATCCCTGACCCAAGGGGAAGAGTTCTTACCACAGTGTGGTATTTTCTCTGACCTGGAGTAAAAAAACATCAAGTGGTTTAAAATATTTATGTGAATACAGATGATTTTGTTGAACCATCTGATACAAACATGCCACAATGATTTAACTAATGCAATCTGGCAACCCATCTAACAGGGAACGTTCTAAGAACTTTAGCTAACATTCTGGCAAGGTTCTCTTAAAGTTATGAATAAATGTTCTTCCTGTAACGTTAATAGAACGTTTGTTATCTGGTCTTTAGTAATGTTCTCAAAATATTAGCACAAAAAAAAAATATTATTTATGCATATTTTATTTTCTGAAATTTTTTAGTTGGATGTTTGTCTAAAGGTTTTTTTATAGCCTACGTTACTGGTTTCAGAAGGTTTGGATAACATAAAAATGTAACAATCTCATAATGTTAGAAGGATGATACGACTTGTTTCCTTAATGATCGCATAACCAAGAAAAAAAAAAAGTTTTGAATGTTCAGAGAACAGTCAGAAATTACATTTTCATAACTTAAAGGGAACGTTAGCAAAACATTCTTAGAACACATTTCTGTTAGAACACAGTAAGAGACCCTGTTATTATCTTGTTTATCTGAGTGGATACTTTAAAAAAATGCAGACAGATGTGGTTTACAGCTGTTGAAATGGTCAGGAGAAGAGATGTCTCCTGCTAAAGCCAGAGGAAACATACACTACACAACACACACACACACTTACCCTGCTGGATAATGCCACTGCTGATGTCACGGGTGATCTCATCACACACAATTCAGCAAAGGTGAGATGTGCTATTTATGGTGAGAAGCTATGACCATAAAGCTGAACGTCAAATGTCTTCTGGAGAGAAACTGAATTTAAGGTTCATGAAATGCATTTAGACCAAACCTCATGTGAATATATATATGTCCATTCTGTTAATGCTATTCTTATTCACTCACAATTTCATATCTCTATTCAAAGTAAATCAGATATTCCACAGCCACTTGTGCATATCTACATTCAGAGAACATTTATAAACAATGTTTTAAATGGCAATGTTAGAAAAACCTTTTGTCTCAGATGCTATAAAATCAATGTGGATAACATAGCTCAGATCATGTTCTTGGAGAGAGAAAAAAATCTTTAAAAAAAATACTTTTGACAGACTTACTGGCCAATTTAAGCACACTGTAAGACATTGGTGAGACCTATTCTTAAACTCTACTGGAGCCATGTGGGATCACAAGTGTTTTTTTCTCTCAGGACAACCATCTGAAAAGCATGAGACATGAGAAAAAGGTCGACATTTAATCTAATTGCGGTCAAGGAGAAATGACTGAGATCTCATTTGTGAGGTTTTATAAAATGCATCAGAGAAAATGCAGTGCAGGAGCTCCACCCACCTGTGTGTGGTACCTGCTCAGGTGCTCAAACAATAAAAGGACTGTTCACTCTGATAAAGAGGCACTTTCTCTAGAGTCCAGAACATTAGTTGATGTTGACTCAACCCGCTGGCACAGATCACATGCTGAAGGATTACTCGTCTTCAAAGATGATGAAGATTATCCTAAGAGCCTCCACCACCTTAGCTTTTGTTTGGATTGCACTTTTCATGGGTAAGTAGCAGCTATGTTTTAAAAATGTTAAATCACAAAATATAACAATTACCTTTTATGTATCATTGTAACAGGGATAGTTTTCACAAAAATGAAAAATCTGTCATTTTTTACTCACCCTCATGTTGTTCCAAGCCTGTGTGATGATCTTTCTATTGTGGAGCACAAAAGAAGATAATTTAAAAAAGGTCTGTGTTTTTTTTTTGTTTTTTTTTGTCCATACAATGAAAGTAATTGTATTTGTTGTTTTTGACACCATTGACTTTCACAGTACAAAATGTCTTCTTTTGTCTCGCGACACAAGGGTGAATAACTGATGACATTTTCTCATTTTTGATGAAATAATTAAATTATACATTTTAAATATTATGCGAAAAGGATAAAGTCACACAAAAAAAACTTTTTGTGATGAATATATCAAAATCTGATTCAGGTGTAAAGTCTGTCAATATCTCTGCGTGGGATTCCCCAACTGAAAGCACAGATGCCTTGACTCCACATGCTTTTACTTCAGTTATCATGGATCTCAGAATCACTAACCGTGTTTATAATGACTCACTGGCTGACCAGCAATCAGCAGAGTATACAACACTCAAGCAAGAGGTGGAACGACTGGTGAGGGTCTCTTTTTAATCATGCTTGTGTATGTAAAGCATTCATGGGGTATTTACAGTATTCTGGGATATATTACATACATCCAATGGATACAGTATGCCATGAAAGTGAATGGTACAGTGATGGTCTCAGATGGAAATACCATGATTACACTAACAGAAAAGGACCATTTGCCTTAGAATACCATGTTAATAACACAGTTTATATTAAAGTACCATGGTAATACCATCATACTGCCATGTTACAGTATTTTTTGTAAATGTACCAGATTAATGTACCATAGTATTTACAAGATATTATGATGAATGACATACCATGGCACTTCTATTACCATGGTACCAATAAAATAAAATATGCTAATAATTAAAGTACTTTATAGAATATCACAGTATTATCAATGTGATAAATTGAACTGATTAAACGTACTCTATTTTTGAATGCAATGCAAGTCGCTTTAGATAAAATCATCTGCCAAATGCATAAATGTAATGGAAACCATATCATTACCATGGTACCCAGACCAAAAACAAATTGTGATTCCAAGGTACTTTTAAAGTGTAATTATCAACAAAACTAAATCAAAATTAGTGAGCATTTTAAAGGGTCAGTTGAGACGACTGAAGGTACATTTACACAACAACAATGTACTAAAATCGGAGTTCCTTTGTACGGACGACAACGTTGTCAAAACGATCCCCATTTACACGGATCTGCGAAAATGATGAAAACTCTGTATTAATAATGCCAGGCCAGTAGTTGGCGATGTCATTTTG
Organism: Squalius cephalus; assembly: GCF_949319135.1. Lineage (NCBI taxonomy): Eukaryota > Metazoa > Chordata > Actinopteri > Cypriniformes > Leuciscidae > Squalius > Squalius cephalus. Next base: position 7,475,173 of record NC_137136.1, on the reverse strand, counting down.
TAAAGGAACACATAATGTGCATGATGTCACCATTTTCACAAATTCGCGTTTTTGTATTTTACACAGAGACGGCAATGGTATTCTTTTCAAAAACTTGCACTTTGAAACCCCTTTAAAAAAGTTTTCGTTTTCAGGCACCCAAAACGCTGTTGTAGTGTAAATGAACAGACAAAACACAAAAACAAAACAAAAAATCAGTTTTTAGTTGAAACTGGTGTCATGTAAACGGCCCCTAAATTGGTTTTACTCTGAAGAATTTTGACTTTTTTCACCATTGTTCTTTCCTTTTTCCAGTTTGAAGATGTTTATGCTCCACCATTTAACACCACTCACCTGATATATTGGGGGACAGAGGAGATGACCTTCAGGTTTGATCAACTAATCTTAGATTTACATCCAATACAACCAAGCGACAGAGAATATCTGATCTTATAAGTGCTTCTCTTGCAGTAATGGGTCTGTGATCGCCACTTCTCGACTGCTGTTTGGGCCGACACAAGTCAATCCAGAGATTGTGAGAGACATCTTTTTGCCTGCGTACAAGCAAATTCCATCGCCGGCACTAGAGATCGACCTCAGCTACATTGAAAGTAAAATAACAGTCAACAATGGTTGCTTTCAGATTTGTTTTCACATTGACTGGGGTTTTTATACTTATAGGATTAAAAGTTAAAGAAATTACCATCTAAAACAGACAAACACAACCCCATTTCACAGGAAAAAGTAACCATTTTACAAGATGGCGATTTTGTATGATTCCATGCAATGTGAAAACCCCTAAACATAACCATTACTAGGGCATAAGCTGAAAGTAGGAAAATGTACAAATGAGACTGTTCACATTCATACAATTTAGCCACCGATTTGCCAAAATGTAAAATAGATATGAATTGTCATGAGATTGTGTTGACAAATACATCAACAACTAATGAAAAGTACATTCAATCCTACCTGCAGATAAACTATCAACTGAAGAACCTTTTGAAGAAGAGAAGAACTTCATCAGTCCACCAACGACAACACACAAAGGAACACCCTTTACAACCACACCCTTTATGGCCATGCCCCTCACATCCACTCCTGCGATCATAACGGACGCCGAATCCCTCACCAGCCGCCTTACATCCACACACACACCTGACATGTCCACCTCTGTTGTTGTGGAAAACATCACACACTTCATCAACTCCACCAACTCCACTCCCTTTAACACCACCACAATGCACCCAAACACCACAACCAACTCACTGATGAATAATACAAGTATTTCTGCAGCGCCCAACAGCACCACCAATGGAGTAACCAATGGGACCACCACTGAAGTCCCTATTGAGACCACCACAGAAGCTGGTACCATCACGTTCCCTTCCAATAGCACCACCACCACTGACACCATCACTACAGTCCCAAATACCACCATCACTGCAACCCCAAAAGGCACCACCACCACCGCCCCCAATAACACCACCACCACTGCCCCCAATAACACCACCACCACTGCGCCCAATAACACCACTACAGCCCTCAAGTCCACTTTTACCTCCATCCACATCACTGTTGTGAACCCGACATTCAGCTCCACTCCATTTCCAACAGCACAGTCCTCGAAGACCACGCCTGTGAATTATCCATCTCCCACTGCCTCCGCTCTGGTGCCGGGATGGGGCATCGCCCTCTTAGCGCTGGCGGCTGTCAGTCTCTTCATCCTCATCATCCTCATCATTCTGGTGAGTGATCGAGGGTGTAGGATCAATATTGTATGAACCTTTGGTTTTATAGGAGAACATGGTAGCAACTTTTAAAATTGTATTGATTGTACATTCATCTGAATAAATAATAAAAATGTATTCAACATCTATATTACCATCTATAATTATAGTGGCGGTACATACCAGATTATATGCAATTTAACCTTTGATATATACCATACTATTAAATGATTACCACATTCATCTAAGACAAAAAATAAGTCGCTGTTTGGATTTAAATAGGCAAATACTTAAGAGTCTATAATTGGATTATTATTGCTGTGATTATTATGTTTCTAAAATGTTATATGTTTTGCAACAGTTCTTCTAACCATAACTGATGGGAGTGTATAGCTTTTCATTTCTTAAACAACCATGTAGAAAAAACACATCATGGCCATATTCCAGGATGACAATGTCAAGATTCATCAGGCTCAAAGTATGAAAGAATGATTCTTCATGCTCGTCCCAACCATTTTCACACATGAATTGGCATCTGAGTCCAGACCTTAAATTCATTGAATGTCTTTGGGATGTGCTGGAGGAGACTTTATAGAGTGCAGGACTCTTGCATTGGCAATACAAGATTCTGACCAAAAATTTATGGAAATAAATGTTATGTTTTTTGCATAACATCAATTTTTGGTCAAGATTTTGTATTGACAATGCAAGAGTCAAGCACTCTGTAAAGTCTCCTCCAGCACATCCCAAAATCCAAACAGAGACTTTATTTTTGGTCAGGCAATGTGTTATTGGTAAAATACTCAAAATAATACCATGGTTCATGTATACATGTACATAAAACCATGATACTATGTCAAAAAGTCAAGGTAATATGGTAGTTTTGTGTCAGTGACTGTACTGTTAAAGGACAAAGGTGTTCCTCCTCTCAGGTGGTGCTCTGGTGCTGTTGTCCAAAACGAAGAGTTTTCGTGAATGAACCTGAAGAGATGAGTCCTCCCATGTACTTCAACCCAGACATCCCCATGTACTCAACGCAAAGCACGTTTGATACAGCCAACGGCAAACAAGCGGTGCGATACAATCCATAATTCATTCTGACGCAACTTAGCTTGCATTTTGTTCCTATAGTTTGTTTATGAAACTAGATTCTATGACAAAAGTGACTCCCTAAAATTTTTAGGACTTTATACCAGCGAGTTCAGATGGTATCAACTCTGACAAACTCTGACAAATGCTTATTCTCTGCTGTCAGTAACTCATGTGGGGTTGTTGAAATTGTTTGTTCAAGACAGTGTTGTTATTGTTATCTAAAACAAAAATGATTACAAATTGTTCATTGAAATAAAGCTGAATAAAATATAAATATTAAATAAAATAATTATTTTAAAAACTTGCAAAAAAGTTTTAATATGTTGTCTTGGCAACTAGCTGAAATAAAACAGGTTAAAGTTGAAGTATTAAAATGATTAAACTGATATAAAAATAAACTGATATAAAAGCTAATAAAATGAAATTTTTTTACAATGAAAATATAAAAATAAAAGCCATTTCAAAATATGAAAAAATACTATAATAATATGTATAAAAAAGTTTTTTTTATAAAGTATAAAAAAGCAACCCCTGAATTAGTCAAAAACAGAACCACAGCATTTTTTGAGAGGATGAAAGCAGCCGTATTAAATCATTAAAGCCACAAATACATATCTTGATTTTTACAATATTTATCTACAACTACAGGACTTACTTTCAAGATAAAAAGGGGGGGTTAACTTTGGTTACCTGCTCGTACAGACAATGGATCTGTTCCTGCCTGTTGCTGGATGAATGGGGGATTTGAGAGTCACACCTATTAGTGAAAACACTGTGAATGGGTAACCTGTAATTTAATGCAAACACTTTTTGAAAAGCATGCAGCGTCCATTTGAACCTGTTCACACGACTAACAATACAACATAAAGCAAATGTTAAGAATGAATGCGAAACGGAAATCTTGGTTTGCAACTTTTAACTATAGTACTGCATCTTTATTGTGGAGGGAAACAGAGGGGTTTTTCAGGAGGGTTCTCCATCCCCATCTCTGTCCATGTAAAACACTGACCCCACAATCACGGATCAGAACTAGGGAAAATTGGCTACTGTTACCTGGCGTTCCAGCGTCCCCGTCGCCTGCACAGGCCCCTCTTTGTGTGGCTCTGACTAAGAAACCTGAAGCGTGGGAAACTCGACTCTCGTTCAGAGACTGTGAGGCCTCCATCTGCGTCTCCTCCATCGTCCAGTAGCCACGGCGTCACCGCTCACAATGCCCTGCCTACATTCGAACAATACCGGGAGCCAGGAGAGAAAGACTTAAACACTGAATCTAGCCCTCATTGAGGCCTCCAGGGCAGAATGCATCAGAGCAGCAGTTTTCGGTCGACAGCTGATCAGAGCAGAGAGTGATTAACTGAACTGAGCTGAACTGAGGCGTTTGTTAGGGCACTGGCATTTATATTAATAACACGCTGGGATGATTCATAGGGATAACGTAAACAAAATGATCAAGTCCTCCAACTTACTTTCCTTATGGACCCAAACACAAAATGGAGAAAGGGTGTAACCACCTAAACAGAAAAAAAGAAGAAACCTATCTTTTATCAAACATTTATTTGCTGTTTCTCGGGTTGTGCGAGACCTCATTAAAATGAAAAGGATGAAAAAGTGTATTTTAACTAGTATACAAAACAACAAATAAATAAAAATGTAAAATGATTTACAATTTAAAAATTAGTGCTGTCAAATCAATTAAACGCAATTAATTGCATCTAACATACAATTTTGTGTTTATATAATGTATATATGTGTGTGTGTGTGTGTACACAGTTGTGATGAGAATTACTAGCACAGGTAAATATGATCAAAGATGGCTGTAAAAAAAATAAATCTGCAGTGTTTATCCTTTTAATATTTGATTTAAAAAAATCACAAACATCTAACCTTTCATTGAAGAATTGAAAGTGGGGGGTAAATCACATTATGAAATAAATGCTTTTCTCCAAAACACGTTGGCCATAATTATTGGCACCCTTTTATTAAATACTTTTTGCAATTAACGTCCTTTTGCCAAGATAACAGCTCTTAGTTTTTCTCTATAATGCCTAATGAGTTTGGAGAACACCTGACCTGAGATCAGAGAACATTCCTCCATACAGAATCTCTCCAGATTCCCAGACCCATGCTGGCGCTTCTTCTCTTCAGTTCACCCCCCTCATTTTCGCTAGGGTTCAGGTCAGGGGACTGAAACTTCGTTTTGTGCTCAGTGACGCATTTTTGTGTTGATTAATGTTTGTTTAATCGTTGTCCTGATGGAAGATCCAACCACGGCCCATTATAAGATTTCTATCAGAGGCAGTCAGGTTTTGATTTTTTATATGTTGGTATTTGCTAGAATCTATGAAACCATGTATCTGAATAAGATGTCCAGGACCTCCAGCAAAAAAATATGCCCACAACATTAAAGATTCAGCGGTATATTTAACCATAGGCATGGGGTACTTTTTATCCCTGTTTGCACCAAACACATCTGGTGGGTTTGCTGCCAAAAGCTCTTTTTAATTTCATCTGACCATAGAATCCGTGAAGTTCTTTTTGAAGATCCAGTCGTGTCTGACAACTGAATATTCTGGAGTTTATTTTTGGATGAGCGCGGATGATTTTTCTTGAAACCCTCCAAAACAACTTGTGGTGATGTAGGAGTTGTTTTTTTGGCTTTCTGACCCCAAGACTCAACTAATCTCTGCAATTCTCCATCTGTGATCTTTGGAGAGGTTTTGGCCACTCAAACTTTCCTCCTCGCCGTGCATTAATACTCCTGCGAAACATAGCTAGTCATAAAGTCATAGCTAGACAATTTCATGTTCTTGGTCACCCTGGTGTGCTAAAAGAAATGTAATATTAATGTTATATTAAACACATATATTATACAAACAAACTTTTATGTCAGATGTGATTAATCAATATGACAGCACTAATAAAAATAATAATAATAATAAATAGTAAAAAAATTAAAAGAAAAATATGCAAACACAAAAATATAAAAGTAATATATAGAATGTAATTTTAAAAAAATCACATGAAAATAAACTAAATATATATTATATATTTAAAAAACAAAACAGTAAAGAGTTCAAACATCATAAAAATATATAAAGGGGGTTACTTTTGACACTATATGTCTTATGCTGAAGGAAGTATTGTTTTATTTTCAGAATTGGCATTATGATGTGCATGTAATGATAACTGACTCTGTTAATAACAGGACGCCAGAGAAAAACCTCCGAAAAACCGGACAGGAATGTACGTGGTGAACAAATGATGGACACAGGTACAGTAAAACACACATGCAGCAGTACCTATGACACACTTAACAAACCCAACAGAGCTCAATCTCACACTTCAGGTTCTCCGACTCCCCAACACTGTCACTCCCTCCACGTGTGAAGAACAAGACCTGAGGAAAAACTTCAGTTGGAAGAATAACTGTCATTCAACCGGCACTGCACTGCAGGAAGCTGAACAGACAGGGAAATGATTTTACATGCCATTACCATCTATTTAGAATTTATTTTCCTACAATATACCTTTGCACAATGTTCTTTGTAACTTTTAAACATGGACTGAATGATGTGATGTATTAACAGTGATTTAGTGAAATTAAAAAGAGTTTCTGAAAATGGCCGTGGGATGACTAGTTTGTTTTCTGGAGGATTGAGGTCAAGAATCAGAGCTGAAATGAGTCACATAATGCAGCACATATGTTTAAATTGCAATGTAGAGCGATAGTGTAACCCATTGTAAGTGTAACATAATTTTTGGCCCTGAGAAAGAGCATAAACATGTGGCTCATGATTGAGCATCAGGTGACAAACTCGGTATGGAATAAACTGAATAGAACTAGTTGGTCGAGGGGCTCTGTAACTTCAGTTCAATTTCTGCTTAAAAGCAAAGAGGAGAAAAATGTCCCAGGCATTATCCTGATGGAGAAATCAAGATATGGAGTATTTGAACAGCAAGAACACAATGTAGAGGAAGGGCAGCAAGTGAAATGCTGCAGATTATCTTTGTGGTCAAGTGTAATCTGTGATGAAATTTCATTTTTCTCATATTTTAGACTCAAAGCTTCAGGTCACACACACACGTGATTATATCCTATAAACAGGTGTGTTTGGCATGATTAATTTATTCTGCATATGAAAGTGTTTGATTATTGTGGAGTTAAAAAGAGACAAAGTGATATTCAGATTTCAAATATTTAAATTACCTCTATATTTTCCTCTTTGTCGCCATCTCTGTTCGAAATCTGCAATTGCAGTTATTCGCGGAATTATCAACTTTACGTGCGTTGTGCCTCGGCACGGCACAGCGCGGATGAATCCAATGTTTTGAGGAGAATGTGCGGTTGTCAGTCGCCGCGCCGGTGTGGATACTGTCATTCGCAATCACAGATTCTACTTTTTGGAAGTATGACCAACATAAGAATTTTCAGTGGAAAATGTCATCTGAACAAGTAACTAACATCCACTTTTGTTCTGACCGACTAAGGGGAAAAATGCATTGCAGTAAATCGCGCTGATTAAATCTATCGATCGCTTATCATATCACGTCAAACCATGCAAATTATACTTAGTTCTCAAATTGTTAATGTTAACAACTACATTTAATGCCCTTCCGATATTTATCCTTGTTTTCGCGTGGGCCGGTTGCAGTCTCTTTTTTTTCTCCGAAGTCTTTCGCGTTTGTTCGGGTGAATCTCCAGTTGTCACTGGTGATTGTCGTTTGAACCTTTCTGGATCCACCATCAAATTGATTTTAATTATATCAAGTGCTGTGAGAAACAGCTATAAATCTCCACCTCCAGCGTCCTCAAACGCAATAAAGTCTACTAGCCGGGACACCTTCTTTATGTGAACAGATGTGACAAGACATGCTTGAATTTCCCGCGGAAATCCACCAGTACCACACTGAATTTAAAAACTTTATTACAAGCTTACAGTTTTGAATCGAGCTAAGGCAAGCAGATAGTTTTGAACACTGGTTATGTACTTGCTCAAAAATTTATTTTGGATAATTTTTAACCCCAAAAAGCTACGGACTGCAGTTTTAAACCAACTTTAATGTGCCAGCTTTAACAGAGAGGACACAGTTGTTTCTGTTGTAATTAAAAATAAATGTTGTGAACTGACAGGGGTTAAATAAAAATATCACATAAGGGATACAGTAAATCTAAAGCTTTTGAAACTTTTTGGCAAAATTTAGATTTTAATGTTATGCCCTGCTGAAATAGCTCCAGTCCAGCAGGTGGTGCTGTCTTCCTCAAGGCACTGGTTAAATGGTAATGAACATAAACAGAAGCTGGCAGAGAGTCATCGACAGCCCATCTCAGCTTGAGGCCCCAATGTTTTCAACCACAGTTCTAATGCAAATTTGGTTCCGGTGCTGACTCGTTCAATGTCCTCGCCGTTTTCCGGGGCCCGGTTACAGAACAAAGAAACAGGCAGTGAGCTCTCGCTCAGCTCAGCGTGTGGAGACACCTCTGTCACACTGACAACAAACAACATACAGGAAACGAACATTCAAAACAATGGAATAAATACTTAAACCTATAAAGCCAACTTTGCTGAAAAACCTGATATACACAATCTACTACATGTCTACTGTTTTCTCATTGGGAGTTTATGTTTTTTAACAAGTAAAAGGCCTTATTGTATAATTCTAAAAACGTCCCCCTTTAGGTCGCAGTACACGTGTATTTTTTCAATGAAATCTAGTGATTTTTAAAAAGGAAACGTAAGAATAAATTTAATACAGTTGTATTACAAGATGAACACATACTGGACTGAAACAAATTAGGATTGTTTGATTATCCATGATTATACATCATTTTTAGAAAAATCTTGTTTATAATTCATTACATTCTTATAGTGCATTTCTCTGCACTCAAAGCGCTTAACATGGAAGGGGGGAATCTCCTCAACCACAACCAATTTTAAAATCATACAATTAAATTAATTAATCTTACTAAGACATATTATTGGAGCTATAAAGTGACAACTGATATTTATATGCATTTTATGTAAGTAGTCAGCTATACTGTTATAAAGATCTCATTGATTTGCATAAGCTTTGCACCAAATTGCATATTTTTGCTCAGTTTGGGCCTTGGGTATTTTCTCCTCTGTATTCTCAGGACGCTTGTTACCGCCACGGAATATTTTATCTTATAATTCTGACTTTTTTCCCTCACAATTGCGAGTTATGAAGTCAGAATTGCATGATAAAAACTCATCAGAATTGTGAGGAAAAAATAATTGCGAGATATACTCGGAATTGTCAGAAAAAGTCAGAATTCTGACTTTTTTCTCGCAATTGTGAGTTTAGCCCTATATCTCGCAATTCTGACTTTATAACGCATTTTCGACTTTATATCTTGAAATTCTGACTTTATAACTCACAATTGTGAGATTACAATTGTAAGATTATATCACACAAATCTGTTCATTCGGAAATGCGAGAAAAAAGTCACAACTGTGAGATACAAAGTCGCAATTACCTTTTTTTATTTTCTATTCAGTGGCGGAAACAAGCTTCCATAAAATTCTCCTATATGGGCCATTCTACAGAATTGGTGCAAAGTCAGAGTTGGAAACATCTTGAAATTTTTTTGTTTTTTCCCACAAATTTTGCATGTATGCAAATTGTATAATATCCAAGGTATGCTTTTCTAGTAATTGTGCAGTTAATTCTCATATTGTATTTTCAGAAAATGCTGGAATATTTTCCTTCTCCCCAAATTTGTCACTACCGAAACACAATATTAAATAATTTATTAAGAAGGCTTATAATGACCTATTAAGATTTTGTTTACATCTACCTTATAAATATATATTTTTTCTATTTTTAAAAAATATTTTTACTGGTTAAATCAATAAAGATTATAATTTTAATAATATTTTAAGTGTGATTTATGAGATTTGTTGTATTTTGAACCCAATCTTTCTTTGTAGAAGGCATAAAGTTTATCGTACTGATTTCAAAGTTAAGGATTCATTAGTATTAATATGCATTGAACCAAACACTATCATAACATCTTAGTTGATAATTCAATATACTTTATTTTTGACAAAACATCCCATGTTACGGTAGTGACTGCACATTTTTGGTAGTGACAGTAATGTTTTGGTAGTGAAAATTAGTTTGCCATGGCTGAATCAGACTGTCCACATTTTATGTTAATATAAATAAATAACTATGATGCACATATGCAGTCAGTACATATAGCAGACACACATCTGACAGTAAATATCTTATAAGAACACCTAGAGCTATTCTATATTTTGGGTCTTGAGGTGCAAGTGAGAAGAGGTATGCTCATAGATTTTTCTTCCTAAAAAAACAACAACTTACAATGTAGACTCAGAACCACTTTGTTTTATTTTCACATTTTCAACATTTTGTTTATGAGTCATTCAGATAAATCTCCAGAACCACTGAACTCTCTGTCTGTGTGTGTGTGTGTGTGTGTGTGTGTGTGTGTGTGTGTGTGTGTGTGTGTGTGTGTGTGTGTGTGTGTGTGTGTGTACTGGTGTCTGATCACCCTCACTGGAAGTGCTAGGTGGTGTGGAAGCCCTGCAAAATGTCTCCATCTCTTTTTGTCTTTTCACCATCATCCTGTGTCTTTTCTGTCTTTTCCTCCATGCTTTTCTGACATGTCTTTGCTCCCTGTCAGATAATTCACTGATACTCTTCAACTTTCCTTCTTCCCTTCGTTTCTTATTTCTTTCATTTTCTTTCCTTAAGTATTCCTCGTACTTCACTGGGTCTTCCCTCAACCTTTGTTTGTATTCTCTCTGTCTCTCTGTTGTAGTTTTTCTATTTTTTTAGGCATGTTGGTGTTTTATGTCATTCTCCTTGCCAAGTTAATCATAGAAATTAACATTACTGACAACAACCTTACACCTAAGCTAGTATCATGGACTGCAACCTTAAGTAATTGTAACCTCATCACATTACAGAATTTTAACAGAATATTGCATACTAAAACACTACTAAAACATACTACAGTAGTAATTATTTGCATAACTGTACTAAAATGTAGTTTATTCCTCCAAATAAAGGATTATGTGTTCCCTTTTGTCACTACCAAAACAATGTCACAACCGAAACTTCAAGAAAATGTTTCGGTTGTGACTGTTTTGGTAGTGACAATTTTAGATAACTTTTGAGCCTAGCTCGAAGATGCTAATCAGCACATGGTTAGCCATCACTGGTCAGAACAGTTGAACACATATAACAACTAAATTTTATGGAATAACATCCCAAAAAAATTTCTCAATAGCAGAAAAAATGAGTTTGGTAGTGACATTCCTTAAAGTTACACACAGATTTTTAGACTTTAGAACACATTTACCTCAAAATGATGGGATCAATCTACTCACCATATAGCACATGAGAGAGAGGGACACAGGAATATTTCCTGATCAAAAATGTAGGAGTGTGGTTAAAATCAGTCTCAGCCAATGGACTACAACATTCACTGTTTTGGTAGTGACATGAAAATGCGGGACATGTTTTTTTAGATAAAGTTTCATGATTTAAAAATAAAATATAAAATAAATATTTTTTTAACTTCATTTAAAAAAAAATATATATATATATTTTTTTTAAAACAAGAATGGAAAAATTTGCAAAAAATTATTCAATATCATTTTCACAAGTTGAAATTTAGGGGTTAGGGTTTGGGACAGCCACCTCCTAATTGAAAGTAGCCCATAAATTATGATTTTATATATATAAAGCTTACTGATATCTTAAATATTATTGTGGGTTTCAATAGATAATTGAAGGATCTTAGTAAACATCTAAGATTTTAATAATTAAATGCTTTTCAAATGTGTTTTTTGGATGAGGGACAGCAGTTTGCACCAATTCTGTAGAATGGCCCATATCATACCATATGAGTCATAAAAGCCTGATGTATCAGGTTATGTAACTTTTTTTTTTTTTTGGATATATTTAGAAAAACAAAATCTGACTATGATTTCATATTTATAGAGATGAATAAAGTTCTCCATACCTGATGGTCTGTGGCAGGTCAGCTGGCATTCGAACAGAATCCTTCTCACCATCCACAGCAGACACCACAACTTTCACCAGACCTGCATCGACCCACACACACGCACTGACTTCAGCAGGATCTGGGTGCAAACAAGCCTGAGAAAGAAGGAGAGAGATCTTATGGAGCACATGGACCTCAAATCAGCAGCTGTAATCTGTAAACATGTTTCTATCTGTCGATATCCCAAAGCTATACCTGAAGCTGCAGGTGTGATTGAGAGCTCTTCAGAAGTATGTACGTCACGATGTGATGTCTCTGAGGCGGTCCTCTGGACAACATGGGCGGATACACTGACTGGACAGAGAATAATCAAATAAAGTACACTACCATTACAATTTTTTTTTTTTTTAAATCATACATACCCCAAACTTTAAATAGTACATTTATCTTATTTAAATTATGTTTTTGGCATCATCTAGTCATCATCATGTCTATCTATTTTCTATCTTCCATGAAACACAAAATGAGATGTTAGGAAGAATGTTCAAGCCTCTCTTTTCAATACAATGAAAGTGGATGGTGATTTATACTGCCAAAAAGTTTGATTATATGCAACCGCAACATTTGAGAGTTACGTGGGAGATGAAGATTATCAGAGAACTGAGTCTGTTCCTCATTCACTTTCCAGGCATGGAAAAGAACAGCTCGAATATTCAGACTACATGTTCATGAATAATAAATAAAACCATACACCATGGAGATGAGGACATGACGACAACATCATTGGATGAACTATTCCTTTACCATCTCATATGTTTGTTTTGTGAAAATTAAAGTAAACCCTCTGGATCAGCTTGATTAGATTTACATCTCGAGCTAACAGCCTAATTTCAATGATTAAACTGTTGAGATAGACAACAGATGTGTGCAAGGCCTGACTGTTCCAGGTTACGCAATTACGGTTTGCAAACAATCGGCCTCGGTCTGTCAAATTCAGCGTGTCTGCGCAATGGCCCCTTTGGACTTTGGCTGCAGGTCTCACAAAAAACATTGTGCTGTAAACACACACCTCCCACAGGCCGAGCAACTGAGAGGAGAGCTCATCAGGGCTCAGTTTCAGACCGGTCTCTTCCTGCAGCTCCCTGAGTCCTGCATCCAACAGCTAGATCACACACACACACATAGAAATCACTGAGCTATTCATTTAGTCAAAATAATATCTTAGTTGTTCATTAACTCACTCTAATTCACAGTGACATTATTATATTATTATACAAAGACATTACATTACATAGAATTACTCGAAATAAAATATAATTATAAAATGTATACCACCACTCCAAACTTTGGGGTCAGTAAGATTTTTTTTAAAGAAATTAATACTTTTATTCAGCAAGGATGCATTAAAATGATCATAAGTGACAGTAAAGACATTTATAGTGTTACAAAATATTTCTAATTTAAAATAAATGCTGTTCTTTAGAATTTTCTATTTATTAAAGAATCCGTAAAATCATGTGACTTTGAATACTGAAGTGAAAATTCAGCTTTGTTACCACAGGAATAAATACATTTTTTAAATATATTCAAATAGAAAACAGTTATTAATAGTTGCAACAATATTTCACAATATTACTGTCTTTACCACGTTTTTGGTCAAATAAATGCTTCATTGATGAACATAACAGACTAAGAAACATAATAAACATTATACCGACCCCAAAGTTTTTAATGGTAGTGTGTGTGTGCATATATATAAATATATATAAATATATATGTGTGTGCGTATATATATATATATATATATATATATATATATATATATATATATGTGCATGTTATATTATTTTGTGGGTCTATAAATTATATTGTATATATGGTGGGGTTGAATAATTTAGCACCAAAATCTGGAATTTCATTTTTATTAATCTTAGAAATAAAGATAGTTTTAGGATTTAAAACAAATAAAAAATCATGACATAAAATGAAGAGCAAATATTTACTATTTCTAGGTCAATGACAAACTTGTTAATGCAGTTCAAGTGCTGCTGTCAACAAACAATTTAAACACTCAGTTTGTTATGCTGATAATATAATTGGTAATGAAAAATAAAATATTGTATTAAATTGAAAAAGAATGCAAAAAAGTAGTCTCAGATTTTTTATATCAATCAATCAATCAATCAATAAATAAATCAAAAACGAATTATCTAAAGCAATTTAAAATTACTTGACAACATTTGTCAAAAGGTGCAGTGAGTGATTTCTGAGAAACGCTGTTGAAAGTGTATCGAACCGAGCAGCACAACACACTTGTAGCCAATCAGCAGTAGGGGGCGTGTCCACTCATGATGGAGGAGGAGAGAGAGTGAGCAAGAGGGAGATTAGAAGAAAGACTGTAGAAAGAGAGATAGCTGAGAGACATCGCAAAAGAGAAAATCTCTTGAGGAATATCACTAGAAAAAGAAAGGTTATGATCAGGCAAGAGCTTTAAGACCCACGTTAGTATTAGAAAAGCTTTCCAGCGCTGGAGAGACCCAAGCAGGAAGGCCTGAAAACAGACGGCGGGGTTGCGTTGTTTCTGCTCAATATAGTACGTGAGTAGCATTGGTTTTGCTATGTTTCGCAGAAACAAGATATGCTGTTGTAATGTTAGCTATAGTAACGGGACAGTTTGAATGTCGTTGTTTGTCTAGAGCTGGTGTGCTGCCAGTGACTAACAAAACTCTTGCTTCTGTGTACTCTTATGATTATTTTTTGATCTTCCTTGTTGTTCGGTCATCATCTTTGCTTTATTTTTATCTTAAAGTCCAACTGAAATCAAAATTGACCCTATTTACTTGGTGAGCGCATATTACTAGTCTTGTGGTGAAAAATCAATCTGTGCAAGTTAATACACAGAAAAAAACTGTTTGCCGTCGTAATCTTTAATCAAAGTCTGAAAAGTTACTTCCGGTGTGGAATGGCGTTCCTTCTCTGATGATGTAGGTTTGACGGCTTGGGTTGGGAAACGCTTAACCACTCCCCTCAAACCGTTAGTCTGTTATGAGCTGGTTATGAGCAGAGATGGAGAGGAGGAGCGCTAGAGTAAAACCCCGCCCTCTGTTCAATATTCCTTTTCACTGGGAAATACGTCACAACACTGGAGAAAAGTCGTTTGCAACTTCCGGTTCACGTGGACTTTAAGCATTAATTTTCTTCGTCTTAGCTATGATCAAGAGACATTCCATGTTTGTGCATTTTAGGTTCATTTAAAAAAAATATATCAACAGCGTTTCTCTAGAATACCTTACTGCACATTTAATGCCTGACTGACTGACTGATTGATTGATTGATTGATTGATTGACAGCTCATTGTTTATGCAATTCAAAATGTACCTTTTCATTCAGCTCCACATGGCCTCCTGAACAAACAAATTACATCCATTATTAGTCTTGAACACCACAGTATTCTCACACACATATGCTGGTCAAATTTCTGTAGCTAATTTCAGCTGACATGATGGAATGTCAGATCTAAGATTCGACAGATAATAAAATGACCGTTTAAAATGGTGTCTTTAAAACCAGATAAAACTGACCTCACTCATCTGTAAATCATTAACATGAGTGAGCACACACTTATATGAGTGAGTGGTAATCTCAGGAATCATTTGGGTGGGTACGGAATGACACTCACCGGGCGGAACCCAAACATTGGGGAAGATCCGGAGGCTGGAGGCACGACGCGTCAGCAACAGCTTCTGATCGGCGGACTGCAGCAGCACAGCCACGCCCACGTCTACCCCACGGCTGAGGGTATCTGGAGGCAAGGAGGCTGCCTCTGAGTGAGACAGGTATTTGATGGGGCAAAACGACGCCCTCTAGGGTCAGACAATGAGTTTGATCCACAAATAAATTTCCTGTATTAACTGGATTAACAAAACTGGAAATTGTTGCTGGATTGTTCAATTAACAAAACTGAAAACGCCATAAAATAAATTCAGTGTGATCTCACCTTCAGAGGAACTGCTCCATCACACAACCGGTCACATAAAATAAATCTGTTATTCTCCAAAGAACAGCTCACATTTGCCTGATCCTCACTCCCGACAAAGTGTCCAGTTATGCTCTGGAAAAAAATTACACACTGTATGTTTATCCAGCTAAATAAGCACATACTGTAGTCTTCTGTTGCTTTGATATAGGGTACTTATTTCATTATTAATATAATAATTATTGATTATTTATTTTAATAATGTATTAGTAAATATTGAAATCTATATGATCTAAGATTAATAAATGCTGTAGAATTATTGTTCAGTCTTAGTTCATGTAAACAACTGAACCTTAAGTGTTACCAAATATTTAAATGTTTTTTCCAACTCTAGATGCCCACAAATGGCCTGGTACTATCATATAGGATTGTTTTAAATAGATTATTATTAAAAATGATTATGTATAATTGGATATTTTTAAATGAATAATTATATGCATATTTGGTAACACTTTAGAATAATATTTCATTTGTAAACATTAGTTAACTACATAAATTAACATGAACTAACAATGAAAAATACTTCTAAAGCATTAATTAATCTTGGTTAATGTTTATTTCAACATTTACTAATACATGATTACAATTAAAAGTTGTATTTGTTAATATTATTTGATTGACCTGAGCTCGAACTAACAATGAACAATTCTATTTTTATTAATTAACGTTAATACTGTAACAAATGTATTGCTCATTATCAAGTTAATGCATTAACTATCGTTAACTAATGGGATCTTATTGTAAAGTGATGTGGAATAATATGAGCTGACCTGCACGAATCTCGCGCACTGCGGAGCGGCGTTTATGGTTTCCTTCGACAGATGAACTACAATCTTTCGCACCTTCTCCATACTGTAGACATCACCACAGAATATGACAATTAACTTTTTTAATTCATGATTTGACAAATTACTACAACCTATTCATATTATATTGCATACAGTACTAGTAATAATCAGGATGAACAACTTAACTATCCAGGAGATCGTCAGAGCTCATGAATGAGTGTTTAGAGCAGAAACACAAACAACATGCTGTCAAGACTCTGAACCCAAACCCCAGACCATAACAAACACCATCCGAACTGAACCTCCGGAAAATGGCTTCTGATGTTTTAAAATAAAAGTCTATTTACTGTAAAAAGGCTGTACGACTCATCTATAAATATTAACTGTGTTATTGATTCGTTTAGAAACCTTGCGGCAAATCAGGAAGAAATACTGAGCCAACGTAATACTACGTAATAAATATTCATGAGCTTAGAGGACGCGTCAAAGACGTGTCCTGATGTTTTAGAATAAAAGTCTTTTTTAGATTTTTTTTATTTTTTATTACTAAAGTATTAAATTGATATTTGTTACACTTCTCCAGGTAGTCAAGAGGGAGAATTATTGAAGCTTGATTCTGACTTAACTCGCAATTATAAGTTTATCTCCCGGTTTCCCATACAAGGTTTAAAGGGATAGCTCACGCAAAACTGAAAATTTTGTAATTTCTTACTCACCCTCAAGTTGTTCCAAACCTGTATGTTTCTTTCTTGTGTTGAACACAAAAGAAGATATTTTAAAGAATGTTGTATGGTAACCAGACAGTTGACGACAGCCTGCAAGTAGGAAAAAAAGAAATAGGCTACTATGAAAATCAATGGGTGCCGTCAACTTTCTGTTTACCTACCTTTTTTCTCAGAAATGTGGGATATAAATTTGCAATTGCGAGTTATGTTTCATTCCTACTGACCGCCAGAGGCAAACTCGCAATTCTGCTAAAATCTGAATTGAGAGATATAATCTCGCAATCGAAAATAGTTAGAATTGTGAGATAAAAAGATGCAAAATGAACTTTAAAATTTTTTATTCCGTGGTGGAAACAAGCTTGTAATTTACAATAAAATTCTATAAAAATGCATCTAGATTTTGAAACCCATTTTCTGGATTAAACTGTACTCTCAATTATTTGCTGAGAGTTTATATTCACGTCTACTGATTTGATTGTGTTTGTGCACTGTGACAAATAAAGCAATAAAATGAGAACATCCGATTGTGTATTAAATCATGTTTATTTTAAATATCATTCAGTCAAATACAAACACAAACACAGCCATATAACTACATACTACATGGTTTCATTTTACTACACGTCAGGTCACAGAGAACAGGCACAATGTAAATCTCACATGCTGTCATAAAGACAAAGATCTACAGACACAGAACGAACGACACATGCTTCCACAAGAGGATTTTACATCACCAAAGTCGAGCCCTTGACTGAGGGTTCAACCTCTGACCTTTAGTCATTAGGGTGTCCATGATTTTGGTCACAAGTGGTGGCACTTACAGAGTTGGCAGTCATCATAGCTTTCCTGAAGAATCAGTACGGATAAAACGAGATGACAAAAAAGCCAAGCGATGCTGTTTAGTAATTCACTGGTGTTTAAATTCACATTACTCTGCTTTAGAGGAGTTTCACTGTACATGGGCCACATTTATCAAGCCAGGATTTTTTTGTGTTTATAACTATTTGGCCTGCTTACAATGTTGTTCGATTTTTTTGGTTTCAAATTGCAATTCAAACGAACAAATATCAACTTGATAAATGTTGCCCCATAATATGTCCTCATGTGGCAAAAACAAGATTCAGCAAGATAAAGATTCATGCAAAAGGTGGTACAAAATGCTACAAAACAAATCGGAATCAAAGAACCATCTTACCGTTCCCATTCACCATAATTCCTTTTCCGTTTTTTTTTATGTACCTAAAGCTGTATTTCACATATCCTAAGAACGATAAACACTTACCCCCTAACATACATCTATAACATTGGATTCTGGTCAAGATTTCTGGGTAGACATTTGCTTAGAGTTACATGCTAAGAATCTTCAGAAGTTTGTAAGAGCAAAAATGAATTAGGTACGGATAACTTTTAAGTTGAGCATTCCAAATTACAGCAGTCCTACAGCCTGTAAGAGCAACAGCTAAGCAAAAAACAAGATTTTATCCATTTTATTTCCAAAAAATTATTTACATCACAAAAGTTTTTTTTTTTTTCTGTTGTTGTGGTTGTTTACCTGTGAGTGGTTTGTAGGTGAAACAGTCCTCTTTTGTAGTTGGTGTAAAACTGTGCTAAAACTGTACCCTTCTGCTCTGAATGTCTCTTATTTTGTCAGTTTCCAGCATGGATCGCATTCTGGGCCTGAGCGCCAGCACCATAATGTTGGTTTGCAGTAGAGTGAGGGATGGGTGTCATTTCCTAAGAGAAAACAGTCAATTTGACAGTCAGTTTCATAAATTAGCCTTAAAAACATTAATAGGTATCTGGAACAGAACATCATTATCTTTAATAGCAGTGCTGAACTACGTACCTTAATGGCACTAACAGAAAGTGCGTAGACCCCAAAAAGAGACACAACCAAACCGATAATACATGCTAGCACCAGAAAACCGATCAGTGTTCCCAAGATCCCATTCACTAAGAACTGTAATACAAACCACAAATACCATAATATATTCCAACAGTTCAACACCACTGTATTTATATCTTTTTACATGGTAAATCATAATCACATGCAAATTAATGGCACAAAAACAATATAAATATAAACAGAGAAGGAAATGGAAAATGTTATACTTCAATGAATCAATTAAATAATATTTCAGAAGTATAATTTAGTGATAGACTTCGATATTTGTCTATTTTCACATTAGCCTAGGATATATACTGTACATCACAGTGTTATTTTAGTATTATCTATAATATATTGGCTTTTATTTTTTTCATACTTTTAGTTTATTTTATTTTAGTAAGTTTATTTTTTAGTACATTTCTAGTAGTTTTAATTTCTTTCTTTTTAATTATAGTATTTGTAGTTTTATAATGTAACTTTTAAAATAAAACTTTTTAATACTTTATAAGTTAATTATAAGTAATATTACTCAATTAATATTGAGTAATATTAATTAATTACATTTACTTACAATAGTTGCGGTTAGGTTTTAGGTTATAGTTACTTGTAATTATGCATAATTTACTGGTATTACTATAGTAACTACATGTAGAAAAGTGTAACTACGTCACTTTATGATTTTTAATCGTTTTATTTAGTAACAACAACATCGATATATCAACAATATAGTCATGCTGCTCTTTAGTTACTGATATCATCAATCTGCCATTGAGAAACTCACATCAGTCGACCACTAGGATAAACTTGCAACAAAAAGCAAATGAATGTGAGTTCTCTCCTATAACATTAGATCATGTGCATTAAATCTGTGTTTGTCTATAACTGGGGGGAATTCAGATTACATTCATCTTGAACCGAATTAGAGTTTTAATCCTGTCTCAGGATGTGTTTGTGGTATTCCCTGCTGCATCGTAAAGCTTGTAATGTGACTCACCTCTTTATGTCCCCCTTTCTCTCCTTCTCCACAGCAAGCCCAAACAGAGTGAAGTGGGTCACAACACCACTGAAACAAGCAGGACAGAGCCTGGCGTCACATCTCTCTTTCTACTCACACACACTCAACCACAGTCTGCCGTCTGACAGAGACCGATGTTCAGATCGATGTACAGCTTCCTGATTCCTACTCTCAAAATCATCGGCTTTTCTGATTCATGTACAGGACAGACAGAACTAAAACTGTCAGCTCTCAAAATTTGAAATCATTTTTTGAACAAAGCAAGTTGGCTGGTTGAAGTATAACATTTTCCCATTTTGTAATAGCTGAAGACATCCTTGAGTCCCATCCTACTATATATTGTTAATAGTAAAGTAATCTTCAGTCACTTGTGGGAATGAAGGTGTCTTGGCTCGAGGATGAGCAGGATGGGGCGTCTCTGTTTGTTTACCTCTGTGTCCCTGTAGTAGTACGACTCTCCTCTGAATGGGATGTGTCTGGCCATGAGCCCAAATCCAACAATATCAAATGCTGCTGTTAGTAACTGCAGAACAATGGTTGTCAGCACCTGCGACAAACGAACGGACATGTACTTCAACAATAAATAATAATCTTATTTCCAATCTCATTCTAATAATCTCACTATTAGAATGCTCAAAAATATATGGAAAATCCACTGCCTCTAAAGGACATGTAAAAATATAAAATGTGATTGGTCACTTCACATGCCAGTCAAATAATGTCTTGCAATCTAAGTGGGCGGTTCTTAGTCAAAATAATATGTAAAGAAGACCTTTGTCATTAGAAGTTTGACTATACAAGAGATAATATTGCTGAGCCTGCACTTAATTTGGTCAATACAGGACGGAGCGCAAGGTCCTTTCAGACGGAGGGAGCTTAAAGGATTTTAAATGAGAAGAGAAAGACTGACATGATTTGTGTCAACTGACTGCATTCGATTAAAAGTTCCTGTATGCATTCAAGAATAGGTTTTAATATAAATCTTTATATTTGGAGTCTCAGCGGGCGCTTACACGACACCGTTTCCAGCTTAAAAACTTTTTATGCGCTTTTGGCCGTTCATGTACATGACAACGTTGTTTTGGGGGTCTGAAAACGCAAGCTTGTACCGTTATCGTCTCCATGTAAACTACAAAAGCGCGAATTTGTGTAACCTGTCCTAATCGATCCGAGCAGGATTCGATCTAAAGTCTCTGGCATGAGAGGCGGGCGCGCTAACAAGAACGCTTAAGACTGCAGCCGCATCAGTCGCTAGCACACCTCTTGAGGCCAGGGGAGTGAGGTTTATACACACAGCTCTAACTGGCCTACGTTACACTCACCCCTCTTAACCTCACTCCCATCCGGGTCACGGCACCAAATGTAACCAGTCCTACCGACCCGCTACGAGCGGGATTCGAGCTGGGGTCTCCGGCGTGGGAGGAGGGTGTGCTAACAAGCACGTTAAAGACCGCAGTTGCTAGCATCAGTCGCCAGCACACCTCTTGAGGCCAGGGGAGTGAGGTTTACACACACAGCCCTTTCTGGCCTATACATTTGTGATGCTCAAGAAATTGAGTTTATAAACGCTTCTTCAGCAGTGTGGATTTACTGCACCACTACTACGACCAGAAGAGACGCATTATTTACATACGTAGAAGAATGCGTGTGCACAGGTGCGTTGTTTTTCTTTACAAAGTGACATCGCCAACTACTGGCCTGGCATGCATAATACGGCGTTTTTAGTAGTTTTCACGGATCCGTGCGAACAGGGATCGTTTTGACAACGTTGTCATCTCATCTGTATGAGAAACTTCAAAAACGCAAAGGTAAAACGTTTCCGTTTATAGTACATCATTGTCGTGTAAAACACCCTCAGAGACAAATAATTTTTGCTAACTGTACTAACACTGTTAGAAAAAAAGGTTCAGTGGGGTTTTATATACAGTAGAACACTAAGATTCTTGACTTAGAAGTGCCTAAATGGTTCTATATAAAGAGAAATGTCTAGTGATAAAGTATGTTTCCAAGCTGTTTAATTCGTAATTTAATTCAAATGAAAAAATGAATTCAAACAAAATTAATTAATTAAAACTAAACCCCTATGTTCTATATGAAGCACTTGACATAACCCGTTAAGGTTCTATATAGAACCTTTTCTTCTAAGAGTGTACTAAGTGAATAAGCTAACTGTAAAATTTCCGTAAAAATTGACAGTAAAACTTCTGTTTCTTACACTTTCTTATTTTCAGATGATTTTAATATTTGTGTGTTCATACCAGGCATTTAGTTGGCTTCCTCCCAGTGTGCACCAGGACAACACCAGTTATGACAAGCTGTAGGAAACAATGCCATGTGTCACATTACTGATTTTAAACATCCCAAATCTATCCGCATGTATGTGTATTTGTACCTGAGCACCGTTGATGATGAGGATGATGATTTCACGCTGGATATGATAGTGCAGCTTATACACAACTGAGCTCAAAATGACAGTCAACACTCCAATTACGATCTCAACAGCCTAAACCAAAGCAAAGAAAATATTAGAATTGCAAACAAACTGCAGTTTGGTCAGTGTGTGTGTTGGTATACTCTCAATATATATAGATTCATTCTATTCTTGATTAAAACGAGACTGTGTTAAGCCACCGTTAATAAAATAAAAACAAATAAATCAAGATAAAATACTTAACTGCCATACTCAAAACAATTAATTGAATCTATAATTGTTTTAACATTATTTTACTGAGTTCAGTCTGTCAGTATGCGTTTCTTCTCAGATATGGGTGTGTCCTTGGATGTTGGCCAGATGTCTTTTAATAAATAAACTACGTGTGCATTGTGCATTTACATTAAACTTAAACCTAAATATTATCTTCTGAAGGAAACCACCGACTGAATGACTAAAATCGCATATGCAGCATTCCAACAATATGCAAACAATCTGCTCAGTCTATAACATCCAGCATGGCTATTTGATCAAACATCTGTAACGATAGAGATAAAATAGCAGCGATTATCGATATAATAATGTGATAGTGTGCTGTAGTGAAACTCACGCCAAGTGTCTTGGGCTCTGCGCTCTTAAAAGCTTTAATTTGAGACGCGTACAGCGACATCCTGATAGATCACCAATCACTCATCAATAGCACACGATCCGCTGCAAACACAATCACAACAGCATGCGTCAACAAAACATGCTGGTATGGCGTGGACACGACCTAATGCATTCCCCATGCACATTGACAATAATATTTACCATACACACACTATTTATGTGTACTAACACGCTCGTGTGTGATGAGGAGCGCTCGCTTACCTTTGCGCACTGGAGTTCTGCAGCAGTGTCTGAGCGCGCGCGGCTCTCCGCAGTGTTGATGTCATGAGGGGAGGCGGCGGCTAAATCCAGGCTGGCTCGGTCCCGAGCAAAACTCACTCATCCAACCGGCCCTTATTCTAGAAAACACCCTTGCAAGCGTTCGAAAGAGGGGTATTTTTAACCCTGTTATGAATTATGTAAAGTATAAGAGCTGAGTGTGCTCTAAGAAACCATGCTGACTAATAAATTCTTGAAACATCTGTTTATTATCTTCTTCCTAAATAATGTCTTGCAAACATCGGCTATGGATGGGTGTGTATGTCTTAGTAAAGCAGTGGTTTTATAACCAGGGGTCCGGGGCCCACTAGGGGGCCTTAGCAAACATCCAAGGGGACCTCAAGATGGCTTAAAATGATTTAAAATAAGAAAACAACTAAACATCTTGACATTTCTGGAAATCTAAACATGTAATTTTTGGAAAAATCTATTTCCAAATGTAAATGTTTTATTATTATTGTTTTAATTAATTACTTTAATGATGAACATTCCTAATTTCTGTAAATAATTAAAACAATAGATACTTGTTGATCCTGGAACAACGTCCCAATCAACCAATCAGATTTAAGTTTACAGTTTACGTCAAGTTTAGACTTACAAGCAGGGTTAGGTGCGTCTATATCAGTGTTATTCGCCTTTCATTTCCCTCTGATTTTAGGGGCAAGTTATGGGTAGGGTTAGGTTTAGCACAAAATTTCTGGATAGGAATGTTGATCCAGGAACATGTCTCTACCTCCTAATTAATAGGGTAGCTCATTTCTGCCACATAAGAAAAAAGTACTTTTGTAAATCATGATTATAACATAAAAAGTCACAATTATGAGACAAATGTCACAACCATGACATACTAAGTCATCATTTTAGAATAAAAAGTTTTTTGTAGGCTACTGTAGGTTTTCTAAATGTTGTAGGTTACTGGCTGTTTCCATGGACTGACGTGTACTTTTTACTTCTTAGTGCTGCATGGGGGAAAAAAGGGCACATTTATTTCTAGCTTGCCATCCAATACGGACCCTAAGGAAAATGCTCAAACAACATGTTTTTGCTATGATTACTTCCTCAGGCAAACACGACTTTGATGTTAAATGAAACAATTAAATGTATTTTTAAGACACTACCCAAACCTTGCTGTTCTAATTTCTTAGAGTTATTCAAACATTAATTTATGGAAGCCATACAAATAATAATAATAATAACAATAATAAATAAATAAATAATAATAATATTATATATAAATAAAAAAAGCCATTAAAAAATATATATATATATCATGCTTATAATTATGAGATTATGCCATAAAAAGTCATTGGCAAAAAGTTGAAATTGAGAAAAAAAGAAAAAAAAAACTACAGCATACAGGATATTTATGAATAGTATCAAGTGAAGCGCTGGGAATATTACCAAAATACGTGACTGAACGGTCGATTACCTGACACAAGATAATAAATATTCATGAGCCCAGCCTCTGAAGGGTAGTGACATCACATCCACTTTAAATAGGCTGTTCAAATAAAAAAAAATAAAACTGTAAATAGTATAGAAGACAGATTGTGCGAGCTGCATAAACTTTGACTCCACTGCAAATGTAAAAAATTATATACGCATTTAAAATTATGAAAACATTTATTGAATGCTTTTAATATGAAATGTTCCAAAAATATTTTCATATAATTTTATGGAAGAAAAAAAAAAAAGTACTAAAAAAGGTACACACCAACAACGATAACTTTTAATAATTGTTCTAATTCTATGAGAATAGAGAACAGCCAATCAGAACCCACTGTACCTTAGAGAGTGCAAACATTTAAAGTGGCAGGTGACAGAATTTCAGCAAGCGCTATAATCAATGACTTCAGCACATCTGTTGCTGTGAACGCTAATATAGTTAGATCGTTCTCAAAACAATGCAAGAGCAATAATGAAATACAAAGTGCATTTTATTCATAAAATCAGCAAGAAGTGTGCTATGTGTCCCACAGAGCATTACCGTACAGAAGTGTGTATGTATACCAGGTGATACCGCAAAAAATACAAACCATCTTATGGGAAATGGCTATGCTGTATTATAACAAACAATTCCATAAGAAAGAAAGAAAATGTTATAAGGTTTAGGTTATGTGATGATTAAACTTTTGGCTAAACCTTGGCCATAAGTGTGTGGCCGTTCAGGGTTTGGAGGCGCAATCCACCCCAACCTTCAGGAGACTGGTTTCACTGCCGTAGGAATCAACATCAGTTTCATCATCCTGGAATTTAAAAAAGATAATGTTGTTAGATCACGTCTGTATGTCACAATCTAAAAAATAAAATTTTAAAGATTGTCTGAATAATTGCATGTAGAAAAAGTTGTCTTTGTATGTCTAAGTATTTATCAATTCGTCGGCCATTTAGTCTAAGCAACTTTAAACAGCAAGAACTTGTAATGTCAAGTTCGGTTGTGAGGATTCACCTAGCAGAGCATGCTCAGTTTGATCACTGTTGGTGCCAAAGCATGGGGAATTAGGATAACAGAAATATTTGTTATTCAGAAAAAAAAGAGGTTTTAGCTCCATGTAGTCTTTTTCATTATATTTTGTGGTAAAAGAACATACACACAAACAATGCATAACAAACATATATACATTGCTTTGTTATATAGAATCCTTTTCAGTTTGCTCATCTATTACTACTATGCACCATTAATGTTCATATTTAACTTAATGCAAGCTGCTTAAATGTGAATCCACAAGTAAAAACATTTTGAATTTTGAGTTCATAGAACTTATGTTGTGTTTGATGAAAGCAAATGGAAGAAATGGAATATGGAAACGGTGCTTTATCCGTAAATGTTTTATGCGATATTCCAACTTTGCGCATAAGGTAAATTCACAATTTTGAATGGAAACAGTAACTGAGAACTAAGTTTTCAGAATATCATTTACTAATAATTCACTAATTTGTCATGTGGTTGACACATATTCATTCAGTTCACTTATTACCTGGAGGATGGCCCGGCTGGAAAAGACGGACAGAACGATGCACAGGCACATTTGAAGAACAGACAGCACCAGCAGAAGACCCCTCATTCCATCCATCAAATTCTAAATAAAAAAATATTGCACATGGCAAACAGACAGTCAAGATCTGTCATATGAATATGCTACAAGGAAGACATGTATCAGCATTCATTAAATGTAAACTTGAGCTTGAGATCATTACTAGATACAGACGTACATTAAATCTCCAAAACATGTTTGAACAAGACCAATAACTTCCGCCGTTGCAAGGGTCATTTCCGGGTCTGTTGCTGAGCTCCCAACTGAAGTATCCGGCTCCTGCAGCAGCCAGAGGAACACAGATCACGCTCATGGCCAGTGTGGCTTTGATCTGCACAAACACAAAGCACAAATTGGATTTCTTACAGAATGAAAGCGTTTTCAGGCTTTCAAGAAACATTTGAAGACTTCATGAAATCCTGTAGACGATTTATTGAGTCTTCAGAGAGAGTGCCGAATGCTGTAGATATCTGAACACAACAGGTATGCACAGAATGCAGTGAGTTTAAAAATAATAAAATATAAAGGAAATATGAGAATTTGCTCACCAGAGAAGAACTGGATCTCTTATGTGCAGCAATTGCCACAAACCCAGAGATGACAAACTGAACAAACAAAAATGTATTTCATTTGAATGTACAATTTTTTTGGTTTGTTAACCTGAACCAAACTACAAAGGCTATATAAGAAATTGTTAATAAAAAAAAAAAGAAAATAAAACTGACACAAGCACAATTATCCATATGTTCAGACATGAACAATAAATAATCAGATTTATTCAATTATATTTCAGTGACAGTTATTGATTATAAAGCTTATATTAATTTTAATATGTCTTATGTTGGAGTATTATTAGGGTTCAGAATGTTTACTCACAGGAAGTCCAAGGCAGATTACAAACTCAGCACGCAGCATGTTGACAAGTAGTGTGATTGTACACAGAACCATGATTACCAAACCAGTAAAAACCTGCACCAACTGCACAAACACAAACAAAACACATTTCAGGAAAATATGCATAAAACAAACTTTCCTGTATCACTTTCATCTAAACAGAGGGAGAAAGTTCAAAGGAAGATTGATTTAAAATCAACAAATTATGGACAGCATCTTTTACAGATTGCTAAAATGATTTAAGCTGAAATAAATTATCTCTGTGAGTTCAAATTATTTTCTTTCATCAACATGCTGTCAATAAAGCTAAAATTATATATAATATTGGTATGAAACTGCATCTGAATACATGTGCTCAGCTCTCACCCCCAGTGACAGTGGCTTCCCCTTCAGGAACATCCTTGTTCTTGGTGGCAGGTTGGACTTTTCTTGTTTGACCAAGCTCGCCTTTAGGTCCGGAGACTCAGTTTTTTGCTCCAGTGGAATAACGTGAGTCACTACCCTCACTCCATTAGCCTCAGTAGTAATTGAAGAGGCCATATCTCACAGAAATATGAGGCTCACTTTTATGCAGCAACAACTAGGAAGCAAAAAAAAAAAAAAAAAAATTCATGAACCAGGACTCCCCAAACTTGTTTCTCATTTCCAAATTAAAGTCGCAAACCTATTTTTTAGTTTGCATAAAGGGATAGTTCACCCAAAAATGAAAATTGAAGTTATTACTTACCCTAAAGTTGTATTTTCTTTCCTACAATGGAAGTCAATGGGTACCGTCAACTGTCTGGTTACTTGAGGGTAAGTGACAACATTTCATTTTTGGGTGAATTATCCCTTTAAGAAGAATGTTTGCCGTAAACAATGTAACGTTAATATAAAACTATACAATTGAGACTGAATTATATTTATATATTTATAGGGGATACAACAGGTGTGTTTTATCACACACCTTCCTGATACAATACACATACGGAAAGGGAAGTCAATCACGCTGCACTTCGGTATAACGTTACGTAATGTGCTCGAATTGTATCGAGCATATACGAAAATGTAGGTCATATAATTTATGCATAGAAAAATGACTAGACTGATCTTAACATAATTTAATGTCCCTGGCCTGATGTATATACAATATGCAAAAACAGCTATTACAAAACAGTAGGCCTAAGAGTCATGGAAGTATTCCAAAAGATATTTTTGCGATAATATATCCAAACAATGCCGTCTAGGCAAGCAGCTTACTATGTTAAGACGACAATACCACACACGTTGCCTAGATAGCCAGATGTTGAGGCATAACCATCATAACAGCGATTTATGAAGGCCTAAGTAACTTAAAAGTTCACTACGCAGTACGAATTTATCAACGCTGGAAAAATAGCTTGTTGTAAAAGAACGAACTGCAACATGTTTACTTACCGATTCTATTCACCGATCAGTTGACGACCGTCATTTACTGACTGAACAACAACAGAAAAACCTTACGGGAAATTAAACTTCCTTCTCCTCCCACTGAATTTAACCCCTTCAGCCACAGTGACACACTTTCTGTCAGATATTCATGGATGGGGTTTCCGTCTGTTTTGTACAGATTGGCCACACACATTAAAGGGATAGTTCACCCAAAAATGAAAATTCTGTCATCATTTACTCACCCTCAAGTTGTTTCAAACCTGTATGAATTTCTTTTTTCTGCTGAACACAAAAGAAGATATTTTGAAAAATGTCTGTAACCAAACAGTTGATGGACCCCATTGACTTCCATAGTTGGAAAAAAAAAATACTATGGAAGTCAATGGGGTCCATCAACTGTTTGGTTACAGACATTTTTCAAAATATCTTCTTTTGTGTTCAGCAGAAAAAAGAAATTCATACAGGTTTGAAACAACTTGAGGGTGAGTAAATGATGACAGAATTTTCATTTTTGGGTGAATTATCCCTTTAACTTCTTCACTTCCTGATTGGGTAAGCATTTAGGCCTATGGATCTGATTAAGTGGTTACTCCCCTATGGCACTCCCAGTCACCCTATTATTTACAGGTTACACCCATAGACGGTTACACCACATTCTATGCATCCTCGTCACTACACAGAACTACCACATTTTACTTGAATGCATTGAAAAATAATATAATTCTGCAACATGTTAAGGAGCTGTATGTAAGATTGTGGCCAAAACTGGTACTGCAATCACTTTCAAATTACTTGTAGAGCGGTGTATCCCCTCCCCCTCCCCCTCCCCCTGACTCGAGGTTGCCAGATATGCTGCAGAATCCAGCAGGAACGTAGGCTGCTACAAGGAGCTGCAACTGTGGTAACTAGAGCAGAGCTGGCAACCCGGATGCCGAAACACTACTGACTTCGTGATTGGTAGATAGGTGGAGGGTGGGGCTTCAGGCCAAAACAAAAGATGACAACATCAACATCAGTTGAGGGCTGCAACTTCAATTTTTAAATGACAATATCCTGGCTGTACTACTGTTGTCAGTGATATAAGTATTTGAAATGAACATGATTTCTTAAATGTCTAGTGACATATCAGGGCCATTTTATGATTAATTGAAATACATTTCTTACATACAGCTCCTTTAACTTAAATAAACCTTACACAACCCCCCAACCTAAATACTGAAAAAAGAGAAAAGATTCATATTACTCACATTTTTAATGGACTTTGGGCAAACAAACTGCACCCAGAAACATGACTTGATAAAATAAATACTTACCAAGCAACTATTCATTTACCGGTAGTTTAATTCTGGCTTCAGGAGCAGCAACACAACAATCACAAGCATTTTTGAATCCATACAACACAAGTAAAATAGTGAAATGTTTACAAGCAGATAAAGAAATAAGATGATAAATAAGATGTTTATGACCTTTCATTGTGATTAGTTTTTAGATTAGATTTTTAAACAACATTTGTAACACACTGATGTACTTAAACTAACAAAAACATTTTATTTTTTTTGGGACGGTATTGTTTTGACAAATTTATAGCATTCAACTTCAATAAACAATAAATTGAAAATGTAGGATGGTTTCAAACAAGAAAAATATGACAACCATATTTTGAATATCACACATTAAATGCAAAAGCTGATTCGCTTTTTCTTGTTATTAGTTACAATAGACCTTAGTCAAAGTAGATGCCATATTGAATTTTTTTGGATGAAGATGAGGCTGTGATGAACTTAAGGTTTCTACCATAGTATTCCATGCGCTGTATAAAGGTTCTAGATCTTTTTATGAAGTTTTTGTGTACTGAAACTAAGTAAAATAAGTATGATTATCTAAAATCATTAAATATAAATAAAATCAAATGACTATAAATATCATGAAATGTATTGTTGACATTCTAGCGATCAAATCTAATTCATTTCAAAATGGAAATTATTTTATGGGTAATGAATGAACGGACCCAAACTAATTATGGGTCAAGAATCACTCCTTAGTTTTTCATAATCTTAGAGTACAGATTCTGCTGGTTTTAGGGCTCAGCTTTGCTTTCTTCCAGTTCTGTTTGCCAGATATTGTCTGACTCGGTGTCTTTAGGTTGTTTCTGAGGGGTGGTTTTGTTGAACCTCATGCTTTGTCTCCACAGGATCAGAAAAGCAACGAATACAAAGAGAAAAATGACAAACAAAAGGCAAAAAGCAACCATTTCAGTGTAGTAACTCTTCTGCGAGATGCAAACAGCGTCTTTTCCATCGGTGTTCATGTTAACAGTAGATTCACGATTAGTCCTGCCTTGTTTTTCACCGCTCCTGTCCGGTGTCATAAATGCATTCGTCTTTTCATTTGTTGTAGATTCAGAATCAGATTCGTCAAACTCAAGTGTTGTGTAGTAATCAGGGAAGGGCTCAATTTCGGTGCCCTTGCTGGAGTCCAGCGTGACGTCAGGTTCCTGGTGTGATGTGGGAGGAAGAGAACGAGGGATGATCGGCAAAATTACAGTGAAGGCGGCAATGATTTGCTCGAAGCCCATTTCCTTCGACATGCAGTGGTAGGTGTTCACAGTCTCTGGAGTGACGAGGAAGACCAGGCTTCCGTCGGCCCGCTGCAGGTACGGAAACTGGGGAACGGCGCTGTTGTTTAAAAACCTCCAAGTCACCTCGGCCAGTCTGGATCTCGACTGACATGGTAGAACCACAATCTCATTAAACTGTGCAGTCCGTCTCTCTGGAGAAAGACAAAGGGTTCAGTTCAAACTAATATTATAAATAGCACCTTATTTTGCAACTATTTTCAGTGAATGTGCCATTGGTAAATAACTAGAAGAATCACAATGCACAGTAATCTTAAACTGTCTGGATGTGCAAACAAGATTTTTACACTAAGCAAGAAACTTCCGCTGCTTGTTGGTCATTATGAGTTAAAGATCTGGCACCTTCATCTAAAGTGTGATACGTTAAAATGTGTCAGACTCAGCAGTTACAAATAAACACCATGTAGTTGCAAATAAAAATCTGTGGTTGGATATGACATTAGACAATGCAATATATGACGTTCACCTGGAGCAGCAGTGTTTTTGAAATCTTTGCACAGTTTGTTGACATTTCCGTTTTCCACATCCTGTTGTCTGTTTTAGAGACACACACACACACACACACACACACACACACACACACACACACACACACACACACACACACACACACACACACACACACACACACACATATACACACAAAAAAGAATAGTAGTGTGGTATCAGATAAAAGCACTTAAACAAAATAATCAAAAACACAACTGTCACATTTCATCTTAGTCAGACCAGAAACTAAAGTATTTAAAATCATTTTTGTTAATTGAAATAAAGCTGAAAGAAAATATAAATATTAGATGAAAAACTTAAATGAAAAATATAAATGTTGCATTTATATTTAGCAACTAACTATCCACCTTATTTTGCAACTGTTTTCTGGGAATGTGCTATATAGGTAAATAACTAGAATAATAAAGCACAGTTAACAGTGAAAGTTTTTGTGCAACTAAAATAAATATGAAAGTAAATCAATGACAAATGTCTTTGAAACAAAAAGGCATGTTGAAATCCGGTGCTTGCATTTTAATGCATTTCATTTTCAGGGCTTGTATTTTTGGGGGCTGAAATTTAACATGGTTGTATATTTAAGCTGTGAATATTTCAAATGAAAACATTTCACACACAATTTCATTATTTAAAATTCAATAATCCATATTCACCTTCTAAACTTCAGTTCCAAATTATTTAAAATAACTGAAGGCGGATGATACCGGAAGCCTTGTAAATTCAAGTTACTAATGTTGTATATAAAAAATAAGGTATAAAATAAGATGAAGCATTAAAATTACTAAAATTAAAATTATTAAAAAAGAAATAAAAGCTAAATAAAAAAATATTTTTCAGAAGCACATAGCAAAAAATGAACATGAAAACTGAAAATATAAAAATAAAAGCTTTTTACTATAAAAAATAGTAAAAATAATACTATAATAATATATAAATAATACTAAAATAACTCTGGATCAGACTGACTTTTGTGGTTTAAATGGGTGGTTCTTGGTCCATTTAGTCACTATAACAGAGATAATTTAATCTATTAGATCAGATATTGGTATAGAACAGACAACTCACAGGTTAGAGCCCATTCCAGTCACCGTAGCACACGCTCTGGTCTCTGAGTCCCAGCCACAGAACGGGTCACGTGCTAACACACATTCTGCACAGTTTGGATAAGCTGAGCAGTTGGACACAGGCACTCTGAAGACGCCCTCAGAAGAGCCGATGAACAGTACGCCCTGTGGTAATTTACAAAGACCATTTAATGAAAGCTGATCACATTGTATATCTAATATATATGGCTCTGTTCCAAAACCTAGTTTGCTGCCTATGTATGCTGGCATCATAGCTGTGCTTTTAATGCGAAAGGTAAGATTACATTTTTTTTTGACATTATGGTGGATGACATTAAAAAATGTCATGTCAATGACAAATGACAAAAAAATGTCAAAAATTTGCTAAACCGCTGCTCTAAAGTTAGGAAGTGAAAGTGCCTAAGTTGGGAACAGGCTAGAGCCAACAGACATTGTATAAAAATGTACCAATGATCAGGAGAGTAAAAAGATAAACAAGGAAAGAGGAAAAAAGTGATGCTTTAAAACCTTGCTTTTGGAGAGGAGGATGTTCTTCACAGTCTGTGGTTGCTTGAAAGTCTGAATCTCCTCAATGATATGAGGACCTTTAGCCAGCAGGACGACTTTATGAAGAAAGCCAGACTCTGAAGAAAATAGAAATGGACAGAAATGGGCACCAGGAAAAAGTCTGGCCATAGAAAAACTAAAAAGGATCAAATAAAACTGAGTCAGTAAAATCAGTATTCATTATGTTTACCGGTGAGCAGGAACAGGATGGTGTAACTTTGTCCATTTGCAGCTTGAGTTCTCTGAACAGCTAGTCGGCTATAGCGCTCTTCTGTGGAGGACAGAAGCACTTTCTTCCCCACAGAACGCACAGCTTTTTCAGCCAGGAAGCTCGTTTTTACAATGCTTAACACACGGTCAGTGTCGTTAAACAGTCCACACTGCAAATAGATGAGAAGATTGGTTACACAATGGTTAAAGCAGCTGTGAGTGATTTTTTGGATGTTAAAATAAATTCTCCTGCTTCAGTTTAATGTGATATTATAAGTAAACCATTGATTGTGGACTTCCTCAGGAGTGTAATCACTGTGGTGCTTTGCAAACATTGCTGTTTGGTTTTGTGGGCCCAACACGTCAACTTAATGTTGTTAATTCAAAAATACAGTATGTGACATTATGGGAGTAAAATGGGTTGTCAGTATAATTTCATGTTGACCTTAAAGGGATAGTTCACCCAAAAATGAAAAAATTGTCATTAATGACTTACCCTCATGTCGTTCCGAACCCGTAAGACTTTTGTTCATCTTCGAAACACAAATAAAGATCTTTTTGATGAAATCTGAGAGCTTTCTGTCCCTCCATTGACAGCTACGCAACTACCACTTTGTCGCTTCAAAAAGTTCATAAAGAGATCGTAAAACTAATCCATATGAATTTGAACCGAACCGAGAATAAACAATTTAGTCCAAATTTTCTGAAGACAGATTTAATTTAGGCTTTTATTTATAAATCAAAGCACACATATGATGGTAAAAGCATGCTTGCTAGACGAACAAGGTTCATTCTCGTGTTACGCAGCACGTTTGAGCTTCTGCAAGAACCAATGAGGTTTGTTCTCATGCGTCAAACAGATACAGTTGAGCTTCTGTTTATGATTGCTAATCAATGTTTATATGTGAATAAAAGCCTAAATTTAGGCTTTTTCATCATATAAAACGGTTAAGTCTCCTCAGAAAATTTGGACTGAACCGTTCGATTCAAATGGATTAGTTTTGCGATCTCTTTTGGCTCGTTTCCACCGAACGGTGCGGTACGGTACACCACGGTACGCAATTATTTCTGCTTCGATTGTCAAAAGTTGTGAATGGTACCAAAATACCAAACCGTACCACTTTTTTGGGAAACTTTCGTTGGGGTACCAAGCACAGTAGTCCTGTACTTAAAGGGTGGAGCTTGACTCACTGCAGAAAGTTGATTGGTTGACAAAGAATCGTCACTTGTGCGTGCTACAAGGGAATGATAACATTATTTGATATACAGTTAAAACCCAATACACAATGTTTGAGAAGCAAGAACCAGATCTGCTGTATGTCCTCCATTGTTGTTTACTATGTCGCTTTTTGTTTTGAATGACGTTGATCGCTACTTTCTGGCATACACCACGCCTATCAAGTAAGGGTACTGTTGGGGGTGGAAACACAAGCTGGATCAGCCGTCCCGTATCGTACTGTACCGCTCGGGGTAAACAAGCCATTAATGAACTTTTACAAGTTTTTCTATGATCTCTCAGATTTAATGTAAGATAACTTAGTTTGTATTTGGAAGATGAACAACAGTCTTATGGGTTTTTGAATGACATGAGGGTGAGTAATTAATGAGAGAATTTTCATTTTTTGGTGAACTAATTATTTAAAGGTGTAGTAGTGTATAACAAGTGGCAGCAAATGGAATTGCGAAAATAATATTATCATTTAAATAATTTCATATACATTTAAATATTTTAATGTAATTGAATTAAAACGTTCAAATAATACTATATAAATAAATAATTTTCAATCTTTAATTATAATATTTATAATCATTTCTGCCTAATTGTACAGTCCTAAATCTAACCCTAACCAGCTTTCTTAGTCTGAGTTACCGTGCCGAGTTTGCCGTCTGTATTTGGATAGTGCGCCCAGTGATTTCCTTTCAAATCGAATGTCTTGTAATCCCCTGAAAAAGATGCTTTAATATCTGCTAATCTGAAAGCACACACTGCTGACAGACCAGACGAAACTGACCTGTGAGACAGACAAAGAAGGGAAGAAAAGGTTTAAACATAAATCGCATGGCCTTTCAGAAAAGTGTATATATGCCATGATGGTGGGTTTGAGCGAAATGATTGGCACCATTGTGAAGTAAAGACCCCGTAGAACAGGGTGCTGTCAGGAGACTCATTATCCGTTGGGGGTATCTTGACAATATCCTGCAGCTTGTTGAACTGGAGCTCTTCCCCTTGTTGGCAGATCAGCTGAGCCTTAGCAAATGATGTCCAGCGCTTCTGTAAGACACGGCTTCCTCCGTTGTCATCCTGGTATTTAAAAAAAACAAAACAATTAAAGCAGTTTCAATGAGCCTTTTAAAACTAAACATATTCATATGCTTTCTTTGTATGCTTTTGTTTTTTTGGACCCAGATGAGAGTAAGGAACAGTAAAAAATATAGAGCTGGTAAGTCCCGCCCATCCGTAAAACCCCACTGGACCTCTAGGTTGAAAAATCGTCAATGCAAGTGAATGTGAGAAAATAATTATTTTCTGGTCCCGTTTGAATTGTGCCATGAATGTGAACATATGTTGTCTGTGAATTTTTTATATAATTTTTCATGTTACGAGTTTTGACAGTATATTGTACGAATCTTTGGCTAGCAGTTGTGGAAAAGACATAACGAGAAAGACTACATGTCGCCTGTGTGACGTCACCCTATAACACATTTTCCCTCCACTTGTCAAATCACGGTGCTAATGCTGCGATAATCTCTGGAGACAGATCGAGATGCCTGTGTGTTTTGTACCCAAAATGTCACCATTCAAACCAAATGGGCTGTTCTTTCTTCAGATTCCCATCTGAAAGCAGCGAAGAGTTGTAGTCCACAAAGTGCTCTCACACAAAGTCTAACCGTATCAAACTTCTACCTGCTAAATTGTAGCATTCTTTACACGAAACATTATATTAAAAATTCACAGACAACATATGTTCACATTCATGGCAAAATTCAAACGGGACCAGAAAATAATTCTTCTCTCACATTCACTTGCATTGACGATTTTTCAACCTAGAGGTCCAGTGGTGTTAGCGGAAGGGGCGGGACTTACCAGCTCTATAGTGATTAATTAAAAGAATTTATATGAAAGTCATCATTTACTCATCCTCAAGTTGATCCAAAACATGTATGAATTTCTTTCTTATGCTGAACACAAAAGAAGATATTTTGAAGAATGTCGGTAACCAAACAGTTAATGGAAGCCATTGACTTCCATAGTAATTTTTTTCCTACTATAGAAGTCAATGGCGGCCGTCCACTGTCTGGTAACAGACATTCTTCAGAATATCTTCTTTTGTGTTCAGCATAAGAAGGAATTTCATACACGTTTGGAATAACTTGAGTAAATGATGACAGAATTTAAATTTTTTGATGGTGAACTATCCCTTTAATCTTAAATTTGTTCAAATTACCTTCAGATTCTGAACAACATTGCAAAAATAAATAATATTATTTTATAATATTTGTTAATATATTTGGAGTCAATCTTTTGTATACTCTGGTAATTTTGCTGTGGGTCAGTGGAGATTCTTGAGTGTCTTTAACAATATGTTTAGTTGTAACAATAGTTGTTATTTTTTCAATATTTCTATGACTAATAAGAAATTATTAAAAATCTTTTACAATCTAAAATCGGCTAAAAATATCAAACATTTTGATACACTCTGACTGGATGGAATCATAGTCTGAAGTGTATCATACAGTACGTGACTTTTTTTGCTAAATCTGTCAACTCTGACTACCAAAAATCTACAGACTGGCTCTGAATTCCAGCATCCGGACTGAAAATCAGGGCAAAAGTATTGTAGTGTATTCCAGCCTTTAGGCACTTAGTCACCATGAAATCAAAATGAAATATTGCAGTATTTATTGCAAATGATTTTATCAGTGCACATCATTTTTTTCAAATTGTGGCCTCATATTCTTTAATCAAAATTAAACTTTTGATTAAAACTTTCCCTCCCTCTTGCAGTGACATCTCTTCTCTGCTGGCATGTTTTTTTTTGTCACAAGGACGCGACAACCTGTCACTCACATCACATGAGATCACAGCAATATTTTTTGCTGACAAAAAAAATCCGGTCCTTCTAACTAATGATAATGGAATTATGTTCAGAATAGGAGAAAAAATGAAGTCTCACCGTGCAGACCTGGGCCACACGAGACACAGTAAAAGAGTTCACAAATGAGTCTCCGGTCAAGTCCCCAACCTCAGTAAAGAACAGCAGGATCTTTCCTTCACTGGCAACTTGTGTCGAACTGATGAATACAGGGTCTAAGAGAAAGAAAAAAAAAACCTTTTCGATCCTAAAAAGACTTTACAGTGGAAATGCTCTCAGTGTTTCGCTCAAGGATGAAGTAGGGTCATTCTGTGTCAATTCAACCAGAGATCCCCGGCTAAAATGTTTGATTTATAATAAATAAATACATTTTTACACAGAAATTGGTAGGTCTATTAGTAAAATCTGTAGTATTTTGCAGTCTTTGTTGCATTATGGCAACAGTGACAGTTGTTAGTTGACAAAGAGAAACAAGATACATTTCTAGTTTCAGCATAATTTGTTCTTCAGACATTCTTCTTTAAACACAATAAGTATCAGCTGTTTGAAAAGTTACCCACATTTGGTTTTCAACCCTTGAAAATTTGTAAAATTCAACAATTTGCACATCCCATTGGGATCCCTATGGGATTGAACCATATATGGGCTTAAAATGGAGATTACAAAAGAAGAAATGATTAAGAATGAAAATCTAGAAGGATTTTAAGATATCTTTAATACTTTTTTTAGAGAAAAAATATTTATAGCACTCAGAGAGTTATGTTCTATGCCAGGGATGGGCAACTTCGGTCATGGAGGGCCACTGTCCTACAGAGTTTAGCTTCAACCCTAATCAAACACACCTGAACAAGCTAATCAAGGTCCTCAGGATTACTAGAAAATTACAGGCAGGTGATTTTTTCAGGGTTGGAGCTAAACTCTGTAGGACAGTGGCCCTCCAGGACCGAAGTTGCCCATCCCTGTTCTATGCAATTGTGTTGATTGGAAAAAATATACATTTTTAGTTTCAACCTTATTCATTCTTCAGATATTCCTCTTTAAAAGAAAAAAAGTATCAGCTGTGTGCAAACTGCAAAGTGACCCACAATTTGTTTTTGACCACTGAAAATGTGTACAATTTACCAATGTACTCATGGAGCCACAATGAGATCCCCATTTCTCTAGAAATTTAACCATGTTGGGCTTTAAAAATTAGGACACTAAAAGAAAAGTTTGTTAAGAACCAGAAAATAAAAGGATATTAAGAGATATTTAATACTTCTTGAGTAACAGGCATGCAAACTTGAGGCAAAAAACACAAGCCTTTTTTTAACTGTCACCATTGGCATAATGCAACAAAGACTTGTCATTTTGACCCCCCTCTACAAAATAGTGGATCACTCAGTAAATATACAGTATCCATGACATTTAATATTTTGGCTTTCATTACTATTTATGTTTGTCTTTCTTCAGAAAAACAAAATAAAAATTTAAACCGGGGAAGTTTCTGAAATTTGGTTGATTTGACACTGAAAGGCAACCTCTGTGTTACCAGCCTATATTAATAAGCACTAGGCCATCAAGATCAAATTATGACTTTGTATATGGTAGAGCAGGTATTCAGAGCATATTTTTTAGACAAAACAAATACAAACCCTGTAGCAGTTTTGGTACACTCTCAAGCTCCAAGTTGTTGCGTGTTCCTCTGCTGTTACACCGAGAAATTACATGTTTGTTCCCAAAGAAGCCGACTTTGGTTGCTGTATAGAGCTCTTCATCTGTACACAAACAGGTCACAGTTGAGTGTGTGAGAGCACTAGATTAGATAAGACTATCTATCTTCAAGGATATTAAACTATGTTTCTGCACTCTCACCAACAATGGTGGCTGTGTTCCTCTGGGTGGAGCTGTAGGGACAGCAGTTTTTGGCGTCCTTTGTGTCTCTGCTGGCGTTCAGAGAATCTGCAGGCTAAAACAGAGATGTCATGTTAGAGTAGTGGCGATCGATCCATTCTTGAAATAATACTTCATTCTTCCTCATATATCGATCTGTGCAATTTATTTGAACTTACAATGATGATGCCTTGTGGTCCATATGCATTTGTTCCGCAGACAAAAAGGTGTGTAGAGTTGAAAAACTGTAAAATACTGATGAAGTTGCCACAATCCTGTTATGGAAAAGCATACAATTAAAAAATAAGAGGTATGTTATAATAAATATCAAGCTTGTAAAAAAAAAAGTAATAAATAGATCTTGGATTTTAGAATTTGTTTTTAATAAATAGAACATTACATAGTTAGTGTAAAAATACAAAATAGAATTGTATTTGGTCTCTCTTTTTTATGAAATGTTTATTAAAGGATTAGTTCACTTCAAAATTCAAATTTCCTGACAATTTACTCACTCATACGTTATCCAAGATGTTCATGTCTTTCTTTCTTCAGTCTAAAAGAAATTAAGGTTTTTAGGGAAAACATTCCAGGATTTTTCTCCATATAGTGGACTTCAATGGGAGTTTCAATACAGCTTAAAAAGTCTCTACACAATCCCAGCCGAGGAATAAGGGTCTTATCCAGCGAAACGATCGGCCATTTTCTAAAAAAACAAAAAGCATTTATATATTTTTTAACCACAAATGCTCTTGCACAAGCTCTGCGATGCGCCACGCATTACGTAATCACGTTGAAAGGTCACATGTGACATAGGAGCTAGCTAGTGTTTACAAAGCTAACGTGCAAAGACTAAGTCAAACGCCATTTACAAAAAAATAAATACAATAAAAGCTAAAACAATGATGTCGGATAATTTAGAAGTTGGAGGAGAAAATGAGATGGAGTTTTTCGCAGTAGCCTACCTTTTTGAACCGGAACACACGTGACCTTTCAGGCTTTTGTGTAGTGTGTGTAGGATCACAGAGCTAATGCAAGTGTATATATGTTGTTGTTTTTTTAAGAAAATGGCCGATCGTTTTGATAGATAAGACCCTTATTCCTCGGCTGGGATTGTGTAGAGCCTTTTGAAGCTGCATTGAAACTCCCATTGAAGTCCTCTATATTGAGAAAATTCCTGGAATGTTTTCCTCAAAATCCTTCATTTCTTTTCGACTGAAGAAAGAAATACATGAACATCTTGAATGACGTGGGAGTGATGATTGTGATATTATTTGACACTGACACATATTGTAAAGCAAATTTTAAGTTCCACATTAACAATGGCACATACCTTTTTGGAGGCCCATTTACAGGTATTCAGGTTTTGTCTAGATGCTTTCCATTCCAACTGTAAAAATGCAAAATTTTTACATTTTTAACTGTAAATATTATGTTGTAATATTCGGTCCAAATCTAATGAGATCTTCATGACAGAAGTTCAGTTAGTGGGAACATAATCAAATCATTCAGTTTTGTAAACGGAAATATATAGCACAGAATCTCTCTCACCTTGTCTTTGAATGTAATATTATCTGGTTGGCTGACGTCTAGGGAGAGCAAAGCATCTTGAGCTCCAACAAACAGTGTGTCAGCATCAGTGCTGAGCAGCAGAGTGGTGGTGTTCTCCACAGTAGGGCTTTTGTAGATGCCCAAGAGACGCTCAGAACTTCCTGTGCAAGAAAAACACCCAACCATGATAATGTTATGGCATTCAGAAGGGGCCAATGGTGTCAGACCAACCAGACAAACCTTGAACATGCAGGACGCATTGAAGCTCATTTGTACACTTAAGTGTTTTCAAGGTGCAAGAGAAATATTTTATATATATATATATATCTCAATTCATGTGCCCTCATAATCTTTAATTAAACCAATTCAAAGATTACATTTCTGAGAATTTGGCCTTTGCTATTAACAGTATTTATTCACATTTTAGAAATGAAACCACATCACTGTGACTCTTTTCCTCTTTTTGTTCTGAGGAAATAGACAAGGCCCGTGAGCTAAGGTTTAGCAATACTGCACACACAGATGTGACAATATGATTTTGTTGTGCTGTCACCCATGTTAAAGTCATTATGAAATCAAAATTGTAATTTTTTTTCTTATATATTTTTTAAAGTCCCCCTGTGGTGAAAATCAAGTTTTTAAATGTTGTTTATAGGCTGTCTAAGTGGTGTTTTTAATATGCTTTAATAAGACAAACCATGTGGAAATTCATAAGTCAACACTATTGCTGAGTATTTTCTTTTTAAAACTGCAGTAAACCATGCGGTTTGAAATCACTGGTGTTTCTGACGTCACACACTTCCTTACCAACCAACCACGTTGTGCATATTAAGCATATTATTAACATAGAACTAGCAGAGGAGTCTGGAGAGAAGCCATGTTATCCCGGTGTATTTTTCTGTTGATATGAAAAATCTTGTAGATTTAGAATTATAGTGGGTGTATGATATATGTTGATATTCAAAGCGTTTCTGACTCTGAGATGGCAAACGGGAACATGGTTTGTGTAACATTAACATTATTAGCTGTATGATAACATTGTCAAGCAAAAGGCTAATCATATTAATAACCACCGTTATGTGTTCAACGTTGAGAAGAGCGATACCGCTGTGCAGCGTTTACCTCAGTAAGTTGGCCGAGTGAATCTCTGAACTGCGTGAGTGAGTGGGGGCGGGGCTAATT
Organism: Squalius cephalus; assembly: GCF_949319135.1. Classification (NCBI taxonomy): domain Eukaryota; kingdom Metazoa; phylum Chordata; class Actinopteri; order Cypriniformes; family Leuciscidae; genus Squalius; species Squalius cephalus. The sequence continues at coordinate 7,432,543 of NC_137136.1, read as the reverse complement.
AGCATATTCAAGTTCTGCGTATACTAAGTGAAGCAAGAGTGTAGAGTTACATTCAAGCTACTTTCAAGCTATTGCTGGCATGAAGTCATTTTGGTGATCAAAGATGAGTTTTTAAGGGATGAAATTATTGACTACAGGGGGACTTTAAACAATTCATGTGCCCTCCTAATCTTCTCTTCTTTGATGACGCATTTACTGGAGCGAGGTAGGGACAACCTGTCACTCACATGAAACCCACCAATAGCAAACCATAATCATGAATTATCCAATCAATTCCCGATATCACCAAATCAAGTCCCGCCCTTCATTTTTTCTTGTTTGAGAAGCTGTTTCACTCTGATATACTATATATATATATATATATATATATATATATATATATATATATATATATATATATATATATATACTATATATATTTACTCGGATATACTATATATACTAGATATATATCACAATAGGGAAGAAAAGACTATCGCAACTTTCTTTTCATGCCAAGTTTAAAACTTTTCATTGCAATGTTTCCCCAATTTGAGACATATTTTCATCATGGGAAAAGACTACCCTGAATGTTTTAAATGCTTATAACTGAGGTTGGATTTCATTACAATTCATAAATAACTTTCCATTGTCTGTTTCTAAATTGTAGCACTGAGAAACAGTGTGGTACACCAAGCATAATTTAAAATATGCAAGCATCTTAATTCTGAGAATGTAAATGTGCAAGCTAAATATACTGTATACACACTGACATTCAAAAGTTTGGGGTTGGTAAGTTTTTTTTTCGTTTTTGAAAGTTCAACTCCGTGTGACATGACCTTTCAAAAAATCATTTTAATATGCTGATTTGCTGATCAGGAAACATTTCTTATTATAATCAATGTGAAAAACAGTTGTGCCGGTTAATATTTTTGTGGTAACCCTGATTTTTTTCAGGATTCTTTGATGAAAGTTAAAAAGAACAGCATTTATTTGATATACAAATATTTTGTAACATTATGTCTCAAAACATTTCCTGTTATTTCCTGTCACTTTTGATAATTTTAATGAATCCTTGCTGAATAAAAGTAATTTCTTTCAAAAATAAAAATACCAATTTCTTTTCCAAAATCTTCAAACATGTAGCCTAAATTATACATAAAACTCCAGACAATGTTTCATGACAAATTGATTGGTCTAGAAAGGGTTTTACAGCCTATAATTGTTCTTATTTATGCCTGATAAATTCTAAAGCAGAAACTAACTGTATCTTAAGACTTAAGACTCTCTGCAGCAGCAGGGCTTTGAGCGTGTCATGTGGAGGAAATAATCGGCCAGCGGTGGTTTCCACTACAAGAGTGCAACATTTAGACCAGCATGCGTTTGCAGAACAACAGCAATGGGTAACAAACAAAACCACAACTCACAAGATCAGAGAACAAAGATTGCCAAACTGGCAAAGAATCTGTGTTCGCACAACATGACTCAAAGCTCACATTCATGAACTAAATAATTTAAAATAAGTAAATCATTTATAAGTCCATTCGTAATTAAACTGTCCCATTTGCTGTGAATCAAATGCAACAATTTATATAAGAAAATGTTTTGTTTGTGGTTCATGAATAAAGCCCATTGAATTATTTTCTTGTACACAGCTGAGCTGATTTTTGGATACAGACAGAACAACTTCATTACCAAGAAGAAAAACAGTTAATTTCTCAATTATTCACACTGGAAACACATTCCGTCAGAAATGTGGTTACAAATGACTGATATCAGCAACAGTCTGACTGATTAAAATCCTGTTCTGGTTTCTTGAACTCAAGGATGTCTACAATAACATCATACCATATTTCAATAACAGAGACTTCACACTAAGTGAATTTCACAATTACAAAGACACCGCAAGTAACACATTTAAACATGAAAATTTGAAGTATAAAAACTATTTGGTTACACTTTATATTAAGGTGTCAGTATTAGTGTAATTATACATTTAAGTACTGAGTAATAATAATTAACTATGTGTACTTAATATTGTGTTAGGATTAGGATGATCTTTTGCTTTGGGGTTAATTGCATGTATTTATGCATAATTTATAGTTATTACTACAGTAATTACGTGTTACATAATGTAACAATGACACTGTAAAATAAAGTTTTATCAATTATTTTTCTGTACAATTCTTCCATAATCTTTGAAAAATCTTTTCACTATAAAGGTGAGTTTTCCACCAGTAAAGTCTCGCTACCATCTAATGTGAGCTTCACTTACCCTGAGAGAATGACAGGCGAGGACGCAGGGAGGCCTGAGATGGGTCTATCAATCCCAAGAAGAGGACCCTAAACATCCAGATCCTGAACAATCTTGCCATCCTGACAGACGTGTTTAGGGCACAGAACCTGTTCTGATCAGCAAGAGAACAGCGAGTGACTAGAATCTCACTTCCTCTGATGAGACCGCCTTGCGCGCAGCAGGAAGGAAGATTAAAAACCTCAAACCACTCGACTTTACTCCTCTCCAACGCAGAATCCACTAAACGCATTCTGCTAATGGAACAGCAGAATGGAATGAGCTACAAGCAACTGAATTATAATGATAACATCTTTTTCATATCTAAATAAGATATATCATATCCATTTATATTTAATGAGTGCATTTCCATGTGCATCTTATTTCTCTGTTGGATGAGAAAGCTCTGAACCCGTTTACAGCTGACAAATGTCTTATTCCTAACTTTGTTTTTCTTTGCAATGTCAAGATAATCATGCAACCTACCTTTTGGAACAGATCATGCTTCATAATCAGGTAGAGAACCAGAGTGGTGGGAGACACAAATGTGATGCTAAGGGGGATGTGGATTCATGGTTGCAATGAGAAGAGGCCAGGTAGTGAATCGAAAAACATGTTTCTTTGAACATGCACAAGGACATCAGTATGACATAAACGTCTGTCCTTAGCAGGAGCGGAAATTGCATAAATTGGGCAAGCGAGCAAACTGTCACCATGTGATTTCAAACTATTCTACAGTAAGACATTTAACAGTCCTTCAGTTCCAGATGTAGGTTAGCTCTCTGATTTACACAAAGGTGACTAAATCGAGCTGAGACCTTTGACCCTTCAGCCTTAACTTTTCCAAACGGACACATAATTTGAAATGTTCTGTCTTCTATAATAATGAATCAATCAGCTCAGCTCACAGCAAAGTTAACAGCAAATAATGATTTGATGACCTTGGTTTAGCTATAACAGTCAAAAGTTTGCACATATCTCATTGTTTATTGCAATGAACAGCCGTCGCTAGGGGCGAAAGGTGGTGGTGATGATTCTAGGGTCAGAATTGAGAGAGAAATAGCTGCAATTACCGTTTTATTTTTTATTCTGTAGGGGAAACAGCTCTCTAAAAACTTGTTTTATTTTTATGAAATTCGTAGTATAATGTGGTTGTTTTGGGTTGGCCAGTATTAATGACAGTAGGCCTATTCATATTATACATGATGCTACCAGTCGCAAGTTTGGACAAAAATAGCTGAATTTGTTCAATGCTTTAATTTATTTAATTTGGTTCATGCTTAAATGCTTGAATTTAGACAAATACACTGGGTGGTACATTTAAATTTTAAACGGAAAAAAAGTATTTGTTTTAAACAGCATTTGTCCAAAAGTGCAAAACAAATCAGCACGTCCCACTGATGAGCACAGATGAAGCTCCCACGCACACAGAAGTGATCTGTTCACTTGACATCTCACTTCTGTTTACCTTTACATTCTCACTGGGTGTTTTCCAGGAAAAATTGCCGTCAAGCCTGAGTAAGAAACCAATAGGCCTACCTTGTTGGCGAATTAATCTGTGTATGTCTTTCTAAAGTCTTTCCTTATACACTGCAATTTTAAGTGCTACTATACTGTTAGCTGCTAATCTGATATTATTTCCAGTACTATTAAAGTTAATATTAAAAGTAATGCATTACAATATTGCATTACTCCCTAAAAAAAGTAACTAATTGCATTACGTAGTTACTTTTTGTGTAATGCTTTTTCGGCATTTCAGCGCTCAGAAGTGCCCTCGATGCAGACTTCGGCAAAGGCCGCACTTTCGCACCATCCACACGAGTTACCTACCCAGGAATCATTGCGAACGCCCAATCAGATAAATGAATTATACATTTTTAAATACATTTTTGCTTTTTTATATGGTTGAATTGGATAATCAAAGGTCAGCAGCAAAGACATCGGTTAATAAATTGAGATTAAATACATAAAGTATATTTGTGTCATTTAACATATTTAATTAATGCATGTTTGCGTAATATTCTGAGTTTGCATTGTACTGTTTTTATTCCTTTTAAACAATACTGAATCTGTTTTTGTGATGAGTAAATGCATGCTCACACTATTGTAGTCTACAATAACCATCATGTTCAGAGAGTGCACACAATGCTGTTGCACTTACTCCCAATTCCTCTCAACATGGGGACAGGAGAGCTGTCAGTCAATAAAGGGGAAAACCAAGTAAGTTGCATTACTTATTTGAAAAAGTTGCATTACTTATTTGAAAAGGAAATCAGATATTTTGTTGTAAATTTAAAAGTAATGTGTTACTTTACTAGTTACTTGGAAAAAGTAATCTGATTACATAATTTGCATTACTGTAATGCATTACCCCCCAACTCTGCTTATTTCTATAATCTTGTTTGCTTATGTTGGGTTTTGCGTAGTGCACTGCAAAAATTAATTGTTTACTCCTAGTTTGTATCTGAATCTTTGTATATGTGCATGCAGAAAAATGACTGGAAAAGCATAATGACTCACCGATAACATCCTTGATGTGTGTTGAGCGAGTTTCCTTTTTCCTCAACCACAGTGATTCTCAAATCCTGCTTCTGGGGGCCCCGAGGCACTGCACATTGAGACATCTTCAACTCATCATCTCATTATTAGAGGCTCCATGACCTGAATTGTGTGTAAGATTAGTGAGACTCTGAAAATGTTCGGGAATCAGGGCTAAGGGACCCCGGGAACTGGATTGAGAAACACTAAATCTACCACCATTTGAGCTGAAATTGCTCTTACACCAAACCTTACAACTGCTGATGATAACACAACATGAATTAGTTTATTTTAGCAAGTTATTACTATATTTTGTTAAATAAAAATGATTAATTCCTGTAAAAGTGTAAAAAAAAGTGTAAATCTCTAATGTTATATGTACTATATTAAGTCATGTACATTTGCATATGTTTTTTCTTCATATATCAGTGGTGCATTGCAATGGTGTTTTAAAATGAGGAGCCAAAAGTCCTCTCTCTCTCTCTCACACACACACACACACATACATACATACATACATATATCAAAAGTAAGTGTATGTCCTTGTTACACTTCATTTTCATGGTTAAATATAAATATATATATATATATATATATATATATATATATATATATATATATATATAGTATACAAACAATATGGGCGTTTCCTCCGGGGAGGCAAGGGAGGCAGTGTCTCCTCAAAAAACTGGATGAGAAAATAATCCATATTACAAAAACAAGACCTGGGCTGCGTTCAGCCCCGACAAAACGTTGCACAACGTTTTTAAAACAGACACGGTGATGCGTTGAACACACTGTTCTGATGACGCAAGAGTTGCAACTATGGCAGCTGAGAAGGCCATTCTTTGTGTTCTTTGTTAAGAATTTTCGGAGCCTGATGAAGTCGGTATAAATATGTGTTTAATACTACAAAATATGCCCGATGTTACAGTTACTGCACTTGCCGCCCAGAACAAAAGAGAACATCCCAATCGAGTGAAGGGATTGCTGAAACTGAAATGGAAGCACACATCTTACCTAATTCAGACTAAAACACATCTATTTAGCCTCACATACTGACTTTATTTGTAGTTCATACTGTTTTAATACCCTGTATTTTCTTTCTCATTTTTAGGAAAAGCTTAATTACCATTGTTTATTTCTATACTAAATGTCATAGGCTACACTTGCAATGAAGCTAAAAATATAAACAACTACATCATTATGTTGATATACTATATTTTTACAATAAAACTTACGACAAACATGTCTTCTAATATCCTCAGTTGTTGCATATACCGAGCTGCATCGAACACATTTGTAAATTACTTTCCTTGAACCCATTGTGCGAGTTCACTTTAATACCGCGTGCTTTAATACCGCGTGCTTTAAAACATGTTGCTGCTGATTGGACTAAAGTTCCAGTGTTGCCAGATGTACGATAATTATCGTATTTGTACGATAATTTTGACCTCTGTACGATGTACGATCAATAATGTAAAAAATCCTATAATGTACGATAATTTCAGAACTGTGTGACACTTCAAATGATGGTCGTTGTAATAGGACTTCTCATTGATCTAGCCGTGGATTCTACGTCTACCGGGGGAAGAACGTGTAGAGAGAGGGAGCGAGAGACCTTGCGTGTGTGTGCTAGTGTGTGTTGAACGTGCCCCAGGCAAATATTACAAAATGTGACATTAAAAAGTGTAAAGTAACACTGTCCAACAGCGACACCCGCAGGTGAATTGGCTTTCCTCCATTTAAAACATGTCACGTGAGCGGAGGCAATGCCTCCATCGGATATGATGATTGGATGTGATTGGTAATGATTGGATGTGATTGGTAATGATTGGATGTGATTGGTAATGATTGGATGTGATTGTGATTGGTAATGATTGGATATGATTGGTAATGATTGGATGTGATTGGTTATGATTGGATGTGATTGGTTATGGTTGGATAGGATTAGTTCGTGCGATAAATCCATAAACAGTGGATAAATCACGAGTCACGACTATTGTTTTCTTGCGCGTTCGCGAATCGGTCTGGATCGAATGAAGAAAATGATGGCGTAAATAGGAAGGATAATTGAGAAGTAAACAACTCAGCCATTTCGATATAACTGCTTTATGTCACGTCAAAATCAAACTAGAAATGGCCTGAAAGCATGATGACTGGGGCTCGTCGGTTTTTTCAGCTTGGGGAAATTAAAAGTACATCTGTGTCTACAAGCTTGATTACTGTTGAATTAAGTTAACTATTGAAAAGAAAAGCTGAACATTAGTTCGCAAATAATATTGTTTAAATTGTTACTGCCTTTAGTTCTATTTTGGAATAAATGAACTTCTTAAAAACACTAACTTGATGAAATGCATGGTTTTAATAAATAGAACATAGTGTAAAAATACAAAATAGAATTTTAATTTTTTATGTCATGTTATATAGTATATTATTTATATATAATGAATAATAGAAGAACGAACGAACGAAAGAAAGAAAACAAACAAACAAATAATTGAAGAAAAAAATCTACGTTTTTCAATTTATTTTCAATTTATTTATTTGATCATGACTTTGAAATATGTTTCTTTTGTTTACTGGTCTCAAACTGAACAAGATTTTTGGGGCCACCTAGTGAGCTGTAGTAAATTACATATCATGAATCTGACACAATCCTTAATAATACTTTTACCATTAAATCACAATAACCCTTAGTTGGTATTTCTCATGACAGCGTTATAGAAACGCTTTTTACTGGTTGTCAACGGCGCTTTATAAACTTAAATAAACGCTCCGTAATAAAAGCCAGAGTTATGATCAGTCAATGGTTGGCCAGTTGTTTCATGTAACGCACAGAATAAACATCCTCTGCAGGGGGCGAAAGAGGGCTCAGAAAGCCAATCCTCAACTCAAGAGACTTCAACTTTCACGGCGTTTATGTCTTATTGGAAACACGTGTACACAATGGAGGTAAACATTTAAATATATTACGTACAAGGATTGGTTTCTACCATGGAAATGGAAATCTTCCTCATCAATATCTATAAAAATGGATTATTCGAATCTTTGTAGTAATCTGTGATTGGTTAATCCACACCAGCGCTGAGAAAAGGAACAGGGAACACGTGACAAAGCCGTCCGTTTTAGACGCAATTTAGATGGTTAATTTTGCCTGGAAAAAAATTACTGAGAGATTTTACATTTAATTAAAGATGAAAAAAACTCAAACGAAGAGTTAAAACAAGCGAATTAATTTTTAAACCCACTAAACCACGCCCATCTTTGACACCCATTTCATGCTAATTGCCATTCCACCCTCTTATTCAATTTCCATGGCTCCAGTGAGAGTCATTCAGCTGGAGACTGATCCAAAGCATCAGAAGAGAGAAAGACGTGAGGATATAAACTGCTGTGCATCAGAAAGAGACGATCATGGCATCGATAAATCTCGGGTTTAACGGGGCTCGTAAAAAAGCAGCAGCGCGGATCCGAGCCGTAGAGAGGAGGAATCTGATCACCGTGTGCAGGTAAAATCTGATCACACATTCATCATCTGACACACACACTGACTGCAGCATACCGGCGGCACACAACATGTGTGATGATGATGTCATTGTTTTTTGTTGTTGCAAGTTTGTTTTTGCTTATTGCTGATGCTGGATGATGATCAGGCTAGATTAGATGATGTACTGCGCACAGGAGCGCTGTTCTGAGATCTGTCATCAGATCATCACGCCATTTAGATGGAGTCTATAGAAAAAGTACTAGGATGAATGCTAATATACAGTGGTACTGACTTTACATTGTGCTACAAGAGACTCCAAGAAAGCGTCTAAAAACGTTTTACAAGGGTAGGCTATATGTTTTTTTTTTTTTTTAATTCTACTATGGAACCATGTCCAAAATAGGCTACATGGTATTGCAATATATGTCCAAAAAAATAAATAAAAATAAACTAAAACAAAACGGACCACTATTTGGTTTTATATTACAAAATAATTATAGCTTGTGATGATTGAGTCTTAAAGGGATAGTTCACCCACAAATAAAAATTCTTTCATTAATTACTCACCCTTTTGTCGTTCTAAACCCGTAAGACTTTCGTTCATCTTCGGAACACAAATTAACATCTTTTTGATGAAATTTGAGAGCTTTCTGTCCCTCCGTTGACAGCTACGCAACTGACACTTTGACGGTTCAAAAAGTTCATAAAAAAATTATAAAACTAATACATATGAAATGAGCGGCTTAGTCCAAATTTTCTGAAGAAAACCAGTCGCTTTATATGATGAAAAGATTGAATTTAAGCTTTTCTTCACATATAAATATTCATCAACTCTACTCAAACACCAGTTGTGGTAAACGGAAGCTCAAGCATGTTCGCTTGACGTGTGAGAACCAATGAGGTTCATTCTCGTGTTACGCATCACGTTTGAGCTTCCGCAAGAACCAATGAGGTTTGTTTTCTTGCGTCAAGCAGGTTCGGTTGAGCTTGTTTATGTTCTTCTGATTAATGTTTAAAAAATGTACTGTGGTGAATGCTAATATACCACAGTACTATTTATTTGTGTTCCAAAGATGAACTAAAGTCATACGGTTTGGAACGACATGAGGGTGAGTAAATAATGACAGAATTTTAATTTTTGGGTGAGTTAACCCTTTAACAAAGATTTTAACAATAAAGGGTTTATTTATGCACTAATAAAGTATGAGAAAATAATAAAGTATTTTAATATACTAGTTAAATTTTTTTTTTTACCTCAGCAAAAAGCATGCTTCTACCTAAATTTGAGCAAAACTCCAAAAACGTACATGCATTCCATTCAGTGCAATTTCCAGCTAAAAAACAATTAACAATTGTTTAAAAAATGTCTGCAAATGTGAAATAAAATCCGTATTCCGATCTGAACATAGCTTTTTTTTCTTCCTTCTTTTTTTTATATGTTGTATATTGTCTTTCCACAACCTTTTGAAATAAGTAATGTCAGTGGTACTTGCTGGAGGACTTTCCTTGTGTCTAGGATAGGTAACACATCAGAATCATAACATTTGTATATAGCTGAATATGAATTATTATGTTAATATGTCTAATTAGGCAGTGGTGCACAAGGCAAGTTTGAAGCAGGAACAGCATCAGTCTGAACACAAATGAATGTCATACCTATAAGGGGGCACAGCAGGAATCGGCCAATCAAAAGGCTCGGAGTGTGACGTAATTTGTCTACACAATCACAGTGAGACCGAAGCTCACGACTCAGACAAATAAAGCCATTTTACTGTTTGTGTCTGAGGAAGAAAGAACAGAGGAACAGATAAGCAAAATCCCTTTCCTCTCTTGTTTATCCTGTGATATCTGATCCAGAGTTCATTCAGGACTGAAATAAATGGCCGCTGGTCTATATGAGTGATAAAGCTGTCTGTGATGTTCAACGAATCATGAAATGAAGTGCACTTTGTCAGAAAGTCTTGAATGAAGTCTTAAATGCTCTTAAAATGATCATGAAACTTCAAAGTCCAGAGATTTTGTGGACCTTCTCAACTGAAATGCCAGGCTGGTTTAATCTACGTTAGATGTCACAGGATGGCTTCTCGAGACATTCAATTTTTGGAGATGGTGTTATGAATATCAGATTTAATATTCTCAGTGTGACCTTTCATCAGCTTATTGAGGTAATCTCTCTCTGTGCAGTTGTGTATCATTAAACATTTTAAGCAGTAATACGATACATTGGTGTCACATGACCTCATTACATTGCATATTTAATTTTAAATAACTTTTGGTAGTCTGATCAAATAAAACTCATTAAATCGAGGCTGATATCAGTTACGGTTCATTTATCACATTGGAAATGGAAGGTCAGCTTGAGCACAGTGCATTGTGGGATACAATTTTCTAAGTATTGTGTTTTGCTGCTGAAACTTTGCATGCTATTCTGAGCGTAATACCTCTCTTTGCTCAAACATAAAAAAGGTTCATTTTAATTGGCCATTTTCTATAAATGTTGCCATTATCACACTGTCAGTGTTATTTTTGCATTATTTAATATTTTGAATTAACTTTTATCATAAGACTTACACACACAAATACACACATAAGCTTTAAGGTATTTGCAAATCCTTGGCATATAATACTGCTGTGCATTTCATAATAGGTTTGTTTTTTGGGTTACGTAAAGATGATAGTTAATCGTCTCTGGTTCAAACATCTTTTTTTCACATTTGCTCTGCGTGTTTTAGAAAGAAAATGTCAAAAGTGAAATTATCTCTGAAATGACATTTGCATGGAGGCTGCTGGGTATTTGGAAGTCATGAGGAGATGCATTAAAGCTGCACACAATGAAAAGGACAGTCATTTATGCCATAATTACATCTAATGAGATCGTAATGAACGGCTCTAATGGTGCTCCACACAAAACAAGATATCTCCTTTTTACTCTTGAATGCTCTTTTAGGTTTTTTAAAAAGCTTTATTTTAGGGTTTTACTGGACCAAAAGCAGTGATGTTATTGTTAACTAAAACTATTAAAAAAATAATTGTGTTAACTGAAATAAAGCTGAAGTAAAATAAAATATAGATATTAGATGAAAAACTTAAACTAAGGAAAACAACTAGAAATGTCCCCTTGGCTACTAACTGAAATAAAACAAATGAATATAACGCTAAATAGAAATATTAAAAATGACAATTTTATTCAAATTGAAAGTGAAAATAAAAGTGAATTCAAAATAATAATAAATACTATAATAGAACATAAATAATACTAAAATAACACTGCCAGATCATTCTGCTCATTCAAAGTGTACAAAGACATTCGACTGACAATTGATTTTGGTCGAGTGTGATATTACAGTGTTATAAAATAGCCAAATCTTTTATTAGACTGAATTTTTGTATTTTACATGCTGAATGAAATACATTAATAATCAATATCTCTCTCACTTCCTATTGGCATAATGGGATTGTTGCATTTAAATATGGCCAAATCTTAAAAGGCAGCATACTTATGTTAATAATTTATATAATTAAAGTTTGTTCGTGTTTTACTGTACAAGCTGTTTAGACATGTTTGTGTGAGTTTAAGCTGTATTGTGCAGATTTCTGTCATTCTCATGATTGTGTATTTGTGTGTGTGTGTGTGTGTGTGTGTGTGTGTGTGTGTGTTTGAGTATGCAGGTTCTCAGTGAAGACCCTCATTGATCGCTCATGTTTTGAGACGATAGACGACACATCTGCTGAGTTCATCAACTTTGTCTCCATTTTAGAACATATTTTGAGCCACAGACTGAAAGGTGAGGCAGAAACACACACACACACACACACACACACACACACACACACACACACACACACACACACACACACACACACACAGTTTGTGTTTCACTATGAAATTATGAAGAGCATTTTATCTTGATCACATTTTTAGCTAACTAAACTGGACCTGATATTTAACCCTCAACTATATATATATATATATATATATATATATATATATATATATATATATATATATATATATATATATATATATATATATATATATTCTTCATTTGTTCTATATGGCTTTGGCAGTTGTAGTTATAGATAACTATAGCATCGTATAGTTTGTTTTAAGTGTTGTTGTTAAGTTTTGCTGTTGCTTATATATTGCATATAGCAAAATAGACCTTATTCAGAGCAGCGCCATGACAGAAAAAAAGCAAAAGCAAGGCTGTGAGTGAGGGATAGACTGAACGTGTTTTCAATGGCATCTGCTTTAAAAATATTTTTAAAGTTCCTAGATTACTTATAATTTTCCACAGTGGAAAGACGTTTTTTGCAGTGTTTCGTCAGCAGAACAATCCAAAAACACCTTAAATAACAGTACAACCCACCGAAGAGATGCATGTCTATCCCTCACAGCCTCGCTTTCATTCCCGCTAAAAATCAAAGATGACACTGCTTTGAACAAGGTCTATTGTTGATGTGTACATTTTAAAAACAGAATAAAAAGTTGATTATCAAGTTTTTTTCTTTTTTCTCTTTTAATGAAGTCAAAGCTGATGCATGTTTCCTCAGTTGTGAGATCAACATCATAATATCCCAACACACACATAATCTGAATAACTTTTGAAATGAGTTTTGCCAGAAGCTTCACACACGGTTACTGATGCTGTGATGCATGCTGCTAAAAGTCCCACTCCCACAGCTGATGTAATGAGGTATAAATACAGCATAGAGTCTCATTTTGGGTTAGAAGAGCTCAGACAACTCTCGCTACATGGCAAAACAGCTCTCATTTGCATATCGCTGATTTTCAGTCTTTCAGCTATACTTGATCTTTCTCTGTTTATGCTCTCAGAAACATCTTAAAAGGCTAAAAATCCCTGTGAAGCTCATCTCTTGTCTGATTCACCCCTTTCAATTACTAGCTCAGATATTTACCCACAATGCCACTGCACCAAAACATAGTGCAACTGGATGTAATCAAAAATAAAAAAGTGTTTGTTTTTCTAAAATAGTTTTGCATCTGAATTAATGCATAATTGTTCTTGTATAATGAAACTGCTTTTTCACTGACTGTATTGTGTGTGTTTTCTCTGTGTAGGTCAGGTCAGCTGGTTTGGCTACGAGAGCCCGCGCAGTTTCTGGGATTATATACGTGTGGCGTGCATTAAAGTCCCACACAGCTGCATCCACAGCATCGAGAACATGGAGAACGTCCGCAGCTCTAGAGCAAAGGTCAGGACTCGCATGTCTGTATTCAAAAGTTTGTAGTAATTTAAAAAAAAAAAATTATGTTTTTAATTTTCTTATCCTCACCAAGGCTGCATTTTTCTGATGAAAAATACAGTAAAACAGTAATATTGTGAAATATTATTAAAATTTTGTATATACTATACAGGGATGTGATTCCCCCCCCCCCCCATTTTATGCAGATTTACGTATTTTCCGATCTTAAAAGTATTCGTGAATTGCGTAAACTGAGGGAAAACATTTTTTTTGGAGGGGTGGGGTTGTATGATGATTGAAATCGTCAAATGACCATAAACATTTACTAATAAATAAAGTGCAAAATGTTATGTTTTCTAATACATTTATTTAATGCACGGATTGATTCTGACAGCGCTGCGGCGCCATCTGCGGGACACCCTTAGGGCTGAACACAGAGTGTGTTTTTCCATTCCACTGCGCTACTTTTCCGTTTTTTTTCAATGTAAATATGTACTAGACGGACGTCTTTAACGTTGCGCCCGCGCCTCGCATCTTTTGCAGTGTCTCGCACGCCGCTCAGGTTAAAATACGTTAAACTTTTACAAAACGTGTTTCTAGACCTTGAGCTCCAGGGTTCACTTTCTGTCCAGAACAGGAACATGCTGGACAAGGTGACTAAAATGGGCAGGAAAATTACTGGATCTGATGTTAAAAGCATCTCCAATCTCACAGATCAGTATACCCTCAATTTGGCTCTGAGGATACTGGATGATCCATCCCTGATCCCACCCACTTTGCTCAGAGTTTTCCCCCCTCCTCTCTGGACGTAGATTTCCAATGCCCCTAACAAAAACCAAACGTGCCATTACATCATTTGTGCCGAGGAGCATTCAGTTACTGAACAGATCAGACACAGGCACATAGACATTTTTTAAATGTGTACTATTGATTATTTATTTAATTATTTATCGATTCATCTTAGTTATTGGACTGATGATTGCATGTCACCACCATTGCTGTGTTGTTGTTGTTTGTTTTGTTGTACTGTATCCTCTATGTTATCTGTGTTAATGTTCAATGTGGCTCCCTTGAGTGCAAAACAAATTCCACTCGGGGCAATAAAGGTTTCATTCATTCATTCATTCATTCATTCATTCATTCAGAAAACCAATGATATGCTCTTGTTGTGTTGTGGCGACATCATGTCAAAATAAAAGCTCAATGGTTTGAAAGCAAAGAAATTAAGGCACCCATCAATGTTAGTATTGTTATATTATTGTTGTTCTGTAAAATGAAATAAAAATAAAATAATAATGATAATAATAATTATTGTTATTCTTAATAATAATAATAACAATAATAATATAACAATTGTGTTAATTATTTTAATATAACATTGTGTTATAATGTATTATATAATAATAATAATTATTATTACTATTAAATACTCAATTTTTACAGTGCAATATTATTTATTAAGATTTTGAATTAGCTTTAAGTTTTTGTTTGAGTAATTTCGTTATGTGCTTTTGTAATTTTTATTAGTTTTTTTTTTATATTTCTGTTAAGCTTGAATTTATATTTATTACAGTTTATTTAAGTTTGTTGCCAATGCAACTGCAACATTTAAAAATTTCATTTTAGTATTTAAATATAACTTTAAGTTTTTCATCTGATATTTATATTTTATTGTATTTAATTTTATTAAATAAAAGTGATTTTTAATAGTAACACTCGCATATGATCACAAAGTGTACACAAACAAAAACCAGAGGAAATAAGACACCCCAGAGCAGACCTGCCCTGTTTACATCTGGTATTATCATCTGTCTTGTGTGATCCGATCACAAGCGATCAGCTATGGCAGATAGTCGGCTCAAATGTGTTTCCATACTATCAGGGATAAATGGGTGTCTGCATCTTCACTCGGTTGAATTACTTCCGTTTTAAAGGCTTTTGTGGTTGACAGGTAAGAGCAACTCTCTCGTTCTCTCTCTCAGGGTCGTGCCTGGATTAGAGTGGCGTTAATGGAGAAGCGTTTGTCTGAATACATCTCTGCAGCTCTGAGAGACTTTAAAAATACAAGGTACTGTAACTTTACGCAGCACTCACAGACACACGCACTGAGACTCTCATTTGATTGCTGGCTGATTGTGATAAAATCTTTCTACAAAGTCAAGTGTTGTCAAGCTCTCCACAACACTCACTGTTTAAACATGGCGACATCACCAAAATAAAAGCGGCGACATCACCAAAATAAAAGCAGCACCATATGGCAAAAAAACGTAAGACAGAATTTTGAGTCAACAAAATTGCATTGTGCCATCAATAATTCTTCCTTGTATACCAGTTTAATATGCAGAGACATCTAAAAGTTAGCCATATTGCTTATAGGTGAAACTGGAAAAATTAGAATATCGTGCAAAAGTTCATTTATTTCAGTAATTCAACTTAAAAGGTGAAACTAATATATTATATAAACTCATTACGTGCAAAGTGAGATATTTCAAGCCTTTATTTGTTATAATTTTAATGTTTAATTATAATGTTATAATTTTTTTCATAAGCTTACAGCTTATGAAAACCCCAAATTCAAAATCTCAGAAATTTTGAAAATTTTCATAAGCTTTTGATGCGAGTTTGTGGGTGGGAACAATGGAAAAACTGTTAGCCTGAACAGTCGGAGATCTGAGAAAACGGTCAATATTTTGGAAATTCTTTGGAGTTTGTTTGTGGTGCTGAAATGATATATGGTTCTCATGATCTTAGAAAACCTAAAAAATATCACATTTACAATTTGTCAATTTAGTCATAGAAATTGATAAAATATTAGAATATATGAAAATTCAATTGTGTATATAAATGTTTTTAAAATATTTTTTTTGCTTGTGATATTGCTCTTTGTGAATACATACAATTTACATTTTTTTATGTATTGTTTTTTATAGAAAAAATACACAACCGTCTGGGTCTGTACATTTTTTTTATGTTTTAGAAAGAAGTCACTCTTGTGAAATATTATTACAATTTAAAGTAACTGTTTTCTATATAAATATATTTTAAAATGTGTGAATTTTCTGAACTTTCAGCATCATTACTACAGTCTTCAGTGTCACATGATCTTTCAGAAATCATTCTAATATACTGATTTGCTGATTTGAATTATTATTTATTTATTTATTTTTATTTTTAGAATTCTTTGGTGAATAGAAAGTTCAATGAACAGCATTTATTTGAAATAACAAACTAATTGAATAACAATGTAAATTTCTTTATTGTCACCTTCAATTTAAAAGATTAATTTCCCAAACTTTTAAACGGTAATGTGTCTCTAAAATTATTCAAATAAAAAAAAGCAAACAACTACAAAATCATGGACATATAAAAGTTCTGCTAATTGTTGTTCTCTGGTCTTCATCAGTTTTTGTGTGCTGAAGATCTGTCTTGTGTTTGTTTGTCAGGAGGTTTTATGAGGAGGGGGCTATAGTTCTGGGGGAGGAGGCGGGGCTTCTGGCAGATACACTGATTGGACTGAATGCCATTGACTTCAGGTACGTTCATGTTCATTCACTTCCTTTCAGTGGGTGGCAGTGACATTCAGCTGTGCCACAGCAGGACAGGATGTTGATCATTTATTAAATGGGTGGCTCTCCATAAACACCTGCTGACATGAGCCGCACACACTCCTGTAACCCACACACACACATATATAGATGCAGAGAACAACCTCTGTATTGTTTTGTAGGGTCATCACATCCCGTAATACTCTTCCACAGTTCTCATCTAATAAAGTGCATTTGTTGGCTTATGCTGAAATCCTCATCTTCAATTGACAGTTTCTGTCTGAAAGGGGAGGTGCTGGATGAGACCTGTCCCGTCGTCATTGACTACACGCCGTACCTTAAATTCACACAAACGTAAGAGTGGCACACAAAAACGCACTTATAAACATGCTGGCATTGTCCACATGCTTTAGACCTGCGATTGAATATCATATCTATATACATTGTGTGTGTGCTGTAGTTCTGACAGCATCAGCAGCGACGAGGAGGAGATGAGAACGCTGGGCAGCAGCGGCAGTGAAGCAGGCACTCCTGAATCCCACATGGCCGCCAGTCTGATGGCCGATCAGAGCACCTGGTACAGCAAGAGCAAAAGACTAGAGCAGAAATACAGAGTCGTGCTGGAACAGAAGGTGAGGACGGTTACTAATCATACTGCTTCTGCTGTATTCAGTATGTATAGTTTACTGTACGTACATGATCCACTACATTTGCCAAATTCATAGTTCACAGCCAGAGCACGCTGTGAGCTTCCCTTTCCATTTGTCTTGGTTCTCACTGGCTGTGCATGAAAATCTTTCAAGCATGCTGTGTTTATTTGATCAAAACTTCAGAAATATTATTATAAATATTATTACAATTTAAAATAACTGTTTGCCATTGTAATATATTTTAAAATGTAATTTATTCCGTGATGCAAAGCTGAATTTTCAGCATCATTACTCCAGTCTTCAGTGTCACATGATTCTTCAGAAATCATTCTATGATGATGATTTGCTGCTCAATAAACATTTATTATTATTATAAATGTGCTGCTTAATATTTTTGTGGAAACGGTGGTGTATTTTTTTCAGGATTTTTTTGATGAATAGAAAGTTCAAAGGAGCTTAATTATATTTATTTTAAATAAAAATATTTTAATAACAGTGTAAAAGTCTTAACTGTTATTTTTGATCAATTTAATGAATCCTTGCTTGCCGAATAAAAGTATTGATAGCTTTAAAAAAATCTTACAGACCCCAAACTTTTGAATGGTAGTGTATACACTGATTCAGATTCTGTACTGCCTTTACAGTGTTTATTATTATTACTTATTAATGCTAACTGCTGTTGAACAAAAAAAATCATCATTTTAAGTTGTTTTAGATTATTGAATATCAACAAAAGGCTAAAATCTATTTATTTTTATCTTCATCACTCAGCCCATGCTTATGCATGTGTTGTTAAAACCTCATTATTTAATCATTTAAATCAGTTTTTTTTTAAACCTTTTTATGTTACAAAAGTCTTATTCTTCTTAAAATTGGCATAAAAGTTAAATTTCATTCCCCCAAGTATTCTTTTTTGACACATTTTCTGATTGGACAGCAAAAAAAGCAAACGATTTGTTGCAGGCTGTTTACATACTTTTTTTCATTTTTATTTTAAATAATGTCATATAGAATATATACTGTGCCATATTCAGAAGCAGTAACCTAGTTTTCCATATCATTTGTTCTGAACTTTGAATGTTAAACTGAGTGCTGTTTCTAGATCAGTGATTCTCAGAGCTCCTGATTTTAAGTATCTAGTCTGACACCCTCAAATCAGGTCATGAGGTCTGTATGGTCTGTAATGATGAGCGGATGAGTTCAGTCAGGTGTGTTAGATAAGAGAGACATCCTGGGGGGATGACCATGAAACACTGACACGGATTGCATTAACTATTCTAACTTTTTAGGGTTATCTGGAGGAGCTGGTGCGTCTGAGGGAAGCTCAACTGTCAGAGACTGTCTCTCAGAATAAATGTCTACTGCAGCGGCTCACAGACACGGAAATCAGCCACAAAATGGAGAAAGAGCAGCTGGAGATCATCATACTGGAGCTGCAGGATCAGCTGTAAGTTTGAACTGGAGTTATTTTAGTATTTCACTATTTTATACTGAATACATGTGTATATTAATATGTTTCCTCTGAGGTGGCAAGGGAGGCAGTGTCTCCTCAAAAAATTGGATGAGAAATTAATCCATACAACAATGCAAATATTACAAAATGTGACATTAAAAATTCGTTACTCATTTTTCTAAAGAACACTATCCAACAGCGATGTTACAGCGGGTCGTCGCGTCTCTCTTGCCTCCCCTGAGCCCATTGAGTTTTAACAGACCCCCTAAAGCGTGCGGTGGGTTTAGTGGGGGGTAATTGCGAATAAATGGGGAAAAGTCACATGAGAGGACGCAATGCCTTCATCGTGCTATGATTGGATATGATTGGTTCGTGTGATAAATCCCACCTATGTCACATCAAAATCAAACTTGAAATGGCCTGAAAGCATGATGACTGCGGGGTTTTTTAGTAAGTAATCAGCTTTGTGTCTGTGATCAGTGTTTACCGAGCTTCAAAACTGATGATCCGAAAATAAGTTGACTATTAAAAAGAACAGCTTAACATCAGTTCACAAATAAAATGTTTTGTTTAAATTATTACAGCCTTTAGATATTATTTTGGAATAAATGTAAAAATGCTTGAAAACACTAACTTGATGAGATTTATGCTTGGTTTTGATTAAAAAAAAAGAACAATTAATAACATTGTTAATGTAGAAATACAGAATAGAGTTGTATTTAGTTTCTTTCTTTTTGATCTTATGTATGTATTTAACCAGGAAAATGTGACAATATTAAGTGTATCTGGGATATGAATTTACATTTGATTTATTAAAAAACGGAGGACTTTGCCTCCTCATATCAGAACACCACTGCACACCACACACACACACATGCACATACATATATATATAAAATGTTAATTATTTTAACAAAAAAATGGGGATCATACAAAATGCATGTTATTTATTTTTTTTTTTTAGCACTGTCCTGAATAAGATATTTTACATGAAATATGTTTGCATATAATCCACAAGACAAAATAAAAGTTGAATTTATAAAAATGACCCCGTTCAAAAGTTTATTTACCCTTGATTCCTAATACTGTGTGTCGTCTTAGATGATCCATGGGGGGTGAAAACTTTTGAACAGGATGAAGATGTGTACATTTTTCTTATTTTGTTTAAAGATCATAGTTTTTCATTTAGTGCTGCCATTCAGAAGCTACATACATGTTTCCCAAAAGGCAAAATAAATACAATTGACCCTGATCTTCAAATTCAAAACGTTTTATTCTGGAGCATCACAGAATGTAAATTCAGCTTTTATTTTGGGCAGTTTTGCTGCTCAGGAAAACAAGGGACTCGTGAGCAACCACTACAAAACAACAAAAAACAGTCGTGGATCATTAAGGTAACGACACATTATTAAGAATCAAGGGTATGTAAAATATCAGGTCATTTTTATAAATTCAACTTTTATTTTGTCTTGTATCATTTATGTAAAATATCTTATTCATGAGTCAGTTCTAAATAAAAAAATAACATGCATTTTGTATGATCCCTCTTAAGTTAAAATAATTAACATTTTACAGATTGTCCAAGGTGTAAGTAAACTTTTGAGCATGACTGTATATGCTTTTATTTTTATATTTCCAGTTTTAATTTCAATGAAATATTTTTGATTTTGCTTTTGTGTTAGGCAATCTCGGCACATTTTGAATTGAATGATTAAACTTGTGGTTGGTTAGTGAATATGACACTGGATTTTGCAATGAAATGCTGCATGCAAAAGTAGTGCAACTATTTAGTAAATTTGCCTTTGTATGCGTCATTCGTCTTCACGGAAATATGCTGTTGGAGGGGAAAGTTGGTCTCCCTGTGAAGAGATTTTTGCATTTTTCATGCAGTTATTATACTATTCGTTTAATTTAGTTGCACAAGATGCTGTAGCAGAAGAACACTTAATCTTTAGCATTTTCCATGGCTGCAGAGTGTCAGTACAGATGATCTCTGAATGTTTCCGATTCGGTTCTCCTCTCATTCTGTCAGACAGCTGGAGTTCACGGTTCAACTGAGCTCTGGAGAGAAGATAGACCAGAGCAGGGTTGCTATGGAGACAGACGCAAATAAGTTAATAGATTATTGCAGCATGTAAGCGGGGAGAGGATTTGATCGATGAGAGAGGGAATGAATGAAAGAATAGAGGAAAGGAGAAAGAATGCATTTGTTTGCATGTACTTTTTTTTTTTTTCTTGGCTCTCATTCTTACAAATCAAACTTCTATGAATGCGCTTATACTATGTTGTGATTTTAAGTCAAAGCCAAACATTATCATCAAGCACAACAGGGGAAGTGTCACGCTTTTGCTAAGCGTGGTGTATTAAAGAGCATGATGAAGAAGATTAAAGTAAACAGACTTTATTAACAGAAAAAATATTTCATCAAACTCAACGTAGGCATTATTGAGAACCGACAACCAAGAAGAGAAACGCAGGCAAATAAATACTGAGAGCAAACAAAAATGCTAGGTGTGACAAATGAGGGACTGATGAGTAACCATAGTGACAAACTAGAAGTGATGAGTAACCTAGGAGGAAAACTGGGACAAAGGAAATGGGTGACTGAAGACAAACAAAATAAAGGTCTATCTTTCTTCGAGTAAATCTATCTTTCTTCAGAATTTTTTAAAATAAATTAATACTTTTATTCAGCAAGGATACATTAAATTGTTCAAAAGTGACAATTTAGAATGTTTAAAATGTTCTATTTCAAGTAAATGCAGTTTTCTTTAACTTTCTATTCAGTAAAGAATCCTGAAAAAAATGTATTGAAGTTTCCACAAAAATGTTAATCAGCACAACTGTTTACAACATAATAATAATAATAATAATAATAATAATAATAATAATATAATGATAATAATTATAATTTTTTCTTGAGACCCAAATCAACATATTAGAATGATTTCTGAAGGATCATGTGACACTGAAGACTGGAGTAATAATGCTGAAAATATATATTTGCATCACAGGAATAAATTACATATTAAAATATATTAAATTAGAAAACTGATTTTTAAACTGTAATAACATTCCACAGTTTTACTGTTTTTTGTTTTTTTTTTGGATCAAATAATTTTTTTGAAAATACAGTAAAAAATTCTTTCTGACCCCACACTTTTGAAGGGTAGTGTATACTATGTAGTGTGCAGTATACTAGTTAGAATTCCAGCAAGATCTAGTTTGATCTGGAGAGAGGTCGCTGATGGTAAAGGATGGCCTGAGGTGTTTAATTGGATCATTGGAACAGAGTCTTCAGTCTGTGTCTGGCAATAGCTGCTTAGATCTGGTCATAAAAGAGAACTTTTTAAGCAGTTTATATGTTGTTTATGGAAGTCCGTCTCTGTCCATGTGAAGCTGTTTGTGTTTCACTGTATCAGCTGCAGAGGTCCATCTGGCTGAATCAATACAGAGAGCCCGCGAGTGTTTGCTGACCGCCATGAGTGATTTTTCAGCTGAGTAGTCACTTTGGAAATCCAATTGCTGACGTTAAAGACACTTTTTATGGATGAGAATATTTTACATTAAATGCCATGTTCCAGATTTTGAGTTTTGATCAGTGACTTGTGAATGAAGATGGGTTATATATACACACACACCACCCACTTTATTAGGCGCACCTTGCTGCTTGTACCAGTTTAGACCCAATTCTGCCTTCAGATCTGCCTTAATTCTTCATGGCATAGATTCAACGAGGTGCTGGAAACATTCCTCAGAGATTTTGGTCCATATTGACATGATAGCATTAGCATCACGCAGTTGCTGCAGATTTGTCGGCTGCACATCCATGATTTGAATCTCCAGTTCCACTACATCTCAAAGCTGCTCTATTGGATTGAGATCTGGTGACTGTGGAGGCCATTTTAGTTTAGAGTGTAGAGTGTAACTCATTGAAGTGTTCAAGAAACCAGTTTGAAATGATTTAAGCTTTGTGACATGGCATGTTATTCTGCTGGAAGTAGTCATCAGAAGACGGGTCCACTGTGGTCATAAAGGGACACGGTCAGCAACAATATTCAGGTAGTCTGTGGTGTTTAAACGATGCTCAATTGATACTAAGAGGTCCAACGTGTGGAAAGAAAGTATTCCAGACACCATTACACCACAGCAGCCTGAACCGTTGATAAAGGCAGGATGGATCCATGCTTTCATGTTGTTTACACCAAATTCTGACCCTACCATCTGAATGTTGCTGCATGAATCGAGACTTATCAGACCAGACAATGTTTTTCCAATCTTCTATTGTCTGATTTTGGTGAGCCTGTGCGAATTGTAGCCTCAGTTTCCTGTTCTCAGCTGATAGGAGTGTCACCGGTGTGTCTTCTGCTGCTGTAGCTCTTCTGCTTCAAGGTTCGACATGTTGTGTTCAGAGATGCTCTTCTGCTTCAAGGTTCGACATGTTGTGTGTTCAGAGATGCTCTTCTGCTTCAAGGTTCAACATGTTGTGTGTTCAGAGATGCTCTTCTGCTTCAAGGTTCGACATGTTGTGTTCAGAGATGCTCTTCTGCTTCAAGGTTCGACATGTTGTGTGTTCAGAGATGCTCTTCTGCTTCAAGGTTCGACATGTAGTGTGTTCAGAGATTCTCTTCTGCTTCAAGGTTCGACATGTAGTGTGTTCAGAGATTCTCTTCTGCTTCAAGGTTCAACATGTTGTGTGTTCAGAGATGCTCTTCTGCTTCAAGGTTCGACATGTAGTGTGTTCAGAGATGCTCTTCTGCTTCAAGGTTCAACATGTTGTGTTCAGAGATGCTCTTCTGCTTCAAGGTTCGACATGTAGTGTGTTCAGAGATGCTCTTCTGCTTCAAGGTTCGACATGTAGTGTGTTCAGAGATGCTCTTCTGCTTCAAGGTTCGACATGTTGTGTTCAGAGATGCTCTTCTGCTTCAAGGTTCGACATGTAGTGTGTTCAGAGATGCTCTTCTGCTTCAAGGTTCGACATGTAGTGTGTTCAGAGATTCTCTTCTGCTTCAAGGTTCAACATGTTGTGTGTTCAGAGATGCTCTTCTGCTTCAAGGTTCGACATGTTGTGTTCAGAGATGCTCTTCTGCTTCAAGGTTCGACATGTAGTGTGTTCAGAGATGCTCTTCTGCTTCAAGGTTCGACATGTAGTGTGTTCAGAGATTCTCTTCTGCTTCAAGGTTCGACATGTTGTGTGTTCAGAGATGCTCTTCTGCTTCAAGGTTCAACATGTTGTGTGTTCAGAGATGCTCTTCTGCTTCAAGGTTCAACATGTTGTGTGTTCAGAGATGCTCTTTTGCTTCAAGGTTCGACATGTTGTGTGTTCAGTGATGCTCTTCTGCTTCAAGGTTCGACATGTTGTGTGTTCAGAGATGCTCTTCTGCTTCAAGGTTCGACATGTTGTGTGTTCAGAGATGCTCTTCTGCTTCAAGGTTCGACATGTTGTGTGTTCAGAGATGCTCTTCTGCTTCAAGGTTCGACATGTTGTGTGTTCAGAGATGCTCTTCTGCTTCAAGGTTCGACATGTTGTGTGTTCAGAGATGCTCTTCTGCATCAAGGTTCGACATGTTGTGTGTTCAGAGATGCTCTTCTGCTTCAAGGTTCGACATGTTGTGTGTTCAGAGATGCTCTTCGGCTTCAAGGTTCGACATGTTGTGTGTTCAGAGATGCTCTTCGGCTTCAAGGTTCGACATGTTGTGTGTTCAGAGATGCTCTTCGGCTTCAAGGTTCGACATGTTGTGTGTTCAGAGATGCTCTTCGGCTTCAAGGTTCGACATGTTGTGTGTTCAGAGATGGTCTTCTGCTTCAGGGTTCGACATGGTGTGTGTTCAGAGATGCTCTTCTGCATCAGGGTTCGGCATGTTGTGTGTTCAGAGATGCTCTTCTGCTTCAAGGTTCGACATGTTGTGTGTTCAGAGATGCTCTTCTGCTTCAAGGTTCAACATGTTGTGTGTTCAGAGATGCTCTTCTGCTTCAAGGTTCGACATGTTGTGTGTTCAGAGATGCTCTTCTGCTTCAAGGTTCGACATGTTGTGTGTTCAGAGATGCTCTTCTGCATCAAGGTTCGACATGTTGTGTGTTCAGAGATGCTCTTCTGCTTCAAGGTTCGACATGTTGTGTGTTCAGAGATGCTCTTCTGCTTCAAGGTTCGACATGTTGTGTGTTCAGAGATGCTCTTCTGCAGACCTCGGTTGTAACGAGTGATTATTTGAGGTACTGTTGCCTTTCTATCAGCTGAACCAGTCTGGCCATCCTCCTCTGACCTCTGGCATCAACAAGGCATTTCACCCACAGAACTGTCGCTCAATGAATATTTTTCCTTTTTTAAGAACCATTCTCTGTAAACCCTAGAGATGGTTGTGCGTGAAAATCCCAGTAGATCAGCAGTTTCTGAAATACTCAGACCAGCCCGTCTGGCACCAACAACCATGCCACTTTCAAAGTCACTTAAATCACCTTTCTTCCCCATTCTGATGCTCAGTTTGAACTTCAGCAGATCGTCTTGATCACATCTACATGCCTAAATGCATTGAGTTGCTGTGATTGGCTGATTAGATATTTGCTTTAACGAGCAGTTGAACATGTGTACCTAATAAAGTGGCCAGAGAGTGTATTTATTCATCTACTGCATTTTCGTCTTTTTAGCACTGTCTCTTTAAATGTTGATGTTTGTTCCCCCAGGACGGTGCTGAAGAACCACGACATGCGCTCCAGACAGGAGCTTACCTCGCACCTGACAAACCAATGGCCCTCACCTGGCACCTTGGATACCAATGCTGTTGCATTGGACACGCTCCTGTACAGGAAGTGCACAGGACCATGGGAGGAGTATGTGCTTCTTGTTTTTGTACTTGATAAATGTATCCTCTCAGATTATGCACATCCTTATGAGAAACACCTTCAGCTTCATACCACAACTCATCTAATATTGAATTCCAGTCAAGTTCCTCATGGTCAGCGAATGATTCAGGAAGCAATGGCTCTCAGGCTCTAGTTTTAGCTCATGTCTGCAGCTCTCAAGTCCCATTACAGTATTGGCATACTTCCTATAGTTATCACTCTCATGTATTGATAGCCTACAGAGGGTTATTAAATAGGTTGATATAATTGTAACCCAATCTGGTAACAGTGGTATTTCCAAATATTTTATTTCATTATTTTCATGACAATTAAGCACATTTCCTCCCAAAGTTTTCATTACTGTCATGTGTTTAGACCTTTTTTTAAACTCCCATTATTTTCAGTGAGGATTCTTGTTAAATGTTCATTACTGAAATGTATTATTTTTAATGTATTTTTTTAATTTTTTAATTTAAATATTTGTATAAGGCATAAATACTACTTGTATAATTTATACACATTTAATACAATTTATATACACAACTGTTTTATACAGTTGTTTATATTTTATAGTCCATCAAAGAAAACTTCAGGATGACCATGGCACTCTTTCGAATTAAAAAGCCTTTATTATCAGATGGCTACATACAAAAAATCTAAAAACTTCATATATATTGGACTGTTTATATTTTATCTAAAAAAATATTTTTTATATAACATTCTAAAAACATAATATATATATATATATATATATATATATATATATATATATATATATATATATTAGCTATTTAATTTCTATATTAAATAATTGTTTATATATTCTAATATGTAAAAAAGTATTTTTAATATAACATTCTAAAAAATGTTATGCAGTCACATTGTAAATAATCTTTTTAATTATTTTTCATTTAATTTTTTTAATATTTGTATAATAAATATTAGCATAATGTTCATGTTGTAAGAAATCTTGATGTTTTTAAAATATATTTTTTTTAAACAAAATGTAATTTTTCATATTTTATAACCCGTGAGTGTGTCTACAGGAAAAGCTTCCAGAGTTTGGAGCAGCTTTCTGCAGATATGAGTCTCTCTCAGACGTCCCTCGATCCAGCACAACTGAACCCTCACAGTCTGGACGGCAAGGCAGGACTCGCACACTGGCACAGAGAAGGTTTGTGATGTGTGTTATGAGTCAGCTATGGTGACATCATTCTCTGATAACAAGCTCTATTATAAATGATGTCATTTCTCAGTGGAAGGGCCCTTACACCACCTGAGGGAAGATAACAGCACCCCTTCCTCAATATTTGTCAGAATCTCATGAAAAATATGCATTTTTTTGCATTGTGATATTAATTTTTGATTAAAACGTTTAACATAGACCTCAAAATGACATTTCCACTTTAAATTGTTATAAATCTTGAACACTTCGGAGTACAGAATTTGGTAGACACATGGCAGATTATTGTAGAAGTGAAAAAATGTGAAAGTTTAAGTTTATGAAAAAAATTGATAATATTTTTGTTTTTTATTAACAAATATATATATTTTACAAAAAATGTTGTACTAAAACTGCAAGAAAATCAAAGTTCTGTTCCAAATCTTGGGTTGATATCTCAAAAAAAGATTTTGTTTGGGCGCAGTACCAAACGTTTGCACTAGATAACATCCAGGCTCCATTGGTGGCCATATAAAGACATTCCATTTCCATAATGGTTTGAGTTATCTGAACCATATATTTCCATAATTCTCATACAATTTATGAAGTAGACAACCGATTCAGTAGTGGACAGTATTTGATTTAAATTTAACCTCTAACAAACACATAAAAGACGTGGAAAAAACACAAATGTATTATAGCTCGCCGCCGCATCACAAATGGAAAATCTATAATTTCTTTCTTTATATTTAAAACATTTTCAGTCTTTTTTTCTCTCAAAAAACAAACTGAGTTTTCTACCAATATTTCATGATTTTTCATGTTCATCGCCATTTCAAAATAAAGGCCTGAACACGCCTTATGAGTCTGAAAATATACTTGTTTCAAATCAATAAATTACTGTACCTTTGTCATTTGTATTGTACATCAGACACCAAATATGAAAACCAGATATTGTAAGCTTGCAAATGATATATAGTTTGTCAATATTACTTTAGATATTATTGTTTTAAATGTATAATTGCAAACGTCCCAACGGTGGGACAGTGACAGTTAAGCAGGCATTACAAATAATAGCATATAAACAATAAATAATGTATGAATAAATACCTTTTTTAAATTAGAATAATTCGATTTTTTTGCATTCCAGTAATGAGAATTGATGGGACAAAATATACATAAAAAAATGGGAAAAAGTCCTAAAATATGCTAAATATGTTTACATTGTTTTTTGCTTACAAATTCACATCAACATTCATCAATGAATTGTGGGGTAGAGTTTCCAGTGTTATTTTAGTATTATTTAAATATTATTATAGTATTTTTTTTTTAGATTTAAATTGGCTTTTATTATATTTAAATGTATTATTTTACTTTAATTCAAGTTTTATTTATTTTCTTATGTGCTTTTATTATTTTCATAATTTTTTTATATTTCTATTTATTTTGTAATTTTATTACTTCCACTTCAACTGTTTTTCAGCTAGTTGCCAAGGCAGCATTTCTGATTTTCCAGTTTCTCCTTCTAATTTTCTAGTTTTTCTTAGTTTTTCATTTATTTTATTTCATTTTATTTTATTTATTTTATTTTATTATTTATTTTTTAAATTTATTTTTATTATTTTATTTTATTTTATTTTACCAGAATTATTTTGAATAGCTTTCAGTTAGTTAACAAAAACAACTTGCGTGTCTTTGTTGGTACGGTATACTGCACATTTTACAGTAGCAATTGTAGTAGGTCATTACATATTCCATGCCTACAGAACATTCACAAACTCTGCACAGCACACAGAAAGCGTACTGCAGAAAGAGTATAAAATCTTTGTTGCTCAGATGTTGTGTCTGTCTACTGCTCTGCCTTTTGCCTCTTTAATAACATGAGCCTTGTGAAATGATATTAGTAATGTCTCCACACTCTACTACAGTGTGTATATGTGTTTTCACAGGGAAAGAGGATACTCCATCTCTAAGGGGTTTGTGTGGTTCGTTAACCTCAGTGGCCAGTTACAAATCTCTGGCCAGTCTGAAGTCCAGTGAGTATCTGGCCAGTCCAACAACAGACATGACCAGCCCAGGACTGACCCCGTCCTGAACACAGAGACAAGTATGGACATATACACGCACACAGGCTTACGCACACACAAACACACCGTCCTGCTTGAGATGGTGTGGGCTTCACATTAAGTAGAAGAAATGAAAATCTACCCATCTGTACCATCTTCAGAGCTTCTAAGAGACGTTGGAGAAGATGACACCCCAATGCCGTCCTGAGTGGTTTTAGTTTCATTTGAAGTGCAGTTTCATTTTCAAATGTGAACATTTGGTCGTTGAAGTCCATAGCTAGTGTAAGCATTAGTGAATATTGAGCATAATGAATCACGATGAACGACAATCTTGACTCAGGACATCAGTGAATTTCAGCTATTTGTGGAACATCAGCCTACAGTACCCAGTTCAAATGACTGCTGATTTTACAAAGGCCATAGACAAAGCTTTTCCTGCTGTTTTATTTTTGTGCTCCTGTTCTTAATTTGTCCTTAACACAGGGTCATTGACCCCTGCTAAACTCTGACTGGCCTTCAGTGGCCCTGTCCTGGAGAATGATAGTTTATAAAAAGCCTAACACATCATAGCACATCACAGCTATACTAGCACAGACATTTAGGAAACTGCAGTTGTCTGTGTCAACGGCCAATTTATGATGATGTTTCATTATTTTATTTTATTATTTAATTTAATTTATTGCATTGCCAACTAAAACAATCAGCTTAAACTTAAAACAGCCTTAAAAATGTTAACATAAATGTATACAGTAGCTGTGATATTCAATAAGAAAAACATTTAGAATGTGACAATTTTATCCGTTTGAAATTGTTGGGATTGTGAGAAGTGGGTGTTCTGTATTAGAATAGAGAAAATTGGATGATGGAGCTCTAAAAATATAAAATTGTCCGATAATGACAGAGAAGTGTGAACAACAAATATTGCTTTGTTCACTTCCCATCTTTTGTCTTTTCAGGGTTTCTCTTACATTTCTCTGGTGTGCTTAATGTGGATGTTAATACTTTTTTTTTTTTTTTTCCTGTCTCTGGATTTTAACAGAAGTGTTTGAGATTCACTCTGTCCTCTTACATGGAGAGGTCCTCCATATTCATGAGTTCTGTCATTTACATATTCATACAGCACTCAAACATCAGTTTTGCACTTTTCCCACCATCACTCATAGATAGTGGCTAATGTGCGCTGGTGTAAAGCATTGCCATGCATTTTTATAATAAATAAGAATGTGGATGATATGGTGTATACTAGACTGGAACAAATTGCATTCAGAATCTACAGCGAAGATCTTGTAACTTAACTTGTAATCGTCAGAAGTAGGGTTGGAAATTTAATGGGAAATTTGTAAGTAAATGCAGTAATTTTCCTACCTCCAGAGCAATTCAAGCTTAAAGTACCACTTTGTTTTTGCAAATCTCGACTGTTTAATGGAGCTGTGGACTATAGGCCAGTTATGTTCAGTAAGATGTTGCTTTACCCATCTGCCACAAAAATGTAATGTCTTTTAATTCTTTTAATTTGGAGGCTTTTCTAAATACGTGGTTTGGTTACTAAATTAGCATGTTTTAATGAACGTACAGTATTTCATTAGATTTTAATAAATTTTAGTCATTGACAGCCCCAGTCTGAACCCTTTTATAAATGGTTTAATTTTAGAATTAATTGTGTTTGAAGTTCAGATTAAATGGACCACTCCTAATACTGCTGCTGATAATTACAAAAATAATTAACATTTAATTGAACTAGTGTGATTTGATCATAAAAACAGAGGCATGCCAAGCCATGAGTTGTGTATGAAAATAATTGAATATATTAAGAAATGTATATGATTACTCATCATCAGCGGACTACTAACAGAAATTCCAGGGAAACACATATGCAGAATTCCCTTTGTTGCCTCTCATTTGAAATAGTCTTGTTGGCTTGTATGTTGCCTTGCTGAACATCCATGTTCATTGTGTTCAAGAATGTCTCGTCTGCCTGCCTTTTACAAGTGAAACGCATGTTTTACACTGTTCAGAGCTAGTCTTTTCAGAAGCCCAGTACACGACAAAGATGTACTACTTTAATAGTTTTCGCGGATCCCTATGAACGGGGATTGTTTGACATTGTTGTCGTCTCTACGTGAAAAACTTTTCTGTATTTATTTCAGAAAATACAGTTTCGTTGTCATGTAAATGTTCCCTTTGACACCCATTTTAAAAAGGTTGCGGTTTCAGGCCCTCAAAACTCCAACTAAATTAATGGCTAAAATGAATAAAGTTTTCCATTTTTAGTTGAAAACGGTGTGCTGTAAATGGCCCCTAAATGTGCATATCAAGTGTTATTTTTTATTATTTTTACAGCACTGATTGATCTAAAATGTGCATGTATTTTACATGGATTTCAGTACTTCAGTGTTACTTTTCAGTTTTGTTTAGTCTTAAATTTGAGAAAAGTTAACTTGTTTGAAACACTGCAGAATTGTCACCTTTACAGACATTTTTGAATGTATTTATTCCTTTTTTTAAATGTTTTTGTGATTAAGCTTTCTCTTTAATTTTGTTGCACTGTGACAGAAATGAATGAGGGCACACAGATGAATATCATATATTCATTATAATTTAACCTCAATGTGTTCAGTCAAATCTCACTTTATGTCCTCATCTATGATCATGTTTTTTTCAATAAATTTAAATGTAAATACAAGCTTGGCTGAATGCTGATTTTGTCCCATTGGCTATTAACATTATCACATCGCATGTTTAATTCTGTGTTTGATGTCCTATTACCAATACAAATTAATTGCAATATTTTGTAAAAACAGAATGTGAACAAGAGATTGCTGAAATTCTGATTTTCATTACACTGGAAATGGAAGGTGTGGCACATTGCATTATGGGATGCAGTATGCCAAGCAGTGTACTCAGTTGTAAACTGCAGACTTTGGAAAATCTAAGTCATTTGTGCTTACAGAAAATGAGCATACTTACATTACATAAACTACATTTTTGCAGACTGCATGAGATCTTACGTGCTCCTAGTTTAAGCAACATTACTAACAACATTCTGGATCTGATTGAATAAAGAAGTCAAGAGTCAAGACAACGTGATTTTAAATCATTCATTATTGAAGTACTTAAAATGTATTCATTTATATACAGTGCAATTGTTGAAAAAACTTAAAAAGTCAATATTTAGGCATAGGGTTTGGAAATATATTAACATTTCAAAATCAGTTACTTAAGTGTCATCAGTCAATATGGCCTTAACACAACAAACAGCTTCAGGGTTTTTTGGCACCATTCACACATAGAAATAGCTGAAACACCACTAAGACTTTTTAAACAACTTAAAAGGTAGTAAACTTAAAACAAGTAGAATAAAATCAATCAATTATTAACATGACTGATGGGAATACATTTGGTGCTCTTCACAGGAGATAGACGTATTTATATGGTAGGGTTTGTGTTTCATCACCTTTAATCAATAAATAAATATAAAAATGCTAATTTTTAATTCTATCTTGATTTTCAACTTTTTGATCTAAGATGAAGTATAAATCTCTTTTAAATATTTAC
The DNA here is from genome assembly GCF_949319135.1 of Squalius cephalus. NCBI lineage: Eukaryota > Metazoa > Chordata > Actinopteri > Cypriniformes > Leuciscidae > Squalius > Squalius cephalus. The sequence goes on along the minus strand of NC_137136.1, from coordinate 7,399,764 downwards.
CATAGAGAAAATAAAAATGTATTTCACAGCAAATCTATAAACTAGATTTTTCTTTAGACAAGGGGTGCTTCTCATTTCTAATTTGTGCATCCTTGCTTCCTTTCCTCGCTTTCCAGCTCCACCCCGCTTAGGATGTGAGGGAAGGATGCAAAGATAGAAAATGAGAACAGAGGAATCGAAGGAAAGCTTATTTGTGACCCTGGATCACAAAACCAGTCACAAGTCGCACGGGTGTATTTGTGGCAATAGCCAACACTACATTGTATGGGTCAAAATTATCGATTTTTCTTTTATGCCAAAAATCATTAGGATATTAAGTAAAGATCATGTTCCATGAAGATATTTTGTAAATTTCCTACTGTAAATATATAAAACATTTATTTTTGTGAGTGAATGCAGCACAATCATGAACATAAATGCACAACTTTAAAGGAGATTTTCTCAATGTTTAGATTTTTTTGCACCCTCAGATTCCAGATTTTCAAATAGTTGTATCTCGACCAAATATTGTCCTATCCTGACAAACCATACATCAATGGAAAGCTTATTTATTCAGCTTTTAGATGATGCATACATCCCAATTTCATAAAATTGCTCCATGTGACTGGTTTTGTGGTCCAGGGTCACATTTGTATATTGGAATATTCTTGATCACTCGAGCATCACTTCAAAGTGTCATCAGCTGCGCTTAAAGGATCTGAAGAACTCTGAAGGACAATGGCCCTCCATAAGCAGGACTGGACACCCCTGCTTTAGACAGACAGCAAGAACTAATGCATGATAGGAAAAATGTGCAGTAATCTGTGGTTAATTTATCTGGCCTGTGATCAAGTGTTGTTCTTATTCAGTGGTTTGCAGTGTGAGATCATGCACTGGGCTACAGTTGGGTCACCCCCTGTTTCTGCTGGTTGTATCTGCGGAAGAAAGCTTTTCCAAACTCATATGTGCTGATCATAATAGCACATGCCGGAGCCACTTTAATCAGCCTTGGCATAAAACCTGAGAATGAGAGAAAGAGTGCACTGCTGAGACATCTAGTGGTGATTTGAAAATCAAGGTGCCAAAAAACATAACTGAAAACAATCCAAACCATATAGTAAGACTAAACAACACACACACAAAATATATATATATATATATATATATATATGTGTGTGTGTTTGTGTGTGTGTGTGTTTTAGTTTTACTTTATAGTTCTATATATGGGATAAAAGTAACTGATCAAAAGGGCCAGTAAAAAAATAAATAAAAAAAAATAAAAAATAAAAATATATATATATATATATATATATTATTATTTCAAAAACATTACTGACCCCCCTCCAAATGTATACAAACAGTTGCAATCAAAATTATTCAACCCCCGTTGCAAATCAGGTTTATTGGAAAAATGTACAGACTTTCAGCTGTTTGCAATGAACAAATCAAACAAAATGAATTGAAATAACTCAACACAACAAATGTTTCAAGTGGTTTCACCTGAAAATGCAACTTTTAATGACTTCTGCAGCCTCAAAATTATTCAACCCCTTCATGGCAAGCATCTTTAGTGCTTAGTAGAACAGCCTTTTGCTGTTATGACCTGCTGCAAACGAGATGTATAAGCAGATACCAGCTTCTGGCAGCGTTTCTGAGGAATCTGAGCCCGTTCCTCATGAGCAATGGCCTCCAGTTCAGTAATGTTCTTGGGTTTGCTTGCTGCAACCGCCCTCTTCAAATCCCACCAGAGATTTTCAATGGGGTTCAAGCCAGGTGACCAGGTGACTTCCAGGACTTCTTCTGCAACCAAGCCTAGGTGGAATTTGAGGATTGCTTGGGATCACTGTCCTGTTGGAAGGTCCAATGACACCCAAGCTTCAGCTTCCTCACTGACGACATGACGTTTTCTCCTAGGATTTCCTGATACTTCAATTAAATCATCTTGCCTTCCACACACACGCTGCAGGTTTCCAGTGCCAGAGGATGCAAAGCAGCCCCAGAGCATCACAGAGCCCCACCATGCTTAACTGTAGACAGAGGGTTTCTTTTCAGCATTTTCTTCTTCCTCGAGACATACCGCTGATCCATAGGGTCGAAAAGTTCCAGTTTTGTTTCATCACTCCACAGAACAGAATCACAAAACTTCTGTGGCTTATTTATATGATTTTGAGCTTTTCTTGTACTTTTGGGTCAGTACAGTAGAGGTGTACGTCTTGGAGTTCTGGCATGCGTTTAGTACAAGCCTTATTGTGCAGCTGAAACCTCAGTGCCTGTGGCCACCAAGTCTTTTTCAGGTCTTTCGCAGGGTTTTTCTGAACCTGCCTTCTCAGAAATCTGGTTGCAGCCGTTGATAGCTGCCTTTTTCTGCCCCATCCAGGTAGTGTAACCACTGTTCCTTTAACTTGCAAACTATGCTTCCAACTGTGTCTCTTGGAACATTTAGTGCCTTCTCTATCTTTTTGTATCCTGTTCCTTGTTTGTGAAGGGCAATGATATCTTCTCTTAACTTTTTGGATTTCTAACTTGCAGTCAAACGTGACACTCATCAAACCTAGCCAATTTTGTGTGTTCTAGGTCAAGCACACCTGGTGCAACTAATGAAGCCCTTGATTAAGACAACACCTTTTTTTGCAGATTTGTGCTGTTGTGAGGGATTCTATTAAGAGGGTTGAATAATTTTGAAACTGCAGAAGTCATTAAAAGTTGCATTTTCAGTTCATTTTGGGGAAACCACTTGAAACATTTGTTGTGTTGAGCTATTTCAATTACTTTTGTTTGATTTGTTCATTACAAACAACTGAAAGTCTGTACATTTTTCCAATAAACCTGATTTGCAATGGGGGTTGAATAATTTCAATTACAAGTGTATTATATAAATATATTTACCTGCAAATAGTCCTGATACTCCATTTTCAGCAACTATCCTTTTCATCACATTATATGTGCTGGAGGAGACTTGCGTGGACACTACACAGAGAATACTACACATTAATGCCATATACATGTAAACAGAAAGCTGAAAATCCCAATGATGGAAAATGACATGAATTTTCATACTTACAGTTCTTTGTTTGCAGTTCACCCAGCTCTACCTGTCGTTTTGTCTTGACCACATCAAATGGCAGTGTGACGATAGATGCAATCTAAAATAAGAAAATACAGGTACTTGACACATTAGGACACATTTTCATTTACAATACAAATGTGACGTGGCCAAATACGTCCTGGATACATAACATTTTTTTTGCGTGTTAGCATCAGTAAATGGGGCCCATGCGAGCTCTGATGATGCAGGTGTAAATCACAGACTCACCGATCCAGAAATCGCTCCAGCTGTGAATGTGATCCTAAAGGTTGGATCTGTACAGCTGTAGTATTCACAGAGCCATACTTTACCCTTCTCATAGTTAAACCAGTACATAGCTGAGGACAAACACAGAAAGTCAGATAAGAAATTAGGAAATAGCAGCAAACATGACACATTCAAAGAGTCGTATGATTTGCTATTCCGTAGTACGCTACCGTTCAAAGAGTCAGTACGATTTTTACTCACAAAGGCTGCATTTATTAGAACAAAAATATAGTAAAAATGGTAATATTGTGAAAAAAATAATACAATTTAAAAGAACTGTAATGTTCTGTATTCCTGTGATGGCAAAGCATCATTAATCCAGTCTTCAGTGTCACATGATCCTTCAGAAATCCTCCTAATATGCTGATTTGGTACTCAAGAAACGTTTCTTATAATTATAAATGTTGAAAAGCAGTTGCGCAGCTAAATATTTATGTGGAAAACAGTATTCTTGTATGAATAGAAAGTTCAAAAGTTGATGAATAGAAAGTTCTATTATATTTATTTATAACAGAAATCTTTTGTAAAATTATAAATATCTTTACTTTCACTTTTGATCAATTTAATGCATCCTTGATGAATAAAAGTATTTATTTATTTCCAAAAATCCTACTGACCCAAAAGACCCAGACTGGACATTTTACAACAGTTTCGAAAACATCCATCACAATTTACAGTCAGAACTATCAGTTTTATATTAGTTTTTTAGTATTTTGAATTTGCAAATCAAGTGCTTCAAAATGTGAACTCTGTAACGTGAAGGCTCTGCGTGTTTCACCTGAGAAGGGGACGTCTCGGAGCAGCGTGGGTCCCCAGCCCCTCCACAGAGACCGCCAGCCCTCGCTGTGCAACGCTGACCGGATCACGGCACTCAGCTCCCGGTACGACTGTTTCTCAGCCTGCATCTTTGTGCGGATCAGCTCCAGGGGGCTGATTACTGTGGCCGAGCCCACTGACACATTCAGAAAACTCATATGAAGCCGGGTGCACTTTGATTTAGAAGGTCAGCATGTGGAGAAAAGGTCAAACACTTAATCAGTGGGGCTAAACATTACCTCTCGCAATAGCGCCGGCAAACAGTGGTGCCAGATCCGATCGGTCTCCCATCCTGACCTTGAAGACAGCACGGAGCTGATCGTAACATGTGAAATAGATCATGGTCGCAGGCACCGCCATTATTCTGCAAAGAAAAACCATGGCATTACACGTGTTAAGGAAAGGTCAGTTGGGTTCAGACAGCAGCAAACGTCTTCAGAAATGTAATAGAAAACTCACAGTGTTGGAGGAAGGCCACTCCAAAGTGATCTGATTCCTTCCATACGTATAATCTTAATAAAGGCATCCTGGAACAGAAGAACAAACAGGGCATTTGAATATGTATTTAAACAGTATCATATGGTGAAGAGAAACTGGACTCACAATTTTATATGGTTTAGCTTACCAAAGTGCCGTTGAAACGACCAGGTGCTTTGTACCATGCCTTTGAATTGCCGTTCTCACAGACGCATATATGATCCATCAGGCCATTACAGTACACAAAACATTTTCCTGCCAGTCATCAAAAAATTAATAAGAGGTTTCAACCACATCAACATCTGACTTCATTTGAACAGAAAGCAGCTCAAGCATACCTTTGGGAAAAGGATTATTTTGTGCCTGCAATCTGATCTTCACCACATCCAGAGGTGTTACTGTGAACATGAAGAAAACAGCAAACATTATTATTATATTGCTATTTTTTTATTGTAAAAAAAAAAAGAAAAAAGTGTCTGCTAAATGAATACACTCGTTCAAAGGTTTGGGGTTATAAGGTTATAAGATTGTTTTATATTTCTGAAAGAAGTCTCTTATGCTCTGAAATAGATAGATCCACTTCTTAATATTATTAATTCATCATTGTTATAAGGGTACGTACCAAAAACCTTTAAGCTGGCTGTTATTAACCCTTTTATTATAAAAACACAACTTGATCCAACTGAACTATTTAATTACAGACCGATCTCAAATCTCCTTTTTCTGTCAAATACACTACTAATCCTCACAACTGTTCCTTTAGAGTGAAATGGTATCTGCGAGGATTTCCAGTCAGGATTTAGACTGCATCATAGTACTGAGACTGCTCTCATTAGAGTTAAAAGTTTAAAAAAATTAGGGCTGTCAAACGATTAATCGCGATTAATCGCATCCAAAATAAAAGTTTGTTTTTACATAATATATGTGTGTGTATGGTGTAAAATTATTTTCTATATATAAATACACACACATGCATGTATATATTTAAGAAATATTTGCATGTATATACTGTGTATATATATTTATATTATATATAATTTATATTGTATATCAATATTTTATATATAAATAACACATTTTTCTTAAATATATATGCATGTGTGTGTATTTATATATAGAAAATAATTATATTCCATACACACACATATATTATGTAAACACAAACTTTTATTTTGGATGCGATTAATCGCGATTAATTGTTTGACAGCCCTAAAAAAAATATTTGCTTTTATCTTCAGATTGTGGTTGTATTTCTCTATTAGGGTTACTGGATTTTAGTACTGAATTTGATACTATCGACCACAATATTCTTTTGAATAGACTCAAATTATGTTGGCATTAATGGAATTGCATTAGCATGGTTTAAATCATACTTATTTGACCGTTATTAGTTTGTAGCAGCGAATGAAGAGATGTCATACTGATCACAAGATCAGTATGGAGTGCCGCAAGGGTCGGTACTAGGACCTTTGCTTTTCACCCTGTACATGCTATCCTTGGGAGATATCATTAGGAAGCATGGCGTTCGTTTTCACTGATACACTCATGATACTCGAATCTATTTTTTTTTTTCATGCCCTGACGAAACATAGGCTACCAATTCACAAAATTAAGCTGGTCCAAAACGCAGCAGCTAAAGTTCTTACTAGAACCAGGAAGTATGACCATATTACCCCGGTTCTGTTAACACTGCACTGGCTCCCTATTAAACATTGTATACATTTTAAAATCTTGCTAATTACGTACGAATCAGGTTTAGCTCCCCAGTACTTGAGCGAGCTCTTAACACATTATAGCCCTACAGGTCTATTGTGATCTCAAAATTCTGACCAGTTGATAATACCTAGAACAGGGTTCACCAATCTCAGTCCTGGAGGGCCGCTGTCCTGCAGAGTTTAGCTCCAACCAGCTCCAACACACCTGTTTGAAAGTTTCTAGTATGCCTAGTAATGAGACCTTGATTAGCTGGTTCAGGTGTGTTTAATTGGGATTGGAGCTAAACTCTGCAGGACAGCGGCCCTCCAGGACCGAGATTGGTGAACCCTGACCTAGAATATAAAAATCAACTGCAGGTGGTAGATCCTTTTCCTATTTAGCACCTTCACTTTGGGACAGTCTTCCTAGCATTGTTTGAGAGGCAGACACACTCTGTCAGTTTAAATAAATATCAAGCTGTTATTTAGCAGATGCTTTTTTGATGCAAATAGATTTACTGTACAGTATTATCAATGGTATTTTTAACAGAAACACACACAACATCTAAATTATAAATACATTGTTTTTGAAACAAAATTTATTGTCAATGACAAAATAAGTAGTTACAAAAAAGGCATCTAACTATATTATTCTGTCCAAGGTCGCACAAGTTAATATATTTATCTTACCCAACAGTGACGTAATAACTGCCCCAGAGCAAGACGCCATCATCTGCTGGAAGGGTGTAATGTCCCCCTTGGGTCCTGGAGAACTTTTCTGAGAGCTCATTTCAAAGCCTGCGAAGCAGAGAAAGTACATTTTAATCTGGATTCACAAACTCCGTTGTTGACTTCAATCTGTAGTGACTGACAGCCATGTGCCAATAATGAACCTTGTTAAACAAGCTCACACTTACCTTGCAAGTTGCTCCTAATAGATCTGAACACATAAACAGCTCTTATTGCATTGACCTTTATCCGTTATCATTACAACTGCCTTCTGCTGAGTTACCAAATTATGTAAATACTATGTAACCCCGAAAGACAAAAAACAATGTCATCAGTGCATTTCAAAAATATTAATGAATTCATGTGATTCATTGAGAGTTTCACGCTACTACACTAGTGTGCGCCATTGCGTTTCCTCCACAGCATTACATGACATGTGTTTAGAGAGAATAGTGTTTCGGAGCAGCAGATTCGTTACTTCCGGCTATTTAAATTTCGCCATTAGACACAATAGAACACTCGTGTACGTAACAATTTATCTAAGTCATATTTTATATATTTAACAGTAGTTTTATAATTTATAGTCTACATAAAATTCAGGCTGTTTATATTAGTGTAATTGACGTTAGAATATCAACTATTTGTGGCGTCGTTTTTTGAAACATCAAAAAATATACGTCGAAATTCCTTTCATGAATTTCAAGATTGCAGCAGGTTTTGTGGGAGTGGAGAGAGACCTCTCGAGCGGGAAAATGGAAAGGGGCTACGTCGAGTGTTTGTTATGAAGACATTTACAAACAGTGGAGCCATTTAACGCAGTCTTGTGTTTTTAGCTTAGTGTTTTAATCGAGCAACACTTTTGAGTAATGCTGCTAACGTTATATGTGTGCGGTATAACTACTAGCTGGTTTAGCCTGGTTTAGGGCTGTAACCGTTAGTACTTAAACCTCCATGATGAAGCAAGAATCTTTCTCCAGGTGCAAAGACCGAGGTGTTGTGAATCTTTTTAAATTAACTTTCTATTGACCTGTATCGCCATGTTTTTTTGTTTTGTTTTTTCACATAAAAGTAGCCTCTGATAATAACGCTTTAAGAAAATTGGCATGCTTTGTTGTTCAGTATTATGTAACGTTACTAAACATGTAACGTTATGTCTGAATAACGTTATATGTATATTTTGTTTATAGCGGTCTAATTGTGCTGTATTGATCTTCACAGATTCAAAACTAGAGGGATATAATGGCGCATCATCTAAAAGCAAAATTAAACCAGCAAGCGATGCTCTTCAGAACAAACCCTTTAAAGGGAGAATATTTTATTTGGATCTGCCATGGAATATGAAAACACAACTCTTGGAAAATGACATCAAGACACTTGGTGGTGTAAGTGCTGTTTCTTGTCTTAACATTTAATATTTGAGGCTATTGTATTGCACAGTATTTTCACATTGAAAGAGAATGTCTTAAATTAGTAAAATTAGACAGCTGAGTTTATCTGCAAAACTATAATAAGCTTTTGGAAGTGTACACAATGTATTTGTTCACTTCTCTTGATTTTAAAGACTGCAATTTCATCTGCTTTATTTAAACAGTGTATTATATGTTTTATCTCTGTTTCTGTGTAAGTATAATGTGATGATACCGATAGTCTGGAACTTAACTCATGATGATGTTGACCATGCACATTTCATCACAGATTAAGTAACTTTTTATATGTTTTGTTCATCAGACAGTGGAAAAATTCTTCAGTAAGGAGATCAAGTATCTCGTGTCCAGTAAGCCGGAGGCTCGTTATGCCCAGCGTCTCCTTCCGGACTCCCCAGCGCCCAGTCCGGATTCGGGTGTCAGCTCTCCTCATCCCGGCAGCAGGAGGGAAAGCCACAGGCACAGGGGCAGCTCTCAGGGAGTCACAGATGCGACTGTAAGAAGCAATTCAAAGTTTCAAACAAGAGTTTACATGTTTTTTTGAACATGTATTATGTTAATAATTTACTATAAATTGATTTGTGATATTCTGCAATGCTTTAAATATTATCAGAGTTAATGGAAACCATGATTTTTTGCTGAATGCAAATGCATCCTTGCTGAATAAAGCTATTAAATTGTTTTTAAAAACGAACCCAAATCTTACCGACCTCAGACGTTTGAATGTTAGTGTGTGTTTACTGGGGGAAAACACTTGACATGTTTTGTTGTGCTGGAATTTCACAGGCAGCTGTAAGTCGAGGCAAATCTCTTGTTGAAAGAGTCGTTAAGGAACAAGTGAGTCAATCTTTATCAAGCCTTGTTTGTTTGTTTGTGAATGAACTCTGTGCGGCAGTCCTGAGTAGTTTATCAGCGCTCTGAATGAATGATTTAGGGGTTTTCTGTTCTGTTAAAGGAACGTGTTCAGATGAATGGGATCCTGGCCAATGCTGTGGAATGGGGGGTCAAAGTCCTGCATGTTGACGGTATCAACATTATCACCATCAATCATTATTAATGCCTGTGTTGTTAGACAAGTGATATGTGGTTTCAGTATTTCATGGTGTTTCATGCTTGACGTCCAAACAGATGTGATTTCATACGTTGACAAGAAGAAAGCTAAAGTAATTGCAGTGAATGCAGCTAATCCAGTGGTTAAAGGAGCTGTGAGTATTTTTATTTTTCTATTCTTATTTTGACATAAACAACCAAATGAACAAGTTTAAAATTCATCAATTGAAAAAACTTAATGTTCAAAGTTTTTGGTAATTTACTGCCCTGTTTTAAAGACTAAACTAAAACATTTGAACTTATTGATTTACTTGACAATTCCGCTTCTGTCCAGGGCTGCATGTATATCTGTTATTTCTGGGTATATTCAGTTTATCACTCTTCATTTTTAGGCTCGCATTCAGCACACAGAGAAAAATACATATCAAAGACACAATGGTAAGTGCAAAAGAACCAATCTGTTTTAATTTGCTGCATCTTCCAGTAGAAAAATGTTAATTGAACACATTATAGCAATGCTTTCATTAATTTTAATTAATCATTTTGTTTTTTATTTCCAGCTGGAAGAATTCGTCGACCGTTTATAAAAGTGGAGGACTCAAGCAGGTGTGTTTTCTTAGTTTATTTTCTTGTGTTTTACCTTTCATGTTATTGGTCCAGTTTCATAACAATCTATAATGGTTTTTGCAGGCATTATCGTCCCATCTACCTTCCACTGTTCAACATGCCTGTGTGCAACCTCCGCTCTCTTCCTCCCTGCAGTCCGTTCCTGTTGGAGGAACATGGAAAAGATGATACGAAGAAGAAACAGAATGAGCAAAGGTAGAATGAGCATCACTCACATGCTATGATGTTATTGTCAAGTTTTTGTGTGTGTTTGTAAATGAGAATCTGTGTTTTGCTTTAGGTCTGGAGGGGAACGAGGGACTCGAGGGAAGAAAGAGAGGCGCAGAGAAAAGAGGAAAGGAGGTTACTGTGAGTGCTGTGAGGTCAAATTTGACAACCTAAAAGCGGTACGTGCTGAGAAAAATAGAAAGTCACTCACAATTTTTAAGCTCATGCAACAGCAAAAACAGTGTCTGACCTGTCTGAACTTCTGACCACCAGCACTTGGAGAGCGAGCAGCATCAGGCTTTCTCAAAGAGTGAGGAATATAGAGTCTTGGATCGAGTCACCGCGGGACTGACCTGCGACCTCACGAACATCAGCACGCACTGTAGAAGGTACAAAAATGTCATTACAATTATATATTTCTTAAGGGCTAGGTTGACAACATTAGCCTGGTTTCCATTCCAGATTTGTGCAAAACTTAAACAATATTTTCTAAATGTCATGCGACTAAAACATAATTTATTTCTTCTCGTGATAAGTCATTCCAAAAAATATGGCAACGGATGTTAGTAGGTTTAAGTATATCCCAGCCACCGCACTAGCCATTATTTTTAATCGACGAGACAATTATTCCAGTATTCCTGTGATACTTTTGTCTTTTATGAGCTTGTCTCGTCTTCTGTCCAAACATACCGCGCCATCTTTAAAGAATGGTCTACTTTTACATACGCCAGGTGACCTGTAAATGCAAAAAAAGTAGTTTACATTGCAGTTTTCGAGGTATTCTTTTTTCGAATTGCCTGAAAAACCACCTCATGCGAAAGGTAAAAACTTTTTTTGCGCTATATGGGAGTTTTTGCGAAATGGACTTGTTTCCATTCTGCGTATTTTCAATTCGCAATTTCCATTTGCGCAAATTAAAAGGGTAATGGAAACACAGCTATTGATTTTTCTATTTTAATTTATCTTCATTTTGATTAAACAATATTGATTCTTAAATTCCAAAATCAATCTTTTAGCCTATATTGTTTTTTATTGACGCATCAACAAAACTTTACCATTATTTGTAGCTCTCCTCTCATCAATAATCGCAATAAGCATTGTGCTTTGTTACTTTTGATATGCAAAAAAGTCTCAGCTTTCAAATAACTGAGATGATATGAACCAATCATCTTTTCCTTTTTACTAATAGGTATAGCATGAACTGAAAGAAATTAACTGAAATCAGTGTTTCAACCATGTAAAGATGACAATAAAACAATATGGTGACGTTACAGCAACTTTTAGGAAAGCCATAACCCAGGGATGGGCAACTTCGGTCCTGGAGGGCCACTGTCCTACAGAGTTTAGCTTCAACCCTAATCAAACACACCTGAACAAGCTAATCAAGGTCCTCAGGATTACTAGAAAATTACAGGCAGGTGATCTTTTTCAGGGTTGGAGCTAAACTCTGTAGGACAGTGGCCCTCCAGGACCGAAGTTGCCCATCCCTGCCATAACCCCTTAGTTAGCTGGAGTTGGTGATGTCTTAATTATTTTATGAACGAATAAATACTTGTAAAAAAACTAATTTTTATGACAGCCACCATTTAAATGTTTATTTCAATGACACATTGGAGTAGAAGCATAAAAAAGTGATTTATGTGCAAAAGGTAAAAAGAAAATACAGTAAAAGGTGGCTGCAGTTTCATCTCCAAATTAATCTATATTGAATCAAGAGCTTGAGCAATGGAATTGAATCGATTTGTGAAATCTGTCAATACCCAGCCATATTTTATTTGCTTATTGTTATTTACTGGCCTTATGACAGCGCCATGTCAATGTCTCTCTGCCATAGGGTGAAATGCAGTACATCACCCCCTCTTCTGTGTGCTGAAGCCATGTTGCCAGTAAAGGAAGTTGTGGGATCTGTGACTGGTGATTGGAAACAGGAAAGCGAGGGTTCTTTGCTTTGGGACTCTACAGCAAAGCACTGTCTCTCAGAACAGACCAGAGGAAAACCTCTGCTGGTTCGCAAACGCAGCAGGGGCCAGTGTGAATTCCCTTCTAGCAACAGGGACGGCTTGTTTGACCAGTCCGACATTCCGGAGAAGTCCCAGTCCAAGCGTGGATCCTTTGAGTGGGAGTTCCACTTGCGATCTGCTGTGCGGAAATCTGAAGGTGCATCTTTTCTCAGCAGAGAGCAGAACTGTGACTCTAATGCACTTGAATGCAGGACAGACCAACAAACCAGGAAAAACCCTGACACACACCCAGCTCAAGAGTTCAATGAAAGAAACCAAGAAACAATAACTGGGAATGAATATTTTAGGACTAACTGCAGTGAAATGTATACGCAAAGTATGCCTGAAAATCAAGTTAAAAATTCAGCTCTTTGGCCTTTAGCCAGCACAGAACCTGAACCCGAACCGGACCGTGACAGCCCCTTTAATTCACTGCAACGGAAGGTTCGGAACGTCAGACCCAGAAGAAGAAAGCAAGTACCAGCCTTGCACATCGAATCTAGTAAAGAGAGAGAATCATTGGGCTCTCTTTCACTTGTTAAACCTGTACAGGAGTGTGAGAGCCCCCCAGTGTCTATCCCGGACCTGTGGGATCTCTTTCAGTCCAGTGACAACGTCGATGAAGACTTTAAGGGTTTTTGAGATTAATGCTGGGTAGAAAAAATGGAACATGAACAATTGAGTGGACAACACATATGTATGTGTTATAAAAGTTATTACTATGCCAAATAATATATATTAATATATCTGTGTTTTTCAGTAGAATGGAAAACTGCATTCTCACCATACAGGCTTTAAAAGACAACTTTGATTATAGACTGGAAAAATACATACTGACTATATATAGGGAAAAATGAGTGGAGCTACACAGTGAGTATGTACATTTATGTTGTGTATAACACCCATGATACTGTCTTGAAATGATTTCCTGGTTCCTGTATTAAATTGAAAATATTTTTTACATAGTTTTTTGTTTTTGTGTCTGTGTATCATGGTTATAAGCATATGTCCTTGGCACACTTTTATTTTAGAAAACTTCTTATTTGGCATGGATATCTAATTTTTAAATCTCCAGATTGGTTGGTCCAAACTCTGTGTTTCAAGCCTTCAGTACAATTAACATTCAGTATACAGTACTGTTCAAATGTCTGGGGTCAGTAAGATATGGGTATAATAAATTAATGCATTTATTTATCAAGGATGCGGTAAATCCATAAGTCTCTAGAAAACAGTCATTTAAAATGTAAAATTACAATATTACTGTTTTACTGTGTTTTTGATCAAATAAATGCAGCACGACGAGCATAACAGACTTAAAAAAAAAAACATTTAATAATTTTACCAACCCCATATTTTGAATGGTACTGTATGTAGTCCAATTAACAGATTCTGTATATGGCATTAAGAACAAACAACGTGTTTAATCCCAGGACATGGTTTTAAACAAATTATAAAACCTTTGGATTTGTTTCGAATGGCTATAAAGAAAGCTATCTTTACTGGTTAATGTGAAAATAAAATTATAAGTGCATAAAGCATTATTTCCTGGTGTAAATGATATACATTATTGCATACTACCAATAAGCATGATCAATGATTTAGCCAAATGTCTTGTGATTGGTATGCGTTATTATGTTCTACTTCGTGGTAATATATTAATAATATGGTATATATCCATTAATAATTGGTAATATATCCATATCAACCCCTATGTTTGGCTGTTCTTGTGCTCCATACGGGATCATTTTCTGTTTGTCGCAGAAGGTGACAGCAGGTGGAGCGCGCACTACACTACCCGTCATCCCGCGTGCAGATCGCTCATGCATATTTATGAGTCGTTTCTGCAGTGAGGCGGCTGGACATTATTGATGTCTTGCTGAGGAGGTGGCGGTTTCTGCTCGGTGGAGGAAAAAAAAAGGGCCTGATTTTAGTTTTCCAGAACGCACCCGCCTTCGACCAGTCATCCGCCCGCTGCTCGCGCAACCAGCGTCTCGATGCAGTAGCTGCTCGCGCGTCACTAATGGCAACCAGCGCGCGAGAGGATGTGTGTGCCTTCTTGAGGGAAACTGAAAACCGAGTATAACTTTGGATTTAACTCTTATATCGAATAATTTGGGATATGATTAGCCGCGATTTTATGAACCGAATGGATGCGGGAATGATGCCTCTCCGTGTCGGGAATTCCTTTCTGTGTCTCTTTGTAGCGGTGATGAGCTCTGTGGTTCATACCAGCATCTCACTGCCTCATTACGGTGAGGGTGTATTTTTATTACGTGTTTATTTTATATATGTGTATTTTCATCATGAAACAAATTCATTATCATATTAGTGCCGTATTTTAATCATAGTAGCCTAATTATCCGTTCAGGTAATGTAAACAGATGTAACGTTACTTAACGGTAACGTTAAACGACCCTGAGGCGTGATTTATCATTGTTTATCTTGACTATGTCAAGTTTCATACATGTAACTCAGAATGAAAACGTGTAATTGTTAAAAATAGGCTACTGTGTTTTTATTATTCTAGGAGACGCCTTGGTAAAGACAAGGGCTCGGCGTGATGACGCCAGGTTCCTCGGGAAGGAGAGCACGGTACCGGTCCGGTTGATGTACCGAATAGACGGAGACACTCAGACGCCTCATGATGTTCTGAACACACGGGTCCGAACGAGCTCTGACAGTAAACAGGTGTGCATTGTTTCATCTCATGTTAGCATGTCTTCTGTGTGTCATATAGGGATGCTCTCTCCTCCCGTTGCCATTGGAGACGCGCTGCTCTTCAAATGATGTGTATGTTTTTCTCTTTTACTCTCTTTCTGAGTCTTGTAGTCTGACTCTGGGTGGTCTGAGAGCCCCGCGCAGTTAATTCCAGTCATTTAAGGGTGATCTAATGAACCAAAACAACACATTTCTCTGGAAGATGCTGATGCTTAGGCCTCCTGAGGCATCTTGTGGCATCACAGCTTTGGAAACACAAAGGACACAGAAAGAACAAATGAGCAGCTCCTGTGTTGGAGCATTATCAGTCTAAATCAATAGTGCATTATTCTTTATTACATTATTATATAGCACAGAAATGTCAGAAACTGATTACTGCTGTAACTCCATTTGTTATTCAGCAAAACACTGCATCAGGGACTCAAAACCTGGGCCATGATGAT
Organism: Squalius cephalus; assembly: GCF_949319135.1. NCBI lineage: Eukaryota > Metazoa > Chordata > Actinopteri > Cypriniformes > Leuciscidae > Squalius > Squalius cephalus. The sequence continues at coordinate 7,384,248 of NC_137136.1, read as the reverse complement.
AAAAGGAAAACAATAAACTGGCAAATGTACTTTGTATTTGGTTTCTCAGTTGAGCGTGTAATGCTATAAGAGGTTTATGGACTTGCTTTTTCTTTTGTTCTTGCTTCGCCTGGCCTGAAAGATAGTGAATAAGACTCTGAGAGTGAACTGATATCACATCAAGTCATATTAATTAGCTATTTAATGTTTGAAAGTAACACTGCACATTTAGAATATAAGGCCTAGTATGTACTGTATGTGTTTGGGAGTGAAACCTCTGTAAAATATCTCGATCGCTCAGGTACTTACTTTGTTGTTCATACTTTGCGTGATTGGATAATTCTCAGAGGCACAGACATGCAATCGCTCGTGGCCTCGCTACTGTAACGAGTCTCTTTGACCGGTTAGAATATCTGTACATGTGCTTCGGGTTGTGCGTGCACGTGTGGGGCTTAACCCTTTGTCTGACGTGCAGCTGAGCTCTGTATAATTCAAGTAAAATCTTTTTCATCATGCCAATGCATTGATTTAATCATTGTGGTGTTATATATGATGCCACATTAGAGATTAGATTCGAAGCATGTGCCAATGAAATATTTTTTTTCATAAATACATTTAACTATGCTCAGGTCTGTTTTTAGCTCCACGCTTGACTAACAGTCGGATCTTTTTGAAGATTGGCTGTTTTATTTATAGATATTTACTGATGTCTGAAAACATTAGCTTGCTAATTTTAGATCTTCTTTATTTAACACAGAATGCAGATCAGAAAAAAAATCGAGTCAAGCTTTTTTAGAGCGGTAATATGATGAAACGGCGATCGATGATGCCACTGACATAATGGACAGAAGGCTGCAGCCTTCTCATCTTACACAGTTTCTAGAAAACACTCTGAATTTCTTTATTAGATTTGGTTTTAACAAAACAAGGGTTGAGAGTGTTATTGTGCATTAGACGTGATACACACAAATCCACACTCAATCAAGGGGCAGTATGTGGGTGTGTCTCAGAGAGGGTCGCTTCATTCAGAGGGTCACTGATGGGTGAAATGTTGAGGATCTCCCCCCTCCTCCGTATTTCTTCCAACCCTTCGTTCTCCTTCCATTTATATTGATAACTATGCTTTGCTGGTTTAGGGAGAGGTGTGTTCCCTTGGGGGTGTTAGACTCCCCTCACCTCCCTCATATGCTTCTATTTCTGCCCCTTCTGCCCTCTCTCTCTCTCTCTCTCTCTCTCTCTCTCTCTCTTACACACACACACACACACACACACACACCCACTCATGAGATACGAGAACAATGCGCCGCAACCAAAATGCTTCTCTTTCCCCTGAGGGGGTGTTATACGGCCCTGGCCATATGGGCCCCAAGCAGGCAGTGAATTAACCATCAGCGAACACACACACACACACACACACACCCACACAGCCACCAGTCCTGCACATCGAAGTGTGCATGATGAATAAAAAAAAAAACAATTAGCGCATCTAATTTTACTTTTCTCTCCCTAAACACTGAATATGTTCTAATTTTTTCCCTTTTTATTGTATCAGCTCTTGTGTGGCACCTTGAGATTTTTTTAAATAAAAATTATTCATTTATTCAGCAAGGATGCATTAAATTGATCAAAAGGTGACAGTAAAGACATTTATAATGTTACAAAAGATTTCTTCAAAAGAACATCATTTGTTCAACATTTGTCAAAGAGAACTGAAAGAAATGTTTCTTGAGCAGCAAATCATCATATTAGAATGATGTGATTTTCTTTTCTCTCCCAAAACACCAAATATGTTCTAATTTTGCATTTTTTATTAAAACAGCAGATACTGTATGTTGCACCCTGATATATATATCTCATCTTGTTTTGTCTCTTTTACAGAACCACGTGGCTCAGGCTAGCTTCCAGGTTGAGGCCTTCGGACAGACCTTCGTTTTAGACGTGGAACTGAACCAGTGAGTATCTGCTTCCAGGGTGTTTAGTTCGGAAATGCACTGGAAAAATGCAGTGTGTGTGGCTGAAGTGTGTGAGGTATGACTAATGCCCATCAGATCTATTTGCAAAGGGTTTTATGTTGCTTCTGATGGACTGCATGATCATAATGGCTGTTGATTTATGCTGAAGGAATGGGAAAGACCTGACCACTCTATCGATCATGGCATCCGCCACTGTCTCTCTCTCTCTCTCTCTCTCTCTCTCTCTCTCTCTCTCTCTCTCTCTCTCTCTCTCTCTCTCTCTCTCTCTCTCTCTCTCTCTCTCTCTCTCTCTCTGCCAGGATTCCCTATAATACACGTCTTAATACTGATAAACATCAATATTTGCACTGGTTCTTGTTCTAATTTCCAGTCCTGTAGAGGCTGTTTTGGCATTTTGTGATTGTTTTGGATTCAAAGCCGTAATGCCCTAATGCACTGGACTGGTATCTCATAAAAATATGCCCAGGTCACATTCCACCCTGAAAATAAACAAGAAAAATATTTTATACAAATAAAATTAAGCCTTTTTTATGACCATAATTTTTGTTGTTGTTGTTGTTGTTGTTGTTGTTGTTGTTGTTGTTGTTGTTGTTGTTGTTGCATTTTTACGTTATTTATAGCGTGCCATTGAGCCCAAATCCTCATTACCATAATGAGTTTTTATTTTGCAATTTCCAATATTCTCATTTGTGATTCACAGTAGATTACCCATTGCTGTAATATCAGTTATTTTTGTATTTAAATCAAAATAAATTAAAGGCAGCACAACATTATACTATAATGTGAATAGTCAATCCTTTTTTGCATTATACTAACCACATTTTTTATTATATTTTTCTTTTTTTGTTATGGTAATGAGAATTATGTGGGAATTCATTATAAATCATAAATAATACATTTTGAATTATGAACTCTAAGTTATAAAAATGTCACAGTGCAAAAACGGTCCTAAAACTATTTCTTATTTCTTTTTGCCGATTTTGGGCTGAAATATGACCTGGCGTGTCCTTAACGAGTTTCGTGAGATTCACCCTGTTGCTGTAATCAGTATTTTATCTTTAAAAGGTGATTTATTAAGGCTGATTTTACTGTGGAGTGCTCATTTGCAAAACTGACCTTTAATTGCTTTATTTTTTAGTTTCTTATTGTCTTGTACAGATGCTCATTGTGTAAATAACTCCTATGAGTCTGCACCAAAATCATAACCTATTTTCTTTCATATTCATCATATAGGCTAACTTGAATCCATTAACTCTTACTGTTACAACCACAATGGCCGTTGTACTTTAAACTGGTGCCAGACAGTCAGAGTCAGCAGATTTGATCTCATTATAATAATGCATCATGAATATTTCAGCGTTCTCCCTCAGTGTCTGTGTTTTTCTCCTAAAACATCTTGGTGAAGAGAAAATCTGTCTTTAAGATGGGATTCCCTATGTATTTCTTGCATTATACTAACCACATTTTTAATTATTATTTTTCTTTCAAGTCCTTTGTCAATGGAGTGTGTTTGTGTTGTGCTGTTGGAATTCTAATGTAGTTCTACCCAGGGTTATTATCGTTATCTAAAACTAAAACAATAAAAACATTAACTGAAAATAAAATATAAAAAAAAACATTGGCAACATTTCTCATTTTTGTTTAGTGTTAAAGGACTAAAATAAAATAAAACTTAATAAATATAGACATGTTTAAGGTCGGCATGAGATGGAAGTTGCGATAGTCTTGTCTTCCCTATTGTGACGGATATCTGAGTAAAACTGCTTGTCGAACAAGAAAAAATGTAGGGTGGGACTTGATTTTGTCCATCGGTAATTGATTGGATGGTTATGGTTTAATGGCTATTACTGTGATCTCATTTGAGTGACAGGTTGCCCCGCCCTCACGCCAGTAAACACATCATCAGAGAAAGAGAAGAGATGTCACTACAAGAGGGAGGGCAAGTTATATTGATTCAAGATTACGGGCACGAAGCATTAGGGCACATGAATTTAAAAAAGAATCAGGTGCATAGATAAATCATTTATAATAAATGCAATAGGCTATTTCATAAAAAATAATAGTAGTCACTTTTGATTTCATGGTGACTTAAATATATTTTAATTTATATATATATAAATATATATATATATATATATATATATATATATATATATATATATATATATATATATATATATATATATACACTCACCTAAAGGATTATTAGGAACACCATACTAATACTGTGTTTGACCCCCTTTCGCCTTCAGAACTGCCTTAATTCTACGTGGCATTGATTCAACAATGTGCTGAAAGCATTCTTTAGAAATGTTGGCCCATATTGATAGGATAGCATCTTGCAGTTGATGGAGATTTGTGGGATGCACATCCAGGGCACGAAGCTCCCGTTCCACCACATCCCAAAGATGCTCTATTGGGTTGAGATCTGGTGACTGTGGGGGCCATTTTAGTACAGTGAACTCATTGTCATGTTCAAGAAACCAATTTGAAATGATTCGAGCTTTGTGACACTTCCAGCATTATCCTGCTGGAAGTAGCCATCAGAGGATGGGTACATGGTGGTCATAAAGGGATGGACATGGTCAGAAACAATGCTCAGGTAGGCCGTGGCATTTAAACGATGCCCAATTGGCACTAAGGGGCCTAACGTGTGCCAAGAAAACATCCCCCACACCATTACACCACCACCACCAGCCTGCACAGTGGTAACAAGGCATGATGGATCCATGTTCTCATTCTGTTTACGCCAAATTCTGACTCTACCATCTGAATGTCTCAACAGAAATCGAGACTCATCAGACCAGGCAACATTTTTCCAGTCTTCAACTGTCCAATTTTGGTGAGCTCGTGCAAATTGTAGCCTCTTTTTCCTATTTGAAGTGGAGATGAGTGGTACCCAGTGGGGTCTTCTGCTGTTGTAGCCCATCCGCCTCAAGGTTGTGTGTGTTGTGGCTTCACAAATGCTTTGCTGCATACCTCGGTTGTAACGAGTGGTTATTTCAGTCAAAGTTGCTCTTCTATCAGCTTGAATCAGTCGGCCCATTCTCCTCTGACCTCTAGCATCAACAAGGCATTTTCGCCCACAGGACTGCCGCATACTGGATGTTTTTCCCTTTTCACACCATTCTTTGTAAACCCTAGAAATGGTTGTGCGTGAAAATCCCAGTAACTAAGCAGATTGTGAAATACTCAGACCGGCCCGTCTGGCACCAACAACCATGCCACGCTCAAAATTGCTTAAATCACCTTTCTTTCCCATTCTGACATTTAGTTGGGAGTTCAGGAGATTGTCTTGACCAGGACCACACCCCTAAATGCATTGAAGCAACTGCCATGTGATTGGTTGATTAGATAATTGCATTAATGAGAAATTGAACAGGTGTTCCTAATAATCCTTTAGGTGAGTATATATATATATATATATTAAAATATATAAAAATGACAAAAACACAACAAAATTGCTAAAACCTTAAATAAAATGAAAACAGAAAATATATATAAAAAATAAATCTAATTTATAATTTATAACAAAAACAATAATAGTTTATCAATGATACTAAAATAACACAGGTTCTACCTCTGTAAAGAGTCACTGTATTTGAGTATGATATGCAATACTGCTGCTTTTAAATATTAAAGGACGTTTAGGCCTTTAGGGAAGTCTTTCCCATTTATATTATGTGCAGCTTAAGTGAAGACCTGACAGATTATTCTAACCATGTTTCTACCTCCTCAATCACCCAAATCTAACACTGATGGTTTTGCAAATGCATAAATAGACATTGAGGTGTGTTTTGGAGACAAACTCTTTTGGAGCGCTCTACATGGGCAACAACTCTTTGTGTCACATATTGCCAAGTTAACACTAAATTAAAAATACACAGCACACAAAAATAAGGGGTAAATAATTTTTAGACTGATCGAATATGTAATAATAATTTGTCCTCCATCTTTTCACAAGTGCTCGCAGTACATTATGGGATTGCAATCTCCATAAAGTTTACATGCAATGCCAGCTTAGAATTTGGGCCAGAAGTTTTCTAAGAAGGCAGCATAATCGCGCTGCCTACCCTTCTGAACAGCCGTCGCGTCAGGAGTGCACCTCTGATACCTTAAAATCATGTCTGCGTAGGCTGCTCACTAGGTTTTGGATTAGAGCCATTGATTCAGCTTATTATATCAGTCAATGCTCTCTCTCTCTCTCTCTCTCTGTCAGCATGTGGCTGGTCTTGTTCAGTACAATATATGTTCTGCTTTAATGGATTCTGACTGGATGGATTTGATTGCCTCTGTCCCTCTGAAATAGTGCTGTGATATAGCAGAGAGAAACACAAAAGTGTGTGTTGTGTTGTTCTGTTTGCTCTTCTACACCCATGGAGAGCTGGCAGTTGGATCCATCCTGACTGACTTGCGTCCAGATTACTTTCTCAGTTTCCACCAAGGAAACCAATTCATTCTTTCATTCTCATTCTCTCACCTCTCTCTGTGAATTTCTAAAGGTTTGGGATTTTCTTAACTTGTTTGTGTGTGTGTTTGTGTGCATTTGGCTTTTCTCCGGCCTCCAGCTGAGACCTACTTTCCTAAAAGTTTTTCTTTGCTATGTGATCATTGTTCATCAACTGAAGTTAGCAATCTCAACGCATCTGAGTGACATATTTGTATAATGTTTCACAACAAAAAGGCTTGTTTTGCTTGTATTGTTTTATTGGGTACTTGTTGCGTAACCTCCCCCCCCCCCACACACACACTGGCTTGCCCCATGCACCCTCTCACACAACTCTGAATAATGAATGAGTGTGTTTGATTAAAGCGGTTGGCGCAAATGGGTTTTCTGCTTTTCAATCACGCTGTGTCGTCGTGACAACGGACCATGTGGCAGAAAGGAAGCATTAAAATCAGTCAGATATGGTTGATGCTGGGGGGGGGTGGGGGGTGGGGGGGGGGTGAACAGACAGCTGCAACTCTAAACAGATAACAAACAATCACAAGCTCACCTTTGAATCAAACAGAAATCACTGCAGACAAATCATGCATATTATATCAGATCTCTGATAAATGTATGGTAAATCCCATATTTGTCTAGTTTTCCAGTACCCTCATCTAAACCTCCTTAAAACAAAATAAATTTACCGAAGCAAAATTTCCATGAAACATTAGGTCTTGTTGTCAAAGAATGTGTATTATTAATTAAATGAATTACATATTAAACTATTCTAAAGTGATAGTAAAGACATTTATAATGTTACAAAAAGATTTCTGTTCCATGTTATTTTTTTTTAACTTTATTGGAGCTTTCTACTTTAAATTTTTTTTATCACAGTTTCCTGTTTGACATTTCCTCAAGAAATGTTTCTTGAGCAGCAAATTAGCATATTAGAATGATATCTGAAGGATCATGTGACACTGAAGACTGGAGTAATGATGCTGAAAATTCTGCTTTGAGATCACATGAATAACTGACGTTAAAATGAAAACAGTTATTTTAAATTATTATAATATTTACTTTATTTAACATATTTTTTAAAATGTTACTGGAGGGGGCGGTAAATATACATATAGGTGCATATGTGAGTATATACATATTAATTAATATATAAAAGTAACTAACTAGTTACTAACTGTACCCATTTAAATCCAAGACACTATCTTTCTCACACTCTCAAATATGCAAAAATTCTTGAATGTCTCTTATGTGAGACTCATTATATTATAAAGAATCATGTATAATGTTATAATGCAGGCTATATTTTAATTTTTTGCATGAATCTGGTCAAATCAAAAACCTTCTGTGAATGACACCCACAGTCTCCAGGAAGGGTCTGATTCAGCAAAACACTGTATAAGAATCCCTGTGTCATCTGCCATCTGCTACTATGAGCTTCTGTTTGACCCAGTCAGCACACGCGTGACGTCTCATCAGATCAAACCTGTGACGGGACACGTCTACTGAGACACTGGTGTGTGTCAAACCTATCCTGTATCAGTCTGATTCCTTTGACTGCGCTGTATATGGATTGTTTTTGTTGTGCAGTTTATAGTAATGTCACTGTTGTTTTGTGTGAATATACACTGCCCAGCCAAAAAAAAAAAAAAAAAAAAGGTTGCTGTTTGAATTTAAATAGGCAAATGCAAAGATCTTGACTATAAATTGATGCACCTCTTGTTGAAATAACATCACAACATTTATTTCCATCAAGAGTTATACATTTTTGGTCAAACTCTTGTATTGAAACACAAGAGTCCAGCACTCTGTAAAGTCTCCTCCAGCACATCCCAAAGACTCTCAATGAATTTAAGGTCTGGACTCAGAGGTGCCAATTCATGTGTGAAAATGATTCTTCATGCTTCCTCCCAACCAATTCATACTTTGAGCCTGATGAATCTTGACATTTTCATCATGGAATAGGGCCATGATACGTCTTCCTTCACACTCCATCAATTAGGGTTAGAAGAACTGTTGCCAAACATATAACATGCTAGAAACATAATAATCACTGCAACGATGATCAAATAATATACTCTTAAGCATTTGCCTATTTAAATCCAAATAGTGACTTTTTTTTGGCCAGGCAGTGTATTTCCATGTGCTTGCAATTATAAATCAAGTTCAAACACAGTGGTTTCTTTTAGAGATACACACACACCTCGAAGGAACACTTCATGCATTGTCATTTACATTCATCATCATGTCAACTGTGTCCAGCATGCATAAAAAGAGTCCAAATACACACAACCAGACACTCTCATTGGTTTCATTTCAGATGACAGTTGCACCTGAGGGTTTTGTGACGTGTGTGTGCATGTGTGAGATGTCTCTTTATTGTCTTTGTTTTATTTTGGGGTGCTTAGTCTTTTACACATTATCTAAAATAGAACTGGTTCTTGTTTCCCAACCTTATAGGGCTGGTTTAGTTTGTAGTGAAAATAATTTGCTTTATAACAAAAATAGATATTGATGACAAGGCTCTACACTTATAGTTTTGTTTAGGAGCACTTGGAACCTAAAAAACTGTAACATTAATGTGTCACAGTATAATAAATGCACACGTAAGCACTGAAAGCTGAATTAGATTTACAATAAAACAATAAAACAAACAATATTTTGACTTATAAAGCCACTTTTTCTAATATCCTCTGCCACAATGATGTAATGTCTTTGAATTATCCTCATCTGAGGTTCACTCGCAAATGCTTGCACTGTCCTGATCTATGGTATGTTATCATTTAGCTTGATTTTATATAGTATATCATTTTTATAGCTCCATTTTACCATCTTGAGGAAACTGCGTAGTAGAAGAAAGATAGACAGAACATGAGAAAGAGGCAGAAAGAGAGAAAGAAAGTGAATAAGTTGTTGGATGGAGGGAGAGTGAAAGTCTGACCAACCAGCATTTTTCATGCACCCTTGAGTCTGTGTGGGTGTGAGATGGAGGAGAGAGATCAGAGAGAAAAACAGCTGGCGTCAGAGTCTCAGAAGGGCTCTTGCTTATATATTGCACATATATAGTGGCACAAGACATTTTCAGAAGCAAGTTTGAGACGTTGGACTTTACCTGTCCATCATAAACATAGACTCACATTACATATCTCTCTTTCCCCTTTTCTCTCTTTCTCTAAATGGTGGAGATGCATCATTTGATAATAATTGGGCTAAACTGGTTTGTTCTGCTGTAACATGTCGTGGCATGTTTGTTTTTGGTGATCTTTTTGGTACCGTTTCAGTTTATTTTTAAGCTTAATATTTTTCATGATAATAGTAAAGGGGATGAATTTAGAGATGCAACTTTTCAGAAAGGGTTTTTAATGTGCTGACAGCTCACTATGCTTCAGAGTGCAAAGAGTCTGTTGATCTGTCAATGTGTTAAACACTGTCTGAGAAGTTATGTCTGTAATTCATCACACTAAACCACTACTGCGTAATTTTGAATATCTAGTATCCATAGTCATGGACAACCAGGAAATATCAGATTTGTTGATTGTGTGCCTGTGATTTGAATCTCCAGTTCCACCACATCTCAAAGCTGCTCTATTGGATTGAGATCTGGTGACTGTGGAGGCCATTTTAGTTTAGAGAACTCATTGTCATGTTCAAGAAACCAGTTTTAGATGATTTAAGCTTTGTGACATGGCGTGTTATCCTGCTGGAAGTAATCATCAGAAGACGGGTCCACTGTGGTCATAAAGGGACACGGTCAGCAACAATATTCAGGTAGTCTGTGGTGTTTAAACGATGCTCAATTGGTACTAAGAGGTCCAACGTGTGGAAAGAAAGTATTCCAGACACCATTACACCAACAGCAGCCTGAACCGTTGATAAAGGCAGGATGGATCCATGCTTTCATGTTGTTTACACCAAATTCTGACCCTACCATCTGAATGTTGCTGCATGAATTGAGACTTATCAGACCAGACAATGTTTTTCCAATCTTCTATTGTCTGATTTTGGTGAGCCTGTGCGAATTGTAGCCTCAGTTTCCTGTTCTCAGCTGATAGGAGTGTCACCGGTGTGTCTTCTGCTGCTGTAGCTCTTCTGCTTCAAGGTTCGACATGTTGTGTGTTCAGAGATGCTCTTCTGCTTCAAGGTTCGACATGTTGTGTGTTCAGAGATGCTCTTCTGCTTCAAGGTTCGACATGTTGTGTGTTCACTGTTCAGAGATGCTCTTCTGCTTCAAGGTTCAACATGTTGTGTGTTCAGAGATGCTCTTCTGCTTCAAGGTTCGACATGTTGTGTGTTCAGAGATGCTCTTCTGCTTCAAGGTTTAACATGTTGTGTGTTCAGAGATGCTCTTCTGCAGACCTCGGTTGTAACGAGTGATTATTTGAGGTACTGTTGCCTTTCTATCAGCTGAACCAGTCTGGCCATCCTCCTCTGACCTCTGGCATCAACAAGGCATTTCACACACAGAACTGTCGCTCAATGTATTTTTTTTTAAGAACCATTCTCTGTAAACCCTAGAGATGGTTATGCGTGAAAATCCCAGTAGATCAGCAGTTTCTGAAATACTCAGACCAGCCCGTCTGGCACCAACAACCATGCCACGTTCAAAGTCACTTTAATCACCTTTCATCCCCATTCTAATGCTCAGTTTGAACTTCAGCAGATCGTGTGTACATGCCTAAATGCACTGAGTTGCTGGTGTGGCTGGTGAGTGTGTGTGTATATATATATATATATATATATATATATATATACATTGTATATATATTTATACTACCGTTCAAAAGTTTGGGATCAGTGTAACTTTTTAAAATAAATTAATACTTTTATGTAGCAAGGATGCATTCAATTAATTGATATTGACAGCAAAGACATTTACATTGTTACAAATAATGAAAAGATTTCTATTTCAAATAAATGTTATTTTTTTGGACTTTCTATTCATCAAAGAATCCCGGAAAAGAAAAAAAAAACTTTTTCAAACAGTTCTGTGTAAATCTTTTTTTATTTGTTTGTGAAGGAAAACCAGTGTAAATAATGAACATATTTGATATTAACAAGCTCAGTGGGAGGGGCTGGTGAAACACACACACGTTAACAATGAGAACGACTGCACCTGCTCCCCTCAGAATTGTTATGGGGGGAAGGGTCTCTCTTTGAAATACACCAAATCTTTCTTACATTGCAAAGACCTTTCCTGTCTCCTTGAGCTCGTCCATGTTTTATGGTTACATTTTGCTGATTCTTCCTGAGCACATTACATTTAATTGTAGTGATCATTTGTTAGTAGCCTACTGTAAATGTGTGTGTGTGGATAAGGCTGGATGTTCGCAGGTCTCTTGTTTGCTTAGGCTGCAGTTTTGTCTCTTTGGGAACACGAGCAGTGCTGCAAGTTTAAAAGAGCTGAAGAGCTCAGCACACACTTTATAATAGGCCTACTGACTTCAGCTTTTCAGAACACACACACGTTAACAAATGCTCTCACACTTTAACATGATGTTTATTTCTATTAAACAGATGCCTTATATATCATTAACTTCTGTCTGATGTACTGTAGTTGTTTTTGTGTGTGAACATGAACAGGCATGAATGAATGAACATTGTGTTTTCTCAAAAGGGATTTCGAGTCACTATCTTAATCTCAAACACATATATCACAGCATGAATCAGATCAAGTCTCCAAATTTCAATGGAATCTAAATGCACACAGTCTCCTACAAAACATTTGATTACACTTGTTTTAAGTGTGCCATATGAAAAGTGAACTGCAGCGTTTGAGTGCTAATTAGATCAGAGATTAGGGTTTGCTGTGCTAGATGGTGTCCTGTCCTCAGAGGAGATGTTCTTCTGCTGGTCTCCAGGGTCTAGAACCAGACTTACACACTCCATAATCTCTAAAGATGCTGCATATGTGCATATGCATGAGACAGAAGAAAAAACATGAACTTGTCTTATAAATTTGCATATATGTTATTGTGTGCAAATATATACCTGTATATTTATAAAGAAAAAGCTACTGTTCACAAGTTTGATCTCACATGAGATCACAGCAATAGCAAACCACAACCATCAATTACCAATGACCAATGGACAAAATCAAATCCCGTCCTACATTTTGTTGTAGATTTTTCCCTAAACCTAACTACGTCCTATAATATTTATACTCTAGCGTGTCTACACATCGACGGCGGCTGAGTCTAATCCTATACCCTAGCGCATCTACACATCAACGTCGGCTGGGTGCTAATCCTATACCCTAGCGCATCTACACATTGATGTCGGCTGAGTCTAATACCTGTTCCCCTAACTAGCTTACTTCCTGCGCCGGAATAATCGACAAACAGACTTCAGTAAATGTCCTCTAAATGCTTTAATCACAGCCGGAGGATCTCTCGAGCATTTCTCAGAGAATCTCCCCCAAGAAGAAGCAAGGCCGGAGGATCTCAGTCAAATTCCATTGAGAATCCCACCAGCTAACACGAATACAACAGTTTTTATAGAATAGGGAGGTATGGCAAAATGATATGAATTTGATTGGTTCTTGATATGCAAACCCTTCTGTTACTAGGTAAAGCAAACTTTGTTTTAATGATTACTTCATTGTTAATCACAAGGTTCATACTTCGTCATCTGTCTAGTTTCATTTCCCATATTTGTTATTTTTACACTCACACAACCAAAGTAAAAGGGGTATGGCAGCACAACATACAACATTCAAAATCACAGGACAGAATGTTTTAGTACATTGTGTTTCAAAGTGATGTTAGATGTTAGAAACATGGTTAGTTTAATATACAATTTACTATTTTACCCATTAAAAATCCACCACAATTTTTTCTTGTTCGAGAAGCCATTTCACTCGCATATACGTCACAATAGGGAAAAACAATCACAACTTCTGTTTCATGTGGACTTTAATGTTTTGGAAAGAAGTATATGCTCACCAAGGCTGCATTTTTCATACAGTAAAACCAGTGAAATATTATTACAACTTAAAATAACTGTTTTCTATTTTAGTACATTTTCAGAAATCATTCTAATGTGCTGATTTTCTGCTCACATAGTTTTTTTTATTAATATCAATTTTGAAAACAGTTGAGCTGCTTAATTTCCCCCCTGGATTCTCTGATGAATCGAAATTTCAAAAGAACTGCATTTATTTGAAAAAATAAAATAAAATTGTAACATGAATATCTTTACTGTCACTTCTGATCAATTTGATGTTTCCTTGCTGAGGAAGAAACCTAAAATAATGCATTTCTCTGAAATATCAGATTTATATGGGACTCCTGCATCCTGGCATACTGTTGTTTTCTTTCCAAAGAACACATGCAATGCTACCTTAAAATTAAAGGTATTATGGCAGCATAATTATGGCATGATGTCTTAAAATGCAGTTCAGGTAAGCAGCTCATTCGGTTTTTGGAACAGAGCAAATGTCTGCAACAGAACCTTTTCACCTCACACACAGATAATACAGTGCTACTTGACACACAATCTGTTCTTTATTCTGTAAACCCTTCATTTCTATTCCTCTGGTTTCCCTCTTTAATTAGCATGTCTTGCTCTCTCTGTGTCTGTCTCACACAATGAATCAGTCCATTAAGCTTTACATGAGAAATGAGATCCATTTTCTAGTCATGTGACAGTGCCATATTAAAATGTTTGTAGGGCAGGGTGTGTGTGTGTGTGTGTGTGTGTGTGTGTGTGTGTGTGTGTGTGTGTGTGTGTGTGTGTAGATGGAATGGGATGGGGAATTGTGGGACTTTCCTTATAAATTATTCAAATCCCAAAGCTATTAAAGCTGAAATCTGTCATCAGCCTTTACCTTTGCATTTCACAAAGTACTATATACTGCAGCTTTCCACCACTGCATCTACACCTGGTACAATATACAGACACAAAAGTGTTATTATTTTCTTTGGTCATTCTTGTCTTTTTCATATTATAAAGAAAAAAAACTTTAATAAATATAATAAACAATATTATAGAAAGCTTAGGACTATATATACTATACAGTAAATGTGTGTGTGTATGTATATGTATGTATATGTGCTGTTGCTGCTGCAGAACAAGTATGGGACCAATACATATACTGACACGCTGCTGTGAGAAAGTAAGACATGTTGCTGCTGTACAAAGCATACATGAATTACCCATAGCAGATTTACACAGGTGGAGCTGGGGAGAAGGAGGGCTTTGAAAGCGTGCCACAACTGCTACACCAATGTGCCCTATAGAGAACAATGATTGCAAGCAGATTAAGTTAAGAACCTATCAGTCTGTGCCATCTATAGTTTCATGACAAAACTTTGAGTGTGTATATATTTATATTTAAATTTATATATATATATATATATATATATATATATATATATATATATATAATTTATTGTATTGCATTTATTACATTTATTATCAGACATGTTTGGATGTTAAATAAATTTGTATAATAATTTTTCTATATTATTTATTATCTTGCACTAAAATATAAGGAACAAAATCACAGTGACAGATGCAGTTTAACAAAGAGACAGAGACTCATCTTGTACATAATGTTGTGAGTGACATAAATTCCGATTCTGATTGTCTCAAATATGCAAGGAAAAAGTGAAATAATAATTAATTAAGCGAAATAATGTTATTTGAATAGGGATTTTTATTATTTATTTTACATTATTTTATTTTATTTAAATGGAAAATGCAGTTTCAAATTATTGTCAGCAAATTTTCACCCACTATTGTCAAATAAGGGGAGGTGACGGGTTGGAGATTGTAGCAACTGGAGGCTGAGATGGTGCATGTGTAAATGAGGGTGTGTGTTTGTGTGTGTGCAACGGCAGCTTTTATCATCAATCACAATGTTTCTTTGCTCTGACATCCCACTTTATCACACTCTCTTTATCTTCTCCTGTTCTGATCCACTCTCAATGCTCAGTCTTTCTCTCTCTAGCCCCTGGTTTCATCCTGTCCTCTATTAGTCCTTGTATCCATGTTTTGATTCCTGTCTAGCCCCTCTCATGCATTTACCCACAGAATGAGTCTGTAAACACAAACATTTCTTTTGTTTTTGTTAGTGTTTCGCACATTACAGCGCTGCAGCTCCATAAATATCCTGCTAATCACCTGGTTTAGTGAACAGCCGTTGAAGATGTGTGTTTCTGTCTTTAAAGGCTGGTTTGATGTCATGCTGTGACTGTCTTGTTGATGAGCTCATGGTTACTGATCAGTCAGAACTCCTGCTGGGAGACACTTTGACCCTTCTCTCCTCCTGCGCTCGATCTGTTTTTTTGCTACCTTGCTGTTTTTTTTTTTTTTGATCATTGCAATTGGATCATTTGGCTTGCAAAAAAATAAAATGTGCACTCCCAGTGAAACTCTCACCCTAGTTTGTGAACTCATTCTTGATCATGGCTTCGCCACACACACTGAAGTGTCCTTGAACACAACTTGGTGTGAGTTGTGATGTATGAAATCAGCCGTGAATCTCTCCTCAGGTTAACTGTGTTCATGACTCTCTGTGTTGGAACGCAGATCCCATTCCAGATTCGGTTCCATTTCTGTTCTCGGTTAGATAAGCAGCATAAATGAGTGACATGAGTGTTGATTTGATCTGATCATTAAATGTGTGATGCCAGGATCACCAAGAGTGATGTGTTTGGGAGGATGATGATGAATCATATTTACAGTGCTGATATTCCTCAGACAGTCTATTTTTCTTCTCCACAAAATCTGCAATTATTTTTTTTTAAGTTTAAACGGCTTATACATACATTTAAATAATCCATCCATCCATCCTAATTGTAATCTTTTAATCTTAGGTGTGTTATATATTTTTGGCTTTTGTAAACTTTCTAACTCTTTAATAAATTTAAGGTATCTCTTATATTAATTTAATGTTCCATTTATAATACATCATTATAGTATTTGCATACTTAAATCTGATTAGTCTTTTCTCTTTTGTGTCTATTTAACCATATAACTTCCTTTACATTGCAGACGGTTTCTGAACCAAAGCCTTAAAATCTAAACTTATGTCAAGCTTTTGAAAGCTGCTTTGCAAGCACTGCTATTTTGATTGGAAAATGCAATCAAACCTTTTCTGTACTTTATGATTACAGAAAATTATGATATTCAAACCTTTATGATTTCTGTGAAGATTTCAGAGTAATATTTAGAATTTAGAATTCAGAATGAATCCATTAATAACCCAGACAACATTTCACTTTTTGCCAACTGTGTATTTCTGCTCTTTTTCTTCAGTGATCTCCTATCATCAAATTACATTGAGAGGCACATATCAGAGGAGGGGAAGCCAGTTGTCAACAAAGTGAGTATTTGTTTATTAAAATTTATACATTTATGTTTATTATGAGGTAAAAGTCTTATGTTGTTTTTAAAAGCATGCTCACACAAGTATGCATGGTAAATTTTAAGGTGACATAGTTGCATTGTATGAGTTATGGTCAGGGTTTGGTTTAGGGTTAGTTACTTGTTGACATAATTTACTGTTATTACTATAGTAAGTAGGTACATGTAATAACGTGTAACTACATCACCATAAAATAAAGGGTTACTACATATATTTAAAAGGGTTTATACAAAAACAAAAAAAAAGTATTCAAATGCAAAGGCCTGATTGGTGGATGTTTGGTGGAAAATTCCCACAGAAATTAGGTTCATAACACAAAACAAGAGGTTCTTCCACTTCCTCTTCCAGTTTATTCAACTACAATAAACATTTTACTGAACATTTCATGCAAATGCCTTGACCCTCTTTTTCCCCTCTATGACTGTGTGTTTCGCTTTGGGACAGTGAATATAGTCTGATCAGATCTCTCTTTGTGCCACACTGGGACTCTCAGCTTCATTCTGTCAGCGTACTGAGATGTGTGTGTTCAGATGGGACACATCACAACCAGAGCAGAAGGTGTTTGCTTGTTTTAGCCCAGCAGCAGGTTGTTCCTGTCACACACTCACACAGGGGCAGGAATATGTGTCCTGTTAGGGTCACCGTGATTTTGCCAAGACATCTTCCTAGGTCAACATATTCTGATGATCCTGGAACAACATTCCTGTCTGAAAATGTAGTCCTAACCCTATCCCTACCCCTAAATGTCCCTAAAATCAGAGGGTAATGACAGGTGAATAACACTGAAATAACAAGTACAAAGATGTTGATCCAGGAACATGTGGTACTTGTTCTTGTACTTGTACTACGGTGAAATCACGTTCAGCGTCCTGGTCGTGTACTGCATGTTGGACATCATCGTCTCAAGGTGTGTTTTTAAGACAGATTATGCATAGTGGATGTGTCTGGTTTCTCAGTTATTTTTTTAGAAACTCCTAAAAGGGCCATATTCTATGATTGAACTTCGATATGGGTCCTTCAACATGTTTTATTTATACTGATCTGAGTTTAGAAGCCTTCAGTGAAGAGATTCAAATCCGCATAGCTCACAACCCAGCTGTAGAGCCCGAGGAAACAGTGTGCATGTAAGGGTACAAGGGCTGTTTCTAGGATGAATGAAAAAATAGAGCGGAGGGTTCTGTGAGGAAGGAGGGAATAACCGAGGGATGGATGAAGAGGCAGAGGATGAAGAGAGAGAAAGAGAGTCAGTGAACGAATTCTAGAGCAGAAGCACAGATATATTTAGCTTCATCTCCTCACTGCAATAGTGAATAACCTATTAGTTTAACTACAGATTTAGCACTATACAAACAATACAGAATGCTATCTCTCTCTCACACACACACACACACACACACACACATATATTAGTAACACTTTATTTTAGGGTCAAATTATCACTATTAACTAGTTGCTTATTAGCATGCATATTGCTAGGATATTGGCTGTTTATTAGTACTTATAAAGCACATATTAATGCCTTATTCTGCATGATCACATTCTACATCTCTTAATCCTACCCAATACTCACCCTATACCTAAACTTAACTACCTTACTAACTATTAATAAGCAGTAATTAGGAGTTTATTGAAGCAAAATTTGTAGTAATTAGTTAGTTAACAGTGAGAATTGAACCTTAAAGGGGGGGGGGGTGAAATGCTCATTTTCACTCGATCTCCTGTTAATCTTGAGTACCTATAGAGTAGTATTGCATCCTTCATATCTCCAAAAAGTCTTTAGTTTTATTATATTTATAAAAGAAAGATAGGCTGTACCGAGTCTTTCCGGAAAAAAACGAGCGGCTGAAGGCGGGCCGTGTGGGCGGAGCTAAAGCTAACAACACACAGAGACATTTGAAGCAGTTTTACTCACCGCCCGGTTCCAACGCACGACCGCGAACCTTTATCATTGTGACTGCTCGATCCTTAAGCATTAGACGATCTGCAAATCCGTCGATCTGGGCTTTGTTTATTAAACAATCATCGTCGAAATGCAGGGAACAAATAGTCTTGCACAACCTCCGTTGATGCTCTGGAAAAACAAACTCCATCCACTGGTCCCTTAACGCTGGGTTCTTTGGGAATCTGTGCAGGGTTGTCTTGCCCTGGCAACCAAAAACCCACTTCTTTGGTGACATTGACTTCCCTAAAGCCGAGCATAGCGCTTTGATGGGCGTACTGCTTTCGCTCTCTTGCTCTGGTCTACGAGTGTGCGCGCGCCCACGGTCTTCCGGCAGAAGTGCCCTTAGGACCCGTATAAGGAAATTCCGCTACATCTGACGTCACACATGCCCATACTCGAAAAAAACTTTCCGAAACTTGTGACAAACCGGAAGGAGCATTTTTGGAACAGAAATACTCCTTCAAACGTACAATTTAATTTGTGAAACTTTGTCCATGTTTAGCATGGGAATCCAACTCTTTAACAGTGTAAAAAACTCAGTATGCATGAAATAGCATTTCACCCCCCCTTTAATCTAAAATGTGACCATATATGTATTTTATATATTATTATAAAAATATTTTTTTTTATGAAATTAGATATTTTTATGTATTATTAAACTTGAACAAGTTAATACTCTCACTATTGCAATATTTTTGTCTATGACTTTATGTATAAGTTTGAGGAAACACTATGTATAACTTTGAGGAATTGCATTTTGATAATGCATTTACACAATTGTGAAATATATTAAGAAGTATCTATATAAATTAGGAAGTAGATGGTCTATAAAATGAGTTGAGAAACTATGTGCAAAGTTTATTTATGGTTTGTTTTGTGAAAGCTGAGATGAAAAAAATAGCTTTGGGCTGAAAATAGCACTTATATATTTTATATATAATAGTGTGCATGAAAATACAAGTAATAAACACACTAACATTCAAAAGTTTGGAGTTGCTAAGACTTTTTAAATGTTTTTGAAAGAAGTGTCTTATGTCACATGATCCTTCAGAAATCGTTCTAATATGCGGAACAGTTTTTATCTCAATACTTTTGTGGAAACTGTAATACATTTTATTCAGGATTCTTTAATGAATATAAGGTTCAAAAGAACAGCACTGTGACTTTGGATCGATTTAATGTGTCCTTGCTGAATAGAAGTATTAATTTCTTTCTAAAAAAAAAAAAAAAATCTTACTGACCGTGAACTTGAACACCAGTGTATTTAAAACAAAAAACTATTTCAGGCATCTTCTCATGTTAAAGAAGATCCCGATCCCTTTCCTACCTCTGTATCCTGCATAAGAAGGCAATATTTTTCAGATTTTGGACACAGCCCATCTCTCTGTGCTTCCAGCCACCGATGCATGCTGGGTCATTAGTCTGAAAGGGACTGCCTCAACAACAACTGCACTCTTCAGGAATGTCTCACTCTGTGTGTGTGTGTTTGTGTGTTTGTGTGTGTGTGTGTGTGTGTGTGTGTGTGTGTGTGTGTGTGTGTGTGTGTGTGTGTGTGTGTGTGTGTGTGTGGTAGAGAATGCCCTCGTCTCTTGATTAGCTGAGAACTCTTTAGGACAGAAAGTGCTACATGTGGAAAAAAAGAGGCAGAAATGCTCCAGAATAAGCTGGAGGAAAGAGGGAAGCAGAGGAATGGGAAAACCTCAATGTATGAAGCTTCTTGTCCAGTGCAGAGAGAAAGAAAGAGAAAGGGATGAAATGAAATTGATCTGCTGGTAAATGCTGCAGCTTTAGTCCTCTGAGAAAAAGCAGGAAGAGAAAACCTGCAGCCCTAATGGCAGTCGAGCACTTACACTAAAAACATTTCATAAATAACACACACTCAGGAATACTCTTACGAATCTTCTGATCGTTTCAGTACAAACAAAAGTAGCCAGTATAAATGTTGAGCCAAACACTCAGAATTTAAACATTTAATGTCAACATGAAATCAAAATGGACCATTTTTACCTCTTTTTTTTTTTTAATCCATGCTCTTGGCCTTATTTTTGATATTGCTTTTATACAACAGTTCAGTTCAATATACATTACATTAATATTTAGTAACCTACATTATAGACACAATTTTGCCAGTTACTTTTGTCTGTTTATGATCTGCCAAAGTGCCAATGACAAAAGTGCCAAACAAAGCCTTAACTGGACTATTGCGCATCTCCAACCAACACGCAAAAGTGGCATTTACTTCTTAAATGAATCAGCATTTCTGAAAATATCAGTTCAGTGAGTGATTCAATGGCTGAATCTGAAATCACCCCCTAAACCCTCATTCACTATTCCCTACGTTAGTACACTAATACTGTTGACTTGAAGGAGTGAATGAAAAGGAGTGAGTGAATTTGGACAGCCGTTGATTGTACATCGGTTGTACACTCGTTATTGCAGTGCAACATGGGATTGAATAAGTGCACTCAGTAACGTCCACTATGGTTTCGGACACCACTATAAATGGCTCTCCCCTTAAATAACGCCCTATTTGAGGGTATAGGGGGCGATTTTGGATTCAGCCAATGACTTTATTGGTTAAAAAAATGAGTCTGTGATTCCCTCATAAAAACAGTCACTTGTTGCCACCTACTAGCATAACAAAAAAATATCTCCACCACTATTACACACATATATATATATATTATTCAACAGCTGCATCACAAAATGCAGCACTTCAGTTAAAAACAAAACAATAAATCTAGTATCATAAAAGGGATGGTTCTTCTGACTCACTAAATTCAGATTGGATGAGCCACATTCAAAGCTCATATTAACAGTATGTGCTGTTTTTGATTATTGTTTGTTTCTCCCTGCAGGGTGGAGAACACTGTTACTACCATGGGAAAGTACGTGATATTCTGAAATCATATGTGGCGCTTTCAACTTGCCATGGATTACAGTAAGTCGCTCTGTCATTGTGCTTCATGTCTGAATGAACACGCAAACACACACAGGTTTACAAAAAGCAGCAGTTGCCCACAGAACTGTCTGTCTCTGTCTAAGGCACATTCATAAATAAACACATGTTAGCAGGCCAAAGCTGTGATTATCCCATTCAACAATTAGAGCTGTACAATTACAGCATGCTATTATCCTCCTCTCATATCACACACTGATGCTCCCAGCACTCTTTGTGTCTCTGAGTGTGTGTGTGTTTTTGTTGTTATCTCCTGTATTGATGCTTTAATGCTTGTTGCATTACATCTGGCCTTGTGCTCCACTATTGCATGGTGAAAATGTAATATTTGTTGTGTTTGTAAGATTTATGTTTGTATTATTGGCAACCTGCTGTGTTCTCTGCATAGCTGAAGTAAACCTAGCTGTGTTCCTGAGCTGCCCGTGTGCCTGAGGACAGTTGAGTTAGTCTCTATAGAGCTTTACACACGCACACACACACACGCGCACACACACACACACACACACACACACACACACACACACACACACACACACACACACACACACACACACACACACAGACACACACACACACACACACACACACACACGCACACACACACGCACACACACACACACACACACACACACACACACACACACACACACAGACACACACACATACACACACATGCACCACCTCTCTGTGTGGCCCTCTGGGATTGCTCAGTTCCTTCCATCTGTATTTTTAGTGTGAGAAGGAGTCAGGTCAGATCCATCTCTCTCTCTCTCTCTCTCTCTCTCTCTCTCTCTGTATGTGAATGCACAGAGTCAGGTCAGATGTAGCTCAGAAATAGAGCGGCAGCGCTCTTTACATTCACACTCATCACACTCAAATGTTTACTGCCTAAATAGCTTCTCTTCAAATGTGCATGATATCTGATTGTTTTAGTACTAAAGGATTTATGCAAATCAGCATGGCCATGGACAGACATTTAAAGGAGGAAGGTGCTCAAGTGAGAAAAAAGGGCAACCTCATAATTACTAAATAAAGACATAAAAATGAAGTTGGATACAAACTGCCAGTAGGTGGCGGCAAGTCTTAATATGTGAGTCAAAGAATCATTCATTCACTGATTCATTTAAACTGGCTGATTCATTCATGAACGAAACACCACTCTGTATTGCAGGGAGATACAGAGAGATACAGAGAGATTTTCCTTTGTGAAATAGTGCAAAAACAGTCAAAATGCACACTGTTTTTAAAATTATGAAATGAATATCAACTTATTGTTTATTGAACTGATGTATTAAAATGAAAATATAAAAATTTGCAACCGTGCTGATATTCGGGAAAACAGCACTTTTGCGTGTGTGATATTGCTTAACTATATATGATATAAACATATATCTTTTAAGACAAAATTTCACACAGGTAAAATTCATATCTTGAATTTTGCGGACATTTTGTTGTTAAACTTGATGTCGGGCTATTGCATAGCTAGGCTTGCTCTATGTAGATTTTGTAATAGTGTTTTAATTTGACAAACAATGCAAAGCTTAGAGTAAAGGGTATAAAGAAGGATGCAGAAGCAGGGGTGGGGCAGGGGCTTGTGCGGTCTCGCAGAATTAGATCTTAATGCAGTTTTCAGGCACTCACTTAATTGAGAATCTATGCCATGAGCCAAATTTAAATTAAAAACAAAATAAAAATAAAAAAAAGACAGGTGCTTGAGCACCACTTGGGGTCTACAGTATCTGTGCACGTGCCTGAAAATCAGTAAGTATTGCTTACTGCAGACTGAGAAACGCTGTTGAAAATTGAAATCAACACCCAAAAAAAAAAAAAATTTTTTCCATATTTGCTAGATTTCTGTGTACATAGTCCTGCTGTGTAAATAGGAGAAATAACATTAAAATTAAAATCACACACATACATAATAACTAGAGTAACAACACAGGCAAGAGTAATAATCAAATGGTGAACATTTATTAATAAGCAAGAACACCCAGGAATGCACAAAAATATAGGGAAGAGTTAAAACAACCTGTACATGTGTATGTGAGTGAAAAAGTGCAGAAAAGAATGACAACTCAACAATTATACAGCTTATACAGTTAAATGAAATTGCTTTTTAAATGTTAAATATTTAATAACTTGCGTTTAAAAGCAAATGTAACCATATTTCGCTTATTTTTTATTTAGCTCTCTCCTGACGAGGATGCAAAAAGCCTGTATAACCCATCTGCTGGGTTGTTGTAGTAAAGCCACCGCGGATGGGGGAGGGGTGTATTGTTTCAATTGTCATTAACATTGAGCCAGCCACTAACCCAATGGCTGGGTAATACAAAAACTAAACAAAAATAACCTCAACAGGCTCAACCCAGCGTTTGGGTAGAAAAAACAACCCACTGTATTTTAGAGTGTATCAGAGAGAAAATACTTTCTCTAGTGTGTGTTGAGAACAGTATGTGTGTGTGTGTGTGTGTGAGAGAGAGGGAGGGAGGGAGCAGTGCTGCTGAGTCTGCAGTTTTATGGTGGTTTATCTTAATGTCATATTACGGGCCAGACAAACAGTTATGTCCCTAAAAGTCATGGGCTGCTGATGACAGCCTATACGCCAGACGTTTTCAAAACCCCTCATCGACTGAGAGCTATTTTACTTCTTGCAGACCATTGACCTAAAGCAATAAGTGATGTAGATATGTTAACCATTCTGTCATTTAAAAAAAATCTATCTACAGTGGGGAGAACAAGTATTTGATACACTGCCGATTTTGCAGGTTTTCCCACTTACAAAGCATGTAGAGGTCTGTAAGTTTTATCATAGGTACACTTCAACTGTGAGAGACAGAATTTAAAACAAAAATCCAGAAAATCACATTGTATGATTAATTTGCATTTTATTGCATGACATAAGTATTTGATACATAAGAAAAGAAGAACTTAATATTTGGTACAGAAACCTTTGTTTGCAATTACAGAGATCATATGTTTCCTGTAGTTCTTGACCAGGTTTGCACACACTGCAGCAGGGACTTTGGCCCACTCCTCCATACAGACCTTCTCCAGATCCTTCAGGTTTTTGGGCTGTCACTGGGCAATACGGACTTTCAGCTCCCTCCAAAGATTTTCTATTGGGTTCAGGTCTGGAGACTGGCTAGGCCACTCCAGGACCTTGAGATGCTTCTTACGGAGCCACTCCTTAGTTGCCCTGGCTGTGTGATCCGGGTCGTTGTCATGCTGGAAGACCCAGCCACGACCCATCTTCAATGCTCTTACTGAGGGAAGGAGGTTGTTGGCCAAGATCTCGCGATACATGGCCCCATCCATCCTCCCCTCAATACGGTGCAGTCGTCCTGTCCCCTTTGCAGAAAAGCATCCCCAAAGAATGATGTTTCCACCTCCATGCTTCACGGTTGGGATGGTGTTCTTGGGGTTGTACTCATCCTTCTTCTTCCTCCAAACACGGCGAGTGGAGTTTAGACCAAAAACCTCTATTTTTGTCTCATCAGACCACATGACCTTCTCCCATTCCTCCTCTGGATCATCCAGATGGTCATTGGCAAACTTCAGACGGGCCTGGACATGCGCTGGCTTGAGCAGGGGGACCTTGCGTGCGCTGCAGGATTTTAATCCATGACGGCATAGTGTGTTACTAATGGTTTTCTTTGAGACTGTGGTCCCAGCTCTCTTCAGGTCATTGACCAGGTCCTGCCGTGTAGTTCTGGGCTGATCCCTCACCTTCCTCATGATCATTGATGCCCCACGAGGTGAGATCTTGCATGGTACCCCAGACCGAGGGAGATTGACCGTCATCTTGAACTTCTTCCAATTTCTAATAATTGCGCCAACAGTTGTTGCCTTCTCACCAAGCTGCTTGCCTATTGTCCTGTAGTCCATCCCAGCCTTGTGCAGGTCTACAATTTTATCCCTGATGTCCTTACACAGCTCTCTGGTCTTGGCCATTGTGGAGAGGTTGGAGTCTGTTTGATTGAGTGTGTGGACAGGTCTTTTATACAGGTAACGAGTTCAAACAGATGCAGTTAATACAGGTAATGAGTGGAGAACAGGAGGGCTTCTTAAAGAAATACTAACAGGTCTATGAGAGCCGGAATTCTTACTGGTTGGTAGGTGATCAAATACTTATGTCATGCAATAAAATGCAAATTAATTATTTAAAAATCATACAATGTGATTTTCTGGATTTTTGTTTTAGATTCCGTCTCTCACAGTTGAAGTGTACCTATGATAAAACTTACAGACCTCTACATGCTTTGTAAGTAGGAAAACCTGCAAAATCGGCAGTGTATCAAATACTTGTTCTCCCCACTGTATAGGCCTATATCTATCGTTCGTTAGTAGGTTTCCTAAATGTTCCCTTAAGAAAAACAATGTGAGACTAGTGTTTGTCTTGATAAACTTTCGTTTTCTAGTCATCCATTGAAAAATCTTTCACGATTCATTCATTTGTGCAGTAGGTACCAGAGAGCACTCTGTATTTATGGATGTAGTCAGGCTAAAGGGCATTGTATTGTCCTCCTAATGCACGCTGTGCTTTTAGAAGTCACCTTGAGTGTCTCTGCACTGTCTGGAAGCTCTCTGAGTCACCGACTGATTGATCCAAGAGATAGACTTCATCAGAGCAGAGAATGATATCTTCTCTGCATGTCTCAA